>NC_135485.1:20412512-21036679 GCF_052094955.1 Ictidomys tridecemlineatus
CCATTATTTTACAGTATACTCTTTCTACTAAAAATTAAAAACAATAAATAAAAATCTTTGCTTGTAAGGCAATGCGTGGTCTACACTGGTAGAAGCCCCATGCTTCTGTGTTTACTGCATCTCTTGAATGCATCAAGAGACCACATGGAGTGAGACCTTTACAATCTAGGTATATGTAAGAAAATATGTGATATTTGCAAAATGACAGACTTGCCTAAAGATACAAGTTTTATTCATCTTTTTCACTGCTGTGACCAAAAGACCTGATAAGAACAATTTGAGAAGGAAAAGTTTATTTGGGGGCTCACAATTTCAGAGGTCTCAGTTATAGAGGGACAACCCCATTTGTGCAGGCTTGAGGCAAGGCAGAACATCATAGTGCAAAGGTGTGGTGAAGGAAAGCAGCTGGGAACATGGCACCAGGAAGCTGAGAGGTAAAGCTCACAAAATATATACCCCCAAAGCATGTCCCAATGACACACTTCCTTCAGCTACATCTTACCTGCCTACAGTTACAAAGAAGTGAATCCCTTTCAGGGGATTAATGCACTGATGAAGTTCAGGTCTCATAATCCATTATTTCACCTCTAAACTTTCTTGCATGATCTCATATATGAACTTTTGGGGGGATACTTCATATCAAAACCACAGCAACTCATTTTTCACAATGTATCTTCATCACTAAGTGACAGATGGCTGTATTTAATCAAACAGTCATTTGAGACCATGTCATTTCCAGACCAACCAACTTAAAGAATTTTACAGATTTTGATAAAATCTAAGTTATCAATTTTATTTAACAGAAAAAGATAAATGCATAAAAAGGATAGCAATACAAAAAACTAGAGAAAATTAATATTAAGCAACTTACACACCTAAAATTGACACTATAAATCAATAACAATAATATCTAATTTAAACATTTGAAAGATATAAATAAGTATCAGAAATTAATGATACAAAAGGAAACAGGTGTTTTCAAAGACATTAGTATTTTTTGTTAAGATTTTAGAGGTATTAATTTACTTGGGAAACGTGAATAGAGCTCCATACTAAAATTTAAAGGTAATCCTTAAAATAATTGATAGAAGATATATGATATTTAAAGTAATGAGTGATAGAATAAAGAAAGCAGTCTATGGCAATAAGGGGTAGAAAAAATTTCATTTCAAATAGCATAAATTGTAACATTACATATTAAAATAAGTACTTCATTAAATATGGTAAATGTAAGTTGGTTATACTTGCCAATTGGAAGGGTTGAAAATAAAAGTGTAGAGAAGAGTAAGACACTGGGCAAGCACAAATCGGAAGAATGCCACTCACTGCATGTCTACTAAAAAAAAAGGTTGTTCAACCACATAGGGTCAAATATGTAAGATTCAGAATAGGAACTCAGAACAGGTATCAATCTTAACTTCTGATTCATGCAGGTAGAGTCATGCAGTTATAATCTGCAGAAATCACTGTCATGTCCACTTGGAACATTTATTATGTATTCTTCTATCACAAATTTATTATGTATTCTTCTATCACAAATTTGTTAAACTGTACATTAAAAACAAAACAAAACAATAACAAACACCCTGAAAAATAGAGATACAATAAAACTATGAAAAGTTAGATAAATATCATAATAATATTTATACAAAGAGAACTGAACTTAAATAGGTAATAAGGAAATGCACATTAAAAATCCTATTGTAATCTTTAGGGACATAAATACTTAGCAAAATAAAATTATTTAGAATTAAAAAGAGAAGATTAGAAGATTGTTGATATAAATAATTTTTCCGTATTCTATGAAATTCACAACTACAAAATGCAAGTATAAAAATATTATTAAAAGAATATTTTTATGTATGCTTTACAATTTTACAATAAAAAATTTAAAGTACCTAGAAAGAAGTTTAAAAGAATAATTATATTGTGACAAAAATAATTCAAAATATTGAAAAACAAAAGACCCAGAAACAAAGAGGAAGATAATATATTTGTAAATGATAATATTTTATAGGGTAAAGACAAAATTCTCTTTTAATCACTTTGTAAACACAAGTCCATTTCAAGCAAATTTCTGCCGAAATTTTTCCAAAAAATTGACAATTTATCTATAAAGTTTGTATGAAGTTGCCCAAATCATGTATAGAAAGACAAATGCAATAAAGAAACATAAGATGTGAATTCTTGATATAATAGAAAATCAAGAATTACAGTAAAAATATGGTTTGTAAAATAACATATCTTATCTGGATTAGATAAATCAATTAGTGGGAACATAACAGAAAATCTATAACAGAATCTACAACATTTTTAAACTTAAACAAATAGGCAAGATTGCAGTTTCCTCTCAATTGTTATTTTCTTTTTATTTTTTAAAAGTAATCCTTTTGAGAGATGCCTACTTGTGGCAATATTAAAATCAGCCTTCTCATATGATCCTTACCAGTGAAAAATGCTAGAAAACTTTACTAAATTATTTTAAAAATTTGCTTGCCACTATTAGATAATCACAAGGGACCAAACCAATAATACTTTCAATGGATGATAAGTGTACTGAGTTTTACTTGACTTAATGGTCTGATTAAAGGAGTTGAATCTTTTATTTTTTTCATTAATCATTTAAATTTCCTCAAAAAGTATTTGATTGTTCAGAAGAAGCAGTCTTACTACTGCACAGAGTTTCAAATAAGTCAGGCCAAAGTGGATGTCTCCTGTACTGAACCCTTCCTTATTTACCTCAGGCACCTACATGAGTCCTGGGTTGAATCATCCATGACTAAAACACAGATTTCCTTTGGGACTTTTAGCAATATAAAGCCACAATTTTTGCAGAGGATAATCCATTTGAGCCACTTTCTTAATGTATCTTGAGGTTTCTGTGACTTCCTGAAGTCTAATGAGCACTCTTAAAACCAAGAAACCCATCATTCACGTCCATTCCTGTTTAAAACTCTTGTCTAATTAAAATTATTATTGCCTAGCTGGTTACTATAACAAGTCAAGAAACATGTTTTATGTACTTTTTTTGTATGTTAGTTATTGTTCTTGGGTGTGTGGAAGGCCAGAATTCTGCATGAGAAGTATAAATCTTGTGAAAACATCACTATCACACCAGCAGCCTCTGCAAATTGCCATGTGGAAGTAGCAGTCTTTCTGAAAATAGGTTGTATGCTTTTATGAAATCTTACAAATAGAGGGTTCCTATGTAAACTTATTGGAATTTCTTAGAAAATAAGTTTCCAGTTGAGCATAAAACCTTAACTCATTTTATTGTGAAAAGCCAACCAGAAATAAATTTCCTCATGAGAATAAATTTGGGCTATTAAGGGAATCCTGGTAGTGATTTTCCAAGGAATATGCCAGCGTATTCTCCTTTCTTATTGCTTTGGCAGATGCACTTTCTAGGAAAATGATTTCCCAGAAAACTCCATTTGTTCCTAGGGTGTCTCTTATTTTTCTAATCTTTTCTTTCATTTTGTTAGTTGTCTCATAAAACTGTAATGAAAATAGCTCTTCTCCTTTTTAATCCCCTTTTTAGGTTCATTAAAGATATAAGGAAATTTTGACAGAAATGCTTCAGAGAATTAATTCACCGGTTGGCCCTTGAAAGACTGAATAACACAAGGGAAGATTGTAAGGCATGTAGCAGTCTAGAATTAAATAGGTGCACTTCTTATCAGTTGCCAGATATTATAGTTTATGTAGAAAAGTATATTTCATAGTGATATAGGCTACATTAGTTCATTCATTCATTCATCCATTCAGTCACCAAATTTTTATTCAGCTACTTGGAATGTGTAAATGTATGCTAAGTCTATCACGAGATGAGTAAGAAGACAGTTTTTATACTAGTGTACACAGTGTAGTCAAAAAAACGAACAAAAATATTAAGTGGTGATTACAGACCTGGGTAAAAAATGTTTGATATAACTTTGTACATAGGTGGAATTAACAGATACAGAAGAGGTCTGAGGTAGAAGGTAGAGAGATTTTTCCAGAAAGGAATCATGCCTTAGAGTCATTTAAAGGAACAGTGTGAGTTACCCAGGCTGGAGGTGGGGTGTGTGTGGTGAGTCCTCTGTGGGACAGAAGCTTCCTGGTGTAACACAGCTTGATGGGGAGAAAGTGACAGTGGTGTGGTGGACTGGCATTCCTTTAGACCACTTCCACAGTTGATTGAATTGATGACATCACTCTCCTGTCCCCTTGTTTGTTTTACGTGACTATGCTGCGCCTCAGGATAGTACAGCTGATGTTGGAGTATTGTGGGTGCCTCATATTCTTCTCCTGAGACCCTTTAACCACATGATTGACACAGTCTCTACCTTCCTCCAAACACTCCCCACCCCAGCTGGGTTAAAAGGCTTATACCTACAGTTGTCTTCAAAAATATTTTCATGAGCAAATGAAGGGAGTTACTGCCTCACAGGGCAAAGTACAGAGTCCCAGCATTTCAGCCTCAGGACAAGGTGACAGAATTCACAGGTCAAGGATCCCCTTGGAGTCAACCTGATGCTAGACTTCCCTCGCAGTTTGCTGTTGCATACATTATGTTCTCCTCACCCCACTTTTCTGGCTCCTGCTTCTTACCCTCATCCTATTTTTTCCTAACAGTGTTGTTTACTAAATCACTTTTTTAAATCCTCATCTCAGACTTAGCTTCTAGGAACGCGACCAAGTCAAGTGAGTCTGTGTTGCCTTCATCTTTATACATTCGACTATCTCTAAGGGTTTTTATTTTTTCTTTACCAAAAGAGTGGGGACATGTTGGAAGTACTGAAAAATGAATTGTTAAATGAATTGACCTGAAAAATACTCACATTTGGTGGAATATAAGCATACAGGATGGTTTCACATCAGATAATAGTTGATGTTTATTGACTACTTATCTTGTTAAATTTGTTGCTGGTATAATCTCATTTAAGCACTGTAAGACCCCATGAGATAAATCAAATAATATCTATATTTTACTGAAGAAGAAATTGAAAAGTAATGAGTTTGATTATTTTGCCTGAGAGCATCCAGAATATATGGTCTACACAATCCCCCCCCCCCGCTTTTTTAAACTGATGCAAATCTGATCATTAGAGCTCCATTAATACAATTTAGTTGATTTTAGATGTGTTAAAAAAATAAAACCCTGAGAGATAGTAAATTATATAATACATTTTTGAAAATACTAATAAAGGATTCAGATGTATTATTTGAGTTATTAAAAAGACATATTCTTAAGTTTAATTTCACAAAAATATTTAATTTACCTTCTAAGATTCATGCTTAACAATGTCTTCTATCTTTCTTTCCAAACATGTGGTAGCACCACATTATTTATAGGTAACACCCTGAGTGTCAATTTGGCATCCAGATTATGTAAGGCATAATTGGATTTACTTTATGCAATTAGAATTGGGATTTTTTGCTGCCAAAGCACTATGCTGCAGTTTTGCTGAAAAGGAGTGTTAAGCATTTTGTTTGGTACTTGGAAAATCTGCCTCGACAGAGCTTCATAATAGAACCAATTATCAGGTATGCTGTTACACATAGCCTTCCAGACCCCAATTTAAATAGAAGGTAGTGACAATTTATTTTGTGAAACAGTCTCCATAACACTTAAAATCAACCATATGTGAAGACCTACATGCATATCAAGGTGACAAGAAGAGACTGAGAAAACTTGGTACATAGACGCGTACTTTGAGATTACAGCCCTTAAATTGCCAACTAAAGAGAGTGACAGCTATTAACACCCTGCTCCAAAGCCAAATCTTGATGAAGTATTTTTTAATAGCTATTAGCACAGTTTAACCTATAATTTACTTGTTTTATTTTTCTAAAGAGAAAAAAAATCTTATTGATAGAAGACCAATATATTTACATATTCTGAAACCAAAGTTTGATTCATTGGTACATTGATTTACATGCACACTGAAAACACAAACTGTCCATTCACCAGAAAAACAAGTAGACATGCATGATGTGTATGTGAAGCTTAATAATGAAATGTAAAACTCTTCATCTGTTATGCAAGAGCAGCATTCTTCTGAAAATTGCTGGGTAATTTTAAGATACTATTACTTACATACTACAAGGGAATATAGCATCCTAATGCAAATAAGCTGCTCTGTGCTCATGAATTATCTGGTCTCACCTTCTGAAAATTTGTTGACTGAATTTGAAGTGAGAGCCAGAAACGTGTTGTTATTGTAGTTGTTTTAATCTTAAGGTGGTGAAGATGCAAAGCTATATTTGGGAATAACAGCTTAATGCTCTCTATAATTTATAAATATTTTCAGTTATTTTGATAATTATATTACATAATCTAACTACCCACATATAATTACCAATATATCTGAAAGTAATTATAAATATATGCATGTAGCATATTCTTCAACTTTGAACCTCAGGAAATCCCTTCTTGTTTTTATTTATACTAGTTCTGATCTGCAGAGCCTTCTTAAATAGTATTTTATGACTGAAAAAGATTCCAAAGTCAGTTGCAACATGCCTTTGCTGTTGCCTTAAGGCAAAACTATGTTTAGGTTTCACATGAATTAAGTATTGGTGGGAAGAAATCTCAAGACTACTGTAAGATCTTATTATTTTAGTGAGTTAAAGTGAAGTAGCTAAGGAGACAGAAGAAATTGAACTTATACTTTGTCAGTGGACATAAAACTAGAGTATATTTATAACTGGGGGTCCATAAAATTCTTCCAGGAGCTAGGCTCTATGGTACATGGCTATAATCCCAGTGACTCAGGTGGCTGAGGCAGGAGGATCACAAGTTCAAGGCCAGTCTCAGCAGTTTAGCAAGACCCTGTCCCAAAATAAAATAAAGTAAAAAGGACTGGGGATGTGGCTCAGTGGTCTCAGTGGTTAAGTGCCCCTGAGATCAATTCCTGAAACATTAAAAAAAAAATTCCAATAACTTGTGGAATACAAGTGGTTATTAAGGATTCAATGTCCAAATATTCCTTTTTATGTATGCTTTTGCCTACAACTTAACTGAGTGCCTACATCATTATGTACATTCACATTTTCCATCATCGGTATAAAAAAGTCACCCTCTCACACTTCACAAAACAATGGAAAGCCTCTAATCTACTTGTAATTTATTATAATAGATTGTGCTGGGAGGTAAAAATCTAGGAGGTTCCAAAGCACCAATTCACAATATTGATATAGGTGTGGGAAAAGGCAATTATTTAGATGACTATGCAACAAATTCTTTTGCAAATAAGTTGGTTCCTAATTTTTAATTTAAAAAATATTGATAGAAGATCAATTGGATTTGTCAGTGGAGAGTTCATTAATAACAATTTTTGATGATAGGTCACTATGCAATTTTCAGAACAACTCAGAGGTATTTTAAACAACTGCATCACAATTATTTTTCTATTCGTTAATGTGAATGAAGTGTGTCAACATTTACATTTACAATGAAAGACTGCATTTGTCTAGTTGTAAGTAATATTTCTTTACATATTTCAAAGCAATAACAGTAAATTCATTTGAATTCCTGGCCCAGACTACTTTCGTAGTCTGTCACTTTTCTCAAACAGTTCAAATAAGAGATCAAAATATCAGTCATGAAAGTTTATTTTAAATATTGATATATTTACAATTGCTAGTTTTTCAATCCATTAGAGTCATATCCCTTGATTTATTTAGGACTAATTTACTATCTCTCGACTCCAGAAACTATGTATTCTAGTTTTCAAAAGTTGTAAAGGTTTTTAATATGTTTAGGTAATGCTATAAGTATCATTCTAACTTTAGTCAGCTTTTTTTTGTTGCTGTAACCAAAAGACTTGATAAGAAAAATTTTAAGGAGGAAAAATTTATTGGGGGGATTATGGCTTCAGAGGTCTCAGTTCATAGACAACCAGCTCTATGCTTCTGGGCGCAAGGTGAGACAGAACATCATTGGGAAGACTATGGTTGAGAGAAGCAGCTCACATGATGATCAGAAGGCAGAGAGAGGCTGCACTCCCCTGATATAAAATATATTCCCCAAAGGCACAACCCCAGTGACCCGCCTTCTCCAGGTACATCTTGCATACCTTCAGTCACCACTCCATTAATCCCATCAGGGGATTAATTTACAGTTTGGGTTAAGGCTCTCATAACCCAATTGTTTAACTTCCAAATGTTCCTGCATTGTCTCACACATGAGGTTCTGGGAGATACCTAATATCTAAACCAGTAACAGTATTTTAAGAATTCAACTTCTTATTGCTTAAGTATAATCTTAACTCTTAATGTTAATCTTATAACACTTATTGTTGATCTTGTAACATTCTGAAATTCACTGGTTAACTCTAATAGTTGGTTTTCTGTGGGGACTATGCTCTATATATATGATCCAGTCATTTAAAAATAATGACAGCTTTTTCCACTTTTAAAAATTCAATGTTTATTTCCTTTAATGCTATGCTACTCTTTAGGTTCTAGTAAAATGTGGAATGATTTGGAAAATTTCACTGCATCAGGGACTTGTTTTTGCTCCAGGCTTGTTGTAGAGACTCCTATTCAGATTAAACATGTTCATATGCAATCTTGTTTTCCTATTAGTTGTTTGGGATTCTGCATATTTTCTAACTTTTTCTGCAATCAAAATGACAATGAAATGAATTTTTAAATTTAATGTGGAAAATTATATTGATTGATACTTTGATAAGTCAAAGTGAGGTAGCTAAGGAAAGAAGAACATGCTCTTTGTCTGTTCAGGAGACATAGAGTGTTTTTCAGTCTATAGTAAATTTACAAGTCAAGATGCATTATTCTATCATGCTAGGCAAAATAAGCCAACCTCCAAAAACCAAGGGTTGAATGTTTTCCAAGATAAATGGATGCTAATCCATTTGGGGATGGCCATGGGATGATAGAGGAACTTTAGATGGGGCAAAGGGGAGAAGGGGAGGGGGCAAAGGGATAGGAAAGGCATTGGAATGAGATGGATATCATTACCCTAGGTACATGTATGATTGCATGAATGATGTGACTCTACTTTATGCACAATGAGATAAGTGAAAAAATCTGCTCCATTGTGTACAATGAAAAACAAAAGACTTCTTGGGAAGTGGGAGGGATTATAGTTGGGCAGTGTTAAATATATACTGCCCCAAATGTTTGCCTTTTCATAATTTTCATAGAAAAGTTGAGGACAGAGGTTAATTGTAGGATCAGCATCTTTGCAACTATATGGATAAATTGTGAAAATCTTCAAATAGAGAACAAATAAAATTTAAGAGAGAGTAAGCTACTTTTGTTAGAAAAAGTTTAGAATTCATTTAGGTGCTTGTGGCAGACTTCAGCGTTAGGCATACTCCTTCAAGCTCCCAGAGAGAATCCATGATCACCAAAAGCAATCTGTTTCCTTCAGGCATGAGAACCCTGCAAAGTCTACAAATTTTCTAAGCACCAGGGTTAGGGTAAAGGAAACAATATGTCTTATATGTTGTGCAATGAAGCAAATGGAAGATATTTTTGTGGGACAAAGGAGAACTCTAAGGGGACTTGATAACAATGTGGAATGAAGAAATTCAGGGTAGGTCTGAGGGCAAGGAGGCAGGTAGAATTGAGACCTGGTTGAGTTTAGGGCTCTTTGACTTTGAGGATATTATGGTTAAATCTGAAATGTCCCCCGAAGTCTTATGTTGAATACATGGTTCCCATTGCATTAAGGTTCATAGGTTGGGTTTTTAGGCAATGATTGGTTTATGAGGGCTCTGAACTCATTAGTGTATTAAAAGACTGCATCTACTACTGGGAGATGAGATATACTTGGAATAATAGGTCACTGGGGTCATACTTTGAAAGATTTTATCTTTCCATGGCCAGCGTTTTGCATCCCTCTGATTCCCAGATGCTATGAGTTGAGAAACTCTCTTCTGCCAGCCCTTCTGCCATGATGTTTCTGACTTGGAGCCCTCTGACCATGGATGAACCCTTTGAAACCACAGCCAAGTTAAATTTTTCCTCCTCTAAGTTACCAAGCATTTTGATCAAGCTGACTAACATAGGACCTTCTTAGTTTTGTTTTAGAAAGATGTTGATGAAACACTGTTTGTGCTGCAGGATGCAATAGCTCCCCAGATTGCCAAATGGGAACCAATTCTAGGTGTAGCTCAGGACATCACAGGACAAGTTTGCAATGCTGTTTTCTTTTTCTTTCCCACACTTAATATTTTACCAAGTGTTTTGATAAAAATTAAATATTTTACCAAGTTGTTTGATGTCATGCTGTAATTTAATTTTTATCAAAATTAAAAAGATACATTATTCTGTTTTAGTATATTATTTGTTACACTCTATAATAAGCCTCAGTATATTTCTGTGTAATGTTGTACAATGTTAGTATGATTTATTGTTTAAAAGTTTGAAACAACTCACTATTGTTGCAAGATAAGTCAGGGTCTGACTTGTGATTCCATTTGTATAATATTCTGGAATAGGAAAAGCCACAAGGAAATAAATTATATAATTGGTAATCAAGAACCAGAGAATGTAGAAGGCATTCACTATTGAATTATAAGCTGGATCTCATTGAAATGACAAAAACCTTCTGTTATAATTGAGGTGTTGGCTGCATTGTTGCATGTATTTAGATAAGAAGTTTTAAAGTTGTGCACTCTCTACTGTATTTAAATATGAAATTTATATAAATGATTCACATGGGATTTATAAAAAATGTATTGTATATTTATACATCCATCTTATACTTTGATTAATTTTACTTTAAAAAACTATGTTCCATCTGAGGTTATGTCAAAAGAGTGTTTTGACCATCTGCTGAATTTGAAGTAAAAATTAATGCTAAATTTCAACTTTGCTTATAAACTCTGTGACCTTAAGCGAGACTTAGAACAATATCATTTATGAAAGAATACTCGTATCCACATCATCTAGCCCTTTTAATAATTCCACTAAATACTATTTAAAATGTCAATGCCAAAGTAGCAATGCAATAAATATCCGTTAGACATGAATGTTATGTATTAAGTGTCTTCATCATCTTATCTTAAATATGGATGCTAAAAACTCTTCACTGAGATAATAGCTTTAAAATTTGTATTGTGCTCTCATGGAAAAGAAAAATAAATTCTCTTAATGTTCATTTAAATTAACTGGATTGAAATTGCATTATGAAATATGACTAAAGGAAAATTATCTAGAAAAATAAAATAGGGTCTTGTAATACATCGAATATTAGCTGCCTTCCATATACCCTACTGAAATCTTTTATATATGCTACCTGATCTATGTCCAGGTCTATGTCCAGATGAACAGAAGGACAATCTTAGCACCTTCTGACATTACATGTTCCCACTTCAGAAGCCAGTTTAGCCAGATACTCACTTTTTTGTCCTTACTAAATCTATTATTATCAGATACAGGTTAGCCTAGTCTGTGCACCAGCAGCCTAGTCCTCAGAGTTCCCTGGACTTCTGCCAGTTGTCTGACCCATTTATCTTTTTGTACTGTAATGGCAAGTATTGGTTTATGTTTCCCATAATAACAGCCTTGATTTATACTATTATGAGCAAAAACATCATTGCCCTCATGAACATTACTGTTTAGGTTGGTTTGGAAATAAGGAAACCTGCTTCACACTATAGCATTGATGACCATCTTCCAAGTAAATGAATATACTAAAAGAAAAAAGAATGAATGAGAGTTCCACTTCTGATCATGATGGTATTTCAAAGAGCAGGTTTCCCATTCAGGCCTTAAAAAGAAAATAAAACCAAATGAAAAATAAAAAGGTATAAAATGATGATTTCTGGTATTGGAGTCGAAGACTATGATGTCAACAAAATGGTAACTGAACGAGAGAGATGCTACTTGTATCCAGAGTTGGAGTGTTAGAAGGGCACACCCAAATGGAGCTCAGCAGCCTCTTTCCCTGAAGGAGATGAAGTCACTTTGTGGAAATTATATTTTTGATAATTAATGGAGCAAAAAGTAGAAAGAAACCCACAGAGAACACTGGAGAAACAGAGGAGGCCCTCTCAGTGCTTCTCCTGAGATTGCTAAATTACACGTATGTGAGGAAATTGCCTGAATTCAGGGAAGACATGTAGGAAGTACGAGGGAAAACAATCCCCCAAACTCACACAGCCAGGGAGGAAAGTCTTCCAAAGACAAATGGGTATCTGTGGAGTTTTCAGAAGAAAATCACTTCAGAAGTCAGCATACATCACCTTTCATTAAATGCCATTTTAGAACAGATGAATGAAGCTAAAAAATAAGTCTGAAAATAATGAACAAATTCTTCCCAAATAACTAAATAAATCACAAATATAAAAAGCCTCAAAATATTTAAGCAATGTAAATACAAACTCTCTCTCTGTCTCTCTCTCTGTCTCTTTCTCTCTCTCTCTCTTTTGTGCGCACGCGCACACACACACACATACACACACACACACACACACACACACACACACACACAGAGTTACCACAAACAAAAACACAAAATCCTTAAGTCCAATAATAACTAAGAAGTGTTATGGAGTGAAACAAATTAGAGAGTATTTATTGTCTGGCCATAGACTGTTCCTTACGGGGTCCAACCAATCTTCTTGGAGAACATCAGCCATCTACAAATAGGCCAGAGTATTTAAAAGGAAAAACCACATCCTATGGAATCTGCAAGTTGCAACCAAGCAGGATACAAGGGCTGAGAAAGCAGTTAGCAGAGAAAAAACAGAAAACCACATCCTGGGTTCAAGCACATTTGTGGGTCTACATCCTGGGTTCGAGTACATCTGTGAGTGTATGAAGTATACAAAAATATATTTTTTTAACATTTTAGAAACAGTTTATATAACAGTTTCACATGGGAGTCACTTTGGCTATATTTATTTATACTTTCATATAGCTATTCCTTGTACTTACGTATTATTCCATTAACTTATACTTATCTTTAACATATTAATTTATGGACTTATGCTTATCACCTTACACTGTTCTATATTTTATTTCTAACAACTTAAATCTTATGTCTTACAGTTACATAATTATGCTGCCCTACTATTCTAACTTATAATTAGAGTAGCTTAACATCATTTATTCTATACACTTACCACATGATCCCATCATCCTACTTACTGATATTTCATAATTTATAATCTATAATCTATATTGATTAAGTTCAGATCATAACAGAAGCATGAAAAATATGAAAGTGTGACCCATGAGAAGAACAAAAATCAGCTAATACAAGGTGGTATGGTGTGAATGTGTCCCGTGAAATTCATGTGTTAAAAAAATACCTCTAAATTTAACAATGGTGGGAGATGAGAGCCAATGAAAAATATTTAGGTCATGGAACTCCATTGTGATGAAGAGATTATAAAAAAGGGCTTATCAGAGCAGTGATACATTCTACTCATCTGCCATAAGAGGACAGAATTCATTCTTCTGGCCCTTCTGTCTTCCACCATGTGAGTTCATAGCATCAAACTCCTCCAGAAGATACAACTAGAAGGCCCTCATTCAACACCAAATGCCAGTGTCTTGACCTTGGACTTCCCCTCCTGAACTGTGAGAAACATGTTTCTCTTTGGATATAAATTACCTGGTCTGTAATACATTGTAATTGCAGCACAAATGAACTAAAACCCAGACAGATCTAGATATGACACAGATAATAAGGTTAGCAAATAGGAACAATGAAAGAGCTATTATAAATATATTCCATATGTTCTCTATGTAAATAGAGAAAAGCAAGAGCATGCTAAGGGGAGAAATTAGATATAAAATGATCCCAAATCAAATTACTAGAGATGAGAAATGTAATATCCAAGAAGAAAAATAAATAGGATAATGATGAGACTAGCTAATGAATATTACTCTCTTATAATATTTAGGCTGCTGTTACAAAGTACAATAAATTGGGTGATATGTAAATAATAAAAATGTATTTCTCATATCTCTGTATACTAGCAAGTCTAAGATCAAGATGCTGGCATATTCAATGTCTTTGGAAGGACAATTTCCTGAGTCATAGGCAAAAAAGCAGAAGAAACACAGGAGGTGTCTGGTGCCTCTTTCATAAGGACATGAATCCCATTCGAGTGGCCTCCACTCATGATTTAATCATTTCCAGAAACCTCATCTCTTAACACTATCAGGCTGGAGATTAAATTTTAACACATAAATTTGAGGAGTACACAAATATTCAGTTTATAGCATTCCTCTTATGGAATCACAAACCCATGTCTTTCAGGAAAATTATATTAATTTCTTCCTAATAGCCCCTAAAGTCTTATCTCATTCCAAAATACATTCCAAAGTCTCAAGCCCAAAGTCTTAATTTAATATTACCTGAATCAAATATGATTAGACTAGAGGTACAACTTATCTTGAGGAGAATTCTTGGCCTGCTGCGAATCTGTGAACTCAAGCTGAACTCCTCAGCCTGTCCCCATGGCTTTTATGGGCCCAGAGATGGAAGCTCTCTGCCTGGACATGGATAGGATAAAAAAAAAAAATTCAAATCTTTAAGTTCTACTTCCATTTGACCATCAATTCCATCTTCAGATCACTTACCTATTTTTGCATTTTACTATACCCAGACAGAAGAACCAACCTTCATCTTCAACACTTTGCCTGGAGATTTCCTCAGCCAAGTATTCAATTTAACCACTTGCAGGTTCTCTCATCCACAAACTTACACTATACTACAAAACCTATACTATACTACAAAGTACTATAACACGAACACAATTCAGTCAAATGCTTTGCCACTTCACAACAAGGATGACTTTCCCTTCAATTGCCAAAATCATATTTCTTATTTCAATTTTTGTGTAATTATTTTTTATTTTTTCTAATTAGTTATACATGGCAGAAGAACACATTTGATTTCATTGTGCACAAATGGAGCACAACTTTTCATTTCTCTGGTTCTACAGGATGCATAGTCACAATATTTGTGAGTCATACATATACCCAGGATAGTAAATGCCCCTTTCATCCCACAGTCTTAACTACCTCTGTGACCCTTCCCCACCTTCCCTTCGCTTTGCCCAAGCCAAAGTTCCTCTCCTCTTCCCATGCTCCCTCCTCACATTGTGGCTCAGTATCCACTTACAAGAGAGAACATTTGGCCTTTGGTTTTTGGGGACTGGCTTACTTCGCTTAGCATGGTATTCTCCATCTCCATCCATTTACTCGCAAATAGCAAAATTTTATTCTCTTTTAATGATGAATAATATTCCATTGTGTGTGTGTATCACAATTCATTTATATTCATATATATTCATTTATTCCATCTGTCTGTTGAAGGGCACCATGTTTGGTTCTCTAGCTTAGCTATTATGAATTGAGCTGCCACAAACATTAATGTGGCTGTGTCACTATAGTATGTTGATTTTCAGTTCTTTGGGAATAGACTGAGGAGTGCAATAACTGGGTCAAATGGTGGATTCATTCCAGGTTTTCTAAGCAATCTCCATACTGCTTTCCAGAGTGGGTTGCACCAATTTTCAGTACCACCAGGACCATTATGAGAGTATTTTTTCCCCCACATCCTCATCAAGATTTAATGTTGCTTGTATTCTTGATGAGTGCCATTCTGACTGAAGTGAGATGAAGCCTTAGTTTTGATTTGCATTTCTCTAATGGCTAGAGACGTTGAACACTTTTCATGTATCTGTTGTTTGATTATATTGACTATGTATTGATTGTATCTTCTTCTGAAAAGTGTCTGTTCAGTTCCTTAGTCCATTTATTGATTGGATTATTTATTTATTTGGTATTAAGTTTTTTAATTCTTTATATATTCTGGAAATTAGTGCTCTATCTGATGTGTGTGTGGTAAAAATTTGCTCCCATTCTGTAGGCTCTCTCTTCACTTCATTAATTGTTTCTTTTGCTGAGAAAAAGCTATTTAGTTTGAATTCATTTATATTAGTATAATAAAATACTTAGGGTAAATTTTACCAAGTTAGTGAAAGATCGGCACACTGAAAATTATGAATGACACAATAATAAGAGAAATTAAATGAGATGTAAAAAAGGAAAAGGTAGCCCATGTTCATCAACTGGAAGAATTAGTATTACTAAAATATGAAAAAAATTTTATATGTTTTCTACACATACACACAAACACTAGATAATTAAAAGGAATATACAGGTTTGTTGTAATCATCAAAATCCCAATGACTTTCTTTTAATGAAGAAAGAACAATTCTAAAATTTATATGGAAACCACAAATGACCCTGAATATACAAAATCTTTTCTGAAAAAGAAAAAGTTGGAGCTATCATACTTCCTGTTTGAAAATTATATGATAAAGCTATAGTAATCAAAACAGAAAGGTACTTATATAAAAGCAGATACGTAGACCAGTGAAATGGAATAGAGTCTAGAAATTAATTCAAAATATGGAGTAAATTAATTTTGAACAAAAGCTCCATGAGGATATACTGGGGAAAGGATAATGGGGGAAGGCTAGTCTTCAAAATAAATTGAAAATAAATGGTGCTTGGAAAACTGGATTTCCATATGTAAATAAATGGACTCTCATCTTCATACACAGAAATCAACTCAAAATGTACAAAACAATAGAAACACAAGATGTAAAACTCCCAGAAAAAGAATAAAGTGAAAAAAAAACCTACACATTTGGAGAAAATATTTGCAAACTAAATGCCTATGGGTTTAATATTCAAAATACATTTAAAAATCACAAAATAGCAGAAAAACCAACAGCCCACTTCAAAAAATAGGCAAAAATCCAAATGAATATTCTTTAAAGAAAATATATAAATGACCAAAAACTACATGTAAAAGTGCTCAACATCATTAATCATAAGAGAAATGTGAATCAAAAGCACTAAGAGATATCACCTTGCACCTGTTTGGATGACATTATTAGCAAGAGAAGCACTGACAAGGGTTGGCAAGGGGAGGAGAAGGGGAAGCACTGTACACTGCTGATAGGAATGTGGCTTCATGCAGCCTTGTGAGTAACAGTATGCATGCTCCTAAAAAAATTAAGGAATAATTCCCACTTCTAGATAGATTGCAAAAGGAATGAAGTCATCACTTCTTAAAGATGTTTGCATTTAAAAACTTATCCTGTGAACATAATCTTTAATGATGAATGTCCAAATGTTTCCCCCAATGGTCAGATCCGAACCAAGGTTTTCACCTCAATTCATCATCATACTAAATGTTCTATTTAAGGCTATAGGTGCAGAAAATGTAATCACTATCAAAAAGGACATGAAAATATACACTGTGATATACTCTGGAATATAAAGAAATAAAATATTGTGACACAATGACAGAAGTGAATCTTGAAATAAGCATACTGCTGAGGGGAAAATAAGCAAAAAGTAATCCTTAATGTTTTATTACATTTTTAGAAAATTCCAGAAAATATGGTGTAATGTATAATGACAGAAATCAGATCATTAGTTGCTTGAGAGTAGAAGATAAATTATAAAGGAGTTTAAGAAATGTGATCATAATGGATATATTCATTATATTGATTGAGATGAGCATTCCACTGGTATATACATGTCAGAGTTCTTCACATTTTGCAATTTAAACATGTAGTTCATTGTAGATTTGCTCATCCAGGATAAGGTCTTTTGCTTTTGACTGTTATTGTGAATGTCAGCTGATGGTAAGTTGAAGTTTGGCTGACAGAGAAATATTTTGGTTGAGACGATGCATTCTTAGTGTGTGTGGTCTTTGATTCTTCAGCAGGCTGGAGTAGGAAGATCAGCCCAGATCAATAAAGTTTATAAACAGACTCTGATTTTCCAAGGACTCACATCCCAGAAATTATTGGTACCACAAAGTTTAGGGCATTTTTAAATAATTCATCTTCCATTTTTAAAATAATAATCACCAAACTTATTTTATGTGGGGTTACACTTTGTGCTCTCAATGTTATTCTACACCATTCTTTTAAAAAGTAAATGTGTGGTTTAGACATAAAGAGATGGCTTGGTCTCTAATACTTTAACTTTCTGGGAGTTTATCTTGAAGACACATTTCCACTTTCAGTGGTCTACTCTTACGCCCCAGTGTTTATACTATTTCATATCCTTATCTACTTGTAGTTGTACCCTGAGATAATTTTAAATTTTGTACCATCTAGATATTTTATTTGTATGTCTCTCAAAATACTATACAGCAAATATTGAATTTACACATTCATTATTATGTAAATTGTATCCCAATTTATATAGATTTATAAATAATTAGAATTTATTTTACTTTCTTTCTAGATCAAAATCTCCTTGAATATAAGATACTGTAGAAATGAATATCCTGAACAATATAGAAAATGCAAAACCATATTAACTCTAAATTGAATTGAGATGATACTAATGACTCACATCTTTGGCTGCACAAACCCTCAGGGCTTGTTTTGAAAAGCTCCATATATACTATCATTGAGGCATAATGCAAGAATAAATTAGAAAAGGGTAAGAGTTTTCTATAATTATATAATTTATCCTCTTTATCTAAAAATAAGCCTAGTTAGAAAAAGATTTTGAACATTTGGAATAAAATAGCACATTTTAAAACTTAATTGGTTCTTTATTATGAAATTATTTTCAGCAAGTTGTTATAATATTTCTTTATTGAAATATCCAAAATGGAGGAAATTAACAATCTACAAATGCTGAATAATTAGCCAGAGTGAGATAATTATCAATTTAGCAGAGACATTTTAATTATTATTTGAATATAAATTACTTATTCTGTTGTGAATATTTCACTTTTAATTGAAAATCTGCTTGAGTCCAGTGGATTAGTGGATCGACATTCACATTTCTAACTCTCAGGTGCCGGTGTATAGTGGTCATCCATTTATTTCGCCCCGCATTACCTTGGAATACCCTTTTTATTTTACTTAATTGCCCAGTTTTTGAATCTTGTCTGCTCAAGGCAGAAAACAGAAAGCATTGCCAGGTTTCCATGAAGCTGTGATTCACTCAAGCAACTAAGGTTTTATAGTCAAACGAACTAACAAAACAGATTAAAAAAATGATCACCATGAGACAATTAATCTTCTAACAAATGTGTCCTAAAATCCATCTGGTTCTTTTAGTGAGACATTTTAGGGATGTTGGTGTCCAGTTTTAATTGTTACAGTGCTTTTAGGAGCAGTGACATGTGTCTCATCATTGAGTAAAGCTCCCATGTGCTTGGTGGGGTTGCCAGATAAAACAGAGAATGCCCAGATAAATTTGAATTTCCATTAAATAATTGATAATTTCTTATGATAAATACACTCCAAATATTGTATGTACATCTTTTCACTAAAAGAATATACTTTCTTTATTGAAATTTGTCTTGTTGCATTTTTATTCAAGAAACCTGGCAACACTATTGCTTGAATCCCCTGACTTCTTGGTCTCAGTGCATCTGTACTCTTTCTTGAGACCTGATAAGACTGTAAAATAACCTTACCGAATTACTTTTGGTTTCAACCAGCCAACATTAATTTTATTCCTTACTAAAGAAAGTTGTGAAGAAAAAGACAAAAATATAGCATAGAAGAATTTCAAGGAGTTTTAGAAATAGGAAATACTTGAGTAAACTTTACATATTCTACTTTCTTGCCACTTCCAGAAGACAGCAAAGAAAATATTTTCTTCATTAAGATAATGCTGACTTCATTGTTCAGGGAGGACCAATGCCATTGAGAAGGGATTGGTCAAAGATGAAGTCAGTAGGTGATGTCTTAAATTTGACTTTATAAAACATGATGGATCTGGGGACAGCAAAGGTCTCTTCCACTATGGCTCTGAAATCTGTTTGAATAACTGCATTTGCTTTGTGTTAACAGCTTCAAAATGGGTGTGATGTAAATAAGTTTTGGAGCCAGGGTGGCAAACAAATCAAAAAATCCATGGTGCTCTCTGGTGGTGGCTAATTTATCATTTGTACTTAACAGAAAAAGAAATGAAAATTTCATAAGAAAAATAAATAAGAAGGAGTTTCTTTGTGAAAAGAGATCTAACTGGATTCTTCATCAAAAATGTTGTATAATTACTAAGATATGAATCAGTTTGGAGAAGGACAGAAGAAATAAGCTTGAAGAAGTCTCTAGAATAACATTGCACACATTTTCTATGAACTCTTCCCTGACCTTTCTTCAAAGGGACTTGACACTATTTTATGGGATAATTGTGCCTAGAGAAAAGCCAAAGTTGTAGAATATTTGGTGGCTGACACTGGTCATGAAATAACATTCATTCCTGCTCTTAAATTTCACTGTTTTATATGGTTCAAAATGTCAGATGATCTATAAATATAGTCTGTGGTTGTATCTTCATGCCTAATGTATGCTTAGAAGAAATACAATCAACAACTTATGGGGAAAATACACTGGATCTTTGACTTATGAAATGATATAAACAACCAAGTTGTTCAAGTTGTTGTCCTTTTTTTTTTTATTCTATCAAAACAGTTAGACAAGATCAAGATTGCATCCTTGAGCTGGGCTTATGGGTAAGTGCACACAGGTTCAGCTACTCAGGAGGGTAAGCAGGGGGTTTCATTGAGTGCAGGGGTTCACAGCCAGCCAGGGCAACATAGTAAGATCATATCTCTGAAAAAAAAGACTACATCCCTATAAAATGTAAAGATTGATATTGACATCAAAAACTTGAAAGGGCAGTATTTGTGATTCTGTTTGTATTCAAACCTCCATAACTCTGGTAGTTATAGTACCCAACAATGCAGCACAGTTTGTTTAAGTGGTAGCTAAGACTTGCATCCAGTTGTTGAAAACTCTCTGGAATTGGAATAAACAGGAATAAAATGGTTATTGTGTCTACTGAATTATTGATTTTGATTATCAAGAGGATGTAGGCTTTCTTATCATTCTAGGAAGAAAGAATAACAGATAAACCCCAAATATTTTTGAGGTACCTTCAGAGCTTCTGTGTCTTTTGAAAAGATTAATGTAATAAAAGTAAAATAAACAAGATTTTTAGGAAAATTCAGTTTAATTCATCTTTTCAGTAAGTAACATTGACCAACTTAGTCATTAGCTGAGAGCAAAGTGAAAGTGAATTACATATTTCAAAAAGTCATCTTAATACAAACATTTTAATCAGTTCATTGTAGCAATAAGAATGTGGTATCTGTCTTAACCATCTATATATCATCTATCATCCATGTATCTATCTATCTATTCCACTTTTCCCCTCTCTACCCTTTCTATCTCATATAGGATCTATAGGGTGAATGTTCACTTTACATTTTTCATAAGATAAAACATACTTCATTTACCCCTGAAGACCCTACCTCTTAATACCATACTGTTGTAAGTAAAATATTCAACATATCATTTTTGAGTGAAGACAATATTCAATCTGTGACAATTTGCCTATAGGAGAATTGGGTATTATTCAAATATCTTGGACTGATTGATTTAATAACTGATTTGACTTCTTTATGGGGAAAGGTGATCAGTTTTTATTTGCATAAAGAATAGTCATGTTATATTAGCTGCTGTTTTTGAAATTTAGATTGAGAAGACGTGCATATTAATAATGTAGGGCTAATAGGAAGACTTGGGCTCTAGTGGAAATTCAGGATTTATACACCCTACCTCTATTTGAGAGTACGACTCAATTTGAATCTTGTCTTTCCAAGTGTTGTAGTTAGCTTTTTAGTGCTGTGACCAAAGGACCTGAAAAGAACGATTTTTAAGGAGGAAAAGTTAATTTTGGGGCTCACAGTTTTAGAGGTCTGAATCCTTACAACACTGGATCCATTCTTCAGGGTCCGAGGTGAGGCACAACATCATGGTGGAAGTATGTATGGGAGGAAAGCAGCTGTGGACATGATACTGGAAAGATACTGGAAAGCAAGGGGTGGGGGAGGGAGCTTTCCTCCTCATGAACAAAATGTGCAACCGAAAGGCATGTCCCCAATGACCCATCTGCTCTAGCCACAGTCTGCTGGCCTACAGTTGACACCCAGTTAATCCCTTTGAGGATAAATGCACTAATGAGGTTAAGGCTCTCATAACTCAAACGTTTCACCTCTCAGCTTCCTTGCATCATCTCACACATGAGCTTTTGGGGGACATCTCACAGCTAATCCATAACACTCAGTAAGTGCCAGGGAACTGGTTTTCAGAGATGCCTCTGGAGCTCAGCTCCAGGATGGTGATGCATATTTTGCTGGTAGGATGTGTGAGAATAGAATTTGGAGTAAAATGACATGATGATTACCTGAGAGGTAATTGCTCTTTGAAAAACCTGCTGATGGACATTACCTGAGTCTCTGTAGAGGGCAGGAATGATACCTCTGTGTTCATTGCTAAGCATTCTGGTTACCCTGTAAGAGTGGTAAAGGCTATCTATGGAGAAGCTGAACAATGACGTTGGCTATAGATCTTGCCTGTGTCGACCTTCAGAATTAGGCATTTTCTTTTTCATAGATTCTGTGATACAGAAAGAATAATTTAATAATTGCTCTTTTTATATTGTAGAGGATTAGTTTGCTTTAAATTAAGTCAACTGGTGGTATCGACATCATTTGTCAACATTCAAGTTCAGTTTTCTCTATAATAATTATGCTACATTCTCCTGGAAGCCAACTTATCCTTTTGAATTTACCAGTATATCAATGCCAACAAAAATTTAGATAAATTGAGGTTTAATTTTTAAATTCAAAATCAGCTTTATCTCCTTTATTACTATTCTTGCAAGTTTGATACAACTATAACATTCACATGTGTTTCCTAAAAATAAAAGAGATTTGTCAAAAATAATTTGGGAAAGTGCTCCAAATTATCTATCCCAGAGTATTTAAAAAATCCTTCTCCTAGTTGTACATTAATAGGGGCACGGGAGGGCATAAGAATAACATACAGCATAACTTAACAAAAGTAAAATGAAACAGCAACAAAAGCTTACCAACTAAATGATATAATGCTATCCTGGTTTTGAAGTTGGATTCTAATTCTAGAATTTGTCTCCAATACCAATTCTGCTCCTTATCAGGGTGCTTGTGAGAGTTCTTTGAAACTTTCTAGATATCCTTATCTGTCCAGAGATAGTGATAATGTCTACTTCATTTGATTGTCATTGAGACCTGACTGTAAAGCTACTATGTAATCTGAATTTGAAGACCATTTCTAATTATTACTATATGCCTTTATAAATTTAGCTGAAAATCCACAGTCGCTTTAATACAACATTAACATCATTCCAAAGTCCTGTATTGTCTTAGCCAGTTCAGGATGCTTTAAAAATTGCCATAGACTATGTGGCTTTGAACAACAAACCTTTATCTCTCAAAATTCTGTAGGTTGGGAAGTTCAGGATCAAGGCACTGATGGATCCTATGTCTGGTGTTAGCACTCCTTCCTGTTAGCATGTGACCATCCTCTCATTTTATCCTCAAATGGCCAGGAGAGCAGTAAGCAAAGAGTAAGAACTCCTTTTTCTTCTTATAAGGAGTCTAAACCCAGTTATGAGGTTTATACACTCATGACTAATTAATTTTCAAAGATCTAACCTCCAAATACTATCAATTGAAGGTTAAATTTTCAACGTAAGAATTTTGAGGAATCCAAACATTCATTCATAATACATATTAAGTATGTAGTGAGTTAAAACTCAGTCTGTATTTTTTAAATACAGTATACATTACCTTATTGGATACTCTAGGCATTGATTCATTTGGCTCAGGTGGAAGAATGCAAGTTTCCCCTGTGAAATATCTTTTTTAAAAAATTTAGTTTTGACACATAATAATTGTACATATTTTAGGTTCTATATGATGTTTAATATATGTTTACACTGTGCAATAGTCAAATTGGGTTAAGCAAATCTATTTCTTTGAATATCCTTTTTTTGTTGTGGGAATTCTAAAAATTATCTCTTGTAACTTTTTGAAATTTACATTATTATTACTATGCAATAGTATATAAGAACATATGAATGAATCTGGAGGATATTATGCTAAGTGAAATAAGCTAGGAACAGAAAGACAAGCACTGAGTGACTTTACATATATGTGGAATGTGAAACAGTTGACCTCATAGACGTTGAGAAAATGATTACCAGAGGCTGGGGAGACAGTGGGAAGGAAAGGATGGGGATCATTGTCAATAGGTACTATGTTAAATATCACCTTTAGAAGTCCTTAAAACTGGAGAAAACCTTGAATATCATTTAGAAGATAATAAAACATTTCTATTTACAGAAATTGAAAACAAATAAATGTGATTTTTAAAGATATTTGTACCTCTCTTGAAAGTTGGCTATGAAATGCTCTAACCTCTGCATTTTTATGAATTGTGGCGTGTATGTAGGTAGAATCTAGTAATCACAAAGGTGGTTGTTTTTATATAGTTACTGCTGTTGCAGTGCATCTTGAGTAAGATGTAAACGCATAATTATTTGAGATGCTAATGAAGAATATAACAGTGCATAGGCATTTATAATTTGACCCAAAAAATTAAGTTTATGAGTATATAGATGCTTTAATTTTAAAACTTTACTGCATTTATGACCCCCACACATTCTCTCTTTGAAATATTTACTTACTTTGCCTGGTCAAAAACAATAAACCAGGGAATATGCTGTTATTTCTGAAGAGGACAATAACAAAAATGCTTCCTTTTGAGTTGGCATCATTTCTGCCCCTGATAAATTCCAATGGCCCCTGGTTATTAGACCCTTTAGAACTTCCCAGGATCCCATTTTCTAGGCCAAATTGCAAAGAAAACTCATAAAAATGGAAATTCATAAAAGAAATAACATTGTGCTGCCAATGTTCAATGGGAAAGAATTGCTTGGCCAGCAGTCCAAACACAGGAATGAGCATTTTATAATATTGTATGTGTACTGTCCCCATCAATTTATATTGAGGACAGCTGGAGGAAAAATGGGGCTGGGGGGAAGCAACTACAACAAAGATTCAGAAAACTATACATTAGGAACATGTCTAAAGGGCTGAATTGACTTTAAAAATGGATTTGAAGAACTTTAAATGGGGGCTGATTTAGGTAATATTTTAGAATATTTTAATTAAATCACTGTGGTTGGAATCTTCCCTAAGGGTCCAAATTGGATGCAGATGACTCATCAAATTGATACCCTCTGATTCTTTTTTTCTTAATGAAAACCTGTATATATGCTTTATCTGTGATCTGATATTCCTCTGGAAAAGTGCAATTAGGAGGGCAAAGTGACATATTTAGTGCTTAAAGGTCCATCTGATAAAAGAGTGACTATATATTTCCTGCAAGACTCTAGAGAACAGACCTGGGACCAATGGATTGCATTCTGAGAGGGCAATCATGTTTGGCTTAATATAGAAGATATACCCTTGAAATTGCTCATTAGCTGGAATAAAGTGCCTTTCAAGGTCAAAAGCTCTCTGTCAAAGAGATGCTTGATACGTGTAAAATGTGAGGACAGTGTAAAATCATTTTACGTCAATATTTCAAAGGTCTAACTATTTTGATAGGATTGAGCTAAGATGTATTATTTTAATAAATGCTACAAAGCATTCTAATTTCATATTGTTTCACTTGCCTTATTAAGTAGATTCATTTTAAGATAATGTCCTTGCATTTTATACTGAACATGAGATGAAATTTCGGATAACACTGTTATCTCCATGCATTAAGCTTTTATAATTAGGATAAGATAGAAACCAGTATGTTAAAAAATTGTTTTCGTATGTTCAATGTGCTGTGGTATTATATGTATTTTCAATTGTCTTATGAGGCATTCAGACATATGTACGTAAAATAGAGCTTCTACATTAGTGAAAGCAGTCTGTCACAGAGATCTTTAACAAGAGGGACTAGAAGAAGCTAGAAAGAATAAGTTGAATGATAAAAAGGCAATTACTTAAGGTTATTTTGTCCCTCTGGACTTCGAGTTTTTGCTGTTTTTGTTTCAATGAGAAAGTATTCTCTGAGAGCTCAATTTCTCCTTTAACGTGGCGCTCCTTTGATATGCCGGAACTGGATTCCATTTTTATGTGACTCTTCATAGAGTTGCATAAGATGAGAGAAGGATACATTTGATTTGTCCCTGATTTGGTTTTCATCAAAGGAGAATGACCGATGCATTTACTAAAGGAGTCACAACCAACTTTGATCAGAAGACCAAAGAAATAGGAAAGATTAAGTGCAGATAGACATGCCTCTGGGGGCAAAATTCTAACCGCAATTGCAGAATTCTCACACTGTTGTAGATACCTTGCTCTGATCAACTTATTCATTTTCATGTGTTGAAATAAGTAAGGAAATATAAAAATGAAAGACTTGATGGGGTGAGCTATCTTTTGGGTGAATCTAAGTGTATCAAAGGCCATGATACCTGATACCGATCTATTCAATGGGACACATAGTTTAAGAACTGGAGAAGGTGCACATCTTTTTGACTCTGGCCCTGTGCCATCACTTAGAGCCATTTATTTGAACAAGACTTTAAAACAAGTCTAATGACCTTGGAAACACTTAAAACTTGACAGCAATTTCAGAGTGACACATTTTCCACTATCAAATGTGGTAGAGAAAACTTGCATAGGGGAAAACTTAATTAAAAGAGAACGAATTGGGGGTGGTAGTTTGATGCTAGCATTTCAGCACTTATTTGGTCATTTGTTTACTTCATAATTTATTTAACAAGCATGTCTATAGATTATACAATCTGTACCACACAATGTTTAGCATGTCTATAATTTACAAATATACATGGCACTTCTAATATCTTCGTACTGTAAGTAATTTTAGTACAGTTTTGTAGATGAGAAAACAAAGATGCCAAAGGACTAATAACTTAACCAAATTCTCAGGCTATGAAGTTGGAAAATTGGGGATCAAATGTAGACCATCTAATTCTAGGGTCTTTCTATATCTTTTAAATTATAGTTAAGCATACATTGAATTTTATTAAAGTCCATTAAAAATCCAAAATATTATTTGCTCCCTACTATTGGCTATAGAAATTTTAAAATAATTCATAAATTGAATGTATCTCCTCTTCATTCCCCCATATTGTTAAATTGAAGAGATCAACATCAATAATCTCTTTTAATATTATTGTAAAAGAAATCAGACACACTGAAAACAAAATGTCAAACTGTGAAGTGGAAACAGAGGTGAGATTTTGATTTAAAAAACCCCAATATTTCTAGAGACTTGCTTCCAAAAGCTTTTAGGATTATTGATTCACTTTTTCTAAAAACACTGTGTAGAACTTAATGGGGTAGATGCTTCTGATTTTTCTTGTGGGTGTTATAAGAAGTACTTATTGAGGATTTACAGACAGGTTAGAAAGGCAGAATTCAACTGTTTAAGTAGTTGAATAGTAATACAAGCTATTAAAAAGCACAAAATTAAGTCTGTTTTAAATTTTCAAAAATTTCTTATTAATCTACACAACTATGAAATTATATGCTGTATCCTATGAAATATGATTTTTTGACATATTTGTAGAACATCTTATGTTTATATTAAATTCAGAATATATATATAAAGAAATTCAAATGGTCATAATTAATTTTCTGGGAAAATTTATTAATTGTAAAATGTTATTGTGAAGCGGTACTGAAGTACATACATATTGAAGCTATAACTTTGAAATTAAACTTTGAAAGATAGCCACTTTCAGTTACCAAATTCAGTTTGAGACAATTTATAATGTACTCATTTTTTGAACATGGAGTAAATCAAGGAGAATTATAAGATTTCAGGGAAGTTAAATTATATACAACGTTTGCATAGTAAATGAAGATAAACATTTTGTATTATGTTATTTTACTTCATTTATATACTAAAATTTTCTCACTTGATTTTTATCAAGTAACAGGCATTGTTTACTGTATTTTTTCACCCTATGTTTTTTGCTAGGATTCCTATAACAAAATACCACAGATTGTCTGGATTAAAAAGCAGTAAGTCTAAGATCAAGGAGCTGGAGGTTTGGTGTTTTTCTGAGACCCCTCAGTGTCCTATGCTCTTTCTTTTATGTGTGTACATCCCTGGCATCTCTGTGTGTGTTCACATTTTCTTTCTTTAAAGACACCAGTCAGAATGGATCAGGGCCCACCCCAATGACATCATTCTAACCCAATCATTTTAATGACCGAGCACAGTCCTATGCTTAGGTACTGGGAATCTGAGATTTACCTATGGATTTGGAGCGAGGAGCAAATTTCACCTTGTAGCACACCTCATATGGTATTTGAAAGTTGGTAATGCAAATAAGAAAGAGGATGAAACCACATTTTAAAATATTCAAACAATAAAATAGAGCATCAGATAACACAGATTAAGGAAATTCACATCCATAATGAGTGAATGGATTTGTAGGTCATGATTATACATTGTGGATTTGAGCCTTATATTCATTTGTGGAGTATAACTGTTCATGGTTCCATGAAACCTAAAGAAAATAATCTAATTAAATCAGAAGAGGTTTTTAACTATGCATTAAGAAAAATAACTTAATAGTGGGAGAATTATTGAAGACGTTTTGCAATTTTCATCTTATTTTTTATTATCAAAGCCAAACGTATACCCAGGAGGCTCCATAGGTTTATGAGGTTTACAGATTATCTATAACCACTCTTTTAGGCACTCTAAATGTTTAATTACATGAATATTAATGTCTATGGGCATCACTCAAGATTTGAGCATTATCAAGTCAATGTTTGATTAATGCACAAGTATACCAACTAATAAGCTATTTGAGTTTCTTCTGATCTAATCTAATGTCCATATTCCCATGGAAATAACTAACCAATTAGAGAAGTCTAGATTCTCATATTTCCAAATACTAGAGCTGAACTGAACTAGCAACTTGATTGTCTTGGATAGGTGTCTAACATTTTTTTGTGTTGTTTTGTTTTGTTTTTTTACCAATCAACTCAGAAGTCTAATGCCAGTTTCTATTAAACAAATAACTTCACTGTACCTGAAGCAAATCATATTTAGCTTATCCTTTTATGTTTCTTTCCTGTCTTCTCCACATTTTAATGTACCTTTATTAACTGTATTAATTCTACTTACATTTAATGATAAATAAAACTACATCTCTTTGAGAAACTTTTTATATATTGTATTGATCTGTGGATACATCTCTAGAATTTATAATATTTAAAAAACATTTTTTTTAGCAGTAGATGGACACAATACCTTTTAATGTGGTGCTGAGGATCAAAGCCAGTGCCTTCCATATGTGAAGTGAGCACTCTACCACTGAGCTACAACCCCAGCCTTGTACATTTTATAAGATTTTATTTGGCTTTTCCAATTAACACTTATTTAATATTACTTAATTTTATATTTTTACTTACTTTCATTTAGTAGTATTATTACTTGATAGTAATATTTTATATTGGCTCATTTTGTTTTGTTAAAAGAGTTTAGAATCTTTTGAAAAATAAATCTCAAAGTCACATAGACATGAAAGGTAATTCTATACTTGTCAATGATGAGTAATTTTGGATACTCACTATCTCTGAATCTGAGTATACTCGTAGAAACAATTTACAGAATGGTATCTATAATGCATTGTTAATTAAATATATGGGATCACAAAATACCTGACATGTAGAATTTTTTTTTCTGTTTCTATTTTGCCATCTCATTGATATCCTTCACTTTCCCTGAGATTTAGTTCAGTTTAAGGATATTTTTTTATCTTAACCAACATGTAGAAGACACTGAAAGCATCTTTTCTTTGACAGCCTGTCCATATCAATCAGGTGCATTCTGGAAAGCAAGTTACTTTAGGTGTTTTGACCAAAAAGGAATTTAACATAGGAAATTTTTCATAGAGATTTCACAAATTAGAAGGGCTTGAGGAATAAAAATGATCAAAAATAAAGGTGTTGAAAGTCAGTGATTTAGTCAACATTTTTGCTACTGTGACCAAAAGATCTGATAGAACATTTCAAGGAGGAAAAGTTTATTTTGGAAATCACCATTTCAGAGGTTGCAGTCCATAGATAGCTAACTCCATTCTTAAGGGCCCAAGGTGAGGCAGACTATCATGGTGGAAGTGTGTGGAGAAGGAAAGTGGTTCAGGACATGGCCACTAGGAAACACAGAGAGAGAGAATCTTATCTTGGACAAAATGTGTAACCCAAAGGCATGCCCCATAATGAACAACTTCTTCCAGCCACACTTTACCTGCCTGAAGTTACCATCCATTTAATCCCTAATGAGGGGATCCATGTACTAATTAGATTAGAATCTCATAATCCAATCATTTTATTTCTAAACTTTCTAGCATTGTCTCACATGTGAGCTTTTGGGGGACACCTCATGTCTAAATCATATCAGTTAGTTTTGAACAACTAATAATAAAAAAGAATAAAAAAATAAAAATAAATCATATCAGTTAGAATGTAATACGTGGGCAAAGGCCATTACTGTCACTGGGCCTACAGTGGCCCACGATAAGAAGTCATGCTATCTGTTCAGCACTAAATGTGGGAAGCTGTCATTGCTCATGGGGCTGAGATATGTATGACAGGAAGAGTTATTCCTAGGAAAATAAGAACCAGTATTTCTTATGATGCTGAAGGAACCTCCTAGGAGTTACTACTGTTGATTCTGTCTCTAGAAACAAAAATTTGTATTCTGTCTTCTTGCTTTCTAATTTCATGCAAATACCTCCCACTGAGAATAATTAGTCAAAACCCAGGTATAATTTTCAGACCTTTAGTCTTGCAGGACTAGGTCTATGCTGGTCAGAGTTTTCAGTTGTATTATAGTAACAAAGGGTCTTGGAACATTAGTGGTTTGAACAACTAGGGTATATTTCTATTTCTGGGACACATGGCAGTTTTGGTGTGATTGAAACTCTCCTCCTCCTCTCTTCTTTTTCATCTTCAGAAATAAGATATATTTGTTTTACACCGTTCTCAGCATAAGGAAAAAGAGCAACATTGCTGATAGAAACACACAATGACTTTAAAGATTCTGCTTTCAACTGACCTTTGTCATTTCAACTCACGTCCCACTGGTTAATCCCTTCATGTGGCCAAAGCTACCAATGTGGCCGGTTTAGTTTCATAAAGACTCTAAAATTTACATGAAAATGGGAAAAAGATATAAGATCCTGAATTAATAAATAGAAGAGAGCATATTTAGAAATAATAGTGGCATGTATCGCTATGTACCTTCTTTGTCACAAATATTAACTTGCCTCTTTTATTCAAAATGCATAATTTTTTTCCACCCCACAGGAAGGACAGCATAATGCCTCCATTCAGTCTCAGCAATGGGTAAAAACTATTCCTCTTTAATAGTACATCAGGTACATTTCTAAGAAACTAAACTTTAATGGGAAAAAAATGAGATTCTGTTCTCCAAATACCTATGACACATCGATAGAAAAAAGATAAAATGGAAATGATAATGTACTCCAATTCAGAAGCAGGAAGAACTGGAAACACACAGAAGTTACTTGCCCATACACTTCTAAAATCTTGCCCTTGAACTGCTCCTGGTTCTGGGAGTAGGAAATGCTTTTCAATTAGATCTTATTTCTAGTTCATTAGAGTGCTGGTTTGTGGCTCCTGATTCCACCCCCTTTCCATTACCTTTTCCATTCCCAGATACAAAGATTCTACCTTTCTTCCATCATAAAAACTTGATGGCCTGAAAGTTATTTTATATTTTGGGTAGTTACAATCTCTTTGTATTCATTTAGACTGGCAGGCCTTTTGTTTGTTTATTTGTTTTGCTATTTATTTATTTATTTAATTGTTTTTCGGTAGTACAACTCACTCGGAAATTTTGCCAGGGTTTTAATTATTGGATTACAATAAGGCTAATTGTGTCAGTAGCTTGATCCAGTATTCTTTTTGAGGCATGCTTCTTTCTAAACTAAGGTACAGGTCCTTTGGGTTGACCAGTCTTTAAAGTCTCTACCCTGAGGTATTTTGTCCACTTTTACACTTTGTCCACTTATAAGAAAAAGTTGTCTCCCTGTCTCTCTCTGTCTCTCTATCTGTCTCTCTCTCTCTCTTTTTTAAACAAAATCACTGACAATCATATCATGGATTTGTTTTTTCATCTTACATTGTAAGCCCTGAAATTTTTGCAGCCTCTTATTTCCTTCTTCTTGTAAATCAGCCAACTCTTTTCTAAGCCAATTTATTTCCTGTGGTGGCTTGTCAAACATGGCTAATGTCAAAGTATATTTTCACCAGATGAAGTTAAACAGGGAAGGAAAACTTTATTCAAAGATTGTTGCCATAGGTGCAGGCAATGGTTTGCATCAGGGGAGAGAGAATGAACTCAAGATTTGGGGGAAGTTGAGAGAGTTTGTAAATGCCAAATTGAGCCCATGAAAAGTGCTAGAAGACTTTACGGGCAAGTTGGTCGAGGAAATGGGGTCCTCTGTGTTTGCTAGTGGGTGCTTTATTGAAAAGTAACGTACCTTCCCTCCTACAGAGACTGAGGAGTCAGGAGTCCTGTCTTTCCTGATGATACTATTTCAAAATGATGCCTTTCTCTTCTGAGAAAGACACTGAATGGCCTGCAGAGAATTTACATCTGAAAAAAGGAAGGAAAAAAAAATGTACAGTTTTAGATTTTATAAACTAAATGCTTGAATTGAAGGAATGCTAGGGACTTCTAGTCATAAATATGCCTGTCAAGTTTAGTCAAGCTAAGGCCATCTTGGTCACTTGTAACTAGTCTCCTTAGTAATATTGCATATCCCATCCTTTGAAAACAGGTACAACTCATTCAGCATATTATCTGTCTTTAAATCATCGCAGATAACAGCTTTACAAAGCACTTTGTGTCTTCATCACATAATATGGCTGTTTTGTAAATATTCAGTGACAATTTTTTTTAGAAGCCAGTGCTTATTTAGACTGACTTCATGAAAGAATACCATTTCTAGTGTCATTTTTACTAGCTTTTTGCTTCAGTTACAACCTGAAAACACAAATGGTTTACAGATTACATACATTAGTTAATTTATCACTCATGCTGAATGTTATTAGAAGTGAGTTTCACACCCCTTAATTTCATTTATCATATAGAGAAGAGCCTGTTTTTAAGATATACTATTCTAGTGGTGGAAGAGGAAAGCAAGAGAGTCTGCAGAAACAGGTATTAGTAAACGTCTCCTTGAAATGCAGTTGCATCACTTTTACCCACAATTTCTTGACCAAAGAGAGTCAAAAGATCACACCTAACAATGGAGTCACGAAGTAGATTTCTGCCATAGGAAGGTGCCACATATCACAAATCCAAAGGAGATGATTTCTCTTACAAAAGGGGGCATAGAATCTTCAGAACAAAAATGCAACCTATTGTAAGAGCACACTATAGGAAGGGGCGGAGAGGCGTGAGGACCAACAGACAAGAACTAGCATTTGGTTTTTAAAAGGTTGGATCAAAATTAAGTTTTCCTAACACTGACTGCATTGCAGAATGCTTGTGTGAAACTCCATGTGATTTGGTAATTGGAAAACATTTGGGAAATCAATTTTTCAGTGAGTAGTTTAATGTGTAAGTTCATTTGAGTGAGGTCTTGGTCAAGTGGCAGTCAGTTGAATGAACTGGAAAAGATCGCAGAATAGTGTTTGGCTCAAGCCAATTCATTTTGTTTTACTGCTTCCATCTATGGGTTCATAAATATTCATGACATTTGAACATGGAAAGGAAATAGGTTCTGCAGAGCTAGTGTTATAAAGTAAGTACTTCCTGCCATATATATTCAAATAAAAACAGACAAAAGATGTGATTGCATTTAGATTCATGCCAGTTATTCCAAAAGAAAAAAAATAAACAAAATTTTAGATCATACTGCACTTAAGGTTTAAAAAGTAAGGGAAGAATTACTTCATTGTGGTGACAATTCCAAGTCACTCTCACCCAAATTTCCATATCTCAGTTGGGTTAAGTTTGTTCACTGAGGTAAAGGAGTTGTGGCAGACCATGTCTGCAGTTGAGATGCTCCTCAGGGAACAAGGATGAGGGGTGCACTATTATTCTATTCTGCAGCTAGACTGTCTGAAAGGAAGTGGTTAGTCACTACCTTAGGAGGAGAGGGTCGCTATACCATAAGCACTGAAAAACACAAGCAAAGCAAAATAGACCATGTAAAAGGTAGACACAGAAATCAAGCGATCTGATGAGAATTCTAAAATTGTAAGATGCTGAGAGGTTTGATTTGTAAGCAATAGATTGCAAGGGTAATATATGAGTTTCATAGAGTTGGTATGGATTAAGTGAAGGGTTGTGTAACTCAACTTACTAGAATTCAAAGTGACATATTGAGGAACTCAATAAATTTAACAGTCTTATATGACACACATGACTACTAAAACACTGTTACTATTTTGAGATCCATCTCAACAGAGCAGAGTACCTGCTTAGCCTATTTACATACATATAGGCTATGGATGTAAATGAGGCAATAGCTTCAGTTCAGAATATTTGGGGAGAAAGAATTAGATGAAACTATTGCCCCTCACACACATGTTTGGCAGTACTGGATAAACAGTCATTATTCCGAACTTCTTGAATATCCCTTACTTTCTAGACATGTGCATCCTCTCTGTTAAGTTTCTGAGTCATAAGCATAATAAACTACCTAAAGAATGAGTACATGGCATAGAGCAGGGAAGAATCTAGGTTTTGTTTTAAAGTTATAGTCAATTATTATGATGTCAATCTTTATCATATCAACCTCTATATTGAATTGTGAAATGCACTATGTGTTTAGAACTAAAGTTAGTTCTTTCATATAATGAGTCACATGGATAGCATTGGTTGTGCTATCTGTAACTAATATCATTCGTAAAAACTTATTTAGAGTGCTGTTAGAGTCTTTTGGTGTTTATACTAACTTAATAAATATCTGACTGACTGCTCTAGGATCTAAGTATTTTGAGGGATGAGTCTATGATTTATTTACCTTTTTGCTCTTTTATGGTAAGACAGCATTTATAACTTACATGCTTACTAAATCCTTTCTGATTAAATGGTGAATCCCCAGTGTTGATAATAGAATGCATTGATGTAAACCATATAACAAGATGACCACTGCTTTTACTTATATCATTCTCCAAAATAGACTTAAAGGTTCTGTGATAAGATAGTCATAGTCCTTTAGAGAAGTCAAATGGCAGTCAGTTGATGAGAACTGGGAAGTATCAGATACAAAGAACTTACGAATCTAATATCCTATCATTTGAAAACATACCAGGATTTTACTGCCTGTGAGGTGTTAATATTTTTTAGAAGATAAAGATTTTTTGTACTATTTATTGAGACATATTTATGATCTACCATTTATATAAACTTTAAAATTATAATAACATATTAGTTGTTATTTTATATTATTACTACTCATAATCATAATAAGAATATTTCTGTCTAGTATATAGTGGTGAGTGGTAAAATTGAGACTATTCATGCACAAATGGCATTTTGCTTTCTTGTAAATAAGTCCCATCAAGTCATGTTTATTTTTGTTTAAGATTGAAATGAGAAATCTTCAGTTCCTTTTGGAAGGAACCATCGTGAAAGGGATTGCCAGGCATGTTTGTGTTACATTTGCTAGTTAGTAGTGTTGTTAAGAGATCATTGTCTAGCAGGGAAGCTACAGGGAGATAGAAGATCAGTTTGTTTGCCTATCTTACCATGACCCAATCTTCTGTTCTCTGTTCTTCATTCTCTTCCTTTCTCCCCTCTGTCTTTCTCTTCTTTCTTTCCTTACTCTCACTCTCATACAGAAAAAAAAAGAGAGAGAGAGAAAGATATAACATATTATGTATGCATACATATAAAAGACTAAGAAAATGTAGATACTTGAAAGCAATAAGGAAGACATGAACATATTAGGAAACTTCAATCAAAGAATAAATTATATTTGTGTGCTGGCTTCACCTGTACTCTTTCTCCACAGATATTTAGACTTAAGCTATTGGCTCATTTTGTCTTGGATGCATTAAAAAAAAACCCAACAATAAAGCTATTATTTTCTGATTTGTATTGTTTTTTAAATTTTGATTAGTTCTTTCTCCCTCTACCTTTTTTCAGACATAGATGAAATCAGTTTAAGCTACTTGAAATCACACAAATACACCACAACTACTTAAAATAAGACTAATGTCCTTTGAGTTTAATAACTAAGAGTGGTCCTAATAATAACTGCAAACATTTGCTTAGAGCTTACTAGGTGCTGAGCACTCCTCTGGGAATGCATAATTATTTACACATTTTATTCTTACAATAACAGTATCAATTTCTGAGTTATAATCACCTTCATTTTTTAGGTGAGGACATTACAGGGGGAAGAAATTGAGCAATGTGCTTGAGGTCCCACAGCCAGTCAGTGGAAGAGCTGTGATTGGAACCCAGTTTGGGCTCTAGCATCCACACTTTGAAATCCTAATTTGCACCTTTTTTTCTGTGAACAGTGCTGAATTTCCTCTAGACTCACACTTCCCTCCCTTGGTCTGAGCACAGCTGCATTTAAGCTCTCCATCTCGCTGACTTCCTCAGACTGATTCACGCTACCTCCATTTTCAGCCTAGTAACACTGAGCCCTGTGTCAGCAGAGATCACACTCAGCAGAACTTCTCAAACAAGATGATAATCTTATTGTTGTTTGATGAAAATTTATCTCTCTTTGAAGAAAACAATCATGGTTTATTATTCACTTTGGCTTCTGTTAAAATTCTCACCATGTGGTTAATGACTAATAGTGTGGGGGGTGTGTGTGTGTGTGTGTGTGTGTGTGTGTGTGTGTGTGTGTGTTTACTATATGATTGGGGATGGATTTATACACATGATTATAAAATTCAAGCCCACAAAGCCTAACACATTTACCATCTGGTCCTTTGCAAAATGTTTACTGGCCCCTGTGCTAAGTATAGGCTGGATCTTTTTTAAGCTGAAGTTTCTCCAATTATCGCCCAACAAACATTCTTCCTCTCTTTGTTCCAGACCCAATAAGACTTTTGCTCTAGTACTGCTTTCCATCCCCCCTTTCCATGTGTAGATTTTGCCATTAATTTTAATGAAGAGAAGGAAGGAAGGAAGGAAGGAAGGAAGGAAGGAAGGAAGGAAGGAAGGAAGGAAGGAAGGAAGGAAGGAAGAAAAGGAGGGAGAGCAATCTATTCCAATTCAGCTTTCCCTTGGAAAGAGGGAGGATGAGGAACTACCTGAGTTTGAACCAGTAGAGAAGAACTGGAACACTTGGTAAATATGGGTGGAGTTTCTGAATAAAAAGAGTTTCAAATTCTATACCTGTCTTTTAAAGAAAAAGGTAGAAATATTATAAAATTTACAAAACCAAAATATGTTTCTAGTGTATGATAGTAAATCCTGAAGTATGAAAAAAAAGAGAAATACTTATTCCATTAAATTCCAATTAACTCTCTGAAAAGACGAATAGGCCTACATGATGGATCCTTCAAAATTGTCAGTAATCCCAAATACATTTGTCTTGGCCAAGTGTCAAAAGAACTTATACCTGGACACATATCTAATAATCTAGGGACAGTTTAAGACTCATCTTGAATCAAATATTGCCATAATCATGAATGCAAAAGATGAAGTTGAATAACTGGGGTTTAGAGGCAATTTTAAGTAAAAATTGTGTTATTGATCAAGCGAAAAAACAACTCTAGGAAGGACATAATGTCTTGTTTCATGAGACATTCATTGGGGACTACTCACACAAACACTGGGGACAAATTTAACTTCAAAATTGCGTCTCTTCTTCTTTGACCAAAAAAAAATTTCTTTCTCAAACTAGTTAGATTCCATTTTTTCAATATTTTTGATTAACATGGTTCAGTTACACATATGAATGGGGTTCATTTTGGTAATTCAGTACATTCATGTGGCATGTACTGATTAAATTCCATCTCCTTTGTATTTTTAACTTCCATATAAGAGAAAGCACTTATTATACTAGCCTGAGTTGAACTCATTTCACGTAACGTAACACAATGTCCTCCATTTCTATCCATTTTGCATTAAAGCATAAGATTTCATTCTTCTTTATGGCTGAGTGAGTAGTATTTCATTGATTGCATATACTACATTTTCTTTATCCATTCATCCACTATAGGTTGATTACTCAGCTGTTGTGAATGGTGCTAAAATAAATATGGGCTTGCAAATATTCTTTTAGAATGCAGATCATTTCCTTTGGGTATATACACAGAAGTGAGATAACTAGATCTTTTGTAAATACTAGCTTGAATTATTCATCCATAAGTTCTAAGTAATATATAAGTCAAAATAAAAATGTTCAAATTCTAGATCTTTCTTAGTTATGTACAGAGTTCAAAGTCTACTTTTCGAAACATAAAGTACTGTGGATATAAAATAGTTTGAATAGCGATAGGAATTTTTCTCCTTTTATTTCAAAGGATTATCACTTCCCAGTTGGTCAAACTTCTATCTATTCCAATTTCATTAAGATATAACATACTGTAACTTTCATTTGCGTTCTTCACAGGCAACCTGCATAGGTTCTCTTGCATTCCTGGAACATAAGATTTCAAATTTTCCTCTTATGGCTCCCTTTTCATAAGACTTGGCACATTTGCTTTTGTTTTCAGTTTCTGCCCCAGTCTGGCTGGGCACAAAATAACCGAGCCACTCATAGCCTTGTAGATTCAAACAGCAAATCTTTATTCCCGAACTCTCACCGGCACTCCACACACACACGTTCTGGGGAAAATACACACCCTCCACTGGGCTCTGCATACCAAATACTCTCAGAACCCTGAAAGAACTCCACAGGAACTCAAGGAGCGGGCGCCTGAGGCTGCAGGATACGTCCTATTCCCAGGATCCACCCTAAACTGCAAGCCGCCCTAATCCCTGAGCAAGGTCAACTTTCATGCAATGTCACTGCAAATGACCTGGGTCCAAGGCAAGCCCATTTCCACAATGGAGAGTCCTCCCTCTAAGCAACATTGGGTAGGCTGACAAGGAAATTGCCATGCATCATTCCTACTTGGCTATGGCTCTCGGCAAGTTTCTATGATTACATACGTGAAAATTCACACTATAGGACAAATAATAAATCTTAAAAGGCATATGTCATGCAAATATTAATGCTTAAGTGTTAATAACAAAATGTATATGTATATATTTTACATGTATATATATTTTATGTATGTGTATATATTTATCAGTTTTACACCACCGATATGTAAAATTTTATATCAGGTAACTCACAAACTATTTTGTAGTGAACTGAACTGACATGAATCTATTATTTCATGAAAATTACCTCCCTCCCCATAAAATGAATTTGCACATTATTCTTTTTTCACAAGAAAATCAGATGTATTATATTTGTTCAGGGCATTATATTTTTATGTTCCTTGGAATTGATAATAATGTAATTGAGTAATTTATGTGCTATTGATCACATTGTTAATTATCATGCTATCCTTGGAGAAATGTATTTCACTTAATGCATTCATATTTTTATAATATTTGACTAGGAAGAAATGGGAAATATAAGAAAGCAGTTTATATAACTGAAAGATGGCCAAGTAATAAAAGAATTCATATAGTGCTATTGTCTATGAATATTTTCATTAAATCACAGAAATTGCAGAAACATCATCTGTCAAAGTTCTTCATGAATTGTATATATGGAATCCTATACTCTCTTTTTTGATCATTAATAAGAAGAACTGAAAAAGTAGAAATGATAGAAACATGGTCTAGCTTTACTTTATTGCCAGGGTATCCCATGAGCCATGGGTTCATTAATGATAATCCATTATCCTTAGAGAGAATTTTGGACTGCTTCTTGATTCATCACCAAGACAAAATAAAATTTTATTTTTGATGTTTTCTTAAATCTCACATGGAATATTGATAAAAACACACAGAGAGACTCATTAGCCTTGTGTCTCTAATATGCAGCTTCACTCTGACAGATTCACTCTAGATTTTCAACTAGAATATACATAAACTAAAAACATCTTTTCTCAGTGAATAAACCTTCTCTCTCTGTTAGCATAAAGTTGTAGCATTGTAATTCTTGAAAACAAGAATGAAATGAAAACAATTACTAAACATCTGCATACTAACCAAGAAAGTGATTTTTTTTTTCTCAATAGTTTGAATCATGTGGGCCTGGAGGTTTAAGTGAGCTCTTTCTTACCAGGTCTGCACTTTCATGTACATCCTCATCTCTTTACTGCCTCTTCTATGGCACAATGAATATACACATAGCAATACCATAGTCTCCATGAGCTTTGCACCATCCTATCAATCCAGATCTGAGAGATTTCACTTTCTTCCTTTGGTGTACCTATTTCGTATACAGATACAGTCGCCTTCCAAATTCTGCCTTGAGTATCCCCACCTTTACCTTACAGCCTTTCTGGATCTGATGAATCCCACACACTCACCCATGCTCTCCAAAGTCATTTTAAATGCCGTCCTGCCCTCTCCTGACCTCATTCCTCCTTCTCACTAATTCTACATATTGTAGTAAGTTGAATGTGTTTTCTCTATATGAAATAAACAAGTTGATTCTGAGATGAAATTTCACTCTAAGAAAGAGAAAATAAGCTAATTCTAAGGCAACACCCAAATCATCATCACAATGACAAAGCAAAGTTTACCTTGTCTCATGCATTCTTTCTTTTATTTCTAAAGCCAACTATTTGATGTCTGCAACTTATAGTATCAAATATTAAATTAATCAATACCCCCAATATATCTGAACCTTTACAATGCCATACATTTCATGGAAATATATGCAGGGGAGGGAAATATTTAAGACCTAAAGGAAGTTAATATATGGCATAAGTATAATGAGATAAGTGTGGAAACTACCATGAGTGAGGAGTAGTAAGTTCCTTAGGTGAGGCAGGAGAAAGCTCCCAGAGTACAGACAGGAAGAAGGAGTTGTGTCGCGCTGAGGGACAGGGAAGGCTTTGCAGTGGAGTGGTCATTGCTTAATCGCTCTGTGCCTCAGTTTCTCAACTGAGGACAATAGTGGCATCTTCCTCAAGCAGTATCATGAGAGTTAAGGACATTAACACAGCTTGTGCTCAACCAAGTTTAACTAGCGTCATTGCTGCTACTGCTTGTTATCCAAGAGGCACATTGATAAGGACAATAAAGCGCTTCAGGTTTGCAGAGAGTGAGGGAAAATAAACTATGCAGAAAACCAAGCATATTTCAAAAAGCGGTGAAGTCTAAAGTTTGAGAGACACAGAGAAAATCCATGAAAAGTTCTGAGCCGTTTGAGAAATCTGGTTTGGCATTTGAAAAAAGAATGTTTATAATTTTGACTCACACCCTTAATCTCTTCTCTTAGAGTACCTTCCTTGAGTTTAAGCTTCTGGGGGATTGGGTTAGCTTCAGATTCAGGAATTATTGTTATGGCCAGAGATGCTGCATTTCTCACATCCTCCCCCATCATGTTGACACTGTTGTTCCAAACAGAACCCTTTAAACCACTTATTCAAATTCCTGGAGCCCCCTCCACACTACACAGCAAAATCAGCATGCCCAAGGATTGCACCTGTCTTCCAGTGCCCGATGCACATGGGAAGGTTTCAATAACACTGAGGAATGATGAGAATACTATAAAACCAGGAAGGCTTGGAATACTTAGGTGAAAATGAGGAGGGATGATTGATGCAACATCTTTCCCAGGGAAGAGGAAGTGGAACAGAATTGAGGATATAGATGGTATAGATTGGATTTGGCTGAGGTGGGGGAACCCTAAATTTGAGTAGAAAAAGGAGGGGAAAAATAGAAGATAACTATTCTGAAGTATAAAGAAGCAAAGAAAAAGAAAGTTCTGCAAATGTTTTATATGAAAACAAAAAATAAAGATTCAAGATCCTCAGATAAAAAAAAAATTGAAGATCCTCATCACCTGACCTCATGCACCAGGGAAAACAGCCCAAAACATAGTAAGTTTTGTGCAGTAACTTAGAATGCTAATCTCAGCACAGTGAGTAACAAGTTTGGGGATTTTCTTTTAAAATATATCATCTCTGGCTCATTCTGAATCTTTGGAATCAACTGAGCTTTAGGAAAAACTCCCTGGAATATTTGTTAAAATAACTTCCCAATAATAACACAGCTAATAATAGCAGTTCAAAACAAAGCTATTATTAATGAATCTTTAATTATTTTATATTTTGCTTCATTTCCTTTGGAAAAGTGTTTAGAATTTTACTAGTGCCCTGGGTAATACACTATTGATATGATTCTAAAACCGGAATGCTCAAATATAATATAATTAATTAAAAAGTACAAGAATAAATGGAGGGGGGCATGGGACCAGAAATCCATTTCCCCAAAATTATTCTACTGTTGATGCCTTCAGTATGCATTTTATTAATATAGTTTTTGAAGATTGTTCAAACAAAAATTATCAATTTTGCAGCGTGGAAGACATTTTAAACACTGAAACACAGCCATTAGAGAAAACAATGCTATATCCAAACTACTTGTCTAAATAAAACAATATCCTTATTGCATAAATAAGCCTGATATTTGAATTAAAAATCTCCTAAGTTTAAAGAAAATAGCCTACTAAATGTCTGTTTAGTAAAATGAGGATGACTGTGGCACTTTGTGTTAAAATGGCATACTCGTATTTCTGAAGGTTTTTGATGGTGTTGATCTCATACTGCTTTAAATGATCATGGGAGAAAATGAGGACAACTGGTATACTTCTTGTTATAAGGGTGATGTGTTATTGTTGGCTTGAATTGATTAACAAATTCCTATTCTTAAAAATCTGCTATGGCAATATTTACATGTTAGATCAATTAGAATGTTTTTTAAGAATAATTTTAGAATAGCATAGGTAATAAGGTTAACAGTTGTAAAGTTTGAATTAATGAGAGCTGGGGATATAGCTCAGCTGGTAGAGTGTTTATCTCACATGCATAAAGCCCTGGGTTCAATCCCCAGCACCACAAAAAAAGTTTAAATTAATGTTTTATATTTCTAGGTTTGTCCTGAAAATGAAGACACAAGTGCTGTATTAGATTAGATGTTTTTCTTTCTGACTCTATTGAGGGAATTAGATTCATACTAAAATTTAGGATTTATCCTTTGTTATCTATAGAGGATGTTAAATTAAGAAAATTCAATTAATTCATCCACTTGCCCTGCCAGTGAAGTCATCAGTGTTTGTAACTATTTTTTCCTCTTTCTATTTTTCATATTTAAATTTACTGTTTTTTTTTTTACTATTTATGCATTTTGAAGAAAATCGTATCATATATACTTTCTTTTTTACATTTCTTCTCTCACCCATCTTTCTTCCTCTTTGGGGGCTAGGATGGAATGCAGGGTTTTGCACATGCTAGGTACTTGTTCTGTCTGTAGGCTACACCCCTAGCCCAATACTATTATTCCTGCTATTTCATTGATCATGATCTTTCAGATTATGTCAGGAAGAATGTAATGTTTATTAGAAACCGTTTGTAAAAGATTGTTTCTTAAGAGAGCACTTTGTGAAGTTTAACTCCATAGAGTTGACAGAAGCACATAATCATTAGAAAATTCAATCACTGTAAGTATGAAAATAAATTTTTAAACAATTAGGAGACTCAACCGGTGGTAGAGCATTTTAATCTGATCAGTAAGTTGTTCAGCATTAACCTTGCTTGTTTTCATATAATGTTTCATAAAATCATACCATTAGATTATTGGTTTTATTCAGGCAAGATTTTCTGTGCCAAAATTCCTTTTCACATTATTTACGTATTTCATTTGAATTTGTTGAGTGCAGTTTGGGGTTTAATGTTTTCCCAATAAGAATTACTTGAATCGTTAGTGAAGTGATCCATGTTGACATTGTACCTTGAAATACATTTAATATGTTGTGATATTTAACATTTAATTAAGACCGAGTATTTGTATTTCATTATATCCTCTGGATATTCAGTGGCTTTGATTGATAATGCACAAGACCATGTTTTAATCCACTGTTTATGTCTTCCTAATACAAGGGGACTAGTGACTTGAGTGATAATTTTTTCTTATCCATTTACTAATAACATCTCAGCCTGTACACTAGTTTTCTAGGGCAGTCATTAAAAAAAGTACCACAGACTGGGTGACATAAACAACAGAAATTTGTTTTCCTAAAGCTCCAAAGGATAGAATTCAAAAGCAAGGTGTGATCAGGTTTGATGTTTTCCAGAAACCTCAGTTCCTGGTAACACATGGCCACCTTCCTACCGTTTCCTTAAATAATCTTTCCTCCAGAATGTTCATGTCTGTCCTCTAACCTCTTTCCACGTCCTTTCAAATAAAGTCACACCTATCTGACCTTCTTTTGTCTCTATTACCTCTTAGAGTCCCTCTCTCTAAATATAGACATTCTTGGGTTGGAACTTCAGTATATGGATTTGGGGCAGAAAAAATTCTGTTCATCATGGTCAAACCTCAGAGAAGCTAGTCTTTCAAATTTTAACATAGCGATAAAATCAAACAATCTTTGTACATCTAGGAGATATTTATTTAATGGTTTTGACAACATCAACAGATGATTCTGAGGAAGAATTGTCAGTTTGCAAGAATAACCCGGAATGTCATATGTCTCTTCATATTGAAGTTTATCTAGAATTAATAGCTGCATTTCTTCCATGACAGTAAAATTAACAGGTCTACACTGAATCTCTAAGAGAAAAGAATGTTGGGACTACACCTAATGAGATTTAATGTTGCTAAGTAGAAAAACATGTAGAAAAACAAAGCTCTACAATGTAATTAAAAATTAGCATCACTTTACTGGTTACAGGTAATTGTTTCTCCCTTAGAAATACTGTTCAGAACTGTTCCATTTTTAGAGCAAATTATGTCTTGCAATCCCTCTTTGCTCATTCTCTCTGTTTTAGCATTTTTTTCCAGAAGAGAAGAAATCCTTTTGAAAATTATACATGTAGATGTTACAGTAATATCTTTTGTTAATATACATAAATCATTTTTTCTTTTTTTCCCCCTGTGCTCCACCCCAACCCTGGCGAACATTAGGGTTTGAATGAATTGAGGAATACTGTGCTTGGAAATAAAACAGGTTCATTAATAAAAACCAGAGTTGACAAATATTTTTTTAAAAATTGTTCTTAACTTTCATGTAGCATAACTTAGAATGTGTTTTATTATTGCAGTGCTACTCTAATGATGGTCTGAAGCTTATTCTGCTTTTAAAATTTACATAAGTCAGAAATTGAGAGTGCAACATAAATTTGGAGAAGCCTTCCAACACTTGAATAGGTTAACATTGTCTGTTGTTTATAATGATAAAAGTTTAAGGGGCATTCATTTTAAATTCTTTTGGTTATTTTGTTTTCTTAATCCTTCCTTCTTTTGGTTTTCAAAAAACTATAAATTAATGAAGGACTTATATCAGAATGAAATAAAACAAAATGGAGAAAACATCTTCAACACAGGGAGTGTGAACAACAGTGATCTGTAGGGGGAAAGAGCTCTAGATATGATTTAGGTAGCCCAGGTTGGAGCATGCTTCTGCCATGTAAAAGATGTTGGGACTTTGGGAAAATTATTAACAATATATGAACTTGTGCTTTCATCTTTTAACTGATGATTATTTTAAAAATAGAATTTTGTCTTAGATAGTACATTTGAGTCTAAATAAAGATATTTTCATTTTCAACACTCTTGCCAAACCCAATGCAAAGGCATTTTTGGTTTTCAGCACTGTCATTAACCTTGACCCAATAGATGGCAGTAAGCATCCCTTAAGTCTTGACAACTCAAGGCCACTGTCTAATGTTCACCAAGGGGAACAGGAGATCAAGGAGGATGAAGGCACTAGTCTAACCTCACCACGTGAGGAGTTCATATATGGTTAAAATAACTCTTGTATTTTCTTAAATATTTCTTGTATATTCTTACATATTTCTTAAATATTGACATTGTGATGAAAATCAACAATATATATATATATATATGTTATCTTAATGATTCTAATTTGACCAATATTTCTAAGATTGATTATATGTTTTCTTTCCTTCTAAAAAAACATTTTGATTGTTGTAATTTTAGATTGTGTACTACATGAAAAATTTTGGATTTCATTTATGAACACATTTTGTGTATACTTGGACATACAAATAGGAACATCTACACAATTATATGTGTGCCTATATTAATATTTATGTATATTCCAATTGATATACCTAGGGCTGGGGATACAATTCAGTTGGTAGAATGTTTGACTCACATGCACAAAGCCCTGGGTTCAATCCCCAGCACCACCACACACAGATACAAAAAAAAAAAATCAATATATGTAAAATCACCAACATTTATTTTACTGTATAATATAACATAATCACATGTAAACTGCATTTGCTATGATGTGATATATGATTTCCTGAGTGAGTGATAAATTCCTTTCTCTTATCACATTATTGTTGTAGGGTGGCAGCGTCCAACATAGAATGCACTAACCACATTGAAGCATAATAAATGCGTTTAGTTTGAATAAAATATAAAAAAATTTAAACTATCTAAATTTTATATTAATTATGGAGTGAAATGATAACATCTGGTGTACTGATAGTAAATAAGATGTCTAATTTTTTTTTATACCAGGGATTGAACCCAGGGGCATTTAACCACAAAGTCACATCCCTAGACCTTTGTGGTTGTTGTTATTATTATTTTAAATTTTGACACAGGACCTCACAAATTTGCTGAGGCTAGCTTTGAATTTGCAATCCTCCAGCCTCAGCCTCCCTAGCTGCTGGGATAACAGGTGTTTGCTACATGACCAGACATATGTTTTCTTTTGCCTTTATTAATGTGACTAATTGAAAATTTAAAATTACATATGTGGCCTGTATTTATGTCTAACTTGTATCTGTTGACAACATTACTATAGAGCATAAACTCTTTGACAAAAATATTGGCCTTATATATAATCTGTTACACTTATCTTAATAATTTTTTGATTTTCTTTTCAATTCTTCATGCAATATGTAATACGTTCAAGAAAGTTAAAGTCATACATAAAAAGACTTTCTCTCACTGTGATAGTATTTAAAGTATTATATGCATAGAAATAATAAAAAAGAGGGGTTGGAGTTGTAGCTCAGTAGTAGAGCACTAGCCTGGCATGTGTGAGGCCCTGGGTTCAATCCTCAGCCCCACATATAAATAAATTAAATTAAAAGATCAATTTACAACTAAGGAAATGTTTAAAAAATAATAAAAAATTGGTAAATTTAATTGTCATATTGCTATATTTTTTGTTATTGTGAGTATTATATAATAAGCATTTTAATTCTTCAACACTTGAACCAATGTAGACGTGGAAACTTTTCTGAGTTCAATTTTTTTTTTTTTTTTTTTTTTTGGTACCGGGCGTTGAACTCAGGGGCACTTGGCCACTAAGCCATACTCCTAGCCCTATTTTGTATTTTATTTAGAGACAGGGTCTCACCAGGTTGCTTAGCGCCTCACCATTGCTGAGGCTGGCTTTGAAATCACAATCCTCCTGCCTCAGCCTCTCAAGCCACTGGGATTACAGGCATGTGCCACTGCTCCTGGCTTGAGTTCAATTTTTTATAGTTCATATCGATAAACCAGCTCTGAATATTTTACATCTCTGAAGTAAATGAGACATGATGATGTTACAACAGGTTCCCTGAGTCTTTCTTTCTACTTATCTGTGTACCCTGTAACCTCCTCTTTTTAGCATGCAGAGGCCTCCAGAGATGCTCAGTGCATTTTTATTGAATAGTTTCTCTTGCTTCACTAAAGGAAGAAATATAAAATTTGAAGATTGATTAACTCTTCTGAATTTTTGATTAATTTATTCAATAAATTTATATTGATGTTCATAAATTTTGTAAAAATATCAGAATGTTCAACTTGAGTGCACATAAACATAAATCTTTAATAAATATAGATGAAGATATTCCTTGGCATATTGAGCACATTGATCAAAATGATTACAAAAGATATGCAGACAAATATGAGTGTCGTGTTGATTTTCTTAATTTTCTTCTAACTGACTAAAATAATATTCTTATGAAGACAAATGCTTTTCAATAGAGTATTCCTGTTATAAACATAAATGAATTTTAATGACATAAATGTTCATTGTATATAATTAATTAACTTCTCTCTTGTGAATCTAAAAGACTACAAGTTATGCAAGCACCTTGGAACTAGAGGAAAAAAGTGAACTCCATCATTTTCTGATTTATCATTTGTTTTTCATCTGAGGAACCTTGAGTAAATTCCTATAGGATTCTCCACCTTTTCTGTATATGAATATTTGTCTTTAAGTAATCCAGGCTTGAAGAGAGGATCTGTTTAAAACAAGCCAGAACCAAAGGCAATGTGATTGGTTGGTTTATTTTTATCTTTTAATTAACACATATTAATTAAGCCAGAGGAAAAGAACACAACATTTTGCTTTTAATTGCTATAAAATCAATCCTCAAGGAAGAAATAGAAGACAAACAGTCAAGGAAAATCTAAATACATTATATATATATGTAATTTATAAATAAATATAAAATATATATCTTCATATATATTACATACATGAAGAAAATTAAAGACAGATGAGACAGTATGTACCAGAAGACATCAGAAGTATTCAGAAGGATTAAGGTTGCAAGGCAGAAATAGACATGGAAAAGAGCCAAGTAAAATTGCCTAAACATAGTGACAGCAGAAAGCAGAGACAGTGTCTGGGGTATATTTAAGATTTCACATTAACATCAAGTTATTCTGTATGTGCATAAAGATACTGCAGCCCAATAGCACAATTAGTGTAAGGGCAAGCTGAGTTCCATTCTTCTAGGCTCTCTAAAGGTATGATATTGCTATGAGCAGTGTCACTTTAAAAGGAATAATAAAAAATAGCTTGTATTCACTTGAGGAGCTATCATACTGTAACTTCAGCACATGGCATGTTAGGCTGTTTTCGTGTGAATTCTGTAACGTGAACATTGATCCTTCCAGAAGTCATCTTCCACCTAGCAGGCATATAAGACTCGTATTTAAATATAAATCCTAAGAAGAACATAAGCAAGCTAGGAACATTGAAGGTTAAAACAGAGATTCAAAGGGAAATTTAAAAATAAATTATAGAACAATAAGGCTAGAAAAGAACAGATAGTTTTGTACAAATTCTGAATTATTGAATTTTGCATATTTAGGTAGTATTTAGGTATTTAGGTAGTAATTAGGTAGTAATAAATACAGAAAAGAATAGAGAAGCAGTATAAAAGGATAGAAAATGTAGACATATTTCGATTACTTAGTTAAGATTTCTCTAAGAAGATAATGATTAAGCAGATGCCTGATTCAAATACCTAATTTGAATGAAACATCCAAAATTATATCTGAGAAATAAGTCAGCTACAGCCTGAGGTAAGATCCTGTTAGGAATTGGAAACTACAAATGCAAAGCCTTTGATGAGGAAATGCAGTTGTAGCATTTGATGAACAGCAAAACTCCTAGAGTGGCGGGGACATGCTGAGCAAGGGATCCCTGTCAAGAAATAATTTACCATATGAAGGCAGAAGCCAGATCTAGAAGTATCTTAGGCCATGACGAGGCTCTTTGCTTTTATTATGAATGTGAAGAAAAGTCTCTGGAGAGCTGGGAATGTTAACCTACCATGAAGGTACTGAGAATAAAGAGCAGTAGTGGAAAAGAGAGAGACTTAGCTAAAAAGTTGTGACATATACCTAGTGAGTGGATGTTGCTTATCTGTATGAGCTGATTAAGGTACACATAGTAAGAAGTGGTTAGATGTGAAATGATTTAGTCAGGGACTGAATGAAAGGATAAAGTAAGGAATCAAGGAGGCCTTAAAAGTTCCTGATTTGCAACAGGAACTTGCATGAATCACGTTTGCATTACTGAGATTTGGGCACAATCTGGGAATCAGTCCTTGGATTTGGAAATGTTAAGTTAGATATGCCAAGTAGAGATGTGAAAGAGAAAGTTAGATATATGCATCAATTCCAACTGAAAATCATTACCCTGGATATCCACTTAAATGCTGTTGTTCTGAATGATAACATTGAGAGGTGTAATATAGAAAGGAAAGAGAAGACGGACACATGAAGTTCTAGGGTACTTAGAAGTCAGGAAATCCAGTAAAGACTAGTGGAAAATGGCTAATGAAAAGGGGGGCGGGGGACTAGAGAAATTTGGCACTCTCAAAAGCCAAGTAAATTTAGTGATTACAAAATGATGTATAATTTCTATCCAAGCCTGCTAAAGGAGCTAGGAGGACTGATAACTGAACATTGTATTTGCCAGGTCAGAAGTAGAGTTTGACCTTGACAAGCAGATTTGCAGGGATATTAAGTGGATAAAATTCTAAATACAGAGGATTCATGACAGAATACAAGAGGAGGAAGTAGAGAACTCAGCCTAGTCAAATACTTTGTTTCAGTAACTGGAGAGGGGTGGAAGGGATCAAGGAAATTCTTTTTTAGTAACAAAGGAAGGGAGCAAATCTGAATTTTAATGGAAGGGGAACTGATAATATAGGAGAGGAATCATATGACTAGAGTAGAGAAATTTTCAGATTCAGATTCAGTTAGCAAAGAGATTTTGAGCACCAGTGGAGGGTTTGATCTTAGGAAATAATAGAGACTATTAATTGCTCAATTCAAAATCCAGATAACTGAAGTAAGTAGCAACAAAAGAAAGAAGTTTTGTGTTCTTTTTTTTTTTTTTTTTTTGGAGACTAAGAGACAGAGGAGGCTGATGTTGATAGTTTTCTTTAGAAGAGTGGAAAATGGGAATTTTTTCTCCATGAGAATGAGAGAGAAATCTATTAAGGAATGTTAGGGGATTCTGAGGATTCATCTGATAATTGGACTCATTAACACATACTAAATTCCATTGGAATAGCAAATTATCTTTTTAGGTCCACACAGCCTTGTAAGATGTTGTACATTTAGATGCATGACTTGGCTATGTTTGAACTTGGATAAAATATTCACCATTCATTCCAAGAATGGTTTGACCTGGTGCAAAAGTTTTGGCTCTCTATTCCTCATCTGTATGTTTGAGATAATGTTGCCTGTCTTATAAGTTTATATGAAAATAAAATGATGCAAAGCTTTCATTACAATACATAGGAATAGGAAGTATCCATCCACCAAGAAGGGTAGAGGGCATAGTTGTGGGCAGCTGACAGTGCCTACCACAGAGTATATCCAGGCAAGTTTTTTGCCCTGCGGAATTCATTACCTGGTGGAGGAGAGAAAGGCATAAACCTGCATTTACAAATAAAAATGTGTACAGAATCTGTCAAAAGATGAAATTAAATACAGCAGGTTGGATGGTAAATTACAGAACATACGTCACAATTAAAGATGACAGTAATTACCTGGCTCTAATAAATTGCAGTTGGGAGATCTGTGGATGTAACATACTTAGCTCTTTGCTTTTCAACAGATCCTCAAATCTGGATTCCATGTTTCCTCTTCCATTTTTAAATAAATATAAACTAGATTGTTATTTTTTAATGTGGAGGCTGAACAAAATGTCTATGAGCTGGATTCAATGCAATTCAACTCTGACGTGTACATTTTTATATCTTGAATTATAATAGAGGCTTCCACAGCAGTACATACAAACTGCTATATGCGCCTCCTGGACAAAGAAACTCTTAGTACAGAACTCTGTTTTCCTTTAATATTATACAAGTATACAGGGTAACATAGAAACATAAATCTTTATGGTGGAAAGAAACTAAGTTTTTCATTATTTTATTCAACTCCTGATTTCACCATGAAGAAATTGAGGCCGAGAAAAAAAAAAGGAGATATTATCAAAGTTATAGAATGGAGCTTGGAAATCTAAGTTTCTTCTTTCTGAACCCGGTTCTTCTGAGCTCAGCCAGCCTCTTCACAAAGTCAGACAGAGGAGGGGTTTGAAGCTGACAAGGCGATTGACCTCGTCTGCTGGACTCGTGATGCAGAAATAATAGATAATGTTTTAAACGCTCCTGTCAATTTGCCACAGTGATAATGCCAGGGAAGAAAGTGAGTTTCTAGAGATTGTGAAAATATCTGAGTTGAAGGCTATTTCACAGCCTTTGAGTCAATAATTAATTCTGCCAACAGGTAGTTCTGTTATCCTTCTCAGAGGTCATGCAGTCGCTCATCTTTGAGTAAGATTTTTGAGAAATAAACAAATGACCCCCAAATAAGTCCACACAAAAGACTTTCTGATTATAGCTGAGTATTTGCATGGGGTTTTGATTTCTAAACAGTCTTATACCTGATTTGATCTGTTTCTGAATCTGCAGGAAAATGCAATATTGGAAGATTTTGAGTCTCTAAAAAGTGTTTTAAAGTCTTAATTTCCCAAGTTATTCTGGGCATAGGACAAATTGTATTTATTCTACTGGTTTGCTCAGGCAGGGTGGACTGCAACTGAAATAGTTTCACCAGAATGGCTTCAGTTAAGAAAGCAATTGATTAAAACATTTAGAAATTGAAAATGGTGTTGATGTAGAATTCCTCATTTTTAGAATATACAGGTAACTCTTATTAGCAACTTTACCTAACTTAAGCAATCCATGAATCTTCATTGATGAGACGTTTAGCTTCATGTCTTTTTCCAGCTGATGAGTTGTGCCCTTAAAAATATATAGGGTGTTTCAGAAACAAACAAAAAAGGAGGATAATACCTGGAACTTGGCTAAATAGATACCCCTTTGGTTAAGCTTAATAGTTCTTCATCTTTTAATTCCTAATTCAGTTAGAACTTATGCTCCTTAAATTTTTCAACTTGATTGTTTATTTGATTCATTGTTTATTTAATTCATTTCTTTCAACCTTGATATTTACAGGTATATTTGCTGGTATAATCTGAGCATTCACATGTGCTTTTCCTCTATGAATCTCCCAATTTGGGTTGGGCACAGCTCTACCTAAGCCATCCAAGGCAGATGTGTATCTAGTCACTTAGTATTTTCTTTAAAGCTCTCCAGGGAAGAACAGTCCACAAGCTCCCTCTGTAGCCAATTCAAATGTTTAATGGAACATATCCATTCATCTATAATGATATTTGCAATTATACAGCACATTTCTTCTGAGTAGCTCTTGGCACTTTAAAATAGTATTTCAATCCTCAAGACATTCCTTAAAGTAGGTGGGAAGCTTCATTATACTCCTAGAGGGCACAAACAATGTCTCTATACATGTTATATTCAGTGCTCAGGACATGGAGAAGGCTTTAGAAATGTTTAATAAAAATTTTACAGATGGATAGATTAAGAGAAAGTGGATTTAACTCCTCTCTTGGTGGAAGAAATGGGGAAAAATTTGAGAATTTCTGATTTACAGATATTGAGGCTTGCAAAGTTTTTTTTTTTTTTAATTTTCCCATATGCCTCTGTGCTGTTTTGTGATGCTTTGCTTAAAAAGTTATGCCCTCCCAAATAGTCCTGTCCAGTTACCACCCATTCAGGTTTGATATTATGCAGTGAATTATGAGTACAGCATGCTGGGAGCCAATAAATTCCAAATAAGATGAACTTTGATCATCAGAGCATGCAATTTGTTGACCAGTTGCTCTTCATTGTAATGGAGAAGCCCATTTTATATTATATTGTATTGAATTTTAGGGTGAGACTTCTCTAAAGAGAGTTCTGAAACTTTCAAACTTTTGCTAATTAAAACATATGCTTATCATTTCTTGTGGGTCCTGGTATCTCTGCCCAGTTGCCCAGTTGTTGTTGTTGTTGTTGTGTGTGTGTGTCCTGGACCAACAAATATATTTGCATGTTAGCAGGCAGTTTTTGAGAGCTTAGTTACTTGGCCCAAAGAATAAAAAGAGCAATTTCAGGGATAATGACATGGATCAGTTGAAGGAAGTACTTTGGGGCAGCTAGTTTGCTTAGGGCCACTTGAATTATATTATATAACTGCCTATCTACTCAATCTTTGAGTAGGAACAGTCATGGGTAGCTGGATTCATTAAGGTGGAAAACTTTAAGATTTCATTGAACATTAAATTTTATTGCATTACCGAATTCAGTAGCCTGGAAGTCTTTTTGTGCTGAAAAAGGTCTAAAGTAGATATTTTGTGGGGTTCAGATGACTCAAAAACATGTGACTGTTAAGACGGTTCATCAGAGCTAACTTTCTTACATGTGTATACTGTATTTAAAAAGGGAAATGCTCTAATCAGATTCTGAAAATAGGTCTGAATCTGTTTATATTTTATGTGATTTTCCATAGTTGTTTGAAAGTATGAGATTAAATCTGACTAGCTTTGGGGTGAGTAAAAGAATTTACATAAAATAAGTAAGAAGGGAGGGAGGGAAGGAGACAGAGAGAGTAACAGACATAGAGACAGAGAAGAGGAATGTACATGTGACTATGTTTTGTGTAAAAGAGACAAGTGCAGGGTGTGAGTGCTCACTCACTCTTACAGGCACAGTTTTGAAAGCATAATAGGAAGGGATGTAAATGTCCCTACTTCTACCGTCTCTCTAGGGAGCATGTATTGCAAAGCTCTTAAGTACTTTTCTGAAAAAGATTTTATTACTGAATGGGAAATATGATTTCACTCATACGCGGAGCCCTATACATACTATGAAGTACCAGCGATTCCTTCAGAGGGACAAGGGAAAGAAGTTTCTGAGAGGTGTACATGTTGAGAGAAAACATTCACAATCTCCATTCATCTAGCAGCTGTGTGAAGTGGACTGTTCTTGGGAGAGTTTACTTGAGTGCTTTGACAGTCTGCTGCAAGAGAACTCTATCCAATATCAGGAATCATGCTGAAGAAAGACTAGAGAAAATCACAGTACAATGCATTGTTTTTTTTGTTGTTGTTTGTTTGTTTTTTTTAAAAAAAAACAGAATTAACTATGGATGAAATATAGAATTGTAATTAAGGACATGTCACACATTTAAGGTTGGCACTAATATGAATATATCCATAGAGTATTACTATAAATGAATAGTCAAAGGATCTTTTATTATCATTATGTCAAGCAACAGGACAAAGCTTGACATATAAGTAAAATGTGTCATCTAATCTTTTCATATCATTCCATTCCAGGGGGAAAAAGAGGGTGTGGTACATCAAAATTCATATTGCATCAAATTTTTCATTTTTTAAGCCCACTCCTAGGTGGGATAGTGAGTATTCACTCCACAGTAAAGATCACGCATATTAGCAAAAAAAAAAAAAAAGGTGGTTTAAAATATACACCAGAGCAGCTATATACTTCAGAAATAAAATACATTCCATTTTCCTAATTATATTTCTCCCTTAAAATAGCTAGGCCACCTACGCACATCAGTGACATGGACTAGCTGCTCTAAGTTAGAGCAGTAGGAGTCGAACTTGCGTGGATATTGCTCAAATAACAGGATGCAGGTGTAAATGGAAGGCTTCCATCTGATTGACAGCGCTGGTGCTGTAAAGAGAAAGGTGAGCTGTCAGCCTGTGACACTAATGAACTATTTGGCTGAGTAAATAGATTCTCTGTGCGCAAAGCAAACCATGTTGTTTTTAAGCTATATTCATAATTAGATTCTGCTAATAATGTTGGGCAATTTTATATACATTGCCTAAGGCACATGAAGTAAATAATGAATTTGAAGAAATAAGTTTCAAGTGTCAGAAAATGAATCTCATCACAAATTCCAGATCTATTACTTCTGTGCTTCTGACTATTGCTTGGTAATTTAACCCAATTGAATTTCAGTTTATTATCTGAAAAATGGGAATAAAAATTCTTACCTCAAAAAAATTGTTGTTTGATACAGATGGTGATAATGAAGAACACAGCATTGTGTCAATAGCACAGTAAATATTCTATTAATGGTAGTTATTTGTTAATCAAACTTTTGAAAAAAATCCAAAATACAATAATATAATTTTTTTCCTAAGCTGTAAACACTGTGCACTAGTAGTAAGTTTTGTTAAGATGAAACCTCTTCAGTGATGAATTCGAATTTCTATATTTTTTTGGGGGGGGTGGGTACCAGGGATTGAACCCAGAGGCACTTGACCACTAAGCCACGTTCTCAGCCCATTTTCTTTTTTTTGTTTTTGTTTTTGTTTTTAAGATAGAGTCTCCTTAAGTTGCTTAAGGCCTGCTAAGTTGCCAAGGATGGCTTTGAACTTGTAATCCTCTTGCCTCAGCCTCCCAAGATGATTTTTATCTATTTGGAACTGATATTACATAGCTGAATGTACCATGCTAATATAGGCTTGGCAGATAAGATTCCATAGTTCCAAAATTTCCATTAAATAGCATACCAAAATTGAAATCTAGAGAATTTTGCACAGGTGTGAAGGATGCCCTATTAAACAATAAATGAACAAAATTAATTATGACTTTTATATGAATATTATATTATGTTTTTGAATATAGTAACTTGAACTTATCTTTCTTCAATGTTAATAAAATTAAATTACTTTATAGGCAAGATTTTGAAAAAGGTGGTTAATTTAACAAAAGGGGCAAATATAACAATGACTAGTGACTTTTTGACACATATTTTATTTGTAGAACTTACTGAAATAATTAAATTGATTGACAGATGGTTTTTAAATTTATTAGCTGATTTACTAAACTATACATATGGTAATTCAAAAAAGGTGACTTCTTTCATCAAAATATTAGAATTAAAGAGGAGTGTTATGGAGTATAATTGAAACTGTAAAAAAATTACAGGGTTGCAATAGAAGCAGGTAGGGAGAAGACATTAATTTCTCCTGTTGAATATGTTTTTTAGGTACAATGTGAATATTAATTTATACTGCTGATTCCTGTTACTAAATTTCAGCTTCATTTCACAATCTCCTTTTTGCCTCAAGAGGCTGAAATGTTTTCCTTTTTGTTTGTTGATTTTTTAAATTTCATTTTCTATCCTCGTCTTTCCTTGGGGGATCTCTGGAATTCACGGTTTCCTAATCATCCTGATCTCTGAACCTCCTTGCTGCTTGTACAATCATTTAAATCTCATGCCTCTTCCTCTGTTTGTCCCATACTGCACAGCCTCTAGGTCTGGCTTCTCCCTCGATGGTCAACTTCTTGCAAGTTGAGACCACATCTTACTCATTGCTTCATAAGGTCTGCATAGTGGGAAATAATGCATATTTAGTAATATTAGGAGAAATAAAATAAAATCACTTTTGTAGCTATCCAATGTCTTTGTTTTTATGGGTAAATTGAGCCATTTCTAGTAAATCTGGTATATAACTTTTCCCCACATTTTTCTCCTTATATATATATTTTTATGTGTGTTGGGTACATAAATGGTTGGCTAAGTGAACTGTTGAATAACTTTAGAACCTCCATACATAAAATGGAGTTTGTTAGAGGCCATTTTAAAACACAAAAGCAATTCAACAAACATACAAACCTCGATACACAAAAGCTTCTGTACTTGAAAAGTGTAAGGAGATTTCAACCTACTTTTGGGGGAATGAAGTTGGCCATTGTTTCCCTCTTCTTCACCCACACCCATTCAGGTTTCTGGTATACTTCTCTAGTTTCTTTGCTGGTTTTACTTGGAGTTACTTGGAGTTACTTGTGTTCTTTTCTTCTCTAGTTTCTTTGCTGGTTTCATTTGGAGTTACTTGTGTTCTTCATTTTATGAGTATAGGTTTTATGTGTATAGGTTTCCTAGGTCTCTTGGATTTCTCTATATACAAAGATTGAGTTCTTTAAGTTACAGTTTTAACGATCATCTTCCTGTTAATCCCAGTCTTTCTGAGCACACATCTTGTTATCAATTTGTACTGCATGTGCCTTTTAGACTATTGCTCCTCCCCAGGATTCTGTAAAGCTCAAGAGCTTCCTGCCTCACATTAGGCTTCTCTGATCTTTAACTTTTATTAACTGGCTGCATTAGTCATCCATATTCCACTCTCTCTCTTCAATAAATTTTAATTTCTTAAAATCTCCTGGGCATAGATTCTTCAATACATTTTGTTCCCTCTGCTCTGATCATTTTATATTCTTTATTATATGTGATATTAGTTTATTATCAATTTAATGGGTTCTGGGAGTGAGGAAAGGCAAATGTCTGTTTTGTTCAACTTTACCTGGTATTATAGAATATCCATCCCCTTCCCAGTATCATTTCAGCATTTATTCACTTTCTGAAACATGGGGGCAGAAGGATTATCATGAAAATCACAAATAGTAGATTAAACATGATATAAAGAATTTTTCACATATTCTAATTATAACAGAGAATCTTATTTAGGACTTTTCTGCTGACACCTAGATATGGATAGTCATTATATGCAGTCAAGCCAGAGATAATTTGCATAGTTAAAAGTCAAATGAAAAGTCTACTTAAGAGTTACTTTTGCCTACCTTTCACACTGACTAAACTGTTTCCAAATCCCTGTGTTCATTTTCTCACCTCAGTTTTATTATAATTTTTCTAACTACATAAATTCTTGGAAGACATTTTAGAAGACAAAAATGTAGATTATGAAATGAAACCTATATTCTTGGAAATAGTTCTATGCCATACAATATTTGCTTTCCAAATTTTGGATGACTTTGGAATATTTCAGGAGACTTAAATAGCTGATCTTTAGATTAGGAGACAACTTGAGGTTGCAGGGTTAAGTTTACCATCTTACTCTGTTGTGATTGGTTGTGACTATCATCAAAATGTTCGTTTGTTTTTAATTTACCAAAAAGACAACAGTCTACTAGGAAAAAAGCCATCTTACATTTTATGTAGTTACAGATTATGTTCTATAGTGAGTCAAGTGTGGAAATCTAAGCCACCTAGTCTTCATTTCATATTAATTTCATTGATGTTTGTGTGTTACTTTTCACATAGTGTCCTGGGACACTTGACTTTTCTTTTTTGCCTGGCTATGGGTACAAGGAAAGTTACATTTAGCTCTGGCTCTTTAATTCACTTTGAACGCTCTGCTCCCATTCCATCATTCTACTGATGTGACAACATATTTACTTCTACTATTTATTTATCAGCTTATCTCATTTCCTTCAAAATTGTTATTTTCTTTTGAAACTAAGGCTATGGAAGAGCATTCATTTCTTCTCAAAATTTTAAAATATTATGATTCTGTGGCCACTGTAAATTTCTCATAGTATGCTCTCCAATAGGATTCTAATATATCCTGAATTCCAAGAGCCATCTGTGAAAAGTTTTCCTATTATTTATCTAGTAGAAATGTTATTTCCTTCATAAAACTTTGTTTAGAGTTCAGAAACAAACACTTGCTTTCAACTCTAGTGGGAGTTTTGATAAATCTTATATTTGGTAGTATAACCAATTAGCCAAATTTCTGATGTTTTCTCCCAGATTATAAATTATTCAAACATCAAAACCTCTCCCATTTTTCTTCATAATAAAAAATATACATAATAGACATGTACACTATATACTACTATTATTACTAATTACACTAATAAAATAAACATTGAATAATTTTTATGTAAATATTTGCCCTGTACATATTATCTTGTTCAATTTCATAACCCTGTAAGTTAGGCACCAACATTATCTTTCTTTAAATATGACAACAGTGGGGTCTAGAGTGGTTCCATAAGATGCAAAGAGTTATGGAACTGCTAGACTGTGTTTTCAAACCCAGATCTCTTTAAATTTAACTAAGCATTTATCCCTCTTTAAGTTTCTAGATAAATGTAGAACCTACACATAGTAGATGGTTAGTAAAGATCCTTATGTGAAACTATGAATTAATGGCATTTGGGGGACACTTTAAGGTCAACTCTATAAAATTTATTTTCCAGAGCAACAAATCAAGTGGATTTTATCTAGTTTCTGTAGAATATACGTAGACTTCACAACACATATTAACATCCTTGATGGCCTTGCTGGCTCTTTATTTAGCATATCAAGGATGTATAGGGAATAATATAAAATGTAAGCAAGCCCTTATGATAACGTTCTTATGAACAAATTTGGAGGGGACTAAGTTTTGCCTGCAGAAGTAGACATTTTATACACTTGGACATAGAGTTGTCTCTTGAAACAGAGACTCTAAATACAAAATGTCACTTAAACGAGAAAGAGTTTACTTCGCATTTATATAAAAGTTGAACCAGTGTGTGAGAATTCTGCTCTAGTGAGTCATCAGAGGTCCAGTGTCCTGTCATTTCTAAGGGACTACATTTTTCTGCATCTCTCAGAATGCTTCATTATGACTTACAGAATACAGTAATAGGGTGGGGGAACAGGAACACTTTTCCTCTAGGGCACAATCTGGAATGTTTACATGCCTCTTCAGTCATACTCCCCAGAACATATTTGGAAGGCCAATCTTTCTAGAAAATGTAATCTTTGTTCTAGGTAATCATTCAAATATTATAGAAAGAGGAAGAGAAATATCTTGGAGGAAAAATTGCAGTTTCTCCCATAGACTTGATGATCATGTATTTGCTTTTATATGCTGAACAAACTTGCTGAAATCTTCTATCGTTGTTTATTTTTAATTAACATACACTCATGATGAGAAACTTTCAATTACATGGATAAAGAACATCAAACCAATTGAAAAGCATATATTATTCATCCTCAAGTACAATTTCAACATTCATAGGTTGGAGTTGTAATTGGTGTCTAATGTTGGATCACCAAATGGTGATATGTCACCTAAGAAACGTTTGCTTACAAGTGAGTACAAGCTCCAATTATTCTATTTTTGAGTCATCATTTTAGTACATATACATCAACTTCCACCTAGTATAGATTTAAATGCCCAAAATCACAGAGAAATGCATGAAGTATTTTGTACATAGGATGGAATTTTGTCACTAATAAGACTCAGTGAAGGAACAGACTGACTTATAAAATAAAAGATTTTGCTAAAGCAATTAAACACTCTTCTCTCCATTTTAATGAGAATGATCACATGAGAAGCCTCCTCTTGTCTAGAAAAAAAAGAAAAAAATTGAAAATTCCATAATTATCTGTGGGATCAAGGTTTGATGGACAGGTACAAGAGAGTTTAGAAACAAGAAAGAAAAGTGAATTTATGGAGTATCTAGGGAGTCAGAGAGACTGTGGAGGGTAAAGAAAAGTTTTTAGAATTTTTCATGACATTAAAAGTATTTTCTACTCATAATGAATTGCCTCCTAAAAGGTTTTGTTATGAAAGTTTATTTCTGTACACACTAACCTGCATAACAGGTGCTTTTATATATAATCTGGGAAATCAATTAATAAAATATGGCAAATAAACTAATCAAAGGCAATACCAGGGTTTTTTTTTTTAAACACATTGCTGTGGTCATATTTGGTTACTATGTCATCATAGAGGTAGATGACAATGTTTTCATCCCTTACCTTTTCAAACAGTATTTGATTTGAAAATTCAAGTATAGATGTATATTGTTAGGAAGAATCAAATGTGGAAATCCCACATACACTATGCTTAATGGTGATTGTAGAGCATTTATTTCAGAATTTTTTATTTCATTTTCTGCTCTGTACTGCTGAACTCATTTATTTTGACAAGACTGGTTACTTGGCAACAACATTTCTTCTTCCTAAATCTTAGTAAATACTTTTAAAGATGACATGATTGTGAAAAGTGTAATCTTGGAAATAAATGGACAAGTTTTAATAGGATGGCTTGGTTACAAAGAATTACACAGTCCATTGTAGAATAAAGGGGTTCAAGCTGGGTACCTGGGAGATTTGGTGATTAAGTCACCACACTACACAGATGAAGAAAAAAAGACTGTCTTTGTTTCATTTCATTTTAATTTTTTTTGTAGTTGTAAATAGACAGGATGCTTTTATATTATTTTTTTATTTTTTAAATTTTTTATGTGGTGCTGAGGATTGAACTCAGTGCCTCACACATGCTAGGCATGAGCTCTACCGCTGAGCTACAGCCCCAGCCCTCATTTTAGTTTTTTTATATCCAAATCAGAACATGCAAAACATAAGGAAGAATCCAGAGATTGCAGAGGAGTTCATTTCTAAAAGAGATTATCATTGCTTTCATATGAATTTAAGCACCTAAGCACCTGGTTAAGAGTTTTCAGAGATTTTCTGAACTTTCCATAAAAGAAACTGAATGCTTTATTCTTTTACTTAGCTTTTTGTGCCAGATGCAACACATTTATTTACAACTTTATTCCCATGAGCAACAAAGGGAGAACATCTTGATTTATTGTCCTAGCTGGCTAGCACATCATGAGAATAGAAATTTTTGGAAAGGTAATCAACATTTGAAAGAGACACATACCAGTAGACAGCTCTATTTGAATATCAACTAGAAATTCAAAATGTCTCAAAGAGGTCTCCCTCAGGGTTTCCTCTCCAAATCAATTGTTCAGGACAACAATGGACATATCACCAATGCATCAGAAATGCTCTAACATGAACATGCAAATATATCCCCAATCTTGCCAGTGCTTACCACCTTAGCCACCCATGGGCTGTGGCGAAAGGACCTTTATCTTAAATCTAGACTTCTAACATAGCTTCCTAACTATCCCCCCTCCTAACTTACTGTCACTTTGTTTTTCTCCACTGAGAGGTCCATGTTATCTTCTCAAAAACTCAATCCTTTTTTATTATCCCCCTGCTCCAACAGGAGGAGTTCAGACACACTGAAGAAAAGAATGGATGCTGGGCGTTGGAGGACGGCAGCAAATAACAAACAGAAAATATCCACTACAGGGTGGAGGGAATAAAAGAGATTAGGATTCTAATGATGTCTCTGAGGAGTTTAGAAATGGTGAACTCATTATGGGGAAAATATATGGAAAGTCTAGGACTGTTTGAAAAACAAGTGAACTTCCAGAACGAAGTTTATAGTTAGAAAAAGAAAGTGAATAACAAATATATTGTTATTAGAGTTTTAGCAAAAACTGTTTGAATTAAAGATGGTATTATACACTGTGTCTTGATTGTGTGGTGTGATAGAATGCACTAGCAAATTTTTTGTCCTGGAGTAACTTATTATTTGTAACCATGTTACATGCAAAAATCAATAGAGTTCACTCTTGAATAGGAAAAGACTTCCAAAACACAAACTTGTGCATGTCTGTTTGGCAATGAAGAGCAGACCTGAGCAGAGCAAGCATGGGCTGCAGGCTTCGAGGAAGGCTGCCTTCCCACTTGGTGACAGTAGATGGCGGTGGTGTGTCAGAAGAGAGCCCAGAGGTTTTTGAGACCTACAAGAGGTAGTTTATGCAGGTGCAGGCTAAAAAAGACACTATTTTGTCTGAGGAACTGTAAATTGTATTCATGATTCACATATCATTATTAATTCATTTTGTATTCATTATCATACGGCAGATTCATTTGGCATTTATGCAGATGTCAGAGTGTAGGCACTTCCAGGAGTGAGCTCCGAGGTTTCAGACCAGGCTATCTGTGTGCAGGCTTTCACGGAACTGCAAGTGAAAATAGAGATGCTTTTCTTTTAATCACAAAATATTTTGGTTATAGATTGGACCAGAGGTTGCCTAGCTAATGACTTTCAATGTCTAATTCTGTGACTTCTGTGTGTGCTCATTACTTTTCCCTGCATATTTTTGGCAGATTAAGTCTGGCAGATGAGAATCTCCCAGTTTAGAGAGCTCTGAGTGAGATAAAATTTTAATAATCTTATTGCTGACCCAGCCACTAAGGGTAGAACAGATAATCCTTTAATAATGCACTTCAAAAGTCTGGTTTGCATAGTAAGAGATGAAGGTGGCCTGGTATAGTGGGAAGAGCTGTTGAGACAAGAAAATATGGGTTCTTGTTTTGGCGCTGCCTCTAACTAGCTCTGGGACTTGGGGAAAATCAATTAACCTTCCCAGGTCTCAGGCTCTCAATCTATAAAATGAAGGGACCACATGACATCATCCCAGAAGTTTCCACCAGTGCTAAAAATAGCGAGACGTTCTGATAGGAAAAATAAAATACACATAACATACAGAGTTTTGAGAGTCTCACACTTCCTGTGACCTACTTCAAATCAGATGAGTTATAAAGCTCGCCATGAATTGTAAAATGCATATTATCTGTGAGTAAATGCACCTCAAATGGCTGCAAATGTGATTTACCACCAGTGGCTGGTGCAGTATCACATGTAAGTGATAATACTTGGTCTTGAAACCAAGTCTTAAATCTCAAAAATGACAGAATAGAAACTTCGGTAAGGAGATGTGACTGCAGGACTGCTTTGGCACAAATGAACACAATTTGACAAACTATATGTCGTGCTATGTCCTGCACTTCGCAAATGTGTGAGGACATGATCTATCTTGCCACATCCCCAACTCAAAACCAGATTTTCCTCTGTCCTTAAGTCATTCCAGACATGAAGTCAGTGCCTGGAGAAACCCATTAACTCTTGGCAAAAAGTGGACTCTTGCCTTCTTCACTGCAGTATGGAGACTGGGTTCTCTGAAATGGTTTATATTCTGTCATACGTTCCTTGATGAGAATAGAAAATAGTGGGGAAATGAGTCAATTTCCAAGTAAAGGGTATTGATTGTGAACTGTGAATAGTTCAAGTAGACAAAGACAATCAGTATCTTTAAAGGAAAACCATATTTGACTATTTTTTTTAAAGAGATGGCCTTTTTCCTAAATCTCTTGGCTGTTTGAATTTCTTCTTGAATTATTTTTTTCAATTTTCTTTAGTGAGGTGTTTGAGTTCTGTATATATTCTGGATCATTGATCATTAAACATCGTATATATGTATTGAATTCTCATATTATATCCCATAAGTAGGTGCCATTAAAATATGAACAAATAATGAAAGTAAAAAAAATAGAGACTGAAAAAGTGATGCCCAATAAGTGTGACAAAAGTACATTTTAGAATTCCAAAACTTTAGACAGGGCTCCAAATAAGGGCACTTTCTTTCACGAGCAATAGTCTGTAAAGGGAGAAATGTTTTGTCCTAGATCTTACCCTTTCATCTCTTTGACAATAAATAGATGAGTGAAGCTTGAAAATAGCAGTCCCTCAGGTTTCTGTGTTGAGGCTTATTGTTTAGTCTGATTATCCAAGATCAGATGAAGGAAGTCTCCGTGTTCCCTCACGTTTGCAGGTAATTCTAACCTCTTCAATGCTATTAAGTGCTGGCTCAACTGAGATGAATTGTGTGAGTATTTCACTGGAGTAAAGTGTTGAAAAATGAGAAGGAGCTTCCTTCTATGGACATGAATAAATTACTATATGATCAGGCTGGTGCTGCATCAAATTTCAAAAAAGAAAAATGAAGAAAATTTCCAAAATAATTTAGAAAGCAGAGAGACCCATAGTCAGAAATTAATCAATAATAGTGTGAAAAGTGCTATCATGAGAAATGCTTCAGTGGGGGGAGGATTGTAGAAGGGTAGGCATCTGGAAGATGCTAGAATACTTCTAGAATAAACAAGACCAGAGTAAGTGGGTTGCTGAAGGTTGATAGGAATAATCTAAGTTAAAAGGCAGGCAAAATAGATGGGAAAATTTGAAAAGTTAAAAGAACATATGGTATTTATTGAACATTAATTAGTATGGTATAACAGATGAAAAATGCTGCCCAAGGCTAAGCTGTGGGACTTGTAGTGAAGGAGGCAGACAAGGATCTTGAGAGATGCAATGTGGGAAGAACAGATGCTTTTATATGAGACAGATGCAGTTTTTAGTTGTTTCTCGCACTTATTATGTATCTCTAGAAAAGTTGCCGAATTTTGAGGAATTTCCTGAGCTTTGAAGTGATATCAACCTCACAGTTTCATTTTATCTCTGCCTATTATCTATCAAATGGAGATATCCGATTTGGCTTCCAGCACGCAAGCTAGGAAGATGGCTTGCATCTCTGTTGCAATCCCCAGAGATTCTGCAGACAGAATGTTTATAAGAAAATGGGAGAGGCTCTCAGTTTCTCTCTTTCTTTCTCATCTTGCTCAGAATAATGAGTGGATGTGGCTGATGGGCTAGCTAGATGTATGACCTGAGAGAAAGCATGCCTCACATGATGGAGGAAACCCTTCCTAGCTGCCCTATATTTTGTTCCCTTCTTCCTCTAGGCTTCAAAACAAAGGATATAATAAATAAAACCATCCACTCTAAATGTACAGAGTCCATGAAAATATCTCAGTTTCCATCCAATAAAAACATACACAGTGCATCAACTTCATTTATCTTCTTAGGAACTCTGGTATACAGTTATTTTAGGATGCAAGAAGATAAGAGATGAAGGGTTTATAGGACAAAATAAGGCCCAAGCAAGACCGTAACCTTCTAAGAAGTTCATTCCCTATTACACATTTTATTGAAGATGTGACTAAACAGGTTATCCAATATTATATGCAGATGGCATGGAAATGCATGCACTTTTGGTATCCTATTATTCTTCCAAATAATGCAACACTAAAAATATTGTGAATTAGAACTATGAATACTGCCTACCATTATTAAATCATAAGGAAAACTCCAAGCCCAATATTTAGACCCATGCCATATATTAAATTAAAATTGAATAAAAGTTCTAAGTTAAACCTAAAAGAAATCAAATTCAATTTTTTCCCCTCATCCATGCTCAGTCTCAATCAGTTGGGTCTTGGTCAAATGCCTAGGGAAGTCAAGCCTCCCTTAGCAATTGTGGCTTGAGCTATTTTCCTGGAAGGAAGGCGATTTATTCAGAATTTCTGAATTTCAAATATTTTTACTGAAAATTTCTCATATATCCTAAATTTTAAAAAATTTTAAAAAACTAATGAATCACATAAGATTCACAGGACTGTCTCCACGCCATTAACATAGTTAACCCCAATATCCAAAGAAGTGACCCTGTTTTAGTCAGCTATACCTTGCTGTGACCAGTGTACCCCACAAGAACAATTTAGAGGACAGGGTCATTTTAAGCACAGCATTTCAGAGGTTCAGTTCATGTTTGGCTGAGTCCATAACTTTGGGCCTGAGATGAGGCAGGACATCATGGCAGTAAGTTATGCTGGAGAAACACCTCTCAGTTCATGATAGCTAGGAAACAGAAAGAGCTTAGGTGAAAGGAGTCAGCAATAATATAGTCTGCAAGTGAATACCCCAAGTGACCTACTTCCTCCAGCCATAGTTACCTGCCTGCAGTTACCTCCCATTAAAACATTCAAATTCTTAAGCCATCAAATAGATTAATCCACCCAATTAAGCTATACATCTCATAATCTGTAATCATTTCAGCTTTGAAAAATCCTGCATTGTCTCACACATGAACTTTTAGGACACCTCATAACTCAACCATAAGAGATCTCAAGTCTTTCTTATTGCATAGTACTGGGTTTAATTGGATACCAACTGTTATTTAAAGACTGAAAACAGAGAAAAGAGCCAGTCTCCTTAACTTACTCCTTATCAGAACCTTGGGCAACCTAGTCCAAATGTCCAAAGTCTAAGACCTAGGAGCCTGCCTTCCTCAATGTATTACTTAATTTGAACACTATGATTATCAAATGAAGTGGAGAGCACAAAGCTCTGCAACCTTATTCCCATCTTTCAAAGTCAGATTTGAGTTCTTTGAAGAGTTTTCAAATATGCTGGTACTGCAATGTTTCCTTTCTTCTCCATCCTTCATATTTTGAGATCTCTTAAATTCCCCCATGGAGCCCAAATAATGCACCTTATCCCCACATCTGGTTTCTCTGCAGAATTAGCTACATCAAACTTCTGACCTCAGTTGATGCTTGAAAGTTGGCAGGAGCTTCCCCAGAATAACACCTCGACCTCTCCATACAAGTTTGACCCCAAAGTGACTTTTCCATGGCTTTGCTTTTCAGTTTTTTCAGAATTGGAAGAACCTACTCTATTTCAATGGAAAAACAAATGCGTCTTCTTCTGCACTACATCTTGATTGACTATTCCTCAGAATCTTCAATCCCCTCCTCTTTCCTTCTCAGAAGTTCTGCTGAGCTTTGGACTTTCTTATCTGCTCCCTGCACTGACTGCTTTCCTTTCCCATATTGCAGAGGTTGAGCATTGCTTGTTGTGTTTTATTCACTCAAATTATATCTTTCTTTTTCTCTCAGTTGAAAACTTTTCCTTCCTTTCCTTGTGCTCTAGATTTTATATGGTCAGACTCTCTGATAGGTGACAAATGCCAGGTCAAGGCTCAAATTCATTATTAGGATTTTTAGTTCCCTTCTGTTTTTACTTTCTTCTTTCTTTCTTTGTTCTTTCTCATGTTTCTCCTGGCTTTTCTTTGAGACCCTATATTAATCATGATTCTCCAGAAAGATGGAACCTGTAGGATAAGATAGACAGACAAACAGACAGATAGATGGATGGATAGAGAGATAGAAGGGTTAGAAGAGTATTTATTAAGGGCATTGGCTCATGTGATCATGAAAACTGAGAAGAAGAAGACAGGCCATGACACTGATATGCTATTACTATGGCTTAGTCTATGCTCCAAAGCCTCAGAAGCAAAGAAGTCAATGATGTAACTCTCAGCTTGGGGCTGAAAGACTGAGAACCCCAAGATGTCATTGATCAAAGTCCTGGAGTCCAAAGTCTGGAGAAGTTCTAGTGCTAATGTCCAAGGGCAAGAGAAGAAAGGATTCTCAACTCCAGGAAGAAAATAACACATTTTCTTTTTCTGCCTTTTTTGTTTTATGTAGGCTCCTGGATAAATAGATGGTGCCTATCCACATTGAGGATGGGCCTTCCTCACAAAGTTCATGGCTCACATGCCAAGTTCCATTGGAAACACCCCCAGAGGCACACTCAAATGTAATGCTAACTTTCTTGGCAGTCTGTAATCAAGTCAAGAAGACACCTACCATTAACATCACCGTCTTATCCCATGAGAAAGACCTTCCTTGATTACTCTTCCTTCCCTCAGTAGATACCTCTTTCCTAATCTTCCTGTCTTCCTTGCTCCTTCTCACTACATACTCACCTATTTATCTTGTTCCTTTTCAATCTGTCCCTCTGAGGTATAGTCCCATGATTTCAGGGATTTGTGGTCCTTGCTCCATTTTCTATCCCCAGGAACTAGAGAAGTCAGTCCCTTAAAAATGGTAAATGCTCAAAAATTATATTGAATCAACTTTAAGTAAGAAAGGGGCAATGTCTATGGTTTAAACTATCAAGAAGATCTTCCTCTATAGTAAACCTGGTAATGACTGCAGTGCTCTATGATCTATTTAATTTTACCCTTTCAAATATTCAAGCTCCATGTAACTTTCCAGGCTTTCTAAGCTGGTTCTCTGAGTGCTGTTGCTACATACATCTCACATGCAGGTGTATGATGATGCCTCTCAATGCACTGGAATGTAAACTTCTTCTAGGGAAGTTTCTCAAGTGACTGCTGAGTGCTGAGAATCTTTGTCATTCCAGAGAAAGAGCATTTGGAATAAATGTACCTCGTCATCTCCTTCATCTAGTTCTGATGTGGCGGTAATGACGTCAAGGTACCTTATATGTAGTTCCCTGTGTTTCCTGATTTCTTAAAAACCTGTATTTTGCCTTTGTTCTTTGCCTTTCCAAAGAAAAAAATCATTTCTTGAGCTATAATTCATAATATTTTTTACTCTATATTCAACCCCTGTGTGATTTTTGTTTGTTTTACAGATATCTCCAAATTTTATTTCTAAAATTATTAGGGGTTTTATCATTTCTTTGTTGAACTGGGGGTTTTGACTTTGAAATAGTTGTCAATATTTCTTGAATTTAGGTTCAAGTTAAATTTATTTCAACATAATATATCTCTCTTCACTACACTCCCTTTATTGACTGATCTAATCAACTATCCTGCTATGGATCAATCCAGACATCAGGACTGTGGAATTCTAATGTCCTGGTGTTTGCCTATTCAGTGACCAAATCAGAGTCTGTTTGAATCTATGTAGTAGGAGATGACTGTCAAGACTGTGAACAAGTCATGATAAATCCAAGAGAGTAGCTTTCAGCAAATTTCACCTGTACTCTTATTGGAGTCGAATGCCCACCCTTTCAAGTGTGGCAAGAGGAAGGAATTGCAAGTAGCTAAACTAATAGGCTCTATTAATATCAAACACTAACACTACAAAGGCTACAGCCTCCCTCACTTATTTTACAGCCTGCATAAGTATTATTTACCTTTGCAGATGGAAACCTCAGCCTTGGTGATAAGAAACACTACAGGAACAAAAATCATTTCACCCCTCAGTGCCTGGAGAGCCTGTAGCAAGTGAGGCTTAACTGGAACTAAGAGACTCCCTTTTCCTTGATAATCTAATCCCTATCTCATTCATGCTTACTTAGGTTGGAGCTGCTCCTGAATCAGTCAAGGTGAGCTACTGAAGTCAGTGGAAGATGTGCTTATTGAACTGTGTGCTACTTATGAAAGAGCTGCTAAACACCATAGACATGTGCTGCAGTAAGCTGTTGTGACAAGCTGCTGTGGTCCTAAAAGGTCAAGATCAGAGCAACACTCAAAACATCAGTTTATCCAAATGATAATTTGTTTCATTCAGCATCAACACGTCACTGATTCTTTCAAGGTTTCTGGCCAGTGTACCAGTATTGCAACTTTAGGATCCCGATAAATAATTCCTTCCTCCAGCACTATCTGCAAATTTGAGAAAGGAGACACATAAATTGCTGAGTGAATATTAAAATGGCAGTTTTATTATTGAATGTGCTAGATAGCAGGAGAGAATTTAGTTGTGTGTTCCACATACCACTTTTAAATTACAACCATGTTAACTAAAGTAATGGTGTCATATCATAGGTGAAAACAGTGATAAGCTATAAACTGCCTTAAAATTAAGAAAAAATAAACTCAAAAGCACTGCATAAAAAAAGTGAATTTATTTGATAATTTCACAGGAACTTCTTGAGACTGGTTCTCTTTGCACCTAAAGCCCTATTCAAGTTCAACCCACTGATGAAAAGCACAGTGTACTAGTTAATAATGGAGAGAACTGGTGAGATAGGAAAACACCAAGCTGAGAATGAGGAGGTGTGTTTCCAATTAAACTAACCACTCATAAACTCTCAGATCCTTAAAAACTACATACAAGCTCTGATATTTCAGTGTCTTCGGATGCTAAATGCAAGATGTGCCTTCAGTTCTGACATAATTTATACTTGGGAAGTTTTATGATGACAACCTGATTTCAAATGTAAGTCCAGACACCCTACTAGTATTAGTGTAGTACCCTGTGCTTGGTAATATTCAGAGTGCTTCATAATGTGAAATCTTTTAATCTCACAAAATCCTATGAGAGAGTTATTGTTATTATCATCATTTTACAGATGAGAAAAGTAGGACACAGAAGTTTATGTAACTCACCCAAGGTCACAAAGCTGGGATTTGAGCTTTGAAAGTTTTACATTCTTTGTTCTACTATATTGGAGTATTTTTAATATCTCTCCTTACACACAAAAATTAACAATGATAATTTGGGATCACAAAAATGAGTTTAGTATAATGTTAATATCATTTTTCTTTACTGCTGTCTAAAGCCTCAAACCCTTATGATTTTTGCTTATTGGGGAGGGGTGCTCTCAACAGTATCTTACCTGTCTTTTTTATTGTCTGTTACCTCATCAACAAAATTATTAAGGTCTTAATTGCCTTGGTGGGAAAATGCCCACGGAGGCAATTGAGATGTTGGGTAAGAAGTTATCTTTAGAACATGTTGGTACCTTTACTTCAAGTGGCACTGACATAAATATGCTCAAGTAAATTAATGTTCTCATCTCAATTATGAGTCATGAGGCAGAAACAAGTTTCCTGTCAATATAAACAGAGATAGGAAAACCATCCTCCAGGGGAGTTGACATATAAAATTCACCATTATAGGTGGTAAGGGGAGAGAAAGCATTTTTAAATGTGTCAGGTTAATGGTTGGTAAAGACAAATAATTCCAAACACTAGCAAATATTCTTTCCATTGTTAACAGTTCAGCTTTATATTATTGTTTTCTAATCTCATGCTCAAATCAGCCTTCTTTATGTTTTATTTGTGGATATTTTTGCAGTTTAAGAAAGAAGGGTTTTCTTTGTCACATTTATTAAATTTTTATTTTAGTTTTCCAGTAGAAAATGTGGTTGGATATCTAAAATTCTTCAATTCCTTTCACTTTAATAAATGTTCATTGAAAGAAAGAGAGAAATTAGAAACAACTCATTTGACTGTTGGAAAATAAAAGTGCTAGGAGCCTTCCTCTATCTTACACTTTCCATACCGAAATCACTGAATTCACTTAGATTTGGCCAAGTTCAGTTAATAAACAAATAAAACCCCCAAACAGGCAGAAATGCCCTAGTGACGTGGTTCTGAAGAGAGCAGCTACAATTGGAAATTCAAAGATTCGTGACTTTCTAAAGGTCTTTGAATTTAAGGAACTCGTGATCATGTTGGTGTTTGGAGTAGACCAAATACACCTCCTGGAGATTTCTGTGTCCAAGTTCCAGAATTTAGCAAAATGTTACCTGTGAGAAAAGATTTTGCAGATGTGATTAAGTTGAGGGTCTTGAGATAGGGATATTATTCTGGATTATCTGGGTATATCCAAATGTAATCAAGTGTCCTTGTAAGACAAAAAGAGGGGAAAGCTGATATGGTGAAGAAGCAGAGGTTCGGGACATGGCATCTAGAGCTAAGGAACACAACAGACTCCAGAAGCAGGAAAAGCCAAGGAGTGGCTTCTGCCCTGGAGTCTGAACAGGAGGAAACCTTGCCAACACTTTGACTTTAGCCACCCCTGACTTGCTTTGCACTTCTGATCTCCAGCACAGTAATGTACAGTAATGAAGTTGCATTGCTTTACCCTTTAAATTGGTAGTGATTTGTTCCAACAGAATAGGAAACTATACCGTCTAGCAGGCAAGAAAGAATTAACGTGGGGTGAGTGCTAACTTTTAGCATCAGATACTGCTCAACTGTTCAGAGAAAAGGGGTACTTAATCTTGAAAATCACGTGAAACAGACATTAGTGTTATTTACATTTTGATATAGGAGAAAATGCAGACTCTTGGTGACTCACACCCAGTGAAGCGACTCACAGCTACATTGCCCGACTGCAGCCCCTGCAGTCTGGTTTTCATTCTCATCTCACCTCCTTCCTCTGCTCTTTTTCTGCCTGCTCATGTTTATCTCTGAGATTCCTGGCAGTGGGCTTAAGGTAGAGTCTGCGGCCAACACAAATGGGGCCCTCTTTAGCACTTACAGCATTTCCTGTCTAGATTCATTGTTCTCTTTGGCTTGTTTTTAGCTGATTTCTGAATGCATTACCAGTGCTGGGTCACCACAAAGGCACAGTGTACAACTCGGCTCTCTCAATGCTTACAATATTGCCATTTGAGGCAGACAAGGAGTGCTCTTTTAGAAAGATGAACAGCAAACACAGAAATACAATTTTCCTTGTAACGTTGCCATTAAAACCTCTGCATTCTAGTGTTCTGTACAGGTGGTGAAACCACTTTTAATTTTCATGTCCTTTACTCCCTGGAAAGCAAAATGAATTAAGCAGCATCTCCATTTGTTTTTAAACATGATGGAAAGTTTAAAGTGGGGCCTTTGGGAGTAGAGAAAAAAAATTTCTAAATGAGGCAGCAATGAGTTCAGGGGACAGATTCACAACCAGGGAGGAAAACAAAAGACTGCTTTTAAAAACAAAGGGTTTCTTTTCCCTCTCTCTCGTTTCCTCATCCTAATGCTTTTATGAGCCAAATATTTTACAACCTATGTTAAATGGAAACAAAAGGCTTCACTGCATACTATTAAATATAAAATTATAAGAATAATTACATAAAAATATACTGCATTTGGATTCCCCCAGTGCTATTTTCCCAGTGAATTTGAGCTCATTATATTCAGCTGAATCTATTGATTCTATTTCTATGAAATCTATGTGATTTCTTACGGTTTAGCCATTGTTTCCCTTTTAATTAATACAGTAGCAGGCAGTATTTATTTCATGATATTAATTCTGCCACGGCACAGAGACAAAGTACTTTATATTAAACAAACACTCATGCTAAGCTGCATGCCCGGCAAGGTGAAGTTCTACAGGACGCCCTGGGGTGAGGTTTCCTGACTGGGTTCTAGAAACATGTTTCTGCTCCTCTCTGGGTTTCTGAGTCATTCTTACTGACTGAATCTCAGTCCCTGCATCTTCTGCTGTTACACCTTTGCACCAGGTGTCTGGGAATGCTCCTTGGCTCCTGTTGTGTTGTCCACTGCTCTCCGAAAGGAGCCAACTTTGAGGTACTTTAGATAATTGGAAGATTTGTCCAACCTATATAATAATCATCAAGAATCCAAGAGTCTTCCAAGAGCCCCCTGGGAGGAAATGAGTGACACCTTAGTTTACAAAGTCAGTCCTGCCTTGTGGTTTCTCTTTATTCTATGGCTGGCCAGGCCAGGCTACTAGGTGGCAGAATGCCTTTAGGTAGTACTTCAGGGACTTCATATTCCTGGTTCCATTATAGAGTTTTGTAGTTTAGAACCCATATTTAGTATTTCCATAAAACCAGTAGATTCTAGCCATGCTGCTAGCGGAGAAACCGTTCTCTGTTCTCTTCCCAAGTGTATCTCCAAAATCTTATGTCTTATTGTGGAGTGTTTTTTTTTTTTTTTTTGGTGGGAAAGAGAGAATTTTGGGCATTCTAAAGGTAGCTCTAGCACTGGATGTAAATAGAAAGTCAGCAAAAGACTGGTTTATATAGAATTGCAGCAGAAAGAAAGAAATGTTTCTAAATTCCATGCAGGGACCACAATCTTTCAAGTCAAAGATAGTACTAATTGTGTACAGCCTCTGAATACTAACTTTCCTTTAGAACAGTAACCAGCTGACAGAAAATGATATCAACAACAATGAATCTCAATAATAATTTTGAGTATTGGTATGTTCAAATCCCCTTCAAAGAGCTGATACTTTGTGTCTAGTGCTTCTGTTTTCTAAGTAGCCCTCATTAGACACAATGCAGCACAATTGACAGTGTTAAGGGTAAGGAACCTGATGGTTGGAGATGCACCTTGGAGAAGAGGGATCTCTCATTACCCTTTGTTAACACAGGTTACTTTTGCTGAAGTGTGAACTTTCGAGAATGTTTATTGCCACTTACAAGTCAATTTTCATGAGAAATATAGAGATAATAATACCTTCTTTCCAGTATTGTTATGGGGATCGGAGGAAATAAAGAATATAAGTGCTTAACCTAGTGTGTGGCAAACACTTCTAGAATGAGTCTGTCCTTAAAATGAACTACCATAATCACAGCTTGTCCCAAGCAAAGAGCTACATGATTTTTAAAATACAATTTATTACAATGCTTTTTTCTAGCTTTATTGAGATACAAGTCACAAATTAAAAGTATATGTATTTATGGTATATAATGTGATGATTAAATGTGCATACACATTGTGAAATAATTACCACAATAAAGCTAATTAATTGCTCTACTCCTCACATTGTCATTGTTTTTTGGGAGATAAGGATGTTTAATATTTACTCTTGTAAAAATATAATACAGTATTTTATTTGTAGTACCATTCTGTCATCAGGTCCCCACAACTTATTTATCTTGCCTAACATTGTTTAAAAACTTTTAGTGACCACCATCTCTCCATTTCCTCTTCCTCTCAATCTGTGGCAATTGGCATTCTATTTTCTTTTTCTACAAATTTGACTGTTCCTACAAGTTCTCACAGATATATGAGATCATGCAGTACTCGTTATTCTGTGCCTGGTATATTTTATTTAGCATGATGCCTCCCTGGGTTTTCACAAATGACAAGATTTCTTTCCTCTTTAAATCTAACATTCTTTGAGTTTCTTTTGCACTATTTTCTCTAATTTGAAGAGAAAAACAGAAGGAAACACTACTTGACCCTTTCCCAATCAGTCAGTAATGACATGAAAGAAAGCACCATGTTGATAAGTGGACAGGACATCATCAGGAGACCAAGATGAAATTATAGAAGTCCTTATCGGTACTATTCTAAATACTTGGTTTGTTGTTTAAAGAACAAAGAGGTGCTTTCTTTATTGTACTTTTGAGTTAGAAGTGGGAGGCATTTCCCTAAATTTTTTCCAAGTGTAAGAGATTTTATGTTATCCTTTTTTTTTTTTTTTTTTTTTAATGTTATAAATCTCTTTATTTTCATGATGCTTTAGGAGTGCCCAGGTTTAAATTCATTAGTTCAGTACGATATACTAACAAAAACTTTCCTAAATTCTATGCTTTTAATAGCCACAGAAAGTAATTTCTCTAATTCATGTCATCATTCCTTTCTACCTAGGCAGAGTATATGGTGAGCTACTGTATAAGAAGAAAATATTGTTTGAGAAATTGAATATTTATTGGTTATATATTTATTGACTGCCTCCTGAGATAAGCATTGTTCTGAGTAAAGTGGATATAGAACAGAATAACATAGACCAAAAAATAAAAATAAATAAAAAAGAAGAAGAAAAGAAAAAATGAAAGAAATAAAACTCTGCTCTTGTGATATTATACTTCAGTGAGAAGTAGAAATAATGATAAAGCAAATTATATACTCTTAAAATATAATAAATATCATGAGAAAAAGTACAATGGAATAATGAAGATCCAAAGCCATAGTAGAAATGGAAAGTTGGAAATTTTAAAGAGCTTTAATTTTGTTCAGCAAATATATTTAGTTTTCCATTCCCAGGATTATGCTAGGATTATAATTCCCTACTATATTAAATTTAAGTATAGTCATAAGACTTGCTTTGGCCAATAATATATGAATAGAAATGATGTCTCCATAGAAGCTTTAAGACCAGTGGATGATTCCCCATGTGACCTTCCCACTGCTACAGCTCTTATGGAAGATCATACCCCAAGTAAACTTCAGGCAGAATCCCTGAATAGTGATGATGAACAGAAGCCCCTGCTAACCTGTGCAGTGTGAGCCACAAGGTGAAGGAGCTAAACAGATCAGGGGATTGTTGCTTGCTGCAGCATAATCTTGCCTATATTAACTCACACAAGTTGTTGGAGCAGACATCACTGAGGTAACAGATGAAGGTGGCTTGAACCTGAGCAGCAGTAGTAGAAGAGATAAGCTATCATCAAAAATTGGATATATTTGACATTTAGAGTTAAGGGTTTTTTTTTTTTTTTTCTTTTTTTTTTTTTTTACTTTATTGTTGGTCGTTCAAAACCTTACACAGTTCTTAATACATCATCTTTCACAGTTTGATTCAAGTGGGTTATGAACTCCCAACTTTACCCCGTATACAAATTGCTGTATCACATCAGTTACCCTTCCATTGATTGACATATTGCCTTTCTAGTGTCTGATGTATTCTGCTGTCTGTCCTATTCTCTACTATCCCCCCTCCCCTCCCCTCCCCTCCCCTCCCCTTCCCTTTTCTCATCCCTGTTTAATGTAAATCTTCTTCTCAAGCTCTTCGTCCTTACCCTGTCTTTATTAACTCCCCTTATATCAAAGGGGTCATTTGGTATTTGTTTTTTAACGATTGACTAGCTTCACTTAGCATAATCTGCTCTAATGCCATCCATTTCCCTCCAAATTCTATGATTTTGTCGTTCCTTAATGCAGAGTAATACTCCATTGTGTATAAATGCCACATTTTTTTATCCATTCATCTATTGAAGGGCATCTAGGCTGATTCCATAATCTTGCTATAGTGAATTGTGCTGCTATGAACATCGATGTGGCAGTGTCTCTGTAACATGCTCTTATTAGGTCTTTAGGGAATAGACCCAGAAGGGGAATAGCTGGGTCGAATGGTGGTTCCATTCCCAGCTTTCCAAGAAATCTCCATACTGCTTTCCAAATTGGCTGCACCAACTTGCAGTCCCACCAGCAATGAACAAGAGTGCCCTTTTCCCGCATCCTCTCCAGCACTTATTGTTGTTTGACTTCCTAATGGCTGCCAATCTTACTGGAGTGAGGTGGTATCTTAGGGTAGTTTTGATTTGCATTTCTCTAACTGCTAGCTATGGTGAGCATTTTTTCATGTACTTATTGATTGATTGTATGTCCTCCTCTGAGAACTGTCTGTTCAGGTCCTTGGCCCATTTATTGATTGGGTTATTTGGTATCTTATTGTCTAATTTTTTGAGTTCTCTGTATATTCTGGTTATTAGGGCTCTATCTGAAGTGTGTGGATTAAAGATTTGTTCCCAGGATGTAGGCTCCCTGTTTATCTCTCTTATTGTTTCTTTTGCTGAGAAAAAACTTTTTAGTTTGAGTAAGTCCCATTTGTTGATTCTAGTTGTTAACTCTTGCGCTATGGGTGTCCTATTGAGGAATTTGGGGCCCGATCCCACAGTATGTAGATCATAACCCACTTTTTCTTCTATCAGATGTAGAGTCTCTGATTTAATATCAAGCTCCTTGATCCATTTTGAGTTAACTTTAGTGCATGGCGAGAGATAGGGATTCAGATTCATTTTGATGCAAATGGATTTCCAGTTTTCCCAGCACCATTTGTTGAAGATGCTATCCTTCCTCCATTGCATGCTTTTAGCCCCTTTATCAAATATAAGATAGTTGTAGTTTTGTGGATTGGTTTCTGTGTCCTCTATTCTGTACCTTTGGTCCACCCGCCTGTTTTGGTACCAGTACCATGCTGTTTTTGTTACTATTGCTCTGTAGTATAGTTTGAAGTCTGGTATCGCTATACCACCTGATTCACACTTCCTGCTTAGCATTGTTTTTGCTATTCTGGGTCTTTTATTATTCCATATGAATTTCATGATTCTTTTATCTATTTCTACAAGAAATTCCATTGGGATTTTGATTGGCATTGCATTGAACTTATAGAGAACTTTTGGTAATATCGCCATTTTGATGATGTTAGTTCTACCTATCCATGAGCAGGGTATATTTTTCCATCTTCTAAGGTCTTCTTCTATATCTTTCTTTAGGGTTCTATAATTTTCATTATATAAATCTTTCACCTCTTTTGTTAGGTTGATTCCCAAGTATTTTATTTTTTGGGTGGATATTGTGAATGGAGTAGTTGTCCTCATTTCCGTTTCAGAGGATTTGTCACTGATATACAGGAATGCCTTTGATTTATGCGTGTTGATCTTATATCCTGCCACTTTGCTGAATTCATTTATTAGTTCTAATAGCTTCTTTGTAGACCCTTTTGGGTCTGCTAGGTATAGGATTATATCGTCTGCAAATAGTGATAATTTAAGTTCTTCTTTTCCTATTTTTATGCCTTTAATTTCTTTCGTCTGTCTAATTGCTCTGGCCAGTGTTTCGAGGACTATGTTGAACAGAAGTGGTGAGAGAGGGCATCCCTGTCTTGTACCAGATCTTAGAGGGAATGCCTTCAATTTTTCTCCATTCAGAATGATGCTGGCCTATGGCTTATCGTAGATTGCTTTTACAATGTTGAGGTATGTTCCAGTTATCCCTAATTTTTCTAGAGTTTTGAACATAAAGGGATGCTGTACTTTGTCGAATGCTTTTTCTGCATCTATCGAGATGATCATATGGTTCTTATTTTTAAGTCTATTGATGTGGTGAATAACATTTATTGATTTCCGTATATTGAACCAGCCTTGCATCCCAGGGATGAATCCTACTTGATCATGATGTATAATTTTTTTGATATGTATTTGAATCCGATTCGCCAGAATTTTATTGAGGATTTTTGCGTCAAGGTTCATTAGAGATATTGGTCTGTAGTTTTCTTTCTTTGAAGTGTCTTTGTCTGGTTTCGGAATCAGGGTGATGTTGGCCTCGTAGAATGAATTTGGAAGTTCTCCCTCTTTTTCTATTTCCTGAAATAGCTTGAAAAGTATTGGTATTAGTTCCTCTTTAAAAGTTTTGTAAAACTCTGCTGTATACCCATCCGGTCCTGGGCTTTTCTTAGTTGGTAATCTTTTGATGGTTTCTTCTATTTCCTCTATTGTTATTGGTCTGTTTAGGTTGTCTATATCCTCCTGACTCAATCTGGGCAGGTCATAAGACTTAAGGAATTTATCTATGCCTTCACTATCTTCTATTTTATTGGAGTATAAGGATTCAAAATAATTTCTGATTATCTTCTGTATTTCTGAAGTGTCTGTTGTGATATTACCTTTTTCATCCCGTATGTTAGTAATTTGAGTTCTCTCTCTTCTTCTCTTCGTTAGCATGGCTAAGGGTCTGTCAATTTTATTTATTTTTTCAAAGAACCAACTTTTAGTCTTGTCAATTTTTTCAATTGTTTCTTTAGTTTCCATTTCATTTATTTCAGCTCTGATTTTAATTATTTCTTGCCTTCTACTTCTTTTGCTGTTGTTTTGCTCTTCTTTTTCTAGGATTTTGAGATGAAGTATGAGATCATTTATTTGTTGGTTTTTTCTTTTTTTGAGGAATGAACTCCAAGCAATGAATTTTCCTCTTAGAACTGCTTTCAATGTGTCCCATAGATTCCGATATGTTGTGTCTGTGTTTTCATTTAACTCTAGGAATTTTTTAATTTCCTCCTTGATGTCTTCTAAAACCCATTGATCATTCAGCAACCTATTGTTCATTCTCCAAGTGATGCTTGATTTTTCCTTCCTTCTTTTGTCATTGATTTTCAGTTTTATTCCATTATGATCAGATAAGATGCATGGTATTATCTCTACCCCTTTATATTGTCTAAGAGTTGCCCTGTGACATAATATATGGTCTATTTTTGAGAAGGTTCCATGTGCTGCTGAGAAAAAAGTGTAACTACTTGATTTTGGGTGGTATAGTCTATATATGTCAATTAAGTCTAGGTTGTTAATTGTGTTATTGAGTTCTATAGTTTCTTTATTTAACTTTTGTTTGTAATATCTGTCTAGTGGTGAGAGAGGTGTGTTGAAGTCTCCCATGATTATTGTATGGTGGTCTATTAGACTCTTGAACTTGAGGAGAGTTTGCTTGATGAACACAGCCGCACCATTATTTGGTGCATATATATTTATGATTGTTATGTCTTGTTGGTGTATGGTTCCCTTGAGCAGTATGAAGTGTCCTTCTTTATCCCTTTTGATTAACTTTGGCTTGAAATCTATTTTATTAGATATGAGTATGGACACTCCTGCTTGTTTCCGCATTCCATATGAGTGGTATGATTTTTCCCAACCTTTCACCTTCAGTCTATGAATATCTTTTTCTATCAGATGTGTCTCCTGTAGGCAGCATATTGTTGGGTCTTCTTTTGTGATCCATTCTACTAGCCTGTGTCTCTTAATTGGTGAATTTAAGCCATTAACATTTAGGGTTATTATTGAGATATGATTTGTTCTTCTAGCCATATTTGTTTATTGATGTTTCTAAACCTGATTTGTTGTCCTCTTTGACTATTTTCCCCCCTTTACTGTCCTATCTCCCATTGTTGGTTTTCAATGTTATTTTCCATTTCCTCTTCCTGAAATGTTTTGCCAAGGATTTTTTGAAGAGATGGTTTTCTAGCTGCGAATTCTTTTAGCTTTTGTTTATCATGGAAGGTTTTAATTTCATCTTCTATCCTGAAGCTTAATTTCGCCGGATACACGATTCTTGGTTGGAACCCATTTTCTTTCAGTGTTTGAAATATGTTATTCCAGGATCTTCTAGCTTTCAGGGTCTGTGTTGAGAGATCAGCTGTTATCCTGATTGGTTTGCCCCTAAATGTAATCTGCTTTCTTTCTCTTGCAGCTTTTAAAATTCTCTCCTTATTCTGTACATTGGGCATCTTTATTATAATGTGTCTAGGTGTGGATCTCTTATGATTTTGCACATTCGGCGTCCTGTAGGCCTCTAGGATTTGTGATTCTGTCTCATTCTTCAAGTCTGGGAAGTTTTCTTGTATAATCTCACTGAATAGTCTGTTTATTCCTTTAGTTTGGAGCTCTGTGCCTTCCTGTATCCCAATGACTCTTAAATTTGGTCTTTTGATATTGTCCCATAATTCTTGGATGTTCTGCTCATGGTTTCTTAGCAGTCTTGCTGAGCTGTCTATGTTCTTTTCCAGTTGAAATACTTTGTCTTCATTGTCTGATGTTCTCTCTTCTAAGTGATCTAATCTGCTGGTAGTATTCTCAATTGAGTTTTTAAGTTGGTTTAATGATTCCTGCATTTCTAGGATTTCAATTTGTTTGTTTTTTATTACCTCTATCTCCCTGTGAAATTGATCCTTTACTTCCTGGATTTGTTTGTCAATGTGATCTTTCATTGTCTGATTTTGCTGTCTCATGTCTTCCTTGAGACTCCAGATCATCTGAAGCATATATATCCTGAGCTCTTTATCAGACATTCCATCTGTTGCAGCTATTACCTCTTCGAAAGTTGAGTTGACCTGCATTGCTTGTGGTCCTTTCTTTCCTTGTCTTTTCATGCTGCTCACGTTTCTTTCTGCTTGGTGAAGCTGTTGTGATTATGAGTTTTTCCCCCTGATTATTTATATTGCTCCTGTATAGTTGAAAAATCTCCCTTGTAGGGCGGGTAGTAGCTGTGCTCCTTCTCTAGTTGGGGTGATCTCAATGCCGCGCTGGCAGGTCGCTAGGCCTGCTCTGCCGTTTGTTCGCAGGTCTGCCCACCCTGCGGGAGCGGGTGGCGGCTCTGCTCTGTCCCCCCTCCAATTGTGGCGATATGACTATCACCCCCTCGCGTCGTTGGGCCTGATCCGGATGCGGGCGGCTGCTCTGCTCTGCCCCCCTACTCCAAATGGAGTGGCGTATCTACCATGCTGACAGGCCTCTAGGCCTGTTCCGTTGGTGGGTCTCAGGTCTGCCCGACTCTGGCAGTAAGGGGAGCTGGGTGTCGAGAGTCCTTTGGTCCTTGTGGTCACGCCCACAGAAAGATTTTGAAGTTTCCCGGTTGTTCGCCAGGTGTGTGGGGCTATTAGCAGAGCCCGGAGGGCATGGCCATGTACGGGGCCATGCGGGGATCCTTCTAGCTGAGTCGGGCCACCGGGAGCCACGTGAAGAGCGGGGTATCTGTGTCTGCATTGTTAAGATCCGGGCAGGTGGTTTGGCTGTTCGCCGAGCGAGAGCAGGGCCTCCCAGGAGAGCCGATATGGCGGAGGCGTCTGCCGGTTTGGGCTGCCACTCCGCTCCGGGCCGCCGCCGCTTTCAGAAGCTGCTGGTGGTTGCGGGATTGGACCTCTGGGCCCGCCGGAGGGGCCACCTGTAGCGCCGGGAAGCTTCGACCGCGTGGTTAGGAACCGGGTGGGTGATGGGACTGCTCCCAGAGCAAGCCCTGGGCCTCCCAGGGGGAGCCCGAATGGCGGCGGCCGAATTCCGGTTCAAAAAACGGCTGCTGTTTACGGAAGATGATTTCTGCTCCCACCGCGGGGCCACCTGTCTATTCGGGTAGCTGTCGCCGCGTGGTTAGGAACCGGGTGGGTGATGGGACTGCTCCCAGAGCGAGCCCTGGGCCTCCCAGGTGGAGCCTGAATGGCGGCGGCCGAATTCCGGTTCGGGCGGGGCGGGCCAAGCCGCTCCGGGTGACCGCCGCTTGCAAAAAACAGCTGCTGTTTACATAAGATGATTTCTGCACCCGCTGCGGGGCCACCTGTCTATTCGGGTAGCTGTCGCCGCGTGGTTAGGAACCGGGTGGGTGATGCGGCTCCTCCCAGAGCGAGGGCTGAACCTCCCGGGGGAGCCGCTTGCGGGAGCAGCTGATGTCTGTGGGACTAGATTTCTGTGCCCGCGTGGCCGTCCAAAATCCACTTCTCTGGGACAAACTGTCACTTCCAATAAACCTACCAGTTCACGGCAGCTCTCTTCTTCAGGGAATTATGCTAGAAGTTCCTCCGTAGGTAGGCTGCCGCTGTTCCGATGGGTCTTTCTTATCCGGTTAAAGTGGAGACGATAGAATCGCTGCTTCCTCGCCGGCCGCCATGTTCCTAATCTGTTATCCTTAAGTTTAAACATCACTTCTTGTATAAAAGGCTACACCTGCTATAGTTTAGCAGGTGTAGCCTTTTATACAAGAAATAGGAAAAACCATTAAAAGAGATGCATCTTGGAAAGTGAATCCTATCATGTAAATATGGTAAGTGATGAGCCATCAACTGGTACTTTATGACTAAAGAAATGATTTACTGAAAGAAGTATATCCTTCAATTGGGAAGTATTTCAATGCTTTTCTAATACTAGAAGCCCATACTCATTCATTAAAACTGACTTTATAAAACAATCAAAAAAAATTGCATTTATCAATATCATTAATGAGCTAAATTTTCTAAGCTGCGTACCCTACCTGCAGTGATGTTTTTAATTTTTTTAACTGCACACATAATAAGCAAATTGACTTTGTTAAGTTATTACTGTAATCCTTACCTGATTTGTTGAAAAAATTTATCAGTTTAGAATAATATGTCACTAAGAGTGAGTACACACAATAAATGAAAATAGGGATGTATAGTGCTGGGGACACATCAATCAACTTATTTTTATCTGTCGCTTACATGTGGTAGACACAATTTGACAAGGTATTAGCATTATTGAAAGAGCAGCCAGAGAACCTGGGAGAAGACTGCAAACGATAGGTAAAATACGTGTTAAAGCACTGGACCAATCACCAAACAACAAAACAAAACAAAAAAATCCAAACCAATTGTTTTAGTCAGCAACCCCTCCAGTGATATTTGTTCACAGGCAGCCCACCCTATTGATCTGGGCCTAATCAGAGGCAGAACATTATGGCAGATGAGTATGAAGGAGGAAACAGCTTAGAACATGGCAATCAGGAAGAGAGAGAACTCTGCTCACCAGGGACTAATTATAGACCCTAAATGTATACCCCAAATGACTTGCCTTTTCCAGCCATATCATACCTGCCTATAGTTACCAACCAGTTAATCTCTTCAAGCCAAGACATTGAGAATCTCACTGAGAATCTCTTGTACATTTCACCTCAAAACTTTGGTGCATTGCCTCACACGTGAGCTTTTGGGGGGCATTTCATATCTAAACCATAACATTTTTCAAACAAACAAAACCCCTTACTGTTTACCTGGGAGCTAACCTCACTTTAGCACTGAATTATTAATTTCGACCCATAAGAACAATTTAAAAATATCAAAAGTGCAAGGGGAAATTCAAGAAGAGCATTTTTAAATCAAAAATTTCACTTTAAATGTATGATGATTACTCATGTATCCTAAGCCATATGGCAGATTCTATAGATATAAGTTATAAATACTCTGAATTTGATAACTTAATTTTGATATGATTAATATAATACATACTGAGGGACTATCTCCGTTAACCTCTTTCAGGTAAGGTGATAATTAGAAGGCTTGAATTTATAATTTCTACTTCTGAGTTGAAGGGTAATGTCAGCATTCTGGCCAGAGTGATGACATCCCATGATCATAAATGCAGAACCTGTTAATGTACATGCTACTTTGATTACATTTTATTGAAGAAAGAATTTTATATACAAGTAGTTTCATATTCTATATGCAAATTTTATAATCAATGTTGGGTTTAATAAATGCTTTCTGACTTTTGAAAACAAACTATGAAAGCACTTGTTACAAGTGAACAAACTAAAGTAAAAACGGGGGGACACCAGTTTTTTTTTTTCACTTTACTTGTGATGAACTTCATGAAGCATTAATTCCTAAGGTACACTTGTTTCTGGATATTATAACTTCCAGGTTATCTATCATCTGTTTTAAAAATTCATTGAGGAACAATGTAGTAGGCTGACAGTTTAGAAGTGAGCAGAATTCAAAAGAAATTGAAAAACACAAGGTACAATTTCTTAGGTAGCCAGGAAGACCTGGCTAACATGCCGAAAGGTCTCCCAGTGATTGAAAAGTGTCCCGTAGGTCGAAGTACAGGAGGCCTTTATCAAATGTGGTGGATGCCTGCTTCTGTTGCCAACTTCAGATGGCTTACTGAGACCACAATTGTCAGAGCCCTCTGATACATCTGCACTGCCCTGATCAATTCTTAAAAGCAGTTCAACCAGGAAGCTGAAGGAGCTTGACTTTTGAAATCCCTCATCTCATGTGCTCCCTGAGTGTTGGGTATTGTTGGGAGTCATAGAGTTCTACAGGTGAAGGAAAAAAGTCACATTTAATCAGAAGTAGTTCTATGTCAACATTTTTTTAAAAAATGAATTGTTACAGTAAAAGAACTAGAATCTGGGGGCTGGGGCTGTAGCTCAATGTAGAATGCTTGCTTAACATGTATAAAGCACTGGGTTCGATCTCCAGCACCACACACACATACAAATAAATAAATAAATAAATAAATAAATAAATAAATAAATAAATAAATAAAGATATTATATCCATGTACCACTAAAAATATTTATAAAAAAAGAACTTGAATCTTGAAAGAGTCAGTGAATAATTTATTTTCTCATTCTGAATATTTATTTTATATTGTGACTCACAGAATAATGACCTTTTACAGATATCTGCATTCTAGTACTTGGAATTTATAAATATGCTAGAATTAACATAAAAAAAGAATGCAGGTTGTGGATGGCATGAAGGTTGCTAATCATTCACCTTAGAAGAAGGGGAATGTCCTAAATTATCTTGGAAGTCACAAGATAATCACAGAGTCTTTTAATGTGGAAAAGAGAGACAGAGGAGTCATGTCAGAGGCACAGTGACATGATATCATGTGAGAATCAACCAATCATTGTTGATTTTCAGATGGAAGAGGGCTGGGAGTCCAGAAATTTGGGAAGCCTTTAGAAGCTGGAAAAGGTATGAAAATGAGTTCCCTCTAGAACTTCCAGAAAAGAAGGCTAGGTATGGTGGCACACACCTGTAATCCCAGTGGTTCAGGTAGCCAAGACAGGAGGTTTGTGAGTTCAAATCCACCCTCAGCAAAATCAAGGCACTAAGCAACTCAGTGAGACCATATCTCTAAATAAAATACAAACAGAGCTGGGGATGTGGCTCAGTGCTCAAAGGTCCCTGAGTTCAATCACCTATACCCCCTTACCAGCCCCACCCCCCCCCAAAAAAAAACAAGAAAAGAGGATAGCACTGCTAACATATTAATTTAAACCTATTGGTCCTCACTTTAGACTTCCAACCTGCAAAGCAGTAATAAAATAAATTTGCCTTTTGTAGAATAAGTTTATGGTAATTTCTTACAGTGCTACTAGAAAACTAATACACATACCTAATTTGGTTGGTTTTTTTTTCCCCTCAAAGAAGACCGCCTGAATTGTCTAGGTTTATGTACCCACAGAACCTGGCTCCATCCCTGATAATATTGCACATGAATGTTATTTTTTTAGCATGTATTTTCTCACAACATAGGTTTGTCTCACCCAGGAATCTAGACATATTTTTAATGTTATTGGTCTGTCCCAAGGGACACTACACCCTTCTTAATGTTAATGGAACCCCCTTTCTTCACCTAACCTGTCCATCTAAAAAAGACAGAAGCATCTTCATTATATTTCAATACTTCTTCCTTTTTTGAACTTGACCCAACTTGACCAGATTAAGTAGATATTTTCCCTTCCAGCATGCTGTTTTCTTACACTGGACACTAAAATAAAGCACTTCAGTCTACTGATGGAGATTGTATTACATTTGCATGGTTTCTGTGAAAACTTTTGGTAAGGACTATTGTCTTTCCCTTTAATAATAGCCAGTGATACATTTCAATTTGTAGGTACATTTTTGTTGTTGATCTACCTCACTGTGGGAACAAAATAGTATCAATATATTTCTTTAGAATATTTTGTAACATTAGAGAAAATTAAAAGGAAGAAAACAGAGGATGTTTACACTGTTTGAGGGCTTAGCATCTATAGAGCTTTCTGCTAAATGCTTTATAAACCTTTTCTCATTTAATTCTTCCAACACTGTCAGAGGTTGGATGATCCCACATTCCTTTTACAAATGAGGCTATCGAGGCTTAAGTCTTTTTTCCTATCTTGCTGTAGGTCAGAAAACTGATAGGTAGCCAAACTGGGGTGTGATTCCCATTTTGGTTTGTATGACTTGAAAACCAACAAAATGTGGAAATAAATACCATTTATTAGCACTGGAAATTTACTTTTTGGGATTTCCAAGGCATGTGTGCCTCTGTGCAGGTTGCTAACTTATCTAAACTCTCCTAATTTCCCTTGTTGCCGCACTTTTATTGAGTCCTTGTTACCTGGGTCACTTTGCCCAACACCAATTCATTTCTTCCTAGTTCAGGAACACATCCTTAGGAACCTTAGGGAGAATGTGCTCTTAAATGCCCCTCTTACCTTTCCCATAATGGTCACTCAAAATGATAGCTGGATGTTTACTTCTTTATCTTCCTCCTTGGTTCCTTGAGGATAAAATATTCATATCTAATTAAACTTAATAAGCCTGAGAGCATCTAGCACCTAGCCTCTGCTCAATCAATATCTGTTGAATTAATAAATATATTCCCTGGCATTAATGTTTCTATAAAATACTTTCCTAGAAATAGAATATATAAATATAATTGTGTGTTGGGCTTATGAAATTTAGGACAACAGAAGCATACCATGCATATTTTATGAGGTTTTTTCTTTTTATGTTATACTTAATCCCTAGAATAACTGTGAGTTGGGCTAGTTTTATCTTCATTTCACAGATGAGCAAACTAAGATTTAAAAGTTAACATGAAGACCTAAGATATACTGGCTCAGGAGATATTGCAAGAGAATTAGCAATTATTATTACTAGCTGGACATTTCCTTGGGTTAAGACACAATGGAGCTGTCTGCCTTCCCCTTCAAAAGTGATGCTCCTGGACATATGCACAGAGGCACACATTTCAGAATCCCAGAGTCTCCATAGCCTGTTCCATGTGAATGTAGCTTCTACCCTGTGTGGATTGTGCTGCTGAAATATTCTATCATAATGTATAGGAGCCAGGAAAGGATGAGGCAATGATGGGGAAAAAAAGATGGTTAATGGGTTTAGGGACACAGTTGGATGGAAAGAATAACTTCTAAGGTTATATAGCACAGTAGAGTAACTATGGTTGACAACAGGTAATTGAATATTTCAAGAAGCTAGTAGAGATAATTTTGAATGTTTCCAACACAAAGAAAGGATGTATAATTTGCAAGTTAACCTGCTTGATTATTATACATCATATACATGTATTGAAATGCTACACCGTACCACATAAAGTACAATGTGTCAATTAAAAATTTTTAAAAGATAGAAAAAGAAAAAAATCCATATTTCATCAGAGCTTGGCATAAGGTTCTGACACCACGTTAAAGTTGTGAAATTTTAGTTTCCTGAAGCATCAGTCTCAGGTGTTCTTCTTTGGCCATTTGTCAAATGGTGGTCACCATGAAGGACACAGTGAATCTTTAAATGCACCTGCACAACTCTACCAGGTGGTTGTGCTTTTAAAAACTGCGGATTATGATGACCTAATAATTATCACCTAGAACTGAAAAAAAATCTAAGTGTCCAGCAACAAAAATACAAATAAAATGGACTGGTACTCAGCAATAAAAGGGACAACAGCTGAAGAGTTCAATTACATGGATGAACCTCAAAAAAATTATGCTGAATAAAAGAACATTAAATGGTAGTTCCATTCCCAGTTTTCCAAGGATTCTCCATACTGCTTTCCATATTAGCTTCACCAATTTGCAGTCTTCGGTCTATACCCAAAGGACTTAAAAACAGCATACTACAGGGACACGGCCACATCAAAGTTTATAGCAGCACAATTCACAATAGCTGAACCGGGAAACCAACCCATATCCCCTTGAGTAGAAAAATAGATAAAGAAAATGTGGTATATATACACAATGGAATATTACTCAGCATTAAAAGAGAATAAAATCATGGCATTTGCAGGTAAATGGATGGAGCTGGAGAATATAATGCTAAGTTAAATTAGACAATCACCAAAAAACAAATGCTGAATGATTTCTCTGATTCAAGGATGTTGATCCATAATATGCTGGGGGAGATTAAATGAACTCTAGATAGGGCAAAGGGGAAAAGGGAAGGGAGTGGGGATAGGGGTAGGAAAGATGGTGGAATGCGATGGTCATCATTACCCAAAGTACATGTATGAGGACACGAAGGATGTGACTCTATTTTGTGTACAACCAGAGATATGAAAAATTGTGCTCTAATATGAATTGTGCATAATATGAATTGTCATGCATCCTGTTGTCACATATAACAAATTATAATTAAATATAAAAATTGAAAGACTAAATAAATATAATGATGGTGGAAAGAGCTACTACACTAAATTGACAGGAGGAAATAGGTTCACATATGCACACATATACTCATACATATTTATAGTTTGTACTCATTTTGGTTTGTTGGTGGGGCTTGGATTGGATGTGCCTTTGTGGTGTTTTGGCAGTTCATTTGGAAAGTAAAAAATAAAAAAAAAAGAACTATTTCCCGGGAAAGAAACATGCAGGAGGCTTGGAGGTAACGACGCCTGATGCTCTTACATAGCCATTCCCTAGCCTCTTGCTTCTTATCTTGCCGTGTTATCAATCCATCCTCATACATGCTTTCATCATGATGCTGTCCACCATGTTGTGATGTATTTCGAAAACTATCAGCAGAAGTGGGCAAAAAGCTAGATGAGATGCTGTTCTTTAAAAATTAAAAGAAGAAGAACATTAATTTCTTATAGCTGTTGTAACAGATCACTACAAATTTGGTCATAAAATAATACAAACGTATTATAGTTGTACAGGTCAGAAGTTAAAAATGGGTCTCTGTCTGAAGTCAATGATGTTGGCAGCTATGGAGTTTTGTTTGTGGTTTTCTTTTTTCTTTTTGGTAGATTTTCTAGGCAAAATTAATTTCTGAACATATCAAGGTTTTTTTTTTTTTTTTTTTTTTGGTTCATGGTTCCCTTCAAATTTCAAAGACAAAAATGTTCAGTCAAATCTTTCTCACTATGTTGTAACACAGTGGGGCCTCCTGAGAAACTGAGGCAGCACAAAGACCTACCCTTCAAATCTCAGTGCTGGTGATCAAGTCAGAAATACTTCAGATATGTCACTTAGCAATAGGCATAAGTCTGTTGAAGGGATATGAAAAGGAGAAGGGAGAAAATGTGTCTTTTCAGAGAGGAGAGGGACAAGGTGCCTCTCCCACAATACAGTTTTATTGGGGGTCCCAGAGAAGTTCCCAGAGAGCCCACCCAGGTCCACCTCTTGACTTTTCACTGACAGTAGGGTGATATCAGTCTTTCAAGTCCCCACTGTCATGGCAGCTCTAGGTCACCTTGGCCCATGTTGACTGGTTCTAACTGGAATTCTGAACCATATATTCTTACAGATTTTATGATTATAAGGATCTATCCTCATCTCCCAGAGTTTCAGCATCTGGTCACAAAAATCTCCCCCTTCAGGGTAACTTGGGGTTGCCTTTCTCCTGCAGTGAACTGGGAGTTTGCTGAGGAATGTGACAGAGGCCAGGCAGGGCTGTAGGTAAATTGATTCTTGGAAATGAAAGCAGGTGAGGCTTAGCACAGTGGACCCATTTTATAGAATTACTTTCTTAATCTAGTGTTCCCACCATCCTCATTGATCTGTCCTCTAACAGTGCCATCTCTCCAGTTCTGATTTTCTTTCACATTTAAGGACCCTTGTGATTGTATCTTTCAAACATGGAGAATCCAGATAATGTTGCTATATTACAGCCAGCTAATTAAAGAATGTAATTTTATCTTCTACATTAATTCTCCTTTGGCACATAGCCACATGTTTACAGGTTTGAATAATAAAGCAAAACAAATCAAAACACAAAATACAGCCATGGTTCCTCTTTGGTCTTGATTGACTTAAAAGAGGCCCCAGGTAATAACTTGAATTGATGTTAATTTCTCTATTTATGTAAGAGTTTTTGGTTACATAGGTATATATATTTAATTATACATAAGTTCTACCTCAAAAAGGAAAAAAAAAAAACCCAAGCAAACAGCAAACTCTTGCAAACAACATCCAAACATAATTATTAGGAGAAATTACACTGATGTGTGCAAACTTGCCAAGAAAGTATGCAAGTTTTAGGTCTGAATATTTCCTATAAAATTGGTTTGATTATATGTATGTTTAAAAATTATCATAAGTACGGGGATGGGGAGTTCAATGGATGGGATCATGAACTTGTGTAACACCTCTGTATTTGTTTCTGCTTGTCACTCTCCTCTGCTGTTGGACATGCAGCTAGATTGCATTCCCTCTCGGGTTGGAGAATGAATTTTTCCTTACTGAGTTTAAGAGCTCACTTCTCCCCAGGCTCTCTTTTGCTGATGCACAGACTTAGATATTCAGAGTCAGGAAAAAAAAAAAAAGACTGAATTTCAATTAACATCTCTATTCCATGTAAGTGTACCTGGCTGGCTAAACTAATCCTTTTGAGACCCTGGTGCTGAGAATTTGCATAAGTGCAATGGGGGTGGTGTGGATGGGTGGTGGTCATGTGGGTGGGTGTCAGGTGCATAGAATAATGGAATTTATTCCAGAAAACCCAGTGCACATTCCTGTCATCCCCAGATCTCAAAACAGATGCTGCAGCTGTGCTCTGACTAAAGCATGCTATACCAAAGCTGATTCCTGTTACCTCCAAGAGAGTCTGTGTCTGAGCAGAGAAAACAGAGAGCCATTGTCTAACAGTAGAAGAAATCCCTGTCACTTTATCCCATCCAGCCTCTTTGACAGTTTTGTGCAAACCCATTCATTTGTCACATTAGGCTCTAGTGGAGCATGTGAACAGCCCATTACACTCCATGAAGGATGCCAATCCTTCACCCCATCACAGCTTGTGGTATATTTGGATAAACCCTTTGAAAATTTTTGAAATAAACCCTCAATTTCAGAGCATCTCAAGTTACCTCTCCAAACTCTTGAGCATTCCTTTCTCTGGTGAATATATATGGGTTCTTCTACACACACACACACACACACACACACACACACACACACACACATACACACACAGAGCTTTTCATTATATATTTATGAGTGTTTCTCTGTATGGTTGTCAGTGAGATTACATTCCAATCTGATTTTAAAAAGAACAGAATTTTGCTTTATATATATATATGTTTTTCCTTTTCTTCCCCGCCTCCCCGCCATTCAGTCACATGTACTTTAACTGCTGAGAATTCAAGATATGATCTTGGGGCTCTCAAAAATCTCTGGTCTAAATGAGACCATATATGTGGAAGCTGCAGGGTCAATAACATGAGGTCCCTTAAGAACAAATTCTAATTTGTCTGCAACTGTGGCTCCGTGTATCTTTCTTGCCCACTCCTCCATACATGACAGACTATAATAACTAAGATAACATCACTACTAATAAGATGGAGCTTTTCCCTAGACACTGAGCTTAGCAACTCTCCACAGTCCAGATGATTCAATACTTTCATATGAAAACCAAGGCCCAGCAAAAACAGCCTCAGCTTCTCCCTGGTGATACTCCTGTTGGCAGTTGTTCATGGGTGATAAATTGCCTCCATTCTAGAAAGCAATGGTGCCATCTACTTAAGGTATAACTTATGAAAATACGGGACCTCCTTTGTTCATGTGCAGTTAGCTTCTAATTATTCTTTTCTGGATCCCTTTTCATTTGTCCCTTGATGATTTAAGCAACTTGCTGATTTTTCTACTGTTAAATCGCTAATCCAGCAATGCTGATGTTTTAGTCAACTTCAATTTACCTTTCTTAAATGACTGATCATCTTGTTTACATTTCTCCTCAAATCTCTTCTAGGTTGCCTTCATTATTTTTTGATCGGAGTCTCACTGTTAAAGAAAATTTTATTCAATTTTTTATTATTTGCTGTTTGTGAGAAGCTCAGAACAATCTAACGGATGGATTCAAGTAAATAAACCTAAATTTTCCTTGATGCAAAAATGCATATCTAATTTAAATCCTTGGGTCATCCATTCATTCTTGTATTAAATCAATATGCATGATGACTTTCCCATATGCATCTGATGAACATTTGGGTTACTTAAAATTCCTTTCAATGGTTTAACAATATACTCAAGTACTTCAATACTTTATAGAATATGTTGTGCCATAAGAGAACTGAAATTTGTGTATATGGGGAAAAAAAGTGCCATGAAAATTTAAAAGAAAGGGGTAGAAGAAAAGCTGTGATAGACTGAATGTAGAAAAGTGTGGGAAGGGATGAATACACTAACTCCCTGAATCATGAAAGTGGAAAAACATCTCATTAACTTCAACAACTCTTGCTTGTCTTCTATGTGCCAACCCCCCTTGTTCTTACCTCTGTGTGGGAAGACAGGGAGGCACTAAATATTTATTAATTTATTGGTCATTAATCTATAATAAATCACTACTAAATTCTCTTGTATTCTTCCCCAAAAGCTAACTGCTGTAACATTGTAGTTTTATGGGAAGGAGCATTATCTTTCAAATCACTTAAACACATACTTCTATTCCTACTTCTCCAATTTCAAGAAGATCTCTTAGCCTTGTACTTCCTTACTTGTCTTTAGAACAGGGACACTGACGTCTACTTTCTCACTTCCCTCTTACTGTCTTCAATATTCTGAGAAATTATTGGCATGTGAGACAAAGCACAGGGACAAGGTACAATACTCATGAATTCATCTTCCATTCCACACCCTACCACAATTCCCCTATAACTATTTCTACCATTTCTTTTATTTCTTTGTCTTTGATCAATCTTCATTACTTCTTACTTAAATTATTATTGTAGTAATTTCTTAGGTGGTTTTTTCTAAAGAGAGAGAATGAAAAATTTTTTTTATTATTTATTTTTCAGTTTTTGGCGGACACAACATCTTTGTTTGTATGTGGTGCTGAGGATCGAACCCACCACCCCGCACATGTCAGGCGAGCGTGTTACCGCTTGAGCCACATCCCCAGCCCCTCCTAGGTGATTTTTTACACTCTATTTCTTCCATTCCTTATGGAATTATAAAAATATTTTTTATTCTTCATTTACTTCATTGTATCCAGAGAAAACAGGATAAGAATAAAGTTTTTGAGAAGTATACTGTTTTATTCAGCTTTTTCACTGCTGTGACTAAAAGATTTGACAAGAACAATTAGATGAGGAAAGGTCTTTTTTTTTTTTTTTTTTTGGAGGGGGTACCAGGAACTGAATTCAGGAACATTCAACCACTGAGCCATATCCTCAGCCCTATTTTTAAATTTTATTTAGAGATAAGGTCTCACTGAGTTGCTTAGTAACTGGCTGGCTTTTGCTGAGGCTGGTTTTGAACTCAGGATTCTCTTGTCTCAGCCTTCTGAGCTGCAGAAAAGTTTATTTTGAGGCTCACAGTTTCAGAGGTCTTAGTTCATAGACGGTCAACTCCATTGTTCTGGGACTGAGGTGAGGCTGAACATGATGGCAGAGGAATGTAGAGGATGAAAGCAGTTCAGAACAGGGCACCAGGGAGCAGAGAGAGTGCTCTGCTCACCAAGGATGAAATATAATCCCTCAAAGGTGTGCCCCCAATGACCAACCTTCTGCAGCCACACACGATCTGCCTTCAGTTACCACTACTTAATCCTTATCAGGGAATTAATGTACCAATTAAGTTAAAGTTTTCATAACCCAGTCATTTAACCTATAAGCTCTCTTGCATTTTCTTACGCATGAGCTTAGGGCAAACACCACACAAAAAAAACATAACATTTCATGAGTATATATGACTGGGGCTTTTTAAAATCATGAATACCTTTTTCATATGGCATAAGATGACCGAATCCAAGGGAAATTCCATGCCATTATTCACAAAAGAATAATTAGAAATGGCCTGGAACTATTTACAAAAAGATGTATAAAGAAACTCTAAAGAGGAAGGGTATCATGCCTTCAAATACCGAAGTGTGATAATAGTACAAGATTTTTTGAGGCAAGTGCACTAGTAACAGTTCTGTAGATTTTGGGGTTACAAGACATCTTCTTGTAGATAAAATGGAGAATAAGATAGTGTAGAAGATATAAGGATCAAATTAGAAAAAACTATATCTCATATAAATGTCAAACAAACTAACTCATAGATCATAATATGATTCCCATGATCTTATCATGACAAACTTTCATTTGCATTTCAACATACTTAACTTCAAATCCCAATCCAGTAATAATAATAATAATAATAATAATAATAATAATAATAATAAAAAACTTACCTAGAGGAGTGACTTCAACTCTGTATGAAAAATGGAGATACTAATGTTATCTTTGCAATGTTTTTCTGAATAATAATTAAAATAGTTACATGAATACCATTTTACATCCATTAGGAATGACTACTATATAAAAATGGAACAAACAAATCTCAAAATAAGAGATGATGGGGAGGATGTGAAGAGGTTGTCCATTATTGATGGGCGTGTAAATGACAAGGCCGCTATGGAAGCAGTAAAGAGATCCACAAGGAATTAAAATAGAATTAATCACTTATTTCAACAAATCCATATCTGGCCATATGCCCATAAGAAGTAAACCAGAGAATCAAACAGTTTTGTGAATTTTCATAGCTTCACTGTCATAATAGCCAAGAACCCCAAAAGTTCATAGATGAATGAATAGATCAACAAAATATAATAATATGCACACAATAAAAGAGTTTTCAGACTTAAAAAGAAATGGAGTTCTAACATATGCTATAACATAGACAGGTGCTGAAGACAGTGTGATAAGAGAAATAAGCCAGACACAAAAGAGATACTAGATGGTTCCATGCATATGAAGTAGAGTACTCAAATTCATAAAGACAGGAAGGAGAATGGTGGTTTCTGGGACTGCAAAGGGAGTTAGTGTTTAATGGATTTAGGATTAGTTTTTGGTGAGAAATAAGTGTTCTGTAAACAGATAGTATCGATAATTGCACAAGAATTTGAAGAGAAACTACATCACGTAATTATCCACTTAAAAGTGAAATTCATAGGCTTCGTGACATGTATCTGTTCTCACAATTCAAGAGTGGACAGTATGTGATACATCTAAATATCTCTGATTAAAGGACTTCATGTGTTAGCTGCTTCCTCTAAAACCTTATGCATCATGGAGACCTTCCTCACTCTATTCCACACACCATTCCTTAAACAAGCCCTACATGTTTATCTTCATGTGCATTTCTTCATGATTTCTCTCTCATTGGTGTGTGAGATCTCTTCCCTCATGCCAGAATCTGGGTCTCCTTTGAAGATCCCATGTCCTCAGAAGGCCTTTTCAGGGACTTCCATACAAAGTTGAGGACACCTTCATTTGCATCCTGTGCAATGCTTGCCTACACTTTGATTTACACTGTATTTAATTTCACTCTTCGTATAGACGGCTGGCATTTGGTGTCCTCCATCATATTATAATCTTCTGGAATGCACAGGGTCTGAGTTCTCTTTATTTTGTTTTGTTTAGTCATTTAATAACTATTTGTTCCAAAACAGGGAAATCTCAGTGATAACTCTCAAAGCTAACTCATGCTTCTTCTTGCCTTCTAAGACACAGATAAACCTCAACAGTAACTAAAAATCATTTTATTTACTGAATAATGGTTTTGAAAATGTTTGCATTTCAATTGATGTGAAGATTGTTATTATTCTTTATTTCCCTTTTTGCTAGCTTCTAGATTTTATTATTATTTATATTACTTTCATTTAAAGAGCTAAGGGTTGATTTTATATTTTCAATTTGAAACATTATGAAGACAATACTATTTCAATTTTTATAATTGTGAGAATTTATAAACAGAACAAATTTTCTCAAGTATATTAGCTAATACATTAGCTAATGATGATAGATTAAGTGGCAGTTATCGAATAAGGTAGCTCTTAAAACATCAAATATTTAAGGTGAACAACACCATTTTACTGGTCTCATTGTTCTATAAATTGGAAATCCTATATAAATAATGATGCATAGCACAGACACAAGCTTTTACTTAGATGGCTTTGCATATTCTTAATTATTCTCTGCAAGTTGACTGTACCCTGAAGGAATAAACTGTATTATCTTTAACAATATTGCTCCTGAATCACATTCTGGCGGCATAGCGATTCTAGATTATAATAGAGTGGAATTAGATTATTTTTATTTAATTATTTTTTAAATATAAAATGCTCTGAAGAATTGCCAACTAAAAGGAATGTCATTTAGGTGTTCCCTTACCATTTTCTTGTCCCACGGATCTGAAACAACTTTAACTCAGTCTCGATATCTTCGTATCAGAAAATTTAAAAAAAAAAAAATTGAAGTGCGGAAGCATGCCAGCTTCATCATGTCACCTTAATAAAAGACTTGAATACATGATCTCCTTTCTTTTCTAGACTTCATTGCTTTAATAACTTCTGGTTCTAAAATCCACTTTGTCACAGTCTTTCTTAGCTGCTTTTCTGGGTCTCCTCCTCCTCTGAAGGAAATCTGCATAGTAAAACAATTGCCCCCTCACTACCTAACAGGCAGCTATTCTGCCTAGCATGTTGTGGGGCCATTAATAACCAAGCATAGAGGAACTACTAAGCCTCATGTCCCAGGCTGACACGGAGGGTTATAGGCCTTCTGCAATGTACTTGAGTTGCTAAGAGAAAAGAGTGACTTTTTCAGGCAATCTGTAGTTCAATATTGACAGGAACATTAGAAGAAATTTCAAATTGCCTACTTTTGCTGGTTAGAAAGTCCTGTAATTGTGGCAGGCAGGGGGCATAGAGCCTAGGGTAGATGACAGTGAAACACTTGATCCAAGCTCTCAAAGCCTTTGTAGATATTTCTATCCAGGGAAGGGCACCAAGGCTGCATTAGCTGAGTCCTCAAGATGCAATTGAGGACGTGATGCTATTTTCCTTCTGGCTGAGAGAAATGGTAGAGCCTCTTTGCAACAAATGATCACAAATTGCCCTAGTGTCTCTGAGGCAATGGCAGGACTTGCATGTTAGTGCTAATGTGAGCAGCTCTCAGACTTTTAGTAGTGTGTGCTGCTGGGAAGAAAACAGGGCCTGAGGACAAAGCTACCAAGACAGGTTTGTATCCCCAAGTAAATGTGATCAACAGTGAAAGGCTTTCGGCTCTTAGAATACTGTGAAAGCAGATTCTCAAAACTCAATAATCAAATCAAGCGGGGCCAAAACCAGAAACTAAGATAAAGTGAAATCTGGACATTGAAAACTGAGAGAATAAACAAGATCCTCTGCCAGGTTTAAGTTGGGTTGTGAACCTTGTCTTGTATTTTTTTTCTTTCTATTTTTTTTTCTTTCTTTTTTTTTCTTTTTGGTATTAAATGCTATATAAAATCCTGTGAATCATGTAATAATAATATGCTGTCAAAAGGCATGCATACTTTTGAAATTTAATTTCAGATAAGAGTTCTCCTTTAGTGTGGCTTTAGGGCAGGTTGACCAATTTTGAAAATTTCCAGTGTATAGCTTCTTGAGCTCCGGTAGTCCCTGGTTCTTTGTAAATCATTTTGTGAGTGCACACATGAAATGTATGGATTTAGAGTAAGTGACTCTTGGATTATGCTCCTACCTGTGGTTATAAAAGTTCCTTAAAAGCCCTAGTGTGTCATATATTTCTAGATTTCCATCTCTGAGAATTAAATCTGTATAACACAGGCATAAGTGTTTGGTTACCCACGATCCTAGGTTTTTAGGGATTGGCTAGTAACTGTGTTGTTGATGCTGATGACAGTGAATGGTTTCCTAGGAGTAAAACACTCTGCTAGCTACTTAAAATTGGCTATCTCATTTAACTTTATGAACATTCTTTTCATTGCTCCTATTCTTTGAAGAAACAGAGTTCCCTTTAGGTCACAGAGTTGTTAATGAAGGGTAACAGTGCTAAATGTATTTTGTCTGAGTCCCAAATACAAAGTGTCAATGAAGAAAGAGGCATAGTATGACACAAAAGATAATAGTACATTTATTGTGATATCTAAAATGAAATTCTTATGCTTCATACCACTATGCTGTGCCTTTTTTGTTGTTGTTGTTGAGATCCAGCACATGTTCTTCCTTGTTATGGAAATATTACCTCAATCTTGCTTTTATAAAATACCACTTTTAATGGTCAGCCATGTAGATCTGGTATTATTAATTTGATTCACAGCGGGAGAGGGTTAAGTGGCTTAACATTTTCCTGGTACCGAGGATGGGCCAGGTATTTGCTAGATCTTCTGTAGAGATAATTCATTTTTCTCTTCCTTTTTCTACTGAATGAATAACTACCAAAATATACTCTGCTGTTTACTGGATGGTATGGTGGTGTACAACACACAAGGTTTGAAAATACAGTAACCATTTGAACTGATGTAGGCGGGAAGAGACTGGAAACCCGAAGAATTTTCAGGAAGCAGGTTTATTAGCTGCAGGGTCCAGAGGGGCTATTGCCTAAAAGATTGTCTAGACTATGAGTCAGGAAATTCTTGGAACTTTATACCCAATGTCTGTGTGTGGGGGGCGGTGGGGCGGGGTGGGGGGGAGGATGTTAATGTAGGAGTCTATATAAAATAACTTTTCTTAAAGTTCACAGAAAGTGTTTTTGTCCCATTTTTTAGATTCATCAGAGGTTTTACAACAAAAGCAGAAGTGACATCGTCAAGTCTGTGGCCAAACTTAATTTTGCAAGACAGAGTAACCTAGTCCTCACAAGAAATAGGAAGTCCTATCCCAGACTGATTTTTTTTTTTAAATCTTTGCTGATATTCTGTTATAAACCTTTCTGACAAGAAGAGGGACTTATATGTTACAAATATGAAATATGATAGGGTTTCTGCTTAATTATGGTAAGAGTCTTCTGGGTAGAGGTCTCTGGCCTGCTTTAGGACATTGTGGAAGACCAATCAAAACTCTGTGGACCATGCATGCCCCTTTTCAGGGTGACTTTTCTACAAGTACCAACAAGACAGGGAAGCACTTTCCTCATCTCCTGCACCTAAACAGATATTTTTTCTTTTAAGATTTTGCAACTTGCTTTAACCAGTTGAAGATCAAAGATAGGACCTTGTGCGACTCTGAGGTTGAGCATTTATAGCTTCTATTTTCAGTCCTTGGGAACTTGCTCTTAAGACTGCCATGTGAGAAGCCAACCTCCTCAGCCGGAGGATGACATCATGAGGAATCAGCAATGCTCAAGACAACAGCTGACTTCGACTGTCAGACCTCAGGGTCAGTACACAGTGGGCCTTCCTGGTCAGCTGACCCTGAGCTTAATGAGGTTACAAAATAAGTAAGTCCAGTGGAGAAACCAGAGCCAGCCAACATTACTGTGAGACATAACAAATCTTCATTAAGTCACTTAGTTTTGTGCTGGTTTATTAAATGTCAATGGTTAACTGATGTAGCCACCATGGCTAGGGGATTGGTGAAGCAGGTAGAATGATGACAGAGCAAGACACAGAATAAAAATGGATTGTTGGTGTTAAATCAAGTGTACATGAAGCTAGCCCTACAACCAGATTAAGCATTTATGAATTTATCGCTTTCCTCCCAATCCCTTCCCTCTTATTATTTTGTTTTTGTTTGTTTTATATTTTTAAGATGGGGAATGTTCAACCCCAAGACTTCAAACACTCTAGGCATAATGTCTCTCAAAGAAAGAAGGCAGAGGACTCCATGGAGAGGTTTTGGACATTTTATTACTTACACTCACTCCTCTGTGGCAGTAGGCCAGGATATAATAGAAGGTGGCATCATGCCCACAACTAGGTGAATGTATAGGATGCTCACTGCACTGATGGGTTTCTTCAGACATTTTATGATGATATTCCTTTACTTTATAACTAAGGTCGATGTGCTTGAACACTCACGTAAAGATGGGAGACAGGAAAGTGGCCAACTTCCCCTCTCCATTTTCTTCATTATCAAATTCCTTAAAGTTCTTCTTTTCTCACTGCCCAGAACAACAAGTTTCCTAGGCACTTTCTAGTGTTTACTCCAACAGGGAGAACCGCTTCAACCAATTATAGTTCAGTAAATTGTAATACACAGTAATAAATCACCTTAGTCACTGCACTGTGTTAATTCTTGATACGGAAGAGATTTTATCACCTTTAGGTTTATTCACCACCTAAGGGCATGACAGAAAGGTCAACACACAAAACAAAACTCTAATGTGAACAGCATTCAACATTTGATCAGGGTAAAACTCTAGGAGCTGTAGCAACATTTTCCCTTTGTTTATTTATGATATAAGTAAGCCTTTAAGTGACTCAGAACTTATTTAACGCTAGAAGAGACCTAAACTATTGTTTTTTTTAAATAAGCTGATAAAAAAGAATTTCAGGATGGGAAGTATTTTTTGTAAGTAGGTGACCTTCTCTATTTTATTTTTCCAGAGAGGGAAGAACATACTTTTAAATCTGAAATCAGAGGTTAATATGTCATCCATATAATGGATCGGGTCCAATATGTAATACAAATGTCAAAAAATAGGAGGAGGCAGAAAAGAGAAAAATATTTTTTTATCCATAATCAATTATATTAAAATATGTATACAAGTATATGTGTGTGTGTGGGGGGTATCTGAGACAAATTAAAATGATCATTACCTCAGCCTTATTATTCAGGTTTCAGATTAAGACTTGAGAATGAATTCTGCCTTTTAATCATTCTTAGTTCTTAGACAATGGCTTCTAAATTTCCCCACATATAAAAGTATGTCCTTAATTATAACATCAAATATTAGGATAATATAACCTAGGTATTAAATTGATGATCCAACCATCAATGGAAATGGCTGATTCCATAACTAAACTGAATAAAGTAATGTTATAAAGACATAAAGGTTAGTTTTATTTGTAAGAAGTAATCAGAATTGAGTCTGGTATAAATCTCATCCAGTTCTCTGACTAAAAGTTTGCAGCCATTCTAAGAATCATTCATTAATTTATTATATTTATTGAATACCTATAATATGTCAGACCCTGTGTAAAAGGAATGAAAAAATGGTCAATTTATTCAGTGAGCTCATAATCTCATGGATGGGCCTGGTAATTTTACAGAGTGCATAATAAAGTGACTTGGAATAATGAGAAGTAGTCAATAGCACTGGACAAAGGCATAAAGTTTATTAGGTGTTCTCCTCAAAATGAAATGCCAGCAATGTTGGATGGACTTACCCCATTGGCTAATGGGTTATTTCCTTTACACCATTCTTATTTCTGCACTGAAGGAGAGGATCGAAGTACATGTGTGAGGAAGACATGGATGCTAAATACCTACGTCTTTTCCTTCTCTCCTAGGTTAGGTAGCATTTATGGCCCTTTTTGTGTAGATCAGAAAAAATGAATGATTCTAGGCCATGAATTATGAATGAAAATATTTTATGCCAGCATGACGTGGTGCTTTTGACCTATGGAACAAATCTCTACCTTGGTTTCTCTCTTTCCTCAGACACAGAGCCAGCAATGTTCAAGATGGTGACTTCTCTGATTCTGAGCAGTAAGACATGCAGAGCTGTCCCTACCTAGTGATCTTCAGTGGACATGTAGAAGGAGCATGGTGTCTACTTTTGCTGGTATATGTCACTGAGGTTTTGGTATTTTTTATTACTAAAACACAAACCAGGGCTTCCTGGATAGAATCATGTGTTTCTGTGTACTCTCGTAATTGATTACTTTTGTGAATTGACTAAGGAAAAAAAAGGAGTAGTTATGGTGCTTACGTCTAGATCTAGCCCTATTTTCTCACTTATCGAAATGCCAATTCCAGAAATGTAAAGTCTTTTTGAATAAACCTTCAAAGTTGAGAAATGTGCACATTCATGCATGTTTGCAAATGTGTATACAGAGGTTTGGTTTACTCTTCTATTTATTTAATATGTAATTGTTCACATGGAATTATGAAGGTCATTATGAGGTATTTGCTATTTGCAGAAAAATTGATATGAATATTATTAAAATAGATATTAATTACATTTATTTAAGGACTTTGGAAAGTTCTTTTCATCTCATTTATGGACTATATGCTAATGGAGGTAGATCTTATAAGGTAAATGAAAGAGAAACATTATTGATCTAAAAAGTTGAGGTCAGGTATGCCAACTTCCTTTAGAGAGGCTCTGTTGAAGGAATTTGAATATGTACTCTCTATACAAACTCTTGAGAGGTTTTCTCTATGGAGGGACATTTTATTTCTAATGCAATCTTCAATATGGGAGCATCTCTATTTCTGAAAGTTCTTGACACTCTGTTTATATAATGATGTTTTAGTGATGTTATAAAATGCTATAGTTTCACATTATACTTATCTGTGATTAATCCTTCCTCGGCTGGAGATGGGATGAGATTCCCTAAGGGTTCAAGTGGAAGTTTCTGCAGTATTCATGTAAAATGAAATTTGACAACCAAATGTAGATTAGAGAATAGAAAAAGATGACTGTTCTAAAAGGTCTCTTTAGGTAAGGAAACTAAAATAAGCATTTCGTGTGTAGAAAATTAAGCTTAAGAAATCAGACTCCCACAATATAGCTTTTTGAACATATATAGGCACATGAAGAGCCATATTAATTTATTCCCGATAAGTTATTACCTTTTAGTATTATATAATTCCCTAAGAGATCACATTATTTTTTCTTTTGTATTCCAAATATATGTTGATTGAAATAGTTGGGAATATAGATCTAAAGAAACCTAGAATATTGTTTTTCTCTCATTTATTTTCTATTTTAAAGTAGAGATTGGGACATTTGTGGTTCTAATATTAGTAAATACCTTAATAATTCACATGTGCATTTTAATGATATTCAGCAAACTTATTTCACCCTCAGTTGTGTTCAGCTTGCATTATTTAGCATCTGTTAGGGTTAGGGTTAGGAAATACCAGGATGGCAAAAATGAATGTACTGTGGCCATTCACTTGAGGAAGGAAGGATGGTTGGGGGCACAGTTATAGGAACAGGAGCTTTTTGTGCAATGCAGAAAGTCAATGGCCGTGGAACAGTAGTGCCTTGTATGTTTTTCTGAAAGAGTATTCCTTCCTCCTTGTTTAGAGGTTTAGTTATGTGTACACGCTTCAATGCTATGATGTAGTATGGACTGGAATGTCACACACTAGAGTTACCAAAAGAAAAAGAAAAAAAGAGTAACCCAGAGAACTCAGTTGCAACACAGAAAATTTATGTTCAAATTTACACCTAAAACCTTCTCTCTTTGTATGTGCATTTTAGCTGATTGACACCTGACCTTTTTTTGAAAATGTTAATAATCAAAATAGCATATGATGAAATAATAACATATTTCATTTATCTACAAAATATTAATCAGTATGGCTGACATGACATAAACATCATTAAGTGAATGATTTAGGAATTTGAAATGGTGAAATATAAAGTTATGGAGCTTCTGTTCTTGTCTAAATTTTTTAAGTCTCTGATTTGAACAAATTGTCATTTATATCTTCCAAAGAACACATTACCTCTGCCGTGTGAAAAAACCCAGATGATCAGCACTGTCAGATTTTATTATTATTGTGACAGATACTTTAGCATATAAATTTTAAACTAATGAAAAAATGTCATCTTCTTTTTGGAGCTAAGTGTTCAAAGTGCATCGACTATTTGATTTGATAGACATTTCTTCAGAAGGCTTGGGAGGAATTACATATTAAAAATACTTTGTATATGAAATTCTTATCACTTATATTCACCTCCACAGTGGATAAACTAATTGTAAACCACTTTTGAGAACTAGATTACAAAAACAACAACAACTCTTTTTTTTTTTTTTAACCTGAGAAAAGGATCTGTAAAAATACTGAGGAATATTTCTGCACATTTCAGCCTGGGCCCATGAATTTCTTTTTACTTATTTGTATTAAAATCAGAAAAGTAATGCAAGAACTTTAGGAGCAGAAGAAATGCCTCATACATCTTTGAAGCCATCATAGTAAGGGTGTTCAATATATTAACTGGCGAGTGATTGAGTCTTTAGTTGACCAATACTTTTGGATATTTTTAAATCATTGTATATGTTCTTAGGATAAGCAAGAGTTATTGTAATATTTCTCAAAATAACATACACATAAGATCACCTGAGTATTTACTAAATTGCAGATTCTCAGGTCATCTCTTCGGGGATTCTGATTCTGAAGGTCTCTAGTGGGGAAACACTTAAATTGTACTAATATAAGTAGTTCTAGGAACACACATAGGTTTAATGATGTGAAATGTTCAGGTTATGTGATTATGTATGGACTGAGTATGTATGTAATTCAATTTGTACTTGATTAAGGAAACTTTGTATTTATTTAAAATATGCCTTCTCTTGTAAAATAAGTCTATTATTATTTTAATTATGTTTAAAGGAAAGAATTGATCAAAATTAAACGTCTAGAGAACAACAATATTTACTTTCATCTTTCAAAGTAATTTTACTAAAACTGCTCTGCTACAGAATACATCAGGGTATCTTTGCTCTGAACAATTCTAGTGCAATAGTCTTTAGGTCTCATATCAGATACCATTCTAAGCTTTGCTTCCATGAGCAGAGTTTCTGTGTAAGTGGTACTTTTCTCTATTAAAGCACAGACCAAAAATTCTTTGACAAGGCAAGAGGTAGAATACTTTTCTCCTGTACAGAACTCATGGTATGTGTTTAGTTCCATTAGGGATGCAACGATTACGAGGCATTCTGCTGACCTTCCTTCTGGACACACTCAAAAGCATGAACATTTGTGCCACAAATCTGAAAGATGAGCCATTTTCATTTTGTAATTACTCCAAGTCATTTTCCTATAGTGCAATGTGTATCTTCTGATTCTAGCTGAATTATTTTACTCTAAGGAGAAATATCCTAAATGATATTCACCATGGAAATAGCATTTTTGATCCTAAGAAAGTGCTACATTTAGCAGAATTTCATACTGAGTTTCAAGCAATATGAGTCCATAGAGGTTTCCCTCTAAAAAGTAGTTTCATGGTCATCTGGGAGACTCTGCACACTACACAGCTGCTTTTAAAGATTCTCACAAACATTTATATATTAAAGGTCTGAAGTTGCCCTGGGAGTAAGAAACTTCTTTAAAATTGCTTAACTCAGCATTTTCAAAACTAATTTGTCTATATGGTTTCCTTTTCCTTTCACTGCTATTGATTATGTATGACAATCCATTATGTAGGATAGCTTTCTCCTGAGAGTCCTATGCCACAGCATCATTCCTTTGGAATTCAGTGTCATAAACCCGTTCTAGTCTTCACTCAATAAACTCACAAAGATGAGCCTTTGGGCTGTATCTATGAAAAAAGATGACAGACAATGAGTTTTTTTTTTAATCACTTTATGTCCTGTTTAAACAATTTGAAAAATCTCTATTGTGGTTTGGATCTCAGATGTCCCCCAAAGGCTCATGTGTTGAAGCCTTGGTCCTCAGTACAGCAATGTTCAGAGGTGAGGCTTTTAGGAAAGGATTGTGTCATGGGGGCTTTAACCTCATCAGTGGATTAATTCATTAATGGTTTCATAATTTGAATGGACTGCTGGGAGGTGGCACCTAGTTGGAGGGAGTGGGCCCTTGTGTATCATTGGGAAGTAGATCTTTATCTGGATCTTTGCCCACACTATCTCTCTCCATTTCCCCAGATGCCAGAAGCTGAGTAGCTTCACTCTGCCACAGTCTTCCACCATAGCGCTCTGCCTTATCACAGCTCCAAGGCACAGACTGAAATTTCTGAAACCCTGAGCCAAAAAAATTTCTCCTCTTAAGTTGTTTTTCTCAGACATTTTCTCACACAGATGAAAAGCTGACTCATACATTATCTTTAAAGAATTAATTGTTTACATTCTCTCACCCACCTCTCTCTTATTCATATAGAAAAATGAAATACCATGTCCATCTGACTCAATTTCATACTAGACAGTCTCCTATACAATCTCAGTGACATGAAGTCTAAATCGTCATCTTTAATTTAAAAAATTGAGTCTTTTTTGACATGGTCCTTAAGTCTTCATTTTCCTTTCATATAAATCTACCTATAGATACTGCTGATAGTATAAAATCCCTATTTAAATATTTTAATGAATTCTACTTCTATAAAGAATAAAATTGTAACTCCCTAGAATTTCATTTAAAGTCATCTTGATATCACCTCCAACTAACTTTTTTAGTTTTATTATGCTTTAAATGAATACATTATTATTTTTTTTTTACATCTGAAATGAGTTGGATGTCCAACAAATAGCTACCATACAAGTGGGCGTGTAAGTAGGGTGGTTAATCTATTTCTCCCTTGTTTGGTAAGAACTAAAGCCACTTTCTTACTCTATTCACCTACCACACACATGAGACTTAAATAATCCACATTTCTTTAATATGAATTTGATGATTTAGAAAAATTGCTTGGAGCAGGGGACAGACAAAATAGAATAATGATGAATGACTAAGAGATAGCAAGCCCAATATTGTCAAACTTTGAATGAAAGAGAAATACACTTGAGCTCTGAGAAGCCATGTAGACAGCACAAGGAAAGTTATCTATAGCAAAACAGTAAGACAAAGCAGACTTGAAGAGTGAAAGAGAACTATAGAGAAGAGAGCAAGAATTTCCATAGCACTCAGGCACCTAAGTTTAACATTCTTGAAGCCTTGCAGGTTGTAGTTATATCCTCAATATCTAATGTTCATCTTTGAGCAAGTTTATCTCAATCCTGATATACATGTACCCAAAAGACTGAGGACTCCCACAAACTGAATATCTATGCACATGCAGACATATACACGTCCCACATTTTCCTGCACTGAAATGTTTTATTTCCCTGTACTTTTGTTCTGCCTATCACTTAAAGCCTACCTCTTAGTCAAAGCCCACCATACCTTGTCATTCAAAGATACTCTTTATAGGCCTGTGGTATTCTAAACAAACTTATGAGACATTATAGAATTATATACATCTGAGAGCAAGACTATGTCAAAGTTATTGTATATAATGCTTGTACTTAACAGCATGGGATGCATTAATAATGCTATTTTGAAATACAGAAGAAATAGGAGTCGAAAAACTGACTTATTTTCTCTACAGACACACATTTTTTGATAGGAAAAACTAGCTTAACACAAACATCACAGTAGCCATGAGCGTCAATTCCTGGAGAGCACACTTTCTTTCCCATTGTGATCTCAGCAAACGCCTCTGTGCTAAGGATGATGAAACTCTGATTATCTATTTGGAACTCCCCAGGAATAGTAAGAAATCACATCCAGATGGTTTGTATAAATATGAGAAATATCAAAGATAAGTTTTTGTAAGGATCCTAGACATTATGGTAAGGGAGGGAGGTTTGATGGCTGAACAGAGCCCCCAGCTGTGTTTGAGAGATGCTGTCAATGCATAGAGAGTAAGTTTCTTTCATATAATACCTTTAAAATGAATGTCTATGCAAAAGGGTAAAATCCAGTAGACATTAGCAAGTTGATAGATGAAGAAATATTAAATACACTTTCCAAAAACTAAAGGTCATCTGAACTTATTGCCAATGACCTTTAGCACCTGAACTGATTTTTAACAGCTGAAGCAATGTGTCAAGCAAAATTGTGACTCACTTGAATAAATCAAATTATGCACGCAGTACCTAATATAGAGACTCAACTTCTAACTTCTGCCCCTACGATATACTTGCTGAGTTAGGGACAACGGTTCACTCCAAGAAACTAAGTTTTCATAAGAGAGAAGAAAATAAGAGCTGAAAGGGTAGACAATTCTTTTTCTCAAAGTGAACTCTACGAAGCATCTAGCCAGTCAATCTCTATGTTTTATAGCAGGCATTGTTCCAAGAAATTGAAAGGTCAGGCAAGGCAAGGCAAGAAACAGAAAAGATAAACCATTATTGTGACCAGCTATTAGGTTCTAGGTAATGCATTAATTGCTTTACTGGTGTTTCATTTCATATATCTATTAAAAAATTTATTTTTTAAATGGCAGCATTTCATTGCATTTGAAATAATTATATCATTGATAAATTAGGTAGTTTGACTCAGATATGCCCAACTGTTAGTGTTGATCCAAGGGTTAAACTGAAGTTCATATTCTATGAACTTCACAAACTTGTCCCTAAATTCTAGTTTACTGATCTCTACTTTATCTACCAAGACGCAGTAAGTGCTTCTATTATATATTGTGTTGCAGCTAGATTTTATATTAAAAACCATTCTCATCCAAATATGTAAATGAAGTTCTTTCCCCTCACCTATACACAAGATGTGGAGCGAATAACACTGTGGAATCAATTTATATTTAATTAAGTAATTCTAATTTAGAATTTCTTTGAGAAACAGCTGTGTTGGTAATGTTGTTCACACAGTGCTTATGATGATTAGATGATATAACTTAAGTTACTGACACTAAGGTGTCTGAAGTGAATAAAGGATCTGGTGGTGCTTTCAGTATAAGAAACCAGATTACATTTTTTATACCGTCTATTTCCTGGGATACCATTAATTTCTGAACAAGAATCTTCTTAAAAGTAACACACTTATACCAATGGAAAAAGCAGAAGGGGGACCTTTAAAATAAAAGACTTTTAACAGATTACAGAAATTAAGAAATGAGTGGAGGAATAAAAGAGTACATATGCTGTAAAGCAGAGCAAACTACACATAGTTTAGGAAGCAGTTGTTCATATTGAAAAGATGCTAGGTAAAAGAGAACAAATTTTGGAAGATGTGCCAGAAAATTAATTGAAAATAGACATACCTAAGTTTAACAACATAACACACACAGCTTAAGCACATTCCTCTTACAATAACAATTTATGATGTGAGCAATCTAATTCACCTTTGCTGAATTAAAAATAATAACAATAAAAAGTAAATTAGTGAGGACTTGCTTTTCTGCCAACATGACTGTAAACACACATAACTCCTCATAACAAAACAGTAAAAAATATTAGGCAAAACACACTTACAAATGCTTTTTATAGGAAGAACTAAGATAGGAAAAAAAAAGTAAGGCTCATTTATAATGCCACAGTCAGGAGAGTAGTAATGACAAGAAGTAAGCAGCTTCTGAATCTGGCCTCTAACTAGTGTAGCTGCTGCCCTGCTTTATTTCAATAGCTCATGTTTGAGGTGCTCACACAGTAGGAAATACTACTACAGATCTTGTATACCACCAAGAAACAACAAAAAAAGAATATGCCATCTGTTAGTTAGCTTTCTGTTGCTGGGGATAAAAAAATCCCTGAAATAACTTAAAAGAAGGAAAAATTTCAGAGGTTTCAGTTAATAATCACTTGGACTTGTCTTGGGCCTGTGGCGAGGTAGAACATCATGCTTGGGACCATGTGATGGATGAAATCTGCTCCTATCAAGATAGCCGGGACGGGAAAGAGAAAGAGAGTAGGAGTCCAGGTTGCTAAAATGCCTGCAGTGAAATAACTTCCTTTCTCTAGGCCCTGCCTCCTTCCAATAGTGCTATAGGAAAACTGAGAAACTGTGCTTGTTCAAATCTACTTTGGGTGGAGGTAAAGTAACGCCTATGTGAAAACATATAATCACCATCTAGCCTTCCCAGGGTTTGTCTACTTACCCAGAAACTCTTACGGCAGGAATGTTGTTAAAAGTGATTAATCTTTGGTTCATATATCCACTGATGCTTGGCAGAAACAGCAGAAATAAATGATCTATTATTACATGCATCGATATCAATGAATCACGTAAAAATTATGACATGAAAAATAACAATATAAGAACATATATATGTTTCTATACACAAGCATGCAAAGCAAAACAATACTCTGTTTGAAAATACATATGTGAACGGTGAATCTCCTGGTAAACTCTAGGGAACAGCTTGGGTTATTATGCCATTATCAAAATTACACTGGGGATTGTCAAAGATATTCAAAATTCTGTTTTTAAATCAGGGTCCTGTTGATATACATGTTCTTTATTCTTGTTACTATATGGAATTTTGAAGATCAAATACATTTTATAGATAGACAATCCCATAAATAATGAAAAATTAATTATCCAAGAGCCAAGTGCAGTGCAGTATATTGAAATGCTACCTGCCTCCATAACTGCTCTCCATCAAGTTGAGCCTGCCAGTTGGTAAGCCTCCTCACATTCACTGAGCTCCCTACTCAGTCTGCCATTTTGCTTATTCCTGTGTTTAAACTACAGTGGTTCTCAGCTATTTTAGAACAGACTGTGGCCTGAAAGAAGAAAAAACCAAGGAAGGTAAAGGGGGAGAAAAAAAAACCAGGAAGAAGATGGAAGTGGGGTTTTAATCAAGTCAGTATAAAAAATTGCATATTCTACTCCATTAGGGCATTCAGAAAAATTAATAATAAAAGTCAGCTACAATATGTAATATCCTAAAACATGTAAAAATTGATCCAGATTGGAAATCACTAGTACCACTGCTGAAATTAAATAAACATGTTGTTTTATGATTATTGAGCTAATCTTTTAGAAAGTGGAGTAGAAAAACAACAAAAAAAATTTAAAAAAAAGTTAAAAGAGGAATCAAATTAAAAATTGCATCATTTTACTATTAAATGGATTAGAAACAAAAAGAAAAGTAAAATCAACCAAAGGGCATTATCATGAAAATAAAAGAGGATTTGTCAAAAAGGGATATTATCTTCAAGCTGAAAAGGCCTATTGAGGATTCAGAGAAAGAAGTGATTAAAAAGAATCACACTTTATAAATAGCAATTTGAATTTTTTAAAAATAATACAGAGAAAGAAAAAATGTCAGAAAGCACTTGGACAGGAAAAAATATAAACTCTTTGGAAAAGAAAATAAAAACAGACTGGAATAAAAATTTAGTTAACCAAACTAAAAGTAGAAGAACAAAACCTTTAATGTTCTGAAAGAAATTCATTTCAACTATCGTGTACTTATTCAGTTGGAATGCTGTTCTGATATTTTTTCTCTCTCATATTGTTTCTTAGGAAATTCTTTGAAGGTGGTCTCAGGAAAAATCCGGGGGAGGAAATCAAGAAACAAAAATGACAGAGTATCCACACAATAAAAAAAGCATAGCCAGGAGATAAGTTATGATCATCCTACAAAACCAAGTATGCAGTCTTCCTAGAGAGTGGTCCAGGCACATAAGAGCAGGGAGACATAATCTTTGGGGGAAGTATGTGGGAAATAAGAAGGATCTATTTTTTAATATAGTTTTCTTAAATAAATAATAAATACAAGGAAATTTCACAGAATCTTAGACCTGTGTAGGTAAGTAAAGGCAATTGAAGCACGACATATGATTCTGTAATAAATATCCTGATAAATTCATACTAAAGTAAACCTTATTTACATGTTTTCTAATATAAAGCACAGAATAGAAGGTAAATGCTGCCAGGTCAATGTTGTAAAAGTAGAAGAACATGTAGCTGGGATGTTTTTTCCACAAGTATAATTTCACAGATTTAACCACATCATTGTATTTTTGTTGCATTCCACATCTGCCTAAGAGATCTATCCTTAAAGGTAGGACTTTTCTTTCAGTGTATAGTGGGCCCAACAGGCTGGCATGAAAATTTTTCCCATCTAGTAGGGAACATATCAGTGAGTGATAATATGCAGCAAGAAAATATGAAAGAGAGAAAGTCAAGGAAAGCATATACTATATTCTGATCATGGACAGTGAGTACATCAAAAGGAGCAAGAGTAGAGACCTAGATAGAAAGAAGGAAAAATCTAATATTTTTATCCATACATTCACCCTTAATACATACTGTTTGAATACCTGCTTTGTTTTAGTCAGGGTTCCAGGTGCTAATGTAAAAGTTCCAGAGGAAATAATGTAAAATTATCTTCTCATGGAATTTAATTCTAGAGAATAGTAAGATTTAGCATTTAGAACTCTTACTAAGTAATCATCAGGCATTGTTCAAGTATTTTGCAGAAGTTCAATGTCTTAGTATAGACTTTCTGGTCTCTATGACAGATCCAGGATTTTGTGGTTTATGTTTAAATATACTGAAGGTCATATAGAGGACAAGAGCTCTCTCCACTCTTCATCCAGAAAGCGATAGATTGTAAGTTGTCTAATTTCAAGATAACCCCTTGTCTCTATTGATCTGAGATATGTTAATACTGATATTGTTGGGGAAAGGAGTCTTTTTAGTTTATTTCTCCAAGTGCCATCTTATTTTCTTTATAATAATATGTTTTAAAAATTAATCTACTACAAGAAATAATCACTAAGTCTCAGTTGCTTAGTGGGGCAAAAATTTATTTTCCACTGGTGATTAATTTATCACATTTGTGTCTCTGAGTGGTCCATATACCCAGAGATGATTGATAAGTCCTCCATCACTGGGAACATATTGATTCCTCAATTACTTTGGTAGGAAAAAAATATTCTGGAGAATTCTATAGCAGCTTTTTAGTGTCTCATTTTGGAAGTGACTCAGATCCCTTCTGTTTATATTTCAGCCACATAGCCTGGAAAAATGCAAAATTAGAAATTAGTGAAGCAATGAGAAGATGTGATGAATAGAGTGTCCTTGTCCATAATTCAGAAGAGGATGTTGCCATAAAATTGAACTTGAAAAGTAGAAAATTTAGAGTTATAAGAACTTTCTAGGTAATCAGTGAACTGAACCAATAACAAATGTTCTAGTAAACCACTAAGCACAAGGCCAGACACATGATTGAAGGTAGACTCAGAAAGCTTCTCTGTAATGGATGGCCAACATGATGATAATTTACTTGTTTGATGGAAGCTGCTGGTCTTGTGTTAAGCCAAAAGACATCAGATCATGAATTTTCACCAAAACCCAACTTCACTATCTTGTATTGGAAGTATTGTTCTCAATGCAGTGAGATCCAGAGGTTGGGTTTTTAGGAAATGATTAGATCATAAGGACTCAACTCATCAGTGTATTAATCTACTGATGGCTGGTTGGACTACTGGGAGTTGGGACTTAGTAAGAGGAGGTGGGTCACTGGGGGGCATGCTCTGGAAGGGTTTTTCTTTTTCCTAACCTCCCTTTTATGTCTGCTTTCTGAGGTCATGAACTGGACAGCTCTCCTCCACCATGCATTTCAATCATGATGTTTCTGCCTCAAAACTGGCCATCTGTGGACTCAATCCTCTAAAACCATGAGCCAAAATAAATCTTTTCTCCTCTAAATTCTTCTTGTTAGGTTTTTTAATCACAGCTGTGAAAAGCTGACTAACCCTCCCTTCCACAAATGTTGATCCCTCTAAAACATCCTATGTACAACATTTCATCTCAGCTTCTGCTTATAGAAAACACCATCTGCAGTAGCTGATACCAGATATGTCCCAAGAAAGAGAATGATAAAATGCAATTATGAAGCTGAATCACTTTCCTGTTAGTTAGTAGTGGTAGGTGGAACCAGAGACATTCCCTGGTTTAGGTGACAGTGTAATTGCTAAAACTAACTTATGGCAAATCGAGTCAATGTAAGTAGAAGAAAATTGACTAGCTAGTATAATGTGTGAGTTTTGTTAAAAAGTAGTTTGGAAGGCTATTGCTATGTGCTATTGTGACCTAGATAATGATGACAAAAGTCCCTAGGGATTATCTAGCAATTGAAAACTGAGTAAGAAAGGCACTGGTTTCCTGGTATCCTATAAAAGAGAGCCTATCTCCTGCAGAGAATCTGAGAACAAGGATTAATAGAGAGGCTGGATTTTAGAGGACAGTATGTTAAATGCTAATCAAAGATGTTTGTTATGTCAAGGTGAGGCATTAGTTGCAAATAAGTGGAAATAGGGCCATTTGGGGGGATTATCCTAGATTTGGGGGGGTACTAGGAAATAAACTCAGGGGTGCTTAACCATTGAGCCACATCACTGGTCCCCCTTTTTAATTTTTTTTTTTTTTATTTTGAGACTGGGCTTTACTAAATTGCTTAGAGCCTCACTAAATTGCTGAGGCTCGCTTTGAATTTGTAATCCTCCTACCTCAGCCTCCTGAGCTGCTGGGATTACAGGCATACACCACCATGCCTGGCACTCCTGGACATTTTAAATTGCCCAATATTTCCAAAACTTCTGAGACTGCCGAAGTGGACTATAACTCCCAATCAACACTACTTCATTCCTTGAGAGCAGTAGCAGTATATTCCTATTAGGAACTGCCCTCTCATCCTCTTTCTTGTTAAGTTACTAGGCATCCAGCTAAACGCATAGGATGTCCAGTAAAGGAGAGAAGGAACTACATCTCGAAGAGGCTGAAAGACCTAACCATAACCCACAAAAGACCAAGGATCCTAGGTACATGCTTGGAATTGGATTTTTATGGTGATTGATCAAAGGTGCTTAATCACATGATTAGATGGAGAAAGATTTATTGCTTTGAAAGTGATTATCTTGAATGCTCCTAAAGTCCTAGGAGATTTCTAAGCTAGCTATTAGGATGGCTCCTAGAAATATGAAAAAAGAGATGACCCACATTAAGTAGAGTTGAATGCTAGAATCTTTCTGCCAGGTAGAGAAAGAGATAATAAATGTCTCCAGGGATCTGAAAATGATGGAAATAAAATATCTCAAAAAGCTAGAAAACTCCATATTGATTGTGTTACACAGGAATCCTTGGATGATTCACCATTTTCTTTGAGATAAAGAATGGGTAGGCCAGAGGGCACCAGAACCACTTGTGATAGCTAAACTGGATTGTCAATATGAGTGCCCAGGAAGCATGTAAGATTACAGACTACTGGGTATGTTCACTGGATGTTTTCCAAGATAATTAGCTTATAGAACCAAACTGATAGGGAAGAACCATCGTGAATGTGGGTGGGCACCATTCAGCAGGCTTTGGCCCTAGGTGGAACAAAAAGTGGAAGATGGAGAGTCTCAAGGATTTCAGCTTTGTTTTTCTTGAGTGTCACCTAATAATATTGAACTCCAGATCCTTTATTCTTCCAAAGTGAAATCCCAGCAGTGACTCTTAGGAGTTCCTAGGCCTTCAGTCTCGGACTGGGGCTGTGATTCTAGCTTCCTGGATTACTTTTATCTTCTTGGATTACTGTTTCCCCTGGTGCTCCACCCTACAGTTGGCCATTGTGGGGATATCCAAGTTCTGATCACATAAGCCAATCTAAAAAATCCCTTTATATGATCACACATATGGATGTACATATCCTGTTAGTTATGTTCCTCTAGAGAACCCCGAAAAATGACCAATGAAATGTTCAATAGTTTAGGCCTAACTCATAAGGGGAGGGGAGGCCAAAGAGAGAAGACGGGATAATTTAAAATAAAAATCTACTTAAAAATGCTACCCCCAATTCTAATACTCTTCATCAGTCCAGGTAACCATATTTACTTTGATATCAAAACTAAAATGTAATTTTGTCTCTTAGAGAAATAAAAACAAAACACAATGAACCTGAAATACAGAGACCATTCTGTAAGACAAGGCTTTAAACCAGAACATGCCATTGCATAACAAGATTTGACTGTGTGATAATATGATTAATAATCAATAGTGTTAATATTTTTAATATAATTTATTAATAGATAATGGATCCCTGAAATAATAGAACCCACTTGGAGGTATTTAATCACCAGAAGTTAGATGAGAGTAATTACTGTCTAAGTGGCAGATTTGGATTTCTGCTTATGGGCACATGCCACAAAGAGTTAAAGAGCCAGTTAATTGAAGAATACATTCATAAGGACAAATAGGATGTCATCCAACATGATATAGGCATATATGATAGATTAAAAATACAAGTGAGCCATTTTGTAACCCAGAATTATTGACTGAAGGGAAACTCAGACCTTCAATGTGAAAAACCCTGCAATATCATGGCAAATATTCACAAAGATGATACCTGAAGTTCTTCCCCAAAGGAACTTACATCCAGGAATGTTTTCATTACAGGAAATGAGTGCAGCTGGACAGGGACCTGTGCAAAGAAAATGATTGGTACTTAGATTTATTGCTTGGCAATCATCTTCTTGGAATTCTTAATAATTTTATCTTTTAATCTGTGTTATATAAAATTGAAGTCCAAAGGAACCAGGCAGCATCTGTTAAGGATTTGGAGCTTTAATCTACACATGGCCCTGCCTCCTTCTACCTCCCTACTTCCCTGGGACTTGTTCCCTTTCCACTCTCTCCCAGTAACTTGCATTTCCCATGGATCCTGTTGGAGTTCGTAGCACAGAAACCCAGAACGGGGGCAGGAGGCATGAAATGTAAGCGTATGCACTTTCCAGATAAATATCCTCATGCCTGAAATAAGATATATTAGATAATAGGTAAAATCCGCCATTTTAATTTGAGAAAGAAAGAAATCATGGAAGAAAGGAAAAAGCTATTTGTCCTGCATTTTTAGTTTCTATCCCATTACACTTTCAGACATTTTCTTGGAAAGACAGAAATGTTCAAGCATTTCAAGGAATGTCAGACACAGTGTTTGAACTGCCATTGCTATCAATTTCTTGAAGTGTTGCTAACTGTGATGTCATTGTTAGCAAGGGGACACAAGAGCCAGGTAGTAAGTAGAATCCCAGACTAAGTACAATATATATTGGATACACTTAGTCTGCAGCTCCATTTGGTGGTGTTTACCAGCTTTCTGAATGCATAATTGGAATTGCCATGCTTAGTAGTATGTACAGCTTCTTCATTGCACACTCAGTCTGTGAAACAAGGAATACCATGGCTGAAAGGGAAAAGTATAATCCACTGAAACATCTCTTTCTGGCCAAAATAAGTTAATTGTGATAATAGGTATTGAGTGGGAGTATGCAGGCAAGACAGTACAGCACCTTCTCAAAGGGTCTAAGGGTTATAAGAGTAAAAGTACTTAAACTTAAACTCACCAGCTTGATCTTTGCCTCTGTACTTTAAATCATATGAGCACTATAAGATGATATTGCCTTCTACTTTTTAACACAACAAATGGTAGTCTCACCTACAGCTGCTTACTTCATCTGGTTTATTTGCTAGAGAAGATGAATAAAGCACAAGTTGGAGAATGCAGCAGAAATGTTGTAAATACATTGTTTTCTATCCTAATGAGAAAAGAGGATCAGAAATAGCATTCATATGAAGCCAACAATAATAGACACTTCTAGTTTTTCTTCAAGGATAAATTATTGACTCTCTTACCCTCTGTCTAGACTGGACCAAATAGACATCCATATTGATCTATGACATCAGACTGAATAAAGACAACATACTTTGTAAATTGGAGGTCTTGTGAGACTCATGAACCACTGAACGTGGGAGATGAGTCCTACCCATTTTAAGGGATTAATGATGATCAATAAGCATTTTAAGGTTTGGTTGATGAGAAGTATAACAGAACATTGTCTCCAAATAAAAAATGGAATATCACAGCTATACAACTGATAGGTAAAAATGTTCTAGAAGCAGTATTTTCCAACTGGAAAATGATCTGACCCATATACTAGTGGATACCAGTCCTATAGCTTTTGGGGGCAAAGAGTAGGACAAATCACCAAAGCACATCTGGACTTAGATGTGCTTAATAGCCTTATCACATTGACTCTATAATCTGGAATGATCTGCAACTTTAGAGATATCTTGGTGGGCAAAATGCCATGTGGTACAGGGGAACTGAGATGCAAGTCTCGTTAGGTCCTGGAAAAGGGTTGTGTCAGAGCAGGAAATAATATAACTAAAGTAAATTTCCTTGGAATGCTCCTGGGCCCTGTTAGAAACAGGGTGCATGATAATGTGACACCAAATGGGCACTCTCTAGTATTGCTTATTTCAATGGAGTCTGTCAGATCCACAAAGTTAAAAATTCAGGTGGGCTGTGGAGTAAAGAATCACATGATGAAAGAGGTACTCTTGAACTGATCAGCTGTTTGTATGGAAGAAGAAATGTGAGTAATTTATGGATTCTGCAGGATAGGTGTTCAACTTACTCTTGCCTTCCACAGACACTGCGAGTCCACCAGACCTCAAAGGGCATATGTAAGAGAGACTGGGAAAATATACCAAAAAGTCCACTGAGTAGGGCTTATGAGGACAACCATATTAATTATGGAAAAATATGTATTTGCTACCGCTTGACATAGGATAATAAAAATTAAAAATTTAGGAGGTAGAAACCAGGGAGTTAAGGTTGGGGAGAACAGAAAGGGAGCAAGGAGATCATTCACTGTTTTTCTTTCAGTGTCTGGTGTATTTCACTTAGGATAATGTTCTCTGGGCTTTCTTTCTTTATTATTATTTCAATTAGTTATACATGACAGTAGAATGCATTTATGCACTTTGATATATGTAAATGAGGTATAATTTCTCAGTTTTCTGATGGTACATGATGTAGAATCACATGTCATGCAGTCATACATGTACATAGGTAATAATGTCTGTTTCATTCTACTGTCCTTCCTATTCCCACATCCCCTCCCCCACACTCCCTTCACTTCCCTCTACCTAAAGTAACTCTATTCTTCCTTAGTGCCCCCTCCCTTTGTTGTGAATTATCATCCATTATCAGAGAAAACATTAGGCCTTTGCTTTATTCAGGATTGGCTTATTTTGAACAGACACTTCACAAAAGAAGAAATACAACCAATCAAAAAATATTTGAAAAAATTTTTAAACATCTCTAGCATTTAGAGAGATGCAAATCAAGACTAAGATTGTATCTCACCCCAGTAAGAATGGCAATCATCAAGAATATAGGCAACATTCAATTTTGGCAGGGATGTGGGGAAAATGGTACACTCATACCTCTCTGGGTTTTTATTAGTTCATTTTCTGTTACTGTAATGAAGCACTTGAAACTGGGTAATTATAAAAAGAAGAAGTTTATGTACCCTGCAGTTTTGGAGACTGAAAGTCCAAAGTACATTGCATTAGCTTTAGGAAGGATTCCCTGGCTGTTCCACTGACATGGTAGATGGTAACAGAACTATGGAAGCATGAGGGAGAGAGAGATCATATTGCTAGATAGGAAGTCAGGGCCAGAGGAAGTTCTTAGTATCTTTTACAACAACCTTCTCTGGGTAACCAAGCAATATTCCCAGAAGAACTATCTTAATTTCTTTCAAAGATAGTGTTTCTAATGACCTCCTACCTGGCCCTACTCTTTAAAGGTCCTACCACCTTCTATCATTATTACCCTGATAACTAAGTTTCTAACAAAACTTTGATAGACAAACAACCTTCAAACAATAACAAGATTCATTTATGTTGTGATAGATGGTAAGATTATTTGCTTATTTTTTGGCACCAGGGATTAAACTCTAGGGCACTCAACCACTGAGTCATATCTCCAGCCCTTTATATTTTATTTTGAGATGGGATCTCCCTAAGTTACTCAAGCCTTCACTAAGTTGCTGAGGCTAGCTTTGAACTTGTGATCCTACTGCCTCAGCTTCCCAAACTGCTGGGATTACAGATATGCACCGCCATGCATAGCTTGTCAGCAGTTAATCTCAGCAGTTAAAAGGTGACTAACACATATGCCATCCCTGCTATGCTGATCTGCCTCACCACAGGTCCAGAAGCATGAAACCACATGATCATGGGCCGAAACCTTTCTAGGTCAGTAATGAGAAAACCAAATATTTTTATGCTGTGCTTAAACATAAAAACAGTCCTGGAGAATACAAATGGCAGGTATAACTACATTTAATTTTGTTGGCTCACTAAAAGTTGAGAACAAAACAAAATGAAAAAACACAAAAATCAACAAAATTGCTCTTAGTTCATTTGCACAAGGTGTCCTCAATTATTTAAATAGGCTATATCCAGGATGTAGTGCTTTTTCTCCACCAGAACTGCCCCATCTCACAGGCAACAAGCAACAACAGAGCTTTTATTTAGTTTGATCTTTTATGCAGCTCATCGCAATTTGTTTGATAAGACCTAGAGAAATACAGAGTCCTCATCCCTAATGCTAGTTATTACAATCTTCACTTCTCTTTTGCCCATATATTTATTTCCCTTTTTAAATACCATATTCATAAATATTAGACATATCACAAGGTCCGCATTTGTTTCTTCTTGAGTTTTTTTTTTTTTTTTAATCTGGTGTCAGTCTCATCTTGTTGGCTCCTGCCTGTTCCGACTTCCCCAAAGTGGAACAAGATAAAATGTGTCTTCAGTGCAGGTCTCTTTTAGTGGAATTCTTAGCAAGTTCCTGCTTTGCTCTTATTATTATTATTTATTTAAATAACGAAATTGTAAGAACTATTTAATTGAAATTCATGTTTTTAGGGAATACAATATCCTTGGTGATTCTACTCAGCTGTGATTCAGCCTTATGGGTCTGAGTTAAGATGGTAAAGCAAAATGAATTTTAATACATTCCTTTAAAATGTATTTTTCACAGCTAACCCAACTTTGAAGGCTGAGCAGCCAATTCAATTTCAAAGAGGACTGAGACAAATGAGACACTGACCACTTATGAGTTTCTTAAGTACTTATTATATTCCCAGTGCTTTTCTAACTGTGAGTTTTGATAGAATTTAAGCAGGGTTGATGGTCATTCTTCAAATTCCCACTTCCCAAAGTGAATATGCTGATCTGAGTTTTTAGGATTGGTTGCTTAAAGATTTCTGGAACAGAAAGTAATCAGTGCCTCCACTTCAATTTGTGTTATATAGAGATGCCTTTGGGGAAATTTAATATTTAAAAATCCAGGTCTGTAGAAAAAAAATCACACAAATTAAGATGGTTGCTCTGAAGAAGTCTGATGCTAATACATTTTTGCACGCTCTGAGTACCAATAAATGTGGTGCTGCCATAGTCATATCACTGTAAGGCCATTTCATGAAATATAATGAAAGGATATATAGTAGCTAATTGTGGAAGAGGGAAACTTGATGGAGTGGAATCAGTAAAACTTCAGTTTGAACTTTGGCTCATTCATTTAGCAGGCCTTTGGACCATGTAACCTTGAAGAACATCAGGTTGAAGGTCATTGGGCCTTTGTGAACTTTTGTGTTAAATGAAGTTACAATTACCTAACACCCAGAGCCCTTGTGAGTACCTTAAGTGGATCAATTTTGTTAAATTCTTGTTTAATAATGAACATTCAATTAACTTTACATCTCTTATCAAGATTCAATGGTTGCATTTTTCTCAAAAATCATATAAAAAATTCTGGTGACTTTGTGGCTGATTTGGGAGTCAATTTTTATTTTTATGTGGCTTTTTAGAGACTTTCTATGGCTGCTCCCTGCTGCAGTCATGCATTACTTAAACTTTCTCATGAGTTTGATACAAGCAGCTATGTACTAAGTATAGAGGAAATGTAAACTCTTATTAGGTGTGCTGAGCTGTGGTCCCACTGTCTCTGTGAACTCAGTTTGCGGTGATCTCGTTGGTATCTATCATGAATATCAGACAGAAATAGACTTCAGAATACATTTGGGATCCATTTTATTTAATTATTTTACTTGCTATGTGTTGTAGAAAGTACTTCTTACACATACTGTGGGAATATTGTATACATCACACAAATGTACAACGTCAAGTTCCCTTTCTGCTTTTTATCCGCACTTCTTAGAGGACTGTAGGAAGCAAAAGGAATGAAAATACTTTAATAAATTTAATATGTAAATCCACTAATGTCCTTATGCTCCTGTGAGCAGACTGTAATATTAAACTCACCATTTAATTAAATTTCACTGTTCATTAAAGCATATTTTCATCATATAAGTGCTAAAACATAAAATAAATGGTTAATACACACCAACATCCAAGAAATAGACTCAAATGAGGTTGACTATAAGGGGAGCTTCCATTAGTTCTGCCATTCAGAGATTAATACAATTTTCCTTGAATTTTTAAGCATGTTTTTGGTACTTTTTATTGGTGAGTTTTTAATAAGCATAGATAAAAACTAGACATGTATGAATTTTTTGTGTGTATATGTATTTATGTACAATTTTAAATGACCCTCATTTTTAAAATTTTTTTTAATTGTTGATAGATCTTTATTTAATTTATTTATTTTTATGTGGTGCTGAGAATCAAACCCAGTGCCTCACACATGCCAGGTAAGTGTGCTACTGCTGAGTCCCAGACCCAGTCCCTGGACATCATTCTTTTCTGCATGTTTTAGTAAAATCACATTGATGTTCCCTTGGAGATGTGTTCCTTCTGTACTCCATTGCACCCCTAGATGGGTAGTGACCAAATTCAGCTTAGGACACTCCTCCAGGATTCCTATATATATATATATATATATATATATATATATATATATATGCATATATGTGTGTGTATATACACACACACACACACACACATAGACACACACACACATGCATGTACTGATCCTGATTTTTTCATGTAGCTTTATGAGTTGATTTTGTGTATTTGATGAATATATCCATGCTTTAGAACTTGTTGCTGCTATTTAGAGTTCATTTTCATGGTTTATCCTTTATCATTTGAAAACTAAAAGCAGTTTTCATTTTTTAGCAGTTAGGATGACAGCTGATGTGAACATTTGTTTATAGACTTCTGTTTGAACCTATATTTTCATTTTTATTCCATGGTAAGTGACTAGAGACAGGATTGATTGATCATATGATAAATGTGTGGTTAACTCTGAAAGAAAGAGTCCACCTCTTCTACAAAGTCTGAAATAGTTAGCATTTTCACCAATAACATATGAATATTCTAATCACTCTACATCCTCACCAGTACTTAGTAGCAATTTTTGTGTTTTTTTGTTTTTTTTTTTTTTACTTTTGGCAATTTATCAGGAGAATATGGCATCTTATCGTGATTTTAATTTTTATTTCCTAAATGGCTATTGATGAAGAGAGTGCTCTCATGTGCTCATTTTCTCTACATATATCTTCTCTAGTCTATTTAAGTAATTTGCCTGCTTTTTATTGGGCTGTGTGTGTTTGTGTGTGTTCATACTATTGAGTTTCAAGATTAAATCACATACAAATAACTACTATACATGTGTATTGCAAATATTTTCTTCCAGTGTATGATGTTTTTTCATTTTCTTACTAGGGTTTTTCAAAAAGCAAAAAAAAATATATATATATATATATTTTTTTTTTTTAAATGTTTGATGTGAAGTCTAATTTTTGGATTTTCTTTTATGAATCATTATTTTAATGTCATAAATAAAAACTCTTTCCAAAGATAATTTTTTCTATGTTTTCTTCCAGAAATTTAGGTTTTAAATTTAGGCTACATCCATTTTTGAGATACCTTTTTCTATAATGCAGAGTATTTTGTAATAAATAGCATTATTTTTAAAAGATTTAATTTCTAATTTTTGCCAGTATGCAAAAAAGTTGACTTTGTTTATTGGTCTTTGATGGTGTAATCTCACAAATCAACGCTTATTTCTAGTATCTTGTATATATTTGTAGAATTTTCTACATAAACAATTATATCATCAAAATTTAACTTTTTATCCCATCTGAATATCTTTTATTTCTTTTCTTGTATCAGTTTGAGGAAGCTTCCTTACATTTTATTTTGCTGAGAATTTTATAGCAATGTGAATAGATAGGAGCTTTATCAAGTGCTTTTCTCCACAACTATTGAAATTATGCTGTTTTTTCTCCATTAGTCTATTGTGATTAAAATAAATTAATTTCCAAAATATTGCAGTAACCTTTCATCTCAAGGAAAACTGCTAGTTGGCCATGACATAATATTATTGTACTATATTGGTGTAATAAGTTTATAACATATTGTGGTTCATTGGGGTCTGTATTCATGAGGAAAACTGGTCTCTAATTTTTTTTCTGGACTTGGCATCAGTATTATCTTCACCTACAAATTAATTGTGTTTCCTTTAAAAAAATCTGGCATACTTTACCTAACATCTAAACAGTTTCCTCTTTAAATACTTGATAGAATTATCAACGAAGCTGTCTCGACTTGAAATTTTCCTTCTTGAAAAGCCTTTAGCTAAAATTCAATTTTGAAAGATATAAAGGGCTATACACTGAATTATCTTAGTTATTTTATGTTGTTCAATTAAATTGTTGACTACCTTTGTGTTGTTAGTTTTGTAGACATATTGAGATTTTTCACAGTATTACATATTCACAGTTTTAATGTTTGTAGTACCTGCTATGATGGCATATTTTTAATTTTTTTTAAATTGGTAACCAATGACTTACTTTAAAAACACCAATTTTCATATCACCAACTTTTTGCTAATATTTTTGGTCTTGATGTCATTGATTTTTTTCAACTGTTTTGTTTCCTTTTGTCTATTTGGGTTAAGTTTAATATACTTCTCTTTCTCTAACTTATTGAGGGATAAATTTAGAACATTAATCTATGAATTTTCCTATTTTATAAAAGAAGCATGCTATTATTATACATTTTTCTCTAAGTACCACCTTACTAGTATTGGACAAGTTTTGACTGTTGTTTTTATATTACTTTAATTTAAAATGTTGCTGTTTTCACTTGTAAGTTCCTCTTTTACCTAAGATTACTTAGAAACATGCTGTTTAATTTCAAAACTTTTCCAGGTAGATTTCCATTACTGAATTCTAGTATAGTTTTGCAATGGTCAATCAATATACTTCATATCAGTTTAGTTATAGTTGATATCAGACAGAATAATTTAGTAAACATCAACTTGGCTACACCTGAGATGTTACAAAGCCAGAAAGTTTGGAAATAATATCAGGTATGTAAGGAAGATGGGATAATTTAAAACAAGGGCAAGACAACAGACAGAAAAGATGAAAAGCATGGGGATGTGCACACTAAAAGTTATACAATCTGGATGCAGTGATGCATGCCTGTAATCCCAGTGGCTGAGGAGGCTGAGACAGGAGGATCTCAAGTTCAAAGCCAGCCTCAACAACTGCAAGGTACTGAGAAACTCTGTGAGACACTGTCTCTAAATAAAATACGAAACAGGACTGGGGATGTGGCAGCTGAGTGCCGCCAAGTGCAATCCCCTGGTACAAAAATAAAATAAAATAATAATATAAAATAAGTTACACAAGACAACATTGTGCCTATAGGTAACAAGAAGAATGGTGCACTTATAATATTGTTAAGAGTATGGATATAACATCAAGCATTCTTTCTACAAAGAAGAAGAATAAGAGGAGGAGGAGGAGGAGGAGGAGGAGGAGAAAAAGAAGAGGTGAAAAGAACACTATTTGTTTCTCTAATAGTTTCTCTGATTAATTTATTTACTAAAAACGGCATGATAAATATGGATTAATAACCTACCATTTCAGTGATAGAATATTCTGATTCAGTTATACTGATGTACTCCTATGATATGTTCACATATCTTGTTTTTATTTTCTATCAGTCTACAAATGCTGTATTTCCCCTATTAGAGGAATTTACTTTATCGAAGTTAGAATATATGAACAATCATTGCAATTTTTTTTTGCACTGGGGACTTAATCCAGAGATATTTTACCATTGAGCAGATTCACAATCCTTTTTAATTTATTTTGAGATAGGATCTCACTAAGTTGTTGAGGGTCTTTCTAAATTGTGATCCTTCTGCTTCAGCTTCCTAAACTCCTGGGATCATAACTAGCTACCACTCTGCTTGGCTATATGCCAATTTTTTTTTTTTGTACCAGTGGCAGTGATTCAGGGACAATTGACTACTGAGCCACATCCCTCTGGCCCTATTTTGTAATTTTTTTAGAGACAGGGTCTCACTGTGTTGCTCTGCACCTTGTATTTGCTGATGGTGTCTTTGAACTCACAATTCTCCTACCACAGCCTCCTGAGCCACCAGGATTACAGGTGAGTGCCACTGTGCCAGTGCCAATTTCTATTATTAATTGTAATATTACAAATTAAAATAGAGACAGTAATTTACTAAGAAAGAACAACTACTTACTTGCTCCTTCATTTTATATTCATTGCTAAAGAATTCTGCATGTCAATTAAGTTGGGATACTATTAATTTGCACCATGGATGTGCTTTTCAAAATAGAATTGTTATCTCTCTTCTATGTAAACATGTGTCCAGAATGTAGACCTAAATAGTTCCCTCTGTGAATAATATAAGTTGGTAAAGTTATAAAGTATCTCATCTTCCTTATGGAGAATATATCTATAATATTTGCATGTTTTATAATATAATTTTTCAGATTTGCATATGGCCCCATAATGTCTGAAAAAACTCAGCTTTATCAATATTTATAAACAGATTCTATGAATCATAAAATTTTGTAAAAGTTCACAAGGACCAAATGTAATAAAAAACATCTCAGAGAAAAAGTAAAATCCGAGGGGCAAGCTATGTAATGTTAGCTCTTGGTGCCTGGTGATGGACAAATGAGTGTGATTCTGGAGTTGTCAAATTCCTACTGTTTTCTCTGAGTTGTGCTAAACCCATAGCATAGAGAACTTCCAGGGTATAGGCAGCACCATGAGGCAGGGCTTACCTAGTCTGATTCTGTTTAACACTTTTCTCTATCTATAGTTTTATTACCCCTGGACATTACTGCCCCACCAATAGGTGATTTGACCTTGATTATCTGAACCAGTAAAAGTGCCTGGGAAGATAATTTGACCTCCAAGTTCAAAAAGGGAGAAAGTAGAATGTAATCAATCAGCTGTTGTCATTGATTTCCACAAGCACGTGCTCCTTTCTACCCAATGGTGCTTAAGTGTAGCTCACAAACCCCTGGGCCAGGTCCCTGGGATAATTTCAGAAAGTTAGAGGATTACCTTTTAAAAATAATTGTATGAAATATTATTTTCCCTTTTCTACTATATTGATAAATGCATCAATAGTGCAAAAGCAATGATGAGTAAAAAGTTGGCATATTTTACTTGCTGTTTCTTGATAAAAAAAAACATAACTGAAAGTTTGAGGCTATCCAAGCTTGAATTTTTGATATACATTGTCATTAAATGAATCAATTGAGTTTCTTTTCAGGCAGGACTTGTTGATAAAATTCGAGCTTCCTAGTACAAGTTAGAACTCTGGATCAAGCGCTCTGAGCCTGACAGCTTTTCAGTACATTAACTAGTTCTCCATTGCTGTGCAGGAAATTACCACATGTTTAATGGCTTAAAATCATGCCCATTTATTATCTCACCATTCTGAGGGCACAGATCTGCACATGGTGTAATTGAGAACTCAGGGTCTCACAAGGCAGACACAAAGGTTTCAGCCTGTCTGCGTTCTTCTCTGGAATTTAAAATCCCATTATAATCTCCCATGGTTATTGGCAGAGTTCAGTGGTTGCAGGACTGATGTCCCCATTTTCTTGTGACCTATTGTCCAGGGTAATTCACAACTCTACAGCCCACACTCAAGTTCTCACCATGTCTCCCTTATCCCCATCTCTCAAGCCAGTAATAAAGAATCTCTCTCTGTCAAAAGGAAGAGACTATTCCCTTTATTGACTGACCTAATAAGTAAGGCTAATGCAGGATAAATTTCCTGTCTTAAAGTCAGCTGTGGCACTTAGCATAACCTAATCATAGGAGCAAGCTCAGCCCCTGCTTGAGCGGGAAAGGGATGCACAGGACATATAATGATGGCTAGATCTCTACCATCTCACATGCTCAGACCCACACTATCGCTAAGCTAAGCATAGGGTGAATTTACCTCTTTAAGCCTGGATCAGAATTTCCTTCAAAACACAAGCAACCTTACAATACTGCTTCTCTTTGGAAAATTGGGTACTTCTTTTGAAAAAGTTTATTGTGTATCTCCAGAAAATTCCTATCTTTTTGTAAGGGCATCTGACAGGCAGATGAAAATAAAGATCCTGAGGTCCTGGATGCTCAAGCGCACACTTTTGTGAAGCAGTGTTCTTTTCAGTTAATTCAAGATAATCATCCAGTATCTGCATTGCTATGGAAAAAAAACCTTAAATAATTGTTCTTGCTTTTAAGATTTGTAACCACAAATGAAATATATCTGATCATTTCACATCTTCTCTAAGAATCTTATAGTAGAAGACAGAAACACACGCCAAATCCTATGGCTGAATTCTGTTCTGACTTCCACAGCAGTTCCCAAAGTGCCTGCATGATCTGGAGAGCTCTATGCATGCACTGGGAATACCCTTTGCTGATCACTTACACTTTGCCAGGCATCGTGCTGTACACTTAATAATGCAGAGGGGAATGAGCAGACTATGAACCACCTAAACACGGTTTACTCTCATCAACATTATGTAGCAACAATCCACATGTCAATATTACTTTGGATTAATATTACCCCAATTTTACAGGCAGGGAAACTGAGCACAGAGGAGTTATGTACATTGTCTAGCACTCCATGTTTTCACAATTGTTAGGAACAAAGTCAGATTTACAACCAGGTAACTCTGTTCCTGGGACAGAGTTCAGCTATTATACATTGCCACCTTTCCTAAGTCTTCTAAAGATATCCAAATATAAACACTAATAATAAACACTGTGTATAGCTGCCATTTACAATATCAAATGTTCAAAATGGAGGCAAAGAATTTTCCTATAACATAATTTTCAAATACATTTGTGAATTCTTACTTGATGGAAAGAGGAATTGAAAGAGAAAACACATTGAGCTATAGTCATTTCTTCTGCAATTAGTAGCACATATTTATATGCAATTTCTAGAAGAGCTAATAGTCATAACTAGATTTTCTGCTAATTTCCTTGAATGTAATGAGGGTTAAAGATCCAAATATCTTTTTCTCCCTACATCCTAGAGGTGAAACAGATAATCTGGTCTTGGAGATTCTAAGATAGACAATAACTCTTCAATACTTATACCTTAAATTAATTATATCATTTTTTTAGGAAAATACTCTTTGCTGTACAATTAAGGTATAGTATGAATTGACTGTTTTCAGAAAAATTAAATGAACTCTCAATCTCTTTCTCCTTAATTATTTTTTCTTTTAGACATTGGAAACTAAAAAAAAAAAAACTTTCATTTTTACAGTATCATAAAATGTCATACATATAAGAGCCTCTGAAAATCCTGTGGTTCAGCATGATTTTATAGACAGAAATACTGAGGCTCATGCAGTTTAGATTAGTTGTTCAAGGTCACACAGGTAATTAATTTCATAATAGTGATTGGAAAACAGTGTTCTTCATAAGAATTATGTTATATGCCACAAAGCCAATGTCTACTAACATAGTCACATTTTATGACCATTCTCCATGTGTGGGCATCTAACAATGGGGTCCAGATTTTTTAAAGTACTCCTATTTCCCTTTCACTTTTTAAAGTGAAAGACAACCTTGTTATTTTTTAAAATAGAAAACTTTGGTTGGCTTTAATAACAATCATAAAGCAGTAAAAATCAAAGCTCTTTTAAAACTTACTTATAGATATCCTAGTTAGTTTTTACAACGAGCTTTCCATTTGCATGTATTATCACATTTATATATACTACAGACTGAAAAATTAATTGTTAAACAAGTTTATGTACATTAAGCAGATTGATTTTTCTCCTCCTCTTTAAAAATTAGATCACTCAATTTGGGGGTTTAAATAAGGGACAATATTTAATAAACCACAAAGAACTTACATAGCTTTGTAATTCTGAATGGAGAAAATAAAAGAAAAGGCAAAGTTAGCAAGAATCTTTAAAGTAAGCAAAAATTCATGTCACTCAAAAACATTAAAGCTGGATAATTTAAAATTCCACTTGCTAAGCCTTGGGCATAAAACAAGAAAGTGATAAGGTTGGCTGAATAAAACATACAAATTTCCCAATTTGGGGCAGTATTTGAAAAGATTAAGATATAAATGTTGTTTTATATATACATATGTGTGTGTACATATATACATGCCTACATATATTTACACACAATAAATATACATATTTATATATTAACAAATATATATATATATATATATGTATATATATATGCATATATGTTTATTTGGAGGTACTGTTTTTCAGGAAAATCTATAATAGTGTAACCATGGATCAAATCTGATATTTAAGAAACACTAAATGCAGAATTGGGGACAAAATATTTATACCTATGATGACCATTAAATGCCACAGAATGATAGCATATGCATCTTTTCAAATTAAATGCTTAGTTTAAAATATAACATTTACTTTTATATTAATGCAGAAAATCATTTTGTTTTCTTAATCAGATGCAGTGAGTGTTATGCCTAGCAAGCAATGCTCAGAAAAGGCAAAGCTGTCATCTAAAAGTCAATTAAATTGGGGAAGCTGAATTTACTTGTGATGACAGTCTGAAAGGACAAATGTAGGATATTGCAGCTAGGGTTTTAGAGTGGGACTTTTAATGAAGAATGAGTTGTTAGCACCATAACCAATGCAATGACACTTGGGCAATGACCAGTTAGGATTGCCCTTCTAGAGGAATCTTTACTTATGTGCATCTATTGAACTAAAACATTGTCAAGATAGTTGAAGTAGAGTAGTATTTTTCATTGCTTTCCCACCAAAGGTAAATGTATTTTGCATCAAATATAGAATACTGTGAAAGGTGTTTTGCTATGAGAGAGTCTCACTTGATTGGGACTGATCCTCTGGCTCCTTCACTGGCTGCTCAGCCCGTATTCTTTCCTTATTGTACACACTACACTCTTATTTTCATTCTAAATGTGATGCTTTGCCACTATTTAATTTTTGCTCACAGTATCTATATATTTTCCTTCTCTCATGCTTCTACTGATTTCTCATTTCATGTATTCATCCAATGCCATTAATGTCATTTTCCTTTATATTCAACAGAGTGAATTAGTAAGTTAAAAGAACATACCATTAACCTTCTCTTAAACTCCCAAAGTTTGCAAGGAGGTTTAGATGAATGACTGTCCTTGGTATTTTGACAAATTTCATATCACAGAGTTTCTTATTTTATGTATCACTCTTGGATTCTTCACTGATATTTAATGTCTTGGATTAATCAAGAGAACTTCAGAATTTCAATGAAAATTGTGTCTTTGAGTCTTATTCTCTTATGTTTGCACAATACATTATTACTCATCTGTTCTTCAATCTTCTCAAAGTAGAATCCTTAATATCTTCTTGCATCGTCAAAGATCCTTCTTGAAGGATAAAAAATTTGAAGATTTTAGCACAACTCATTTCATTTTTGGTTCATAATTGTTCTTAAATCATTCTTCCTTTTATTGGTTTATTTTTTAATTGTTTTTTTTTTATTTTATTTCTACAGAATGGAACAAGTTGCAGGTAGAGCTAGAGTTTGTGGTGGCGCACACCTGTAATCCCAGCAATTCTGGAGGCTGAGGCAGGAGGATCACACATTCAAAGCTAGCCTCAGCAACTTAGCAAGGCCCTGGGCAATATAAAAGACAAAATAAAATAAAAGATAAGAAGGGATGAAGATATAGCTCAGTAGTTAAGTGACCCTGTGTTCAATTCCTAGTTTTAAAAAAAAAGAAGAAAAGAAAAGAAGAGATAAAGAAAAAGAATGCAACTAGAGTACATTTTAGTTTATTTGGTATGGTTGGAATGCACCTATTTATTCTTTAATTTTTTTCTCCAAAGATTAATGTTACCAGATACCTCAGTTATTTTGGTAGAATGATACAGTTATACTCTTATTATTTTAAAATTATTTTAACAATTACAAAATTCTTTTTATTTTTTAATTGTAGCTGATACATAAAAATGAGGTTTTACATATTAATGAAGTGCTATGTAGTATTTAATATATGTATTCATTGCATGATGTTTAAATAAATTTAAACATATTTATCTCCTCATATATTTATTGTTTATATGGAAAACTTTTAAAATACTTTTCTCTAACTTGGAAATACACAATACATTATTGCTATCTATAATCTGTACTATATAACAGCATCCCAGAGCTTTTTGCTCTTCTCAAACTATAGATTACCCATTGACCAAACTTTTCCTATTTCTCTCCTCCTTATCCACTCTTACCAGCTTCTGGTAACCACTAGTCTACTCTAAACTTCTATACTATCAACTGTGATAGATACTACAGACGAATGAGATCATGTAGTATTTGTCTTTCTGTGCCTGACTCATCTCACTTGGTATTATGATTTCAATTTTCATCTATGTTGTTGTAATTGAAAATATTTCATTTTCTTTTATGGCTGAATAGTGTGTCATTGTGCAAATTTGCTACATTTTCCTTATCCATCCATCAGTTGAAGGATAGAAGGTTTTTTTTCCATTTCTTGCCTGTGCTACAATGAACATTGTAGTGCAGGTATCTCTTAAGCATATCAATTTCATTTCCTTTAGATAAATGTCTAGTATTTTTGGATTAATATTTTGTAGATAAAATATCTAGTATTGCTGGATAATATGAAAGTTCTATTTTTAATTTTTGAGAATTTTTCATACTGTTTTTTCTTAATAGCTGTACTGACTTGCATTTCTGGCAATAGTGTGCAAGGGCTTCTTTTTCTCTGTGTCCTAGCTGGCACTTGTTAAGTGCAATCTGTGTGACAATAGTTATTCTTACTGGGATGAGGTGATACCTGTTTTGGAGAAGTTCCTCTTAATCAGGGAATTATTCTTCTCTCTTCTTTAAAAATTTAGTACCTTCATAGGTCATTAGTATAGAGTTAGCACTTCAAGGGCCATACTGATGGAGGCCCATTGAAATAGAAATATTTGCAGGTGCTCTACACAGAAGAGAAAAATGTGTTTTACTCAAAGAATGAGGCTTTAACTAGATGGAAGAGGGAGCCAGTAAGATTGAGAATCTGAAATAAGGTGATATAAGGGCCTATGAATTATCACTCACCTTTCCACTGAATGCAGTGAATAAAAGCAGGAGACCTTTCAATATTGTGACTCTGGGTCACATTTCAAGGTATTGTTGAAATACCAAGTAAATCTTCCTTTTTCCACCTGAAGTCTCATTTAAATTATGTCATGTGTTCTTATGTGGTGTAGGAGTTGGTGTTTTGTGGAATATGAGGTTGGTCTGTTTTATATCTGGGTATATCCTACAAAACAGGCTGGGCATAATCATAACAAAAAGTTGATATGTGATATGAACATACTTGGAAATTGGTAGAAATGTAACAAGAATTTAAAATTTTCATATTTCACATGATTAAAAAGTTCTGCTTATTTTCCACCTAGATTTTCCAAAAATGTCAGCATTGTACAATTAAAAATTCATATTTTTCTTCTCTACATGTGGTTTTCTAGATGTACCTTAAAATATGGTAGCTAGAGCATGATGCAAAAGTGAAAAGAACTGAGCTATCTGGCTCACATTTCTCATTTTCCTTGTGGTTAATTTATCTCATATTTCCAGATATCAAACCTTAAGAATATTCCAAATATACCAAATGCCTTACAAATTTCATGAATGCGCTCTTTATGTTTTGGAATGTTCTAAAATTTAACTTTTTTCTGTTCCAAATAAGTTAACCTCTTTCACAACCTCCTTTAAAAGATGAGTAGGTAGGTTTCACATTGAGAAATGCACATTATCCATTTATTCACTCAATATATAATTACTAACTCTTTACTTATGTATGCCAAAAATCATTATAAAAGTTAAGTTTAAAAACCTGTAGATACTCAATAAAAAATGAGTGTTTTTTAAAATTTTTACTGTGAATTAAATAAAATTTCAGCGTATAGTACAGTCTGATTACGAACAAATTTTAAAAAGTCATCTATGTGATTCCTTGTATAAACCTATTGAAAAGACACACAAAACATTTATCCATGGGAAGAAGAATAGAAAAAAAAAAGAGGAGGAAAACTATTACTTTTACTTATATTTCCTGATGTCCTTTTTATGAGGCTTACTGATCAGGTATTTTTTTTTAAAGTAATTTGACTGGAATTTGTTCATTTTTTTTTCTTATAATTAGAACTAGCTTATTGGTTTGGGGAATAAACCAAATAATTAAAGCACCACTCTCAGCACGTGGAGGTACATACCATCAGCATGGCATCACAGTCCTGTAAGTCACTTTGGCTAAGATTTTGTTGGGTTTCTGTTCTTCAGGGACCCTGGATTTTGATCATTTCCATTGCTTCCTTCCTTTGGAAGGAAGTCAATATGCCCAGTCCACACTTCAAAACCATATATTTTCTGGAGGCAAAGTCCAAGACCTATGCATGTGTGGGTGGGGGACATGACCAAGACAATGCCTCCCCCCCCGTAGTGTTTCATTGTCATTCTAGGTCACACTAAGCTTCTAGCAATCTTTCAAAATCACCATTTCAGTGCTTCTACTAGTTTACTGCTTTATTACTTTTTTGTTCCAGGCCAGTAGATCTCACTTGAGTCTCTAGAATCCTCTCTTTTTCTTTAGATTTCTTGTTGCCCTACAATCTCAGTTTCCTGAGAGATCAAGAAAAAAAAATTGGCATTTCAATTTCCCCCCCGTTTTTTTTTTTTTTTTTTTTTTTTAAGGATAACAATGTTATTTTCTGAGACTGCTAAAACACAGTGCACAGACTGAGTAAATTAATACTATTAAAGTGTTTATCTCACTGTTGTGGAAACTGGAAAGCAAGATGTCAGGAGGGTCATTTCTTCTGAGGTCTCTCCTTGGGCTGTTGGTGACCACCTCCCGTCTTCTCATCGTATCTTCACATTTTCTTCCTTCCCTGATTGTGTCCTTCTCTCTTCTTATATCGATGTTGTTCATATTGGATTAGGGCCCACCCTATTAATCTCATTTTATTTAATTATCTTTTTTCCCCTTCATTGAGTCAGATTTATTGAGGTCCTACTCGTAACAGTAATATTTAGTCTTTGTATCTACATACTTGACACGTTTTTGACAAATATGTTGAGCTATAAATCTCCACCAAACTTATGACACAGAATATTTGCATCGAATACTTTTTTCAATTTCTTTTTTATTATTTTTTATTTATATATGACAGTGGAATATTTTACAATTCATATTACACATATAGGGCGCAATTTTTCATATCTCTTTTTGTATACAAAGTATATTCACACTAATTTGTGTCTTCATATATGTATTCTGGATAATAATGTCCATCACATTCTACCATCATTTCTAACCCTATGTCCCCTCCATTTCCCTCCCACCCCTCTTCCCTATTTAGAGTGTGTCTATACCTCCCATGCTCCCTCTCCCTACCCCACTATGAATCAGCCTCCTTATATAATCCAAGAAAACATTTGGCATTTGGTTTTTTGGGATTGGCTAACTTCACTTAGCATTATCTTCTCTAACTCCATCCATTTACCTGCAAATACCATGATTTTATTCTCTGTTATTGCTGAGTACTATTCCATTGTATATATGCCACATTTTTTAATCCATTCATCTACTGAAGGGTATCTATGTTGGTTCCAAAACTACTCTAAGATTTTATCTCACTCCAGTCAGAATGGCAGCTATTATGAATACAAATAACAATAAGTGTTGGTGAGGATATGGGGAAAAAGGTACACTCATACATTGCTGGTGAGACTGCAAATTGGTGCAAGACAATACGGAAGGCAGTATGGAGATTCCTTGGAAAATTGGGAATGAAACCATCATTTCACCCAGCTATCCCTTTCCTTGGTCTATACCCAAAGGACTTAACAACATCATACACAGGGACACAGCCACATCAGTGTTTATAGCAGCACAAATATTTAATTATCTTTTTAAAGACCTTATCTACAAACACAGTAACATTTTAAGGTAATGGGGATTCATTTTACATTGTGTGAATTTTGAGTGGAACTATTCTACTCATAATAGAATTTCAAAGCTCTTTACACATTGAAGCAGAAATTGAGACTTGCCATAAACAAATTTGTAATGTCAAAGTCTTATGTACACTCTTTGTGCAAAATATTATTAATAAAGAGTTTATGTTGAAATACCAGCAAGGGTTCTAAGGTGAAATTCAATCAAAGTAAAGACTTGGAGACTTATACTGTATAAATATGGTACAGGTCAGTTATAGATATTCAGTGTGATCTATGTGCCCAAAATAGTGTTTCACAGAACTAGAACTAAATAATTGGTAGTTGTTGTTACTGCCACAGTTTGTTCAGGTGGCTAATAATAGAATACTATAGACCAGTGGCTTATAAACAGTAAACATTTACTTATGGCCTTTCTAGAAGCACCTATGGATTCAGTGTCTGATAGGGGCTTTTTTCCTTAGGTCATAATCACCAACTTTTTTTTGTGTTCTTACACAGCAGAGGAATAAGGAAGGTATCTGGGCTCCCTTTTAAAAGGACATAATCTTAATGACCAAAGCCCCTACCTTCAAATACCATCACCTTGGGGATTAGTTTTACAGTAAGAATTTGGGGGGAACATAAATATTCAGTCTGTAGCAATTACCAAAGCTGAAGAGGAGAATCTCTAAATAGGAGAAGATGAGTCTATACTGTCCTGAGTTAAACTGAAATAGGAGAAAACAGAGCTGCCAGAAGGCAGAGTGACAGTAAAACAAAAAGCCGTAAATGAAAGAGGGAAGACTGTAATCATTACTGTGATGTTATAAGCTAGAATCTAAACCTGAAGTGCATGACAATGAGAAAACAAGTAAATTATCAAAAAGTCATGATTTTCAAACATTACATAAAAAAACTACAAAAATGCTTATTATGGCAACAATTCTAGAATTGTTTATTCAGTGTGTCACAAGTAAAGCCTAAGATTATGCATTTTTAACAATAATTATTATTTATACTGTCTTCACAATAGACTTTGAGAGACATTTCTATATGGTTAATTTGAAGGAGAAAATGCAAACGTTGTAAAATGAAGGGAAATAATTTGATGTGATGGAAAAGAAAATGCCAGGTCTTTTTTCTTTTTCTTTTTAGTTCTTTCTTATCTGAGATCTGCCACTGAGTCTTGGAAAAAATTAACTCAACAGTTGTCCAATGACTGTTTCTTGATTGTTAGAATATGTGCATTTAATCATGCAATCTCGATGTTTCTAGAAAGTTTAAAGTGTTCTAACGTTCTATCTGGAAAGGAATCATTCAGTGTTATTATAGAAAACTCTATTTAACTAACATTAGAGTAACTTGCACTCTGATAAATATGTGAATTCTTTCAGTTGTAAATAGTACAGATTTTATTTAAACTATTTCTTTAATTTGAGGGACATACACAAATTTATGTGCACAAGAGATGCCCTCTAGGAAACAGAAGGCTTGCCACTCTATGGGCTTCCTCTGTTCGAGTCCTGATGGTCTCAGCTTCATTTTTGTAGCTGATAGGAATGATAGATTTTTCCAATGGTCTATCTAATATTTCCAATATTACCTTCTTCAGTTCCTTAACAGAGACAGCATCCTTTTGATTAGGTTGCTTTACATGGCAAAAGGAATTCGCAGATGCATTTAAGGTTATCTGTTAGCTGATGTTGAGTTTAGCCAGAAGAGAAAGTATTAGGGCATACTGGATAACATTGAGAAATATATTAGTTGTTTGTAACTTTGGATTGGGAACTATCTTAGATATCATTTTTTAAAATTTTTATTAACAAGTATATTACAGAAATTATTTCTTTATGTTTTATGAGTCTTGGATTACCACCTGAAAAAAATGAGTGTCTCCTATATTTACATTTTAAAATTTTGTAAATCTAATGGTCAACATCACTTTTAGAAGCAAAATAGAAATGTTTAGGTGCAAAATGTTTAGATATCAAACTGCCCTGTGAAATCCAAACCATACAACTTACCTGCTTGAAATATTAGGTAAAGGATTAACTATTCTCAATGAAGTTTTTCAGCATCTGTGAAATAGGCATGTTAATAACTGTAGCTATCTTTTGTTTTTTTATGATTTGATCAAAGTAATTTTCATGCAGATCTTATCTTTAGCTGATAGAGCATATACTCAATATGTATTTGGAGGAAATCTTGATCAAATTCACACATCAGAAAGCCAGTATACTTAAACCTAGTTAAGTTGAAGATGTCACTTGAGGTCATAAAGTATGTTAGGAGATAGAAGATCAAATATGTACTATTTCCAAATATTCACCACTCTAGGCTAAATTTTATAATTTTTAAGACATATATGACTCTGAAGGAGATCTAACTCACTTATAAATACTACTGTGGTACCAAGTCCCAGCTTAACTTTCAAATCCATTATTACCTTTTGCTTTTAGAAAGGTATGAATGAGAGAGTTCAAACAACTGGCAGCCAAAATTTAATTGTCTATATGCACAGAGGCACAATGTACCAAGAGGAAGTGTATATTTAACTATGAATATAGTTGCACACAGCTGTAAGTTGATATCTCACAGAGTCTTAATTAACAAGAGGGAAGATTTCCCAGTATGAGTTTTTGCCTGAGAGACCTATGGTCCCCAATATTACCTTCTTCATTTCCTTAACTGAGATAGTGGTCCCCAATATTACCTTCTTCATTTCCTTAACTGAGATAGCATCATTTGATTAGTTTACTTTATATGGCAAAAGGAATTTGCAGATGCATTTAAGATTATTTGTTAGCTGATGTTGAGTTTAACCAGAAGGGAAAGTATTACGGTAAACTAATTACAAGAACCCTTTAAAAGAAGAGTTCTGTTTGGCAAATGTCTAAAGATAAATGAGGTTGAAAACAGAATAGAGACTTAATGCAGACTTAATCAAGGCTGGTTTGAAGGTGGAGGGGATGGCCATATGTGCATGAACATAGATAACGTCTAGAAGCCAAAAACAGTCCCCAACTGATAACCTACCAGAAAACAGGGACATAAGCATTTTGGATTCAAGAACAAAATTTGGAAAACAACTTAAATGAGCTTGGAAGTAGATTCTTCCCCAGAGTCTGCAGATCTCACCCTTGCCCAGTAGATACCTTGATTTGGCTTGGTGAGATCCTAACAGAGAACCCAGAGAGCCCTCTAGACTTCTGACCTACAGATCTGTGAGGTAATAAATGAGTGTGTTTCAAGCTAATTATGTGTGGTGTTTTGTTACACAGCAATAGAAACATGCTGTGTGTTTGTGTTGCCTCCAAGCCACTCCATACAGAGTATAGCTGTGACCATCAGTTGGTGTCTATACCATGAGTATGGCAAGCTCCAGTTCATGATGCCCACACAGACTGGCCAGGATTTTCCCTAACATAAGGTTTAGACAGTGCTTTATAAAAATTAGTTTTATTTGTTCTTTTAAGTTATACATGAGAATAGGATCCATCTTGACACAATTACAAAAGCATGGAATATAATTTGTATTAATTCAGTCCCAAGTACTGTCCTTTCTCCCCTCCTTTCCCCTGTTCCCTTTCCTATGAGCTATTTATCTCTCTGCTATTTACTTACAGATCTTTTTAAATTAGAGTCTTGTGGATGCACATGATGGTGAGCTTCACTGTGATACATTCATATAAGTATACAGGAAAGTTAGGTCAGATGCATTCCACTCTTTAACAGCATTCTTTGGTATCCAAAATCTTAGCAGGAAAACCTGAGGATTCCTTTTTGTGATAGGCACATGTGATTTGGTTTAAAAATTCCTCATGTCATATTAGCTATGGTCTACTTTTTAAGTTTTCTGTCAATTTAAAGAGTTATTTTAACCTCTTTGAGAAACTGTTCTTTTTTATAAATTGTGGGTAATAATATCTATTTCATAATATCAGCTTGAGAATACAACAAAAAACATAAAGTGGTAAGCAGAGTCTCTGATACTAATTCAAAAATAATGAGTCATTTTTTCAAAGAAGGAATTTGAGGTGCTATAATTTTGCATTATGAGATGTCATGAAAGTAACATACTATTTCTATCCACATATTACTTATAGTATAGTGAGAGAGGGAAATAACACATTCAATTACACTGTTGTAACAAATTGTCATAAATGGTACAAAGAAAATTTATGAGGATCTGTGAAGGAATGTATTTAAGAGGTCAAGAAGGTGTTCCTTGATTATGTGATGCATGACTTGAGACCTTGGGGATATGCAGTACTTGAGTGGGCAAAGTACAGAAGGTGTGTCGTGTGCAAATGGAGGTGCTCCAATGGCGAAAGGCAAACCCTGTGTGGAAACCCGAAGTGGAGGAAACCCAGAATGCTTGAAGAAATGAAAGAAGATCCACAGTAGGGCCAGAATTCAGAAAATGAGGAAACGTTCAGAAGGGTAGTAATGCTGCACAGATAGCAGCAGACAGACCATATCTGCAGGACATACTCTAAGGAAAGAATTATGAAAATATTTTGCGAACTATTGGGAAAACAATAAGTCATCCACATTTGGGAATGGTACTTAAGGCATGCCACAGGAAATGCCAGGCAATCAGTTTAAAAGTTAACTGAAAAATTAGTCTATGGTAGAAAAATGTAAACAGTCTTGGTATTGGGTAGAAGTACAGATGATTGAGAAGGTCAAGTGAAAGTTACCATCTGGGGTGATGATCATGAATTATACCTTGATAAGCGATCATGTTTAAATAGATAAACATGTTTGTCAAAAGTTATTGGATTCAGACACTTCTACACAAATAAAGTTTATCTTATATAAAAAAACCAATTTTATGTTACAATGAAGTGTTTAGACATAATGTGCATTGATATATACTATTTATTTTTAAATATGTCACCAAATAGATGGATTGATGAGAGGATAAAGAGATAGATGAGTATGTGATAAAACAAATCTAGCAAAGCACTAACTGGAGAAATCAAGATCATGGTTAAGTTTACTCATTGTGCAATTACTTTAAACTTTTGTATGTTGGAAAGTTTTCATCACTTAGTCTTTTTTAAAAAGGTACTGTAATCATTATCAACAAATGGCAGATACTTGGCCCTGGATGTCATTGTCCAGTAAATGTTGAGCTTGGGCTGAGATAAATAATATACAGAAGGTAAATTGGCCTAGATTTGCTTATAGTTTGTGTACCAAAACAAGAAAGAAGGAATAGTTCATAGATTCTGCGCTTGTGCAAGTGGCAGTACTACTCATGTGTCTTATCATAGAAGGAAGAATTAGTTACAGTACAATCTGGTTTGGTTACATAAATATTAAACTGAGATCTATTGGAATCTTGAGAATTGAAAATGTCAAAATGAAAATATATATTAATTGTAAAATTACTCACAATTTCAATGATACTGGTAAACTCTAGGGTTCATCAACAGAGAAATGTGGCATACACATACAATAGAATGGAATATTACTAAGCCTTAAAAATAAATCCTGTCACTGGGCACAGTGGTGCATACCTGCAATCTCAGCTGTATTGGAGGCTGGAGGAGGAGGATAGCAAGTTCAAAGCCAGCCTCAGCAACTTAGTGGGGTCCTAAGCAATTTAACAAGAACTTGTCTCTAAAAAGGGCAAAGGATATGGCTCAGTGGTGGGGTTTCCCTGGTTCAATCCTCAGTACCCCCCCCAAAAAAAAAAAAGAAAGAAAAGAAAAAAGAAAAAGAAAATACGTCATCATCAACTTCATTGTCCAGGGGTTCTGTTATTATAGTATCCTGGTTTGTTTGGGGCTCTTTCCTCCCTTGTTTTTTTCATGTTGCTTATGTGTCTACCTTTCTTGCGGTGTGGATCTGAGATAATACAGTTTCTTCCCTGTATTCTTGTAGTACCTGTGCAGATTGTCTGTACCTTATCTTGATGTTCCACACCCTGCCGGTGTCCCTCAATGTATGCTACTGCATCTAAAGTTGGTGGCAGTAATATCAGAGGGAATGTGAGATATAGTTAAGATGCCCCAAGATGGAAGCAATGTCTTACAGAGATGGAGCTGGAAGAGTGGGCCTCATACTCCCTTTGGGATGCCTGCTTCATATGCAGCTGCTTGTAGGCCCTGTCTGTTGTCAAAAAGTTAGGGGGTACTGTATGGGGAAGGCTATGGCGATGACTTCAGTGTCCCAAGATGGAATGGGGTTAGGCTTAGGCTCCCAGGTAGTGGGGGGGGGGGCAAACTCAGACCTACCCTGGACCTGGATCCTGCGCCAGTCAGTGTGGACAGATCTGGGCCAGGGCTGGACTCCTGTGGTAATCTGCTGTTCAGAAGAGGTGGTCTTGTGGGAAGCTGGGCTCTTGTGGGTTCCTGCTGTTGGAGGGGTGGACCCATGTCTACTGTGAGCCTGGGCCCTGCACAGGGTGGATCTGGGTCGCCGGGCTTGACCTCCCCAGGTAGTCTGCTGGTTGGAAAGGGCTGTCCTGTGCCAGAGGCTGGGCTCTGGCAGGTGTCTGCCCCGCTGGTGCAGGGGTGGATCTGGGCCTACTGTGAGCCTGGGTCCCACGCAGGCTGGTGTGGGCGGTCTCTAAAATTTGAATTTTATTGTAACATTTCCAAACAAATTTATGCAAACAAGTAATATATTTTCATCTTTGTTTTCCTCTAAATAAAATTACTTCATGGATTCTTAGCATCATAGGTGATGTTAGAGAATAAAACTATAAAGAATATGTAAAAGATCAGGCATAAAGAATAGGGTAGGAAGCACTTGAAACTTGCAAACTTTTCGACAGCTACAAAGTTGGTGGCACAATCCACACAAGATTGCAGTCACCACATCGATTGAATGTTTAGCAAGTTCCCCAAATTACCTTCAGTTTTGATAATTTATTAGAAAATCTCCTAAAACTCAATGAAAGCTGTTGCACTCGTGGCTGTGATTTATTAGAGGGAATACTTAACATCAATCAAAGGAAGAAATACATAGGGCAGAGTTTAGGATTTCAGAGTTCACCAGACATCAGATCATCAGATTTTCTTTTTCTTTTTTTTTTTCTTTTTCTTTTTTTTTTTTCCAACTTGGAATTGAACACAGAAGCACTTAACCACTGAGCCACATCCCATCCCTTTTTAAAATATTTTATTTAGAAGCAGGGTCTCACTACATTACTGAAGCTGCCTTTTAATGTGCAATCTGCTTACATCAGCCTCCTGAGCTGTTGGGATTATAGGCATGGACCACCATGAAAAGCCACATCAGAGTTTTTATTAGGACTTATTATGGCTTCCATTATCTTCCTGCTGTGCTGTTAAATGTGTTACTTTTCCAGCCCTGATTTGTCATCATGCATATAAAATACTGCCAACCAGGAAAGATTATCTGAGCTTTGTGTCCAGAGATTAGTTGATTGAACAACTTTTCGTTTCAAACATCTTCATCTCCATTTGGTCCAAGGCTTTGGTGAAGGATGCAGGGTAACTCAAATGCTGCTTAGTGACTAAAGGGAGAGGCTGATGCAGGAGCCTTGACATCTGCCCACTCAAAGGTGACTTAGCACCCTCCTCTGCTTGAGGTTAAGCCTTTCACAGACATTTGCTCAGCCTCTCCTAGGGGCCACCAGCCTGCATAGTCCAGTCAGGTAGCTGACCGTTTTCTTGAGGAGTCTCATCTCTTCATCTGGGAATTGGCTTGCCGGGAAGTCACACAGACAGACGTCTGTGCAGGCAGAACCAAGGGCTTAAAGATCCAAAAGAGCTTAGTTCAGGTTCTTCTCCAGGGCCACAGTGGCTTCCGTAGCCCCCAGTTTTACCCCACCCATCCATCCTCACATCCTGCAAGAGGGTACAGTCACTGTGCTAGTTTTACTTCTCAGCCAATGTTTGGAGGCCTCAGACTTCTCCTCAGCCATTCTGCAGCAGCGGCCCACATCCTGTACAGCCACATTGTGGAGGCTGAAGTTCAAAGATAGGTAAGTATAGGAGACTCTCTGGGCAGTTGATGGTGGTCAGCACCTGAGTGGGATAATCATGCCACATCTGTGAGGTCATTGTTGTCCACAGTAAAGTGCTAAGCACAAAAAAAGAATGTTTGCTGTTCCTGGAATCAGGAGATGAGTGAGGAGATGGTCCTGGAGGCTGTGATCTGAGAGGAGATTGGAGGGCAGGTGAAGGTCCTTCAGGTTTTCATCCCCAGGGCTTTTCTGTCTAAATGTTGTTGAAATAGAAGACAAATCTTCAGGATCTCCAGGCTTAGAGGTGTTTTTTTTTTTTTTTTAAAATTTGGGATGCATCACATGTATGATTGATTAATTGAGGGTCCACATGGTTCATCTCTAGTATCACATGACCCAATGCTTCCACCTAAAATAACTTTATTTCTTTCTGATGTGGCTAATCTCTACTCTGAACAAAGATATGACTTTCAGGTATGACATTCCAAGGATGTAGAGATTATCTTCCTAAATCTGAAGAAGAATACAGACCTCATTTTGGGCAAGGTTGAATTATTTATTGCAGAAATATTTTTTTTTAAAGTAGTACTGGCACTTAATAAGCTGCAGTATATACATGATAGAGTCATTTGAAAAATCCCAAGTCAGTGAACTTATAGACTCTGGCAAACATAAGACACTCCTTCCCACAAGCTCAGATATAGTAAGTACCTACATTATATACAAGATGATGATGGTTTAAATTATTAAATGAAATGGTCTTCTGTAATCTACCTCCTCTGCATTCACACTGCCTTAAATCAGTTAGCCGGTAGTATCATGAAATATTCTGCAACTGCTCATTTGTACTAACGTATTTCAATGGTTCTAATCAGGCAATATTCACTGTCAAATGGGAAGTCCCTGAAACTTCTTGTAAAATATGGGAAAACTCTCCTTGCATGCTCCTCCAACACCCTGCCATTTTCAACTCTGGAGAAACAGGATTAAGGTCCAGGATAGAATCATGTAGAAATAGAGAATTTCATCTACTTTAATATTTATGTGTCCTTATCTGACATCTCTCATATTCCCAACACCTTCAATTTTACACAGACTTTTATCCTGTAGACCTGATTGATGACCAGTATTTTCCAACCTCAATATTAATTTATTTATACCTTACTTAACACAACTTTTTAATAAGTTCCAAGTATATATAATATATTAAGTTTACAAATGTGCATGATTCATACCTATTGTTATAACCCAATGGAGAAAACACACGTATGGACATATAATACAGTCAAATAAGTTCTATAAGAAATAATTACAAAGTCCCAGGACTCTTAAAGGAGAGAGGCCAACATACTTTGGATTGACATTACATATGTGTGTAATTGTCCTTTGCTGGAATGATCAAAGAGATTTATCAAAAGAAGGGAGCACTTTGGAAAAATTTGAAGGTGATGATTGAAAGAGGAAGGATTGGAGAATGGCATGTGGTGGGACATTTTACTGAAGAAGTCACAGCATCATAGAAATGAATCTGCTCTAGATTTAATGTCTAATTTTTATGCCAGTAGATCATGAATTAATGGAAATTATTAGATTTCTCCTGCTGATGAGAGAGAGACACTGAAGATTTGAAATAGAATGTTGGAATGATCAAATTGTGTAAGATCACCTGTAATAATTTCCATCTTTCTAGGGTAATAAAAAAATGGTGTTGTTTCCTGGTGAAAAATCTTTGAGAGCCCAACAGTTTTCTTCATTATCCTTATGCTTGCTCCATATTCTTGCTCTTGTCCATTTATCCACCTTCTCTTTTTACCATATTTAGCCTCATGGGCTGTGTTCAAGTCATACTGAATTTTAGTGTACTTACATCTTCTACCATTTGTTTTGGTGATGGAAATAGCGTTAAATTTCTGCTGTTTCCATCATGCATCAGATAAAATAGATATTTTCCCAGTTAATTACATTAAAAATACTTAAATGTTGAAATTCTACAGCAAGATTCTCACATTCTGACATGAATGTAAGAACTGAGACTGCCCAAGTGACAGCAATATGAAGATATCCAGAACAGGCTGTTTTCTCATGCCTTTGTGCTTTGTGCATAGCTGTCCTTTGTCTAGATCAAGGGCCAGAAGACTAGAGTACACTAAGGCTGTGGGCTAAATGTAGCCAACTACATATCGTAGGACCATAGACACTCATGTATTCATTTACTTGTTTTTTTTACGCTGCTGCATGCTATAATTGCAGAGATGAGTAGTTGTAACAGAGACTTCATGGCCTCCAAAGCAACAGATACTTACTATCTTAGCTTTATAGAAAAAGCTTTACTACCCTCTGCTTAGAAAACATATCCTGTTCTTTAAATTGATAAGTCAAGTTCATACTTCAAAATTAATCCAAGGTGACACTTTCTGCATGAAATGTTTGACCTCATACTCTTGGTTAGATTCATGAACAAAACTGTCAAATGTTAGCCCTTAAGAAGCCCCTTCTTAAATTTTATCATATGTAAGTATTTTTATTTATGTGTTTCTCCACTAGGTGGTGAACTTCTTCATGCTAAGATTACATCTCTCACTGTTAATAATAATGTCTGTGACATGGCAGGATATGGATGTATGTTTATGATGAATGAATGACCAATGAATAAATAGACACTAAGATTAAGGAGTGCAAGGTAAATCTAAGTATGCTAGGAATGACTTAACTTTTACCATGTTCTTACAATGTACTAGGTACTGTGTTGTGCATTGACAGATATTAATTCTTTTGGTCCTCATAAACTCTAAAATTAGATATCATTACTACTGTTATTTTGTAGATAGGCAGTCTATTGCCTGAAATCACTATGCTAGTAACAGAGCCAGAACTGAAACATAGGCAATCTAACTCCAAAGAATGACCACAGGATGGTGGCATTATAGAGCTATAAAGAGTGACCTGTAGAAGATACTTTTAAAAAAAAATGTTCATAGGTTCAAAGTATGAACTATTAAATAATTGTTTAGGTGAAATTAACAAATCTATGATATTAAAGTATTTTAAAGGTAAACATTATGTCATATCTTCTTGATTATTTTAATATATTTTGGTTATTTTTTTTAACTCATTATCTTACTTTTGCTGTTGTCTCCTTTGACTCTTTGGTTGTTTGTTTCTCAAAGTGTGATTCCTGGAATGACAGCATCAGCATTACCTAAATTTGAGAGAAATGAAATTTGGGGACCTTACCATAGATCACATGAATTATAATCTGTGGGTGTGAGGGCAATGTCTATACTTAACAAGATCTCAAGATGATTCTGATGCATGATAAAGCTTAAGAACTACTATTCTCTTTTAAAAAGCAATCAGAGTTTTCCTTTTAAAATGCAAATCAAATCATGCCACTCTTCTACCCCAAATCTTCCAGTTGTTTTCTTTATCAAAATCCTTAAAATTATTTAATGTTTCTTCTATAAACTTCGGCCCCAACTCTGCCTCAGGAACTTGGCATTTACTGGTTTCTTTTCTTAAGTTGCTTTCCCCTCAGCCTGTCACAGAGCTCATTCTATGCATCTTCAAGTCTTTACTCAAATGCTGACATTTTAGTGAGGCCTTTCTTGCTACTCTATCTACAACATCAACCATTTCCACAGTCCTCTCTAGTCTCTTTCCTGCTTTATTTTCTTTCCAGCAACTGTCACTTCGCAGTACACTACTATATATATACATTATATGCCTATGTTGTTATGGTCTGACATTCCCCAACTAGCATGCAAGCAAGCCCCATGAAAGCAGATTTTTTTTCCCAATTTATATCTTATTTTTAATAAATGGTTGACTATATAACTGGGTTAGGAATTACTTTGCTGGAGACATACCAAAATTTGATGCAATTCTTTACTGTGGTGGGTGGTGATGTGAATCAAGGTCTTTGATTGCCTTGTGGTTGTGTACTTGTGGTGGGAACCCCTTTTTTAAAAGTACAGATCAAGATTTCCCAGTTGCTGTGGTAAAGCCTGTCCCATAGAAACTCTGTACAAAGGCTCAGAGTTATCAGTATTAACCTTGAAACTCAGACACTAGCTCCCAGGGACAGGGAATTCTGAACATAGCAAGGTAAGCATAATGTCTCATCAGTGCTATGAACTTCAAGCATGCCTGATTTGCAGAAACTTTCCCATTAATAATCTTTTGATAATAAAACCTATACAATAAACATACTGAGCCAGCTCTGGGTCACTATTCTCAACCAGAGATTAGTTTCCCATTTCATCCCAATTTTCTCTCTCAATGTTTGTGTGTCTTTCTTAATCTTCCATCACCCCTTGCCAGTATCTGAATTAACTGTCATGAAGGGCACAACACTTTAGTGTAAAATTTCTTACTGATAACCCTCTTTTCCTAAATCAGTTCAACTAACAAAAAATAAAATGATAATTGTTCAGGCTGAAAATTAGGTGATGCTAAAGTGAGGTATTGGGATAGACTATTTCCAAGAGTACCTTGTTTTCCTTTCTCACGATTGGTGACATTCTCCCCCACAGATAAATGTTTTCAAATTGTGATACACATAAAACACCTTGTTAAGATTTAATCAATCCCAGTACTGAAAAAAAATAATAAAGATTTTATTTTGATTCAGAAGACCTAGAGTAAGGCCTAGAGTTTGCATTTCTTACTGGTTTTCCAAGTACAAACTATAGCAGAAATAGATAATACCAGCTCAGCAGACCTGCACACAGGCCTTATTATACTAAATCCAAGTCTTATTATACTAAATCCAGAGACAAAAATGTTGGTCCTCTTGAGGTTTTCTTGTGTATTATCTTCTTTTCTTTCATTCATGAGACTGGAACCTCTGTTATATGTGGCCACCCTCATATAAAGTACAAACCCTCCGTCTGGGTTCACATATTTTGAAAAAAAAATTGCTTTGAGGGTAGAAAAAGGGTCAGAACAGGTTTCTCTTGGAAGCTGAGCCACAGTAAGGAGAAATTAAGTTCAACATTCCTCATTATTGACTTCCTAATTAAATATGGTGCATTTGAAAGACCTGTGCTTTAGGAATTGACTTTGAACCCCTTGCTAACTTTTCCTGGGTCTCTCAGTTCCTCTTTTCTTTTTTAATAAAAAATTTAGAGTAGAAAATCTCAGAAGTCCTTATTAGTAGAATACATATTATGTTTTTTCAGGTTTTAAATGGATAGCTCATGCAGTACAATGGTCCACTGAATATAGCTTACAACATAAAAGTTACATTAGGTCAACAAATATGAACACTGACATTAACTGGAACTGTTCTTGTGGTTTACATTTACAAGAATAGTAAATACTTTATTTTTTGGTAAATATAAAAGTTGTTTCACATTCCTGGAATCAGTACAAGCTTAGCCTGATGTCCCTATTAAAGGAATATTGTCATAATTCATTTTTATTGATATCTCAATTACTTACAAGGTATATCCCTATTGAAGCTTGGATTGTTTTTTTTTTAATTTTATTTATAAGAAAGAGAATGGAAAATGATGGGGGTAACAGCATTTTAGTTATTCCTTAAGTGGAATACATATAAATTTGTGTGTGTGTGTGTGTGTGTGTGTGTTGTGTTAACATTCTCACATACATCCTATACATTCTAGACTGTTCTGCTTAATGGAGTTGGAAATTTTATTTTTGTTATGGTCAGTTGGTGAGAAACTGTCAGTATTCTAGAAGGGTTCCACCATTGATCTGATACAGAGCACACAATATATTGGAAATGTTATCTCCTTGGATCCTAATGATACAAATTCCAGGTGTGACTTTAACATCTGTCTGATGTGGGATAGGTGAATCACTTTTCTGGGATTCAGTTTTCTTATTCACAAGTTCAAGGTGTTGGAAAAAAATGTATTTGAAATCGATTTTTTTCCCTAATTTACTTTTTAGTTCATATTGTCTAAAATGGGTATTTTTATAATTTTAAGACTTCTGAAGTTTTTCAGGTAAGATAGAAAACAATAGTTAAGGTGTGGGAGTCATAAAGAAGTCTAAGGTTGACTTGAAATTTTTGAAACAAAGAGCAGGAGTTTAAAAAAGCCGCAGAAATGTCAACAGATGACATCCATGTGGGAGGAAGAGTAAATAATAAAGAGAAATACAGTAAGATACATGAAGATTTAGAACATTTAAATGTTATAAGATGAAAGCTAGTTCAAAATAGCTCTAAACAAGGACAGTGACACATCTCTGCAAAAAGAAATATCAAGCAATTGCATATCATTAAGTCGGAGGTATCAAAAAGTAAAAGTACAAAGGTGATTCTGTTCGCATCATTAAATCTGACAGATCGGTAGTAATAGGAAGTAATGAGATTGTTTAAAAAGTTATGACATTAAACGGATAAACCAACTGTAATTAAGTAGGGCAGAAAGAACTTAAAGGTTTGCTGAACACTAATAATCTTAATAATAGGAAAAAAAGCTAGGAGAAATATATAAGATGTTCTGCTACTAATAAAACTAAGAATGGTCTCCATTAGGTATAATTTTTAAGAAGAGCAGAAAACGTTGTTTATTTTCAAAGCTTCGGAATTTTCTTAGAAATTGTTCTCCATGTTCTCATTTAATCTGAGACCAACTAAGTGAAAGGTGGTACAGGGAGGAAGACACAAAATTCTTGATTGTCCTATATTCTGAAAGCCAAGTCATACATTATGTGCTCATCTCTCCTTAGCACGGACTGCCAAAGACAAACTGCCGGCAGTTAATCAATTGGAGGCTGTGCGTCCACCAGCTCTTAATGTCATTCATGCAATCGACATCTCCCATCTTCCCCAGGATGATCTCCAAAGCATGGCAAGGGAATGCAGGAGAACTGAGCATACCAAAGTAGATGTATGTTCCTCAGGCTGCCCTTCTGCAATTTATTTTCTCTCTTCTCAAAGTTGCCCTTGATGGCTATTTAATCCTATCCCATTTGTATAAATTAGAGTGTTATGTTTCATATATATAAAATGTATACACACACATGCATATCTGAGGAACTGAAAGGAAAATGAAAAAGAGAGATGTTTTACTTAAGAACTTTCACATCCTCTTATTATTGTGGATCGATATCTCTCTCTCTCTCTCTCTCTCTCTCTCTCTCTCTCTCTCTCTCTCTCTCTCTCTCTCTCTCTCTCTCTCTCTCCAGTATTGGAACAATTCAGATGCTAGGCATAAGGATCAGGTAGATAAAGACAGTGGTTTGTATTTCATTGCAGATAAAACAAAAGACTAAACTGAGGTCAATGGACCTGTGTGCTTTCTGCTTTCCCCCGTCCTTATCCTCACTATCTTTTCCAGAATCACATCCTGCTAAATCCTTAGGAAAAGAAAGAGAAAAACAAGAGTGGGTGACATAAGCTTTCCCTTGGCCTCCCTAGACAGACACAGAGGTGTGAGTTGGGAGTTGTGGAGAGACAACATGTTTTTTCCCAACTGATTTTCCTGGGAATACAGTCTTTCACATACATGAAGAATGAGAGAAAAAGTCCTATGTGAGCTGTCAGAATTTAAGATTCCCCATTTGGGAGCATCTCAGAAGCCCAAGACTACATAATAAAGGCTTTAGTACTTGAGTGCCTCTGATTCCAACTCCTTTGGCATTGTTTATTTCCCTTTTTTTTTTTTTTTTACCTTTTTTTTCTTTACTTTTAATCTGTCACTAAATAAGTGTGGCTCTTATAAGAAACAAGATGGTTTTTTTCAATTACTTTCACCAATCTTTTCTCTGAAGGAAGTAGTCTATCAGTTTAATCACAATACAATTATCATATCTTGGTGACATACTTTCTTTTTTATTTTATTTTAATTAGGTATATATGACAGTAGAATGGGTTTTGATTCATTGTACACAATTGCAGCACAACTTTACATTTCTATGGTGGTACACGATGTAGCTTTGTACCAAATGTGCAGTCACACATGTATATAGGGTAATGATGTCCATCTCATTCCACCATCTATCCTACTCCCATACCCCCTCCCCTTCCATCCCCCCTTTTGCCTCAATAAAGTTCCTCCATTTTTTCCATGTCCCCCCCATTATGGATCGGCATCCACTTATCAGAGAGAATATTCAGTCTTTTTTGGGGGGGGGATAGGCTTACTTATCATGATATTCTCCAACTCCACCCATTTACCTACAAATGCCATAATTTTATTCTCTTTTAATGATGAGTAATACTCCATTGTGTGTATATACCACAGTTTCATTATCCATTCATCTGTTGAAGAATACCTGCTCCCACAGTTTAGCTGTGTCTTTCTGATTTCTATTTGTCTTACACTGCTACACCTTTCTGTTTTCCCATCTTGTTTCAAATGAATAAAGGTTTTCATTTGTTAGTGTTTCATTGTTTCTCTCAATTATGTTGTTAGTTTTACTTTACTTAATTGATGATTTTAGAGTTTTCCTAGAGAGCACAACATGTATCATTGACATATTTTTTTATATGTAATAATAATTGTAACCCTTCTTGTGCTCTTCTAGTAATTCATAGCACAGAAATCCATTTACCTCTCTCCTAAACATTATTTATTATTGTTTTGATTTTAATCCTCTGCTTATTTTATTTTTAGGGATATTGCTATTATTTTCAAAGTCAATGTTAGTTTATATTGATTCACATATTAACCTTCCATGTTGGCTTTTTATTTGATCCTACATTTCCACTTCTTAAACGAAATTGTTTTTCGCCTCAAAAATCTTTAAATATTTCTGTTAGGACAGACCTTCAGGTGACAAATTATCCAAGTTATTATTCATTTCAAACCTCTTTGTCACCATTCTATAGAGCATTTTCCTAGGAAGAGTTTCTAGTTGACATCCGTTCTTTAGCACTTGAAAGATGCAACCAGTGTCTGGATTTCAGTGTTCTTGTTGAGATGCCAGCTCATTATCATTCTTTGATTGTTCATTTTAATATTTAATCACATGTGTCCAACATCATAGTATCATATGGGGTAGTTTCACTGTCCTGAAAATCCTGTGCTCCCGTTTCTCCCCTCATCCACTGGTGCCTGACAGCCATTGATTTTTGACTGGTTTCATAATTTTGCCTTTCCAGAATGTTGTTGAGTGGGAATTATACATTATGTACCCTTTGCATACTCACTTCTTCCACTCAGTGATGTGTGTTTACCACTTCTTCACATCTTTTTGTGCCTTGATAGCTCCTTTCCTTTTGGTGGTGAATAATGCCCTATTGTCTTCACGTAGAACAGTTCATCCATTCACTTACTTAAGGACCTTGTTGCTTCCAACTTTTGGCAAGTGTAAGTAAAACTGCCATAAGCTATAAACATCTGTGTGCAGGGTTTTATGTGGAACTACGTTTTCAATTCAATTGGGTAAACAGGAAGGAATGAGAGCTTCCTTTTTCAGAATGTATGGTGTGTGTGTGTGTGTGTGTGTGTGTGTGTGCGCATCTATGCACAGCTTTGTGTCTTCAATATTTTAATGAGGTTATCAGCCATATTACTATGTGCTTAGGTATGGGTTTTTGTAAAATCCTTTTTTAGGGAATTGCAATGCTTCTTTAAGCCTTATCTGTCAGTTCGAGGAAATTTTAAGCCATTCCTTCCTTCCTATTCTCTCTGGACATTTCTTTCTGGGAATCGATTTAAATGTGGCTTCAGCCTTTTTGCATTGTTCATCATGTTATACTTTCCATTTCTTTTTCCCTTCATTATTTACTTTGAATATCTTCTACACCTATCTGCCAAGCTACTTGCCTTTCTTCCTGCTGTGTCAAATTTATTGAGTTATGTTTAATTGGAGATTTTTGCTTTTAGATATTCCATTTTAATATTTTTTAATTTTTGAAGGCTCCATTTAGTTAGTAAAACTTCCATCTTATCATTTATTGATTTGGAAATACTGAGCACTATTTTTTTATTAGTTGCTCATGACAATACAATGAACTTGACATATCATACATTTGAATCAAATGGGATATAATTTCTCATTTTTCCAAGTGTACAGGTTGCAGAATCACATTGGTTATACAGCCACGTATTAAACTATGCTACTAATCTCCTACTTAAGTCGCCTGTGGGTATGTTTCTATTTTCAATTTATTGTTTTGGGATTCTGTGGGGGAGCAGAATGAGGGAGAGAGAGAGATAGGAATAATAAATCTCATTTAAGTATTTAGCATTGTATATAAAATCACCTAGTCTCTAAATGTGTAATAAGTTTCAAGAGAGTAGGTCTTCCATCCTTTTATAAGTAGTTTGAGTGGGAAGAAAACCACATTAATCTAGAAAGAGACTCAACTGACCTGCAAGTTGGGCTACATTGTTCATGAGACTCCTTGAATTCCTATTTTCTCTGTATCACATTGTCTCTGATCAATTGTGCCCAGATTTTTTAAAAAAGTCCTAAAATTATAGAACACCAAGATGGGACATATTTTAGAGATCATTATCATTAACCAAATGCTTTAAATTTTACAGTGGGAAGAATGCCAAGAGAAAGTGTAGAATTTGCCAAGTTTCAGAAGGATATTAATTAGAAATTCCAAAACTGGAGCCCAGTCCCCTTGTACCTTAAAGCACTGTTTTTACATCTCCTGAAGTGGCAAGCTCTATCTTCTTCCATTGTATTTTTCAAGGTTCTGTTGCCTAATTAAGAAATTGACTCCAGTGAATTTAAGCTGACACACAATTTATTAGAGATTAGCATTCTAACTCGCAAAATTACTGGTGATCTGGACAGTCAGGGTCCATAAGTCCTCTGTGCCTAAGAAAGGCAAGCAGACAGTGTGAGTCAGTCATCTACAGGGACCCAGATCCCCTAACAGTGGGCCTCCTGGATCCTTCCAGGTACTACCAAAGTGAACAAACTCAAAACCCTCTATTCCTCATTGTCTCATCCATTCAGAATTCAGAGATCTGGATAAAAGCTTCTTACAAGGTATTATAGTTTGGATCTGGAATCTTCTTCAAATGCTCACGTTTTGAAGCCTTGGTCTCCAATGCAGTAATGTGAGGAGGAAGGACATTTGGAAAGTGAGTGGATCATGATAGCTTTGATCTCATCCAGAGATTAATCTATCTTTGGATTCAAACTTTTATGGCATTAATGGGAAGTGGGAGAAACTGTAGGAGTTGGAATCTAATAAAAGGGGAGTAGACCCTTGGGACCAGGGACATGCCCTATGGGGCTGTATCTTGTCCCCAGCCCTTTCCTTGCTTCTCAGCTGCCATGAGGTAAGCAACTTTTTTCTGCCATGTCCTTCTGCCATGTTCTGATTCACTTTATGCCCAGAGCAATGGCGCCTGCAGACCATAGATAGAAACCTCTGAAACTGTAAGCCAAAATAAATCCTTTTTCCTCTAAGTTGTTTTTCTCAGACATTTGTCAAAGTGATAAAAAGCTGACGGCCATACCAGGAAAACTTTGGTCACCATGTGATTTTTCCATAGCACTCCAAGAAGTAGAGCAAGAGTGCACTGGGAATCTTTCAAAGCAAACTAGAATCCGACTCTCACAATTGTCCAAAAAATTATGTAAGAGTCATTGTCACCATAGTGTGAACTATGGAGAGCTTTCAGTGAAGAGACAATTTTCCAATGTAGAATCAAAAGTGTTAGAATTTTTAGATAATTAGTAAGGACTCTACATAGCTTTATTCTGTTTTCTGTAAAATAGGCATAATAGTTCTTACTTTTTTTCTCACTCAGAGAGATATTGGGAAGATCTTAGAAGTCAGAAAAAATAAATCGGATACTTAAACATAATTTTTTGGGTACATAGTATTAGAGCAGTCTTATTAAAATGAATAAAGCAATCATACTTTTCTTACTTTAAATAGCTCTTCTACCTATAAATTAAAAGTAAATTCAGAAAAAATCACCAAAGCTTTCATAAAAATTGAAGTAATATATCCAAGTAACTATATGTTGGTATTTAAAATATGTTCAGTGTATACCCCAAAACATAATCTATGGTTAAATTTAACATTATTTGTAGCCAAATGGGGGTCATAATTTTTAGTTTCGTTTGAAGCTCCATGTCCAAAATCTTTTTCATTATTAAAGAGACAGCATTTCAATTTCTGGACTTCATTTTGCTCAATCAGTTACTAGTGAGCAATTTCAGTTTCTAGGCTATTATTCTTAAAATCCCTGTACATTGTCCATTATAAATATGTCTGAGAGACCAATTACAAAGCAGAGTAGAGTTTTGTAGTAGTGGGATATATATTAGGTGATAAGAGGCTCTATTCATCCCATAACAGTCTCAGCAAAGAGGTCAATGGGTAATTGAGTATTAGACTCCTCTCTCTCTCTCTCTCTCTCTCTCTCTCTCTCTCTCTCTCTCTCTCTCTCTCTCTCTCTTTCCCCATCAGGTGTTTGTTCTGTGTCTAGACTGAAATTCATCAGCATTGTGAAATAAAATTGCAGTGCTAATACTATAAGTTACTTGGTAGTTACTGCTCAGAGTCTTGGATTGAAACTCATCCTCAATCAAAACATTCACTTGTGAAAACACAAACATAAATAATATAGGTCTATTCTGGGTCAGAGTTTTCCTCTGTAATTAATCAACATATGATAACCTTTGAAATAATGTAAGTCCATCCTCCAAAAAAGATATTAGAATAAAAAAAAAAGGTGATTTTGTATAAACAATTTTCAACAATAAGCAATTCTAAAAGTAACAGAATTCTTCAAGAAAAGTAGTACCATATTTCAAGAAATGAATTTACATATATAAGTCAATAGCACCAGCAGGAAGTCATAGATGATAGAGAAAATGGCTAATTTTTCTTCTTTTGACTGTGTCATATTGCAGAAAGGAAAATAAAAATAATAGAATGATAACTTATTTACTTTCATAGGCATCAATGTTTAAATGGTTTATTATGTGTAAAATAATTCTTAAGAACAAACTGAAAGCTGTCATTTCAAAATTACTCCTAAAATGAGAAACAAATAATTAGTGACTTTTATCTTTGTATAATGAATTATTAAAGTGCTATCAAAACAATGACACAACAAAATCCATATATTACCAACTCCTGTTTAATATTTGATATTATGCCAGCAGATCAATGCATTTATATTTGTTAACATGCTAAAATATTTCTATTGTATTTCATGATCATGAATAGATTTTTTGATAAATTTTATTTTTTATAATTTAAAATGTTGAAATATTCTTGATTTTATTAGAACAATAAAACAATTATTGGAAAAACTAGTGCAATATGAAAGAGTGTTTTGAAGGATATAAAAGCTATTGTAAAATATTGGTTGTAGTATAATGATATATCTGATGTGCAGCCTATATCTTTGAATACACAGCCTAACTATAGGTCTAAAATTTGAAGGCTAGAAATGTATCTACAAAACACAAGCAAAAACTTCAACTGCAGGTATTCTTACCATAAATGCCTGGGACTAGGCACAAGTAGCTAAGAACATGTCTGTAAGCCTCAAAGCATCAGTTTTACCAGTTCCCATTGCTGATCATTTGTAAAACTAGTCCAAGAAAAGATATTGTAAAATTATTTTAATTTCAAGGTAAAAAATTATTTAATAGATAATTTTAGAATCCAAGTATCAACTTTGTATTACAGACTGGATGGACTTCAAACTTTTTTTTTAAAGAGAATCAACTGAACTTTAAGATAAAAAGCCTCCAAAAGTCTAAAATACATCACTGACTCCAAATGTGGTTTGCTGCATACAAAATGCTAAGTGATGCTTCCTCCATCATACATTAAATGACATTCTGAGTGGTATTATTTGGATGTTGTCCCCCAATGGATCATGTGTTGGAAGTTTATTTCCCACTATGATGCTATTTGAAAGTGATGGGACCTTTACATGGTGGAATATAGTGCGGGGTGACTGGGTCATCAGATAAGGTGCCCTTGGAGGGAATTGATATAGTTCTCCTGGGGTACTAATTCCCATAAACGTGGGTTGTAAAAGCATAAGACTGGAACCTTCATGTTTTGTTGTGTCCTGTCTAACCATTGTATCACTCTCTTTTGCATTTGCTCTCACCATGATGGCATCTGCTATGAGGTACTCAGTAGTGTTAGTACATGCTCTTCGGACTTTCATCCTCTAAAACCATGAACTACCTAAGTCTCTTAATTTATAAGTTATCTATTCTCAGGAATCTTATTATAGAAATGAAAAATGGATTAATACAACAAATAAACATAATTGAGGATTTTGTAGGGATCTTTGAACTGAAAGTGTTCATTCTGCCTTACTGAGTTAGTTTGGATAAAATATTGGAAAGTATTTCAATGATATCTAGATGACTGTAGGGCCATAATGTCCCTAATAAGACAGTATATCTTCAATGTCTCTTCAAAATATTACTATCTTGCAATGTTTAGAATTAAGTTGCAAATTTTTTTGGAAACATACATATATCTACAAAATAAAGAGATTTTTATATTTTCTCATTGACTTCCTTGGTGAAGTTGTTTTTACACACAGAGTAATTAAATTATGCTAAGAGTTTACCTGGGGGGTATTAATAGTGTGAAATTTTGCATAAGATCACCAACTGGGTTTCAGTGATCTTCAACAATATGAAAAAATATGAAAGCAAGTTGGTTGGAGATCAGGCGATAGATGTTCAGGATGTAATAACATACTATGTATTGACTTATAGAGAATCTGCTTTATATTTTAAGGGATTTCCTGTCTTTCATGATTTTTAACTCAGTAGCCAGCAATATATTAGAAAGACTGGACTAATTTCAAACTGTTTAGGAAAATTAAGAGAATTTTTCCCCTGATGCTTTATTTTTATATGTGGAGAATGATTATGGTTTTTAGTGGGGAGTGGTAAAAAAAAGTGCAATTCTGATACCACTCTCAGGTAAAGGATACAACTAATAATCTGGGAATTATGAATAGTGAAGATACTCATTAGTGCTATGATGGTTTATAGAACTAAAAGAAAGGAGAAAAGTTCTTTAGCCAAAAAAGAATATGAAGATACAGAACCCCAAATAACTGGTTTCTATAAAATGACATTGACAATATGATATTGCATCCACATGCATTTACTGTATAAATAGGACTAGGAAAAGACTTAACTGAACTTACATTCATAGTATCACTAATTCTTCATAAGAAATCTATACTAGGGGTACAATATTTCCACATTCTACATGAAGGAACTAAAAGACAAAGATGCTAATTTAAAATATTAAAGATTTATACAGATGGAAGGATTAAATTATTATGGTTTATGTAGAGAATAACAGAACCTTGATAGAACCTTGAGTCTATCTTCAGTTGACTGTGACCCCTTGGTTGATTGGGTGATATATGGTTTCTAAGTTCAAAGGGCAGGGTTTCAAAACCGAGTCAGAAAAGATTTAAGCAATTATATTTAGGTTTGTCTTTAAGGAAAAAAAAGGACAAATATTTTAGGGTTGAATTTAATCCCAAAATGTATATGTGAAGAGGCACTAACTAAAAAACAAATCATTTTTATTGAGACATAAAGAGCACAAACTGATCTTTGCTGCTGGAGTCTATTGTGGAAAACCCAGAGTTGTATGAAAGGATGCCAGTGCCTGCTCATGGAAGTTGGGTGTGTCCTAATAGGAAGTTTGAGCTTTATCTTAAAAACTGTGATGAGCCATAAAAGGTTTTATGTGAGAAAGGGGCGGTTGGATTGGAATGTTAAGCTAACTCTCTAATTCTCTGGCTATTTTAGGGAGGATGATGAATTCAAGGATGAAGGGATTGGAGTTAACAGAAACCAATTAGAAAGACTTCAGAGTTATCCAGTGGAGATATCCTTGGAGTCTGAGCTAAAGCAATAGTAGCAACAGAAATCATGAAATGAATTTGAAATAGGAGTTGGGAAGGTAGAGTATCACATTGTGTGCCCCAGACAGGAGGTGCACAGCAGGGAGAGGAAGAGCTGCTAAGACTGTCACTCTCCCGCTGGCATCAGCCAGGGCAGTGTTTGGAAGGACACAGGAAGTGCGGTGAAGAACTGAACATGTGGGGCCTATAAACCACCAATGGGAGTTGCTTTACTGGTGATGAGATGTAGAAATCTAAAGCTTGGAAGAGTGATCTAAACAGAGAGTTGGGAGTCATTGGCATATAGATAGGCATTAAAACATGAGAGTCCATGAAAGAGCTCATGTGGGACTTGGGACAATGGAACTGAGAAACTCCTTTCAATGATGATGGCATCAAAGTAATTTGAATACTCAGGAACTCAGCATACCTAAATGTGTCCCCCTTCCCACACCCAAACACTAATGAAGCATTAAGCACAGTGTTTGTCAAAGTGGGTTCTGGCCACCACTTTGGAATCTTCTGGACTAGTTGTTGAAAATGATAGTGCCTTTGTTCCACTCTAGGAAGATGGAATTAAATCCTATGAAAGTGTGGATCAGGAACATCTATTTTCAATCAGCTCTCCTGATTTTTAATTCCAAACTCGAGAAAGTTCTATTTTAGCCTAAGCTTTTCAATTATTAATGAGCATTCAAATCACCTGGGTGTCATATTAAACTGCAGATTCAGATTCAGTAGCTTTAGACTGAAGCTGGGCAGTTGACATTTCTAATCCACTTCTTGGTGAAAACAATGCTGTCAGACAAGAATTGGAAGTACAATCAATACATTTAAGTTGTTATTATTACTTTATTAAATTTTGCCATAGTTCCAATGTTAAATGTTCACCAAAGATCCATATGTTAAAGACTTGGTTCTCAATGTGGCACCACAGGGAGGAGGAGTGACCCTTTAGGAACTGAGGTTGCGCAGGAGACCTCAGGTTCACTGGAGTCATGCCCTCAAATGGGATTGTGGGACCCTGACCTTTTTCTCTTCCTTTTTGACATCTTGCTCATGAGATATACAGTTTGTTCTGCCACATCATCTGTGTCATTTCCATCTGGCACCCCTACCAAAGGGATAAACACAATGGTCTGCCTGATCATGGACTAGAACTTATAAAACCCAAAGGCATTGTAAATCTTTTCTAAGTTAATCACCTCAGGTATTTTGTTATAGTTACATAAAGTCAACAAAGTACTTCTTATTATTTCCTAAAAGGACATTACATCTTCCATGGCACTGATTTATTTTGGAATTCTAATCTTACTTTTTGAGTCGGCTACTAACTTTGTATCCATAATTTAAAAGAAATCAAATGTCCAGATTAATACTTTTAACTTAATAAGTGTAACCTTTTTGTACAATATTTTAAAAATCTCTTTCAAATTTGAAATATGCAATGAGTACCCAAGAAGGAAAAAATGGTAGGCAACTTGACAAATTTATTTGAACACAGATCTTTCTACCTGGACCACTTATTAAAATCTCAAGGAAATAGAGTTTGGAAACATTATCTAAAGTCATACTGGAGTTGACGTGAGAGTATTTTACACATTGTTTGTTGAAGTATATCTAAGCTCATATGTTGAAAAGCAGGCTCTGTAAAAATGCTATGGGTAGGAAGTTAATTGTGGAGTTTGAATTTTGTTTCAAATCCTGACTCTCATACCCAGTCTTTGTGCATTCATTTAGCTCTTCTGAATTTCACTGTCCTCTTCATAAAAATGACATAATTTAGTTTCTATCTCAATACATTGATAGAATTCAGTAAGTTGATCTGAGTAAAACTCTTAGCATGTTACCAGGTGCACAGTCAACATTCAGTAAGTGCTACCTCATAATTAGTGTGAATTTAGTTCCTCTTAATTTGCTTTGTTTTTACTCATGAGATCCAAAGTTTTTTTTTAATGTTTTATTTATATTTTGATTGTGTAAGGAACACTTTGAACATTTTATCAGAGGCATTTTCCTTAATTATTTTCTTCTTGGACAAATAAAAATTGTTATATTTTCTGTGTAAAATATATTGTTTTGAAATACGTATATACTGTAGAATGACTGAATTGATATAATTTAAGTATGAACAACCACACTTCTTTCTTTGTGGTGAGAAGACTTAAAATTTGAAGAATACAATAGATTGTTATTAATTATAGTCACACTTGTACAATAGATCTCTTGAACTTATTTCTCTTACATAACTGCAATTTTGCATCCTTTGACTAACATATATTGGGGCATCTCATAATTGGAAAAGAAATAGAAACAAGTAACATCCTTCTAGATCTCCATATTATAGTTTGACCCACTCCCTCTGCACCCCAATTCCAAGGTGGAATGTGTAGCTCCAAGTGCTAATATGACTTCTCTCAACTTTACTAATATTTTTCACTTCCTTATGTTCATTTTTGTTTACTGGGTTATTGCTTACATTTACTTAATTTGAATGAAACTTTCAATTATTTTATAAATGCTACATATCCAGGAATAATGCTACTTGACATTTTGGTACTTATTTATAACTTAAAATATGATTAATAAAAGTAATAATTAAGTATTTTTCCAAATAGTCATACCAACCTCTGAACCTTGAAAAAATCCACATTGAACTCTGCTATAAAACATGCTTCATGTAATTCTATTTTTTCTGATTTTTAGCAGAGCTGTCAAATATAAAAAGCACTTGAAATATATTACATTTAATTTGAGTCTGTGCTCTTACTATTCCTGTATAATAGGGAAAGCCATTAGAATAAAACTGCAGTGAGATATGACGTGGTTTAGATTTAGGAGTTTTAAAAGTAAGGATAGAGTAAAGAGGATCAATTTAGGACAGAGGATCCATCTCAAATATTTAGGCTTTTCTGATAAATTTGATAAGAGGTAAGGAAAAGGAGTGATTTCACGATTTTTCCAGGTATTTTCTTGGAGTAGTTTTGTAGGTTGTGCTTCTTATTGACACTTGAGAAGAAACATTTGGCATCTGGAGGGTGAATTAAGTGTTCTTTCTGGTATTGTTAGTTTTAATTGACTAATAAATTCCCACATGGATATGTCAAATAGATGAATGTGTTCGGGTTTGGAGTTGCATGCTAAGTTTACTCTTAAGATTTAGCATTTAGTCATTGGTATCTAGATGACATTCGTGTCACAAGTTTGGGAAAAAAGTCACTTAAAAAGACTGTGATCCTTGAAAACAAACTGTCCCTGAACAAGTTCATTGAAAAATGCAGGCTGAAAATTCAGAAAAAGACATTAGGAAACTGCTGTCAATAGAACAGGTGTGACAATGAAAAACTGGAAAGTATGGTACCACACGGTTCTATAAAAAAGCATGTCAAAGAGACTGTGATCATTCAAGTTTGAATATAAAAGTGACAGTTAGCTTTGATCATATTATTACCACACATGGTCATTGGCATGTTTGAGAATGAGGTCAGTTTTGAGAGGTGCAGAAGAAATGTGAGGGGAAGAAGTAGAAATAACATTAAAAGACATTTTACCCCAATTCTTTCATTTTGAATGTAAGTAATTTTATGTGATGTAAAAATTATACGGAATCACAGAATGTCAAGCTAAATTTGAATTTTAAATAAACAATAAATAATTTTTATATAAATATGTTCTACATTTATTGCCCTATTTTCATTTGCTAAATCTGGCAACTTTAAAAGTGATACTTTTTTTCCAAATAAGAAATTATAACTTTCATAATTGCTTTTGCAAGATCATATGGGCAGAAAGATTAATGAAAATGTAGATATAGTTACAAAAGTTGGATGTATTAGGTAAAATAAATTGAACAGGACCCAGAGCATAAGAGGTAAGGTTAGATTTGAGAATAAATGGGACATTACTCATAATATAACTGAAATTAAAGCCAAATGGGGATCAGATGCACTAAGACAGGTAATTTGGGTCAAGGAAACATGAGAAAGTATCTGAAAGCTTTATTTTTAACTGGAGTATCATCAAGATCATAATTAACCTTAATGAACTGTGAAGTCACTTGTATGTTATGCTAGTTTATATACTAAAAATATTAAATGTGATCTAGTTGGTACTTTTATAATACAATGTTTATCTGGCTCGTTGACTAGTCATTGTCTACCAACTTCAATGACAGTATAATATTCTACCTCTTATATATCTTATTTTTTTAAAAATCCTGCCTATGTTTTTAGTTTCCCCAAGATTAATGGATTCTGGTTTCTTTTGATGTTTATTACAGTATTTCATTAGATGGCTATATATAAATTCTACACAAATATTTTTAAACATTTTAACATTATGCATTGATTGTAGTGAATTTAAATCAGGTATACCAACTAAATATACCAGTGACTTCATGAATAATATATAGATAGGTGCAAATTATAACGAGCCATTCATAATTAATTATAAAATCACCAATTAGTGTTTGTTATGGTCATTATTATAGAGAGATGAAGTAATAGAGTTTTGACATCAATAACTCATAACTAAGAAAAGGGAATAGGTGATCAGGTCCACATAAGTATGCAGAGGTAAACTAAATAAATTAAGGAAGATTGTGTTTCTTTTCTTTTTCCCCCCTAATATGAGGTATTAAACCCCAAGGTACTTTACCAGTGAGCTACAATCTCAGCCCTTTTTATGTTTTGATACAGGGTTGTTCTAATTTGTCCACACTGATTGCAAACTTGTGATCTTCCTGCCTCAGCCCCCTGAGCTGTGGGGATTACAAACATGCATCACCCACCGGGACTGGATTGTTTCTTGAAGGGAAGCAAACCCAACCTCTTTGATAAAACATGGTGTTTACCTTTTTTTTCCTATGTAGCTAGTACCTTCTTTTAAGTCAGATGTATTTCATTATATACATGTATATGATATTAAACAAGTCTGTGGTTGAAGCATATCTCTAAATTTTTTGAGTGTGTATTTGGGAAAGTACTTTCTCTGGGCTGTAGTTTTCCATTCTGTAAAACAAGAATAAAAGCACATATGTAGGCTCAATTTGAGGATTAAAGATACATAAAAGTGGAGCCAAAGAGTGTGCCTGGTATATAAGTTGACACTCAATATTATGAGTAACCATAGCAACTACTACTCTGAGCCTTCTACGGGCAGGTGTTGCAATCTGCACTGCATATACATTAATTTAATCTTTGTACTAAACTACTCTATTTGGTCTTTGTGGACAGAGATCACCTTTTATCTGGCCATCATTTCTGTGACACATAAAACAAAAAGCTGTTTAATAGAGTGAAATTAACAAAACTTTGGAGGAAGCATCGTCATCGATACTGTACAGATGAGGAAGCCATGCAAAGGTCAAGGTGAAGAAGTTCATTCATCCACAAAGTGAGGGAGAAAACCCTGAATACAAAATTCCTTCCCTCCCAAGTCCCTGGCGTTCACTACCATGTTATGTCCATGTTAATGGGAGCTGGAGCTGTCTCTTAAAAATAAATTGCTTGGAAGGGTTTATTAGGAGCACACAGTGCTTTCCCTCACTGAAACAATGAATAGAATATAAGCACTGTTCTTTGCAAGTACAAGCTGCCAGGATGCATGTATGTATGGTGCCCTCATTTAAGCCAAGGTGTCTCCAGTCATGTTTCCAAACTGAAGATCCTTTTGTTTTGAACAGATGGGGACAGTGGAGGCCTTGAAGAGATTGATGTTGATGGATTAGGAGAGCTTCTGTCCCTAGTTTAGACAGTTAGGAGTGCAAATTATAGTGTGTTGCTTTTTTAAAATATTTCTTTGACATTTTTGAATTACACTAGAAATTGTACCTTGTCCAAGGAGAACCAGAAAATATACTCTGAGGTACAGAACGGGTTTAGTCAGTAACTTTAGTTCCCAATAAAAGGGCTTATGCCTTGTCTGTACTTTAGTTACCTTATTACCTTTCTGTTTATGAATTGCTTGCTGGTGGCTACTTGAAGCCCTAGGGCTGTATTTTTCCTACTTAGGCCACCCTAGGGTCGTTTATTTGTCCCAGTTCTCCAAGATAACATGAGAGACAGTGTAGTATAGAAAAAACTATATAATCTGTAGAGTTGCACAGATGCAGGTATCATATTCTTTATATTTATATCGACCATGAAAAACAAGTTTCAAAGATTTTCAGGACTTATCTAACCGTAAAACAGAAAGCAAGAGTTTGTCTGTCTTTTGACCTACTTACTTAGAAATTGAAAAAGATCAATTTATAGTATACAATGTTTGGCAATTATTTTTTAATATCTCTTTAATAAACTATTAGCAGAGACTACAAGAACGTTATCATAGAGCAATGTGTTGTGATTACATATAGTTGGCTACCAATATTAATGACATCCCTGAGATGTGTCAAGTAAATTATGATTCTCAAAAGACTTTGCTAAATATCTCATACAGAAGTGCTAGAGGTTATGTTTACATGGGCTCACATACATGCATTCACATACAAACACACATACACACTCAATGAATGAAGAGAGGGAAATTAGTGAGGTCATTAATCAAATGGCTATTTAGAAATTGAGAATTGATAATTCACCAATTGTTTGAATTTAAGTGGCTATCTTCAAAGTAAACAATTAAAAGCCAATGACTATTATATCATGCTGATTTGTGGGTTAGATAAAATTAGAGCACAAATTTTATACTCAAACTTCACTGAGTTGGCTACTGGATCACCTTATCATAATAATAATGACTAATCCATCCACAGTGTTTATTGTATGCCCATAATATAGCATTTTTTACACATATTACGACAATTAATCTGCACCTCAAAATTCACAGGATGTAAGTAAGAATTGTTAGTTTTCTCATCTTGCATATAAAAAAGCTGAATTTGAAAAAATTATTAATAATTTACCAAATTTTCACATTTAGTAAATCAGGACTCGGGTTCAAACCAATTTCAGCTCTTACAAATTTTGTGCTTCTTTCTCTCTCCTCTGTGACTACTTCTAGTGAATGCTACCTACCACGTTTTCTCTTGTTCTAAATGTCAGTAAAACATAAGTCACCGTCTCCTCCAAAATGGAAAAATAAGTCCCTACTGACTCCTTTAACTTGACCTTGGAGATGGTCATTTTCCATTGGGAATTAGAGTGGTGGGAAACTCTCAGAGCTGGGGTAAGACTTGTACCATACACAGATTTTACCAAGTGGGCATTTTTTTCAAAAATACCACTGCCTCAACAATTGGTACAGGCTTGGAAAACTTTAGAAACAAAGACAAAACTTCAGGAATGAAACTCGTTAAACTTAACTACTTTAGCCAAGTGGTCTGACAGCAGCTTTTTCTTGAAGCTTGGAATAATTAGGCAGAACATGAGACTTTATAAAGAAGGTTTTCTCGGCTCTTCACTGCTGACCTAGAATCTGAAAGATACTTCAACATATATTGGCTCTTCAGAGCAAACCCAGATCCACTGATGTTATTTTTTTCCCCTTTTGCACAAGGGAGATCAGCATAAAACCCAGCACTTTTGCTAATTCCCAGTGGAGCACAGACACCTGGAAGAAAGAAATGATTTTTACCACCTACAGGTTTCCAATGGGAAGAGTGGAAGAGAAAGAAAACCACTGAGACCACAAGGAGGAAAAGATTAATAAGCACTGCCATCACTGCAGGAGAAAAGGTTTTTCAAAACAACAACAATAAAAAGTGCCTATAGGACAGCTGTGCGCTATTCCTTTTCTTCCACTAAAAAGAAAAAAAAGAAGAATGACAAAACAGAGAAGAAAAAATAGGACTGAAAAAGAGATAAATGAAATAACAGGTCAAGCTCCTGCAGCTGTTAAAAAAAAAAAAAGAAGATCATTTAGTTTCTTTTTTTTTCATGTATTATATGTATGCAGGTATTTGTGACGGGGGCTCTGTGGAAATTATCTATCTGGGTAGAAGACAACCCTGGCTATAAAAATAGATTATGCACATAGTAGTTTATGCACTCCAAGTCATTTGTGTGCTACAGGCTGTCAAGTGCAGGCTTCCTGAAAACTACAGATTCCAAAGCAAGACTGTAAAAAGAGTACAGTAACCGAGTAACTGATTTAGAAACAAGAAACCAAAAAGAAATGGTCCTTTCTAACTGTGCCTTGCTAATCATCCACTGTTTATGTGTTCCTCCCTGGCACATATTATTTTCCTTCAAAATACAGTTCTGAGTGTGTATGTGTTAATTTTAGAGTTGTGGATGATTAATTCTTTATGTTTTTCTAGAGGCACTTACTACGTAGAAATGATCGGATAATCCTCATAGTCATTTTAATAGGAAGAGTCATTGTGGTGTGCTTCCCTTCTGCATCTTATTTCCATTTTAAAGGATACCCTGAAATTGTCATTGGAGATCTTGTGTATGCCTCCCAGAACCTTGTTTTTTAAAAGCACATACTCACATTGCTGTACTTAAAACGAAATAACATTTCTGTGTGTAATGTAAAACTGCCGACCCATTTGTCTTTCCTACACCCACAGGGACAGGATCTCTTGATGAAAATGCTGATTTCTCCTGCCATTTTGAAAATCAGATAACTATCCTGATACAGTCTGTGCATGCTTTAGTTTTCTATCTGATAATTACTTGGTAATATAGTTCATTTATTTAATAAAATTCATGTGACTTAAATGATAGTTTTAGAAGCTTCAAATGATGATTCTGGAAAGAAAAAAAAAATTAAGCTGCCTGCAGCCTTAGGATAGACTCTTCTTACTAGTCCTCCAGTGAGTGATGCTACAGAAAGAGAAAAGTGACATTCCGGTGATTTAATTGTTGCTCCACTCCTCATTACATACATATGTGGCTTAATATAGCAAACAGAGCAGCGGAGGTGACAGTGTGGGTAGTCAGTGTCCTCCTGCTAAACTCTCTAGCATACTCACACTCATAAATACAGCTCTCAATTTTTTGTTGTTGTTGCTACAGAAATGCCCTCATTTCCCTGGAAAGAGAAAGTGATACTCAGATACTATATTGCCATTTTATTCACATGTGGCACACTGAAAGAACAGCCATGCTTTCCAGTGAAATGTTAAGTATTTGCATAATAAGAGTCAAAAGGCAACAATGTTAAGTATGTCCCTGGGAATTACTGCAACACTGGAGAGCTGTGTATCTGCAAAGGGCATTCACGTCTCCTCTATTTCTGCATAGTGAATGGAAGAGATTGTGAATAACACCTCAGTAATTGATTCCGATTGCTTATCACTCTTGTTTTTAACTAAAATTTCTCACCTTGCTGCTTTAAATTAATTCTAGACTTGATGTTTGCAAAAGATAGTGCGGTCTTTCTAGATTCCGTTGCTGAATTCATCTTACTAACAAAGAGTCTTTATCGTACTATGTTTTATTAAAAAAGAACTGTTTTTCAATACCTCCTGAAAGAATGAGGAACTCCTTTGAGTCTGCCTTCATTTCTGCACTCTTCCTCTCACTGGTTAGGTGCTCTGACACCTGTGGGATCACCTTATTCATCTTTGTGTTCACTATGCATACTTCCCGCTGTCTTGTTTGATAACTGTGCTGTTTCATTGGCTTAGAATGTTCAACTGACATCTGCTTTTATAACTTTCCACGTGAGGAATTCCAGCTTTCATTTAAGATTCTTCTGAAATGTAACAGCATCAGTTAGCTTATTTTATTACTTTAATGCACACTGAGTCAGCCAGGTATCCATCTTGAGACAGTTGTGATGGACAGGCATCTCTCCGGTGACAATCATGGTGGAAACTATAATGGATAGAATTGGAAAATGGTATCTAAAAACCAATATCTGAGTTCTAGATTTGTTCCTTCTGTGGGGAATATATTTTTTTTTTTGGTAATATGTTTTCTTCAGTAAATTTACAGACATTCTGAATTAATTATATTCAGTGAGTTTTGTTTGTCAGTAGCTATAACCCAAATTCTTTTTGAGATATACTTCTTATGTCTTCATTAGTTTCCCTGATTTATTGATAACTAATTGCCACTCTAAAGGTAAAGGTTGCTTTCTTAAGATATGTGAAAGCTACATCTATAATTTTATTTTGGCGCTCATATACTCTATCCTGAACAAAAATTATAGGAACTTTGTACTCATATGAATTTTAATATCACTTATAGAACAGTGAGATTCTCCAAATTTGAACACCTGTATCTCTATCTATCATTGCTTATTATCTATTTTTATTTTACTTTAATCATATTATAATAAACATGGAGAAAACCACAAATCATAAGTAATATGTTGATACGTTGATAGGTTGATAAGTTGGTATGTTTTCACAAATTTGTGATACTTATGTAACCCAGCATCTTAGTTAAGAAATTAAACATCACTAGCTCCTTAAAAAGCTCTTTGTATGCCATCTTATGGGCATTGACTCACCCCAACACTCAAGGATAGCGATTTCTTTGACTTATAATAATATAAATCAGTATTAATGAATACTGAAATTTATTAAAATAGAATCCAATGATATATATTCCCTTGCATTTGACTTCTTTGGTTCTATTCTGTATTATGTTACACTTTTACATATAATAGCTATGTCATTGTTGTATAATATTCCACTTTTGAATATTCCACAATATACTTATTCTTTTTAAGTTGATAGACATTGGATTGGGAATTTTCTATTTCAGGACCACTATAAAGAAAATTGCTATGACATTGCAACACATTCATCTTGATGAGCATGTATATGTATTTTTGTTTGGTATACACCTTAGAGTGAAATGGAGTTGCATACATACACATAATAGACCATAAGAAAATATTTCCAGTTTCCCAAGATGTTTGTAGCCACTTATGCTCATTTCTAGCTGTGTTTGAAAATTCTTTCCTTCAGAGACCTGAATTTCTAATTGTTAAGAATTTCTGTATATTTTAAAAATTTATGCCTATACTCAAGTTAAATGTCCTTGATTATTTTTTCTTCCTCTTTGTGTTTTGTTTAATACCTTTTCACATGCAGCCTAAACACATGGCAACATTGGGGGTTTTGACTTTGTCTCAAGTCAGATACCACAGAAAACACATGCCATTTTCTCTTACTTTAAACTGATCGGCATTTTTTCATATATTTGCCCACATTTTTGCACAGATGAACATTTTGTAGCTGCCCATGTCAGTTATTTCCCCACGCATTTCCTTACCAATAAAAGTCAGAGCTACATGTTTTAGCTTTTGAAATAGAACTCTATTTGGAGAACCAATTTCAGTACTCAGCTGCAGACTAACATTTGGTATTACATACATAAAGCCTCAAATCTTAATATATTTGCATAACAAAGATTTCCTTTTTGATTCTTCATAGCAGGGGCTGAAAAACATTTGGCTCTTCATCTTGGTACCAGACGGTTCCTCTGATCACCTCAGCAAACACAAGTGAGTGGGAGGTTTATTTCAGATATTTTAGGGTATGTATGGAAGTGGATTATGTCACTCTCATCTAATCCTTAGCTTTCAAAAATCGTGACCCACAATTTGAGCCTAAATGCATGCTGAAAGGTTAAGGAACACACAGACATTTTGAAAACAATAACAAGCTCTGTCACAAGATAGTTTGTCAAAACTCCATGAGCATAAATTTATTAAATTAACATGAAACAAATTATTCTTCTACACTACACCTTCCTAGAGTTCTGATATATTAAAAAGGAGTGATTTCTCAAACTTCTCACTTGCTATTTTTCATTTTAAGTGCATATTTGGCACACACAGATACACAAAGCACAAGCATCTCCATTTCAGAGAATCAGCAACATAATGAAAGTACCTAAAACTTAAATATCAATATTGCTCTGACATTATTGTTTTTCCATGCAGGCACTCATTAATGTTCACAATTTTCAGAAGTAAGAGAAATTAAGGAACATTTCAACCACTTAATACTGGAAATGGAATGCATGGGTTCTCTCTCGTCCAGCGAGGAGGTCCACAGAACAGGGTAGAGGAGAGTGTGGCTGCTGAGTTGCTAATGGAGACCTCCAGAGACCAAGCAGGAAGCCCCTCTCATTTTACTGCGCATTTACCATGTATATATACTCAGGCAGTAGCTAAGCAGATTACAGGCAACCACAAATACAATTTCTGGCCAACTGTCCTTGCAGCTACCAATCAAGGAGTGGGCTATGGAACAAGTGCAGGGGTTACAACACATGGCCTCATCCCCAGGGCTGTACCTATGGGGGTGCACTCATACACCTAGCACAGGGGAGTGGCTTGCAACTCAGATGCCCCTAACGTATGCCATGTATGCAGTACTCCATGCACTTGTCCTCACCATGTAAGAAGAGGTCAGTGTGAACTGGTCTCAAATTGACAAGATAGAATCATCTGAATGCTTTTCTTCATGTGCTTCTTATAGGAATTAATACCTTCTTCCCAAAGGCCCTACATAATCTGAAGAGCTAATCATAGGTGATGGCTGTCCCAAGAGCACCTTTATAATTCATTAAGCCATGTTTTAATCACTGCTTGTCAAGGTCACACCATTTGTTTAAAATAAAACGTCTAAAATAACTACTATATATGATTTCCACTGGTTTTATTGGGGAAGACTTCATTGCCAGTAGTTATGTCCTCATTACTGCTAAGTTTTAATTTGTTATTAGTTTTTCTTAAAGCATCCTAAGAATTATTTCTTCCTATAGTGATCTGCTGCTTTTCTGTTCCCTATAGTATTATCCACAGTGCAGCTCACTGAATGGTTCTCCATCCAGTAAATGTTTGTTGAATTAAAATGGATGCAATCTTGAGGTTATTTTTTTATTCATCAGTTTGTAGCTGTGTGATTTAAATAAGTTGAGCTGCATATAGTCAAAAGAAAAAAATGACAGCGAACATATATTTTTTGTTCTCTTTTGCATAAAATGGTTAAGAGAAGACAGTCCTGGTTTATTTTGGCAGTCTTACAAATTTTTCTAGGTCTCAGGATATTTTATTCTTTCTGCCCACTGTCCTTACAATATGAATCTTTTTCATGGGGTCTAAGATGATTGATAGAGTGTTAACCATCACATCTGCAGTCCAGGAACTAATGAGGAAAATGATAGAAAGGAGAAACAGACACAAAATTCATTCAATCTTTCCTTTGATGTTATTTGGAAAAGGGCCACACAGCAATTACACTTATATACAACTGGATAATGAATACATAAGAGTACACATCTAGATCCAACAGAGTTTGAAAAATATAGCATTATTCCAGGTGGTTGGTTAAAAAAAAATATGGAGTTTTACAACTAAGAAAGAATATTTTAAGCAGACACAGAACTAGGAAACCTTAAGTCTTTGCCAAAACCAAAAGCAGAAAAGTTAGAAATCCTGAGAAAAGCCTAAAGTTCAGAATAATAATTAATGACTGGAAATTTAGAAGTCAGGATGACTTCGGTTTGAAACCAGATAAAAGCTTTGTAGACTTGAATATTTGTGAATCTACTTAAATTTCAGTTTCACATGTTTACACTAAGAATAATATTTCTCATATAATTTTGTGAGGTCTGTAAGGTTTTAATGAAATTATTTAAGGGGTAGTCAGTTCTGGTCATTCAAATAAATTTGTATCTTTATCATTTTCTAGTTTTTAAAGCAACTGCTTTATTTAGGAAGTAACAGATTTGTAGTTAGAAGATATAGTTGAGCTGGGTGTGGTATCACATGCTTGTAATCCCAGTGACATGGAAGGCTGAGGCAGGAAGATTGAGAGTTCAAAGCCAACCTCAGCAACTTAGCCAGTCTGTAAGCATCTTAAGTGAGACCTTGCCTTAAAGTAAAAAAATAAAAAAAGCCTGGGGATATGGCTTGATGTACCCCTGGGTTCAATCTCTGCTTAAAATATGCATTTTATAATATACATAACTGTATAATACATATAATATTATATATAGTTGAATAATATATATATATATAATATAATGTATTTTATATATAATTGTATATAATATTCTATGCATATATGGTTGAATTTCAACATTTAAAATCATATAATTTGCCTAAGAATTTACTTTCTTATATGAGAAATAGGTATGTCGATTCCCTTTCTTATTGTTTTTTTGAGAACTATATGTAATAATATATACAAAATTTTCCAGTATAGGACATTGCAGAGTATAGACATAATAAAAGTTATTATTTCCTTCATTTGAAATCATATGCATTTTACTTTTTTATGCATCTCTAAATAGATTTATTGAATCTCCCAAGCCCAGAATATGCTGAGACATTGGTGCCTGCTTACCTGACTGATGTGCAAATACTGTTCTACGGGGTTTTCATTTGAAATACAATAGCATGGGCTGTATAATATATGAGTTGTTTCTCATCTTACCTTTGAAATAAATGATAATTAGAAATCAAGAAATATACAATACTGTTCTGCTGACCTAAAATTGCAAAAATATGAGGAGAAAAATTCCTGGTGGGGCACATAGTAGGGAATCAATAAATATTCGATAAATACATGAATGAATTCAAGGATCCATGACTGAATATGTTCATGTCCTCTTCCTCTGTTCACCCCATGGGTCTTTTCTACCGAGAGATTTTTAAGAACTGATGAGTGGGCTTCTGCATGGCTGCAGTTATGTGTCTTGTGTTTATTAGATTCTAAGTCATACTGGCAGACCTTCCCTTTACTGTTAAGTTTGGTGAATGTTACAGATTCCTCTAAATGAACCATAGCAAATATAAAATAAATCTTTGCCAATGGGACAATATAAATTAAGACAATCACTTCTTAGCTGCATCAATTTCTCACTAAAAAACCACATAGGACTGGTGAATCACTTTGCAATAAAAATTCATTTCCTCCTAAAGACTAGCAAAGAATCATGGCAACTTCTGGTTATTGGTTCAATTGACCTGAGAATTCTGTTATCTGTTCTTTGAGTTCAGTGATTTATGATTTTGCTAATAAACAATCTATGTCATGATATTGAGCAGATAAATTGACTTACATGGTTCTAGTTTCTTTTCTTTAAGTGAGAGGAGTAAAAGTATGTTTTCCAAGGTTCATTTCATCTCTAATATTCTGTGATTCTAACAATTTGTTTGGGAAGCTCCACAGTAGCCTCAAAATCCAGTATTCTACTTACTGCACAAATACTTCCTTTTTTCTTTTTTTCTTATGATATCTCTGCCAGAGGGTCAAGCAATTTTTGCTTGAAAAGTCTCCTATTAAAGGATGCCTCTTGGGAAAGACAACTTCACTCCCAGATTCTTTTAATTTATGAACCACTTCCTTATTTTGAGGCACAGAATTCTTCTAGGTATTTTGACCCATTTGTGCAAAGGTTTGCTTCCTTGAGAAGAAATATAATACTTCTATGCTCTGACTGTCTATCAAATATCTTTAACTGTCAAGTCTACCGTAGGCTTCTCTTAGCCAAGTTCAATTGATTTCTTTAGTCATAAACTTGCATGACAAGATTTTTAGGTCTACAAGTTTAAACAGTCTCTGCTAGTAAGATGGATATTTCATATATTTAATTAATTGTGATTTTGAAGTTAGAAAACTAACTCTTGATTTTGCTTTATAAAACAATAGTTCTGAACTCATTCAAGTCACTTGATCTCTTTGAGAATACTTTCTCAGGTGGGAGATGATCATCTTCATCAATATCATCATGTCATTTCTATTTATTCTGATATAACACATAAAGCTCCGAAGTTGTTAATCTGTAATTGTATAGCTTTACCAGTCATTTTGTATTTATATTTGTTTATAACATTATTACCATATAATTTTATTCTAAAAACATATTTGAAAAATAAAATTGAAATGAGGGTGTTCCTTGACCTGATAATTCTGACAAGAGGGAGAAAGTAGTTAAACAACATATAATACACATTCAATAATACATGCATACACTTCAAAATTTTCATAAACATTTCTAATTATTTTATGCAGACATAATTTAAAATCTTTCTAAATTAGTAACACTACAATTAACTCTGGTCATGCAAAGAGAAATGTTTATATTTACTAATCAAAGTTGTAATGTTAACTACTTTGAGGCCTTTAAAATACACATTTTAATATGCAACAAATATATTTGCAAGTTTAAAAGCTCAGACAATTATGCACTGAATGAAAATTTTAACCAATTCTGTGTGGATTTTGTGAAATATCTAGAATATGTTTTATGTTATCTGCATAGAAACCATTAAGACAGTTTTACATTGACACACATTTCAAGTTTAGTCCATATCATCTGTTGCCTGGATGACACAGCAGTTCATAGTGCAATGAAAGGATTTAAAGAGTCCTATTTCAAATTCATGTCTAGCTTCTCTAATAAAAATATACATATAATTCCTAAAGGGGAGAACTTTGTTCCCTTGAATATCAAGTAAGAATAGAAAACAATAGATAATGACAAGGATACTCCAATGCATGTAATATTTACATTTGCAAAGAACTCAGGTTTCAGGTCAAATTTAGAATGATATATATATATTTAATTATTTTGATTACTTTTGCAAATTTGTATTTTTGGCTTCTGAAAACTATTTAGATAAAATGTTCATATGCTGATTATTTTCTCATTGTACTGAAATCATCAACTGGGCTTTAAATAAGCTGTCCAAAGTGCTTTAATAATCAAAGTGGATTCCACCACACACAGTTTTGTTCTCCAAAAGTTATTTATAGTACTATATTTAAAGTAGTAGAATGCTTTGCAGTCTGGTCAGTATGAGAGTTTGCTCTACTAAAAACAACTAAAGAATGCCTCTTTCAAGGCAAAAGTGAATCAGTTTTATAATAAGGTCTGGAAAGAAACTTGGGATAACAATTGGTTCATAAATTTACATAGTTGTTTGCCTTCAGAAAATGAAAAATCCATTAGCATTTTAAGGCACTCAGTCATCTCTTTTTAAAATGTCAACAGCTGACAGTGCATTGTGAACGTACAATACTGTTCAAGCTGTATCAAGTGACTTCACCAAGGCAATCTTCCAGTCAGACACTGGCATCTAACAGCATTTCAACTCAGCTCTCAACTGTGAAAGACACTCTCTTTCCACCAGGAATCTGCCAGCTGCAATATATCTGATTTTGAAAATATTCTCTGGCTGTTGTGCAGAGGCATATATAGTTACAGAACTTCATGGTTGTCCTCAAAAAATGCATGTTACAGGCCACAAATATATATAAAATTTTGCCATGTCTAAGGGCAAAATAGAGTGGGTCTATACATTAGAAGTCCCTGGTCATGACACGTATCACATCATCTAAAGCATGCCAGGCTAATGCAGTGTTTGGCCTGCTAAAAACACTAAACATCAGCTGAGAGCCCATATTCTGTGAATAGGAGCTGCCATCCTCCAGAATTCAGTGCACACATGAAATCAGAGACTGTATCCAGTGCTGTGTTCCTGAGTGGAAGAGATTTTTAAAGAAACCAAGAACTGAACAAGGCTGGTAGCACATACCTGTAATCCCAGCAACTCAGGAGGCTGAGTCAAGAGGATCAAAAGTTGAGGCCTGAGACAGCAACTTAATGAGACCCTCAGCAACTTAGTGAGACTATGTCTCAAAATAAATAAATAAATAAATAAATAAAAGTGTTGGGGATGTAGCTTAGTTATAAAGTACCCCCACATTCAATATTCAATCCCCAGTACCAAGAAAAGGAAAAAAAAAAGGAAGAAATGAAGGGAGGGAGGGAGGAAGAGAGGAAGAAAATCAAGAATTGGATTCAGGAGTAGCCTCTCACCATCACACCAATGACTTATCATGTTCTTTGCCTTTCTTACCCTGGCAAATCTTCATTGTACCAAGGAACACTCTTGACAAGTTTCATTCAAAAGGATCCCATTGTACTTCAAGTTACAATTGCTATCCCCAAGCACTTTGTCCAGAGACACAGAGGACAAAAAATGGATTTGGATGAAAAGAATAGTACTGTGTTCCTGGAGTCGGACAGCATTGTGGAACTCTTGAGGGACTCTTGGTAATCTTTGCTCAGTTGTGATGTTAAATAGACAAGTCAACAAATCTGTTCTGAGGTACATTGTTATTTTGGGCTCAGTGAGGCTTTGAGTCATGTAACCAATTATTTCACTGAAATTTGAAGATTTGAGAGTTGGGTGTGAGGGACATTTAGATTGGAAGTAGAGGAGAAAATGAAAACCAGTTGTACTCCTGAGCCCACTATGGAGCTAGGAGCTCTGGTTCATCTTGTTAATTATCATTTGGCCACACTTTCATTGGGAAAGAGATTCACTGGGACCCTGGAAGTACTGCACTCCAAATACGTATGGAAGAGTGGATTTTCACTCAAATTCCACACACACAAAAAAAATTTGTTTTAAATATTTTTATTTTAAGTTCTCATTAAATCTGAAAATATTTTTTCCTACCTGAATTTTCTGTGAGGAATAAGGTAGATCAAATGTTTAAGTGATATAAAATATAGGAGATTAATCGACAAATTGGGTCTCATCTCTCATTTTAAATTGCACTTCCAAAATTTTTTTGAGAATTTAATACCAATAACCTTTAATTTTGTTGTATTTAAAATTTAGTTGAATCCTTAACTGAGAAAGGTTTAAAAGAAGAGACATTTGAACTTACTATTTTATTTTTGTTTTGCAGTTGTATCTTGAGTGAATTGTAAAGTTCTTTGACCTTGGCTTTTCTTATGAGCTTATTTCTGTTCTCTCTCTTTTATGCTTTTCAACATGGTTTCCTAATCAGGCCTTTGGAGAGAATTTTCATAGTCTCTGAAACTTCATCAAGTTTTCTTGATTCTTTATGATTGGCTTATTTGTATTTTAGCCTTGGAATAGTTTGCAGTCCAATTTTTTCTTCAACAAATCAATATATTGATTTCAATCGACACTGGATTGCTATGCTTTATATGTGTGTTTTTAAGGGTGGTAGTGAGATACAGTGAAAATGGACACATTTTAGACTTTTCCATTATTTCTTAAATACAGACTGATAACGTTCTGTACATATAGGTAGAGGGCAAGTTATAAACTTCCTCTTTTTAAAACTATTTGAGCATGATCACTTAAAATATATGTTCCATAGGATAAATAATGTCTTGAAGAACAGAAAAGTAATTAGGTATGAATACAAGAATATCATGGTCATTTCCAAAATAATATTTTATATTCAAAAACACACGGTGGATGTTTGCATATGGATATATATAACATAAATATTTATTTATTAAGAAACAAATGCTAAATTCTATTAATAACAATAAAAGTCTTTCTTATAACTCTTCACTTTTTAGAATAGAGACTCATTGTTATAGCTGTTCTGGAATTATAGATAAATTAAAAGGATATGCAGAAATTTCCCATGTTTTCTTCCCTTTCTCCATTTTTCTCACTTATTACATTTTTAGATTAGTATTTTACAGTCATGACAACCAATAAGCTAATATTGATGCACTATTATTAAAGTCCACAGTTTATTCATATTTCCCAGTTTTTGAATCTTATTAGATATTTCCTTTTCCTTTCTCATGATTTCACCCAGGATGCAATATTGCATTTCATCCACATGTCTGCTTAGGCTCCTCTTAGTGGTGACAGTTTTCTGACTTTTGATTTTATTGATGTCCTGGGCAGTTTTGAAGAGTACTAGTCAGATGTCTTGCAGGGTACCCATCTATTGGAAGTTGTCTGATGCATTATCTCATGATAAAACGAGGGCTGCAGGTTTGGAGAGAGAGAAAGTGAGGTACCATTTTTCCTATGGCACTTAATGGGTATTGTCAAGAATATTCTTGGCTATTAATATTGATGCTCATTACCTGAAGCATTTTTCAGGTTTCCCCACTGTACCGTTACTTTTACCCTCCCTCCCTAACAATACCATCTTCTTTAGGTGGGATTCTTTCTGAGTAGCTGCATGTAGGGATTATGTTCTCTCTCCATCAAGAAGCAATATCCTGTTTGGGATGTAGCTCAGTGATAGAGTGCTTGCCTAGTATGAATGAAGCCCTGAGAAATCCACACATTATCTGGACTTTATCAACATGATAAATTTTCCCATTGACTTTAATTTACTCTCTTTTACTCAGCTGTTTATTTATATCAGTATGGATGCATAGCATTTGTTTTCTAGTTTGGGTTACAACCTAATATTTTATTTATTGATGTACTTATTTATTCATTTTTCTTTAAATATTTCAGCTTTGGTCATTGGAAGTTAATTCAGTTGGTTCTTGTTCCCCTTTGGCATATTCCCATAATTGTGCATATATGTGTTTTCTTTGAACTTCTTTATTTCCTGTTACCACAAAACAAAATTCAGTCTTGTGTTTCTTGAATCAGCCATTTTTTTAACCAGTTCTGGTTCCTTGGGAGGATGATATTGAAAATCAAAATCTAGATGCTGTACATGCACACTGTATTGGGAGATATTTACTTGTGGGAGTATACTAATTTGTGTATACACATATCTATAACACTTCAAAATCTAACCATCTGTAATTATGTTAGCTAAATATGAGTTCCTAGTAATATTCCAACTCTAACAGCATATGGACCATTCTAGCTCCCTCCCCTAGTTTATCTGATAATCTCACTCCAACAGTGTGAAATCTAGCTGCTACCAATCTCTCCATGTATTTGTCATATTGAGGTATGTGTGGAGAGCAGTCTGTAATGGTTGATCTGAATTGCCCATTTAATTGGATTGAGAGATGCCTAGGATTAAAGGATTTCTGGGTCTGTCTATGAGGGTGTTTGCAGAGACAAATGGCATATAGGAAAAAAAACTGGGAGGGGAGACCCACCTGAATGTGGTGAGCACCATACAATAGGCTGAGGGCCCAGATAACAAAAGGCAGGAGAAGGAAGAAGTCACAGTGCTGCAAACAAGGTTCTTCTTGAGTGAATGTGTCTGTTGCTGCTGCCATCAACTGGGGACATCACTGGCTTCTTTACCTTCCAACCTGAATCCTCACTAGTGTTTCTCCAGGGAACCTCCAGGCCTTCAATCTTGGATTGATGCTTCATCATTAGTTGTGAGACTCCAGCTTCTGGTACCTCTACTCTCCAGTGTGCAGTCAGCTACTATGGGACCACCCAGCTTCTGATCATGGAATTTGATATAATATACCCTCTTTTATAATCATTCATATATATATGAACCTGACTGGTATGTGGCCTTAGAATTGTCAACACTTTGCCATGTGACAAAAAAAAAAAACATGTCAGAATACAGTAACTATGTTCAATTTCTTTTGGCTTTAGTCTTGCAGAAACAATTTGTTTGCAAAGGTACTGAAGTCATCACTTTTTACACCTAAGATTGTTCCATTCCTTAATAATACAGTTAGTTACTCTTCTTGCAGAATGCACTCCTTCCTGGGAAGCTAAAACTTTGAAATATTTTTTTTTAATTTGTATATTGTAATGGTTCAAACATAAGATATGCCCCCAAAGTTTCTGTTAATTCAGAAATATTCAGAGGTAAAATTACTGGATTATGAGAGTTGTAACATAATCAATCCATTCTAGTGTGAATGGATTGATTGGGTGTTAACTGTAAGCAGGTGAGGCATGGCTAGAGGAAGTGAGTTACCAGAGGCATGACCTGGAAGTCTTCATTTTACCTGTGGCCCTTTCCCCATCCCTGATTCCCATCCTCCATATCCTGAACAGCTTTCCTCAGCCATGCCCTTTAGCTCTGATGGGATGCTTCATCATGGCCCCAAGCAGTAGACTCAGATGGCTAAACCTTTGGAAGTGTGAACCAAAATAAAATTTTTCTCCTCTAAGGGGTTCTTGTCCAGTATTTTGGCATTATTTGGGAGTCACAGTTTCAGAGGCCTCAGTCCATAGATTGTGTTTTAGTCAGCTTTTTATTGCTGTGACTAAAAGACCTGAGAAGAACAACTTAAAAGGAGGAAAAGTGAATCCTCACTAGTGTTTCTCCAGGGAACTTCCAGGCCTTCAATCTTGGATTGATGCTGCATCATTAGTTGTGAGACTCCAGCTTCTGGCTCCTCTACTCTCCAATGTGCAGTCAGCTACTACAGGACCACCCCGCTTCTGATCATGGAATTCAATATAATATACCTCCTATAATATTCATTTATATATTATTTTTCTTGTTTTTCCCCTCTACTTGTCTTTCTCTAGAGGAACCTGACTGGTATGTGGTCTTAGAATTATGAACACTTTGCCATGTGACAAACAACATGGCTAAAATACAACTTAGAGGAGGAAAAATTTATTTGGGGCTCATGGTTTCAGAGGGCTCAGTGTATAGAAGGCAAACATAGCGCCTCCATGATCTCTTCTCAAATGAAGTCTTCTGGACCAGAAACCTATAGGGGGTGTGGTCTTGCAAATTCCTGAGATGCCATCTAGCCATCTTTCTTAGTGTCTCTGTGCAAAAGCACTTAAAATCTCTTTATTAGCTGCAATATCTTCAACAAGGACACATTTTTTGGGATGTGGTTTTCATTCAATTTTGTGAACAAACTGCAAGTTTTTGAAATTATTTAGCTCTGCTTTTGGCTGTCATTTTGGTCAGTAAATCTGGCTAAAAGCTGCCAACAATATCCCTGACACTGACTAAATGCTCTGGTACCTTGAAATTTCCTCTGCCAGAGTAATTAGTCCATCAGTTTAAATTCAGCATCAGAAAAAGTTTCAGGACATGGGAAGAATGTAAAGAATTTCTTTGTCAAAACATAATAAACATGACCCGTAGTTCAATTCTCAGGAGAGTTCTCATTTCCCTCTTAAAGCTCATGAGCACAGTTTGTCTTCCGAGCTCCCACAAGAATTCACCATTAAGCTCCATTTACAATATTCTGTATCTTTTCCAGCTTGTATATGTAAACTTTCACAAACTACTTCCCAGTGTTTCTGAATCACATGTCCATATTAATCAGAGCTATAACCCTGTTCTTCCTACCAGTTTCTTTTCTTCTTCTTCTTCCTCCTCCTCCTCCTCCTCCTTCTTCTTAGTTTTTTCATTGTTGTAACCAAGACACCAAAAACAAACAACTTAGAGGAGGAAAAATTTATTTGTGGCTCATGGCTTAAGAGATTTCAGTGTGAACGATACTCAGCTCATGATGGATGGGGGAAGGAGCTGTAGGGAAGTGTTTTAGTCAGCTTTTTCACTATTGATACTAAAAGATCTGACCATGCAATTGTAGAGGAGAAGTTTATTTAAGACTTCATGATTTTGGAGGTCTTAGTCTACAAAAGGCTGGCTCCACTCCTTGGGGCTCAAAGTGAGCCTAGACATCATGGCAGAAGAGTGTGGTGGAGGGAAGCAGCTCATATGGTGATCAGAAAGCAGAGAAAGACACCCTACTGGCCAGATACAAATATATACCTCATAGCCACGATGCCAGTGGATCACTCCCTCCAGCCACACCTCACCTGCCTCCAGTTACCACTCAGGTATTAATTCACTGATTAGGTTAAGGCTATGACCCAATTGTTTCTCCTGCAAACCTTCTTGCATTAACTCACTCTTCAGCTTTTGGAGGACAGCACATCTAAAGTATAACAGGAAGAACAACCCTTCCAGGGTACACCTCAGTTATTCACCTCCTCCAGTCATGCTCTACCTGACTATAGTTACCACTGAGTCTTTCCATGGAAACTAGGATGGACCAATTAGGTTATAGCTTTCATAATCTAATAATTTTTCCCTAAATGTCATGCATTTTCAGGAGATTTGTGGGGACATCTCATATTCAATCATTACAGAAGTTATGAAGATTTTTTCATTCCTTAACAAATTTATACTGGTTAAAACTACATCACTATTTGCAACCAGATATAAAATTTAAAAACTTCCATTTGAAATTGTCCATAGCTGCATATCTATTATAGTTAATAGTAAACCAAGCAAAGTATTGAGGGAAAAAAGAAATGCTTAGTAACCCAGAAATTCAAAAAGACAGGAAATGAGCAAGGATGCTAAGGTGCCCAGTTGGGTGAGTCTATGACTAGTGAAGAATTCTAACTTAAACCAAAGTTTATCTATCAATATCCCTGGAAGTCCTCCAGCATGCTGAAACAAGTATTTCAGTTTGTATGTCTATGCCATTCAACCAGTAACAAACATTCATTCACACACTCTGCAACCATTCTTTTTCTCATATTGGTAAAATAGAGTTGCAAATGTTACAACATGGTTACTCAGATACCAATGCCACAAGAGAGGGAAGTGTTTTCATTATCTCCATGATGTATTAAAGAGTTTTGCTTCTCAGAAGCAGTTTAAGAATACAAATATTTGTTTATTTCTTGCACAAGCACACATTCTCATCAAAGCCTACAATGTAAACCACAGTCAGAAATAAGTGTTACTGAAGTAGCATATCAGTTTAATCATATTTCCTACAGTCCAACTTGTAGCTTTCTTTGCTTAAATAACATTGTACACAGAACCCATTTTTCTTAGTAATGGGCTAAAGCTTTAGAAATAGATGCCCCTATTTCATTTAGCAAATGAAATACTGTTCTCTATGGCTTGAAACTAAAAGTATCCTAACCATTAACACATTTACATGTTTAAAAGCAATAACTTGTCTTTTTTTTATTAACAAGGAGAAAAGATTTTTGAGTGTATTTACCATAAAGAGATGAAAAATGTACAAATTGATGTAGTTGCAATTTTTAAATAACCACCTATATGGAGCATTATTGGCCTCAGCATCTGTATTGCTGAAAGAGTTTGAGAGCTTCACAACTTCAGCTGTACATGCAAGACCCCAATGCTTTCTGTACCACTCTTCCATGAGGGTTCTTAAATCAGCTCTGTACATGCAGGTGACTGAATTTTTCTGATCCAAATGTTCAATTAATACGAGAATAGTAGGTCATTAATCTATAGGTGCCACATTGTGATCTATGAACTTGAGTAAGAAAGCATGTATTTCCTTTTAATTAATTTTGATTAATCCTCTATACAGTCTTGAGCAACATGGGAGTGCCATGTTATTTGGAACATATTGATTAATGTCATTTTGATTGTCTAGGATTTCAATCATGTTTGAATCCAAAGGGTCTGAACTCCAGAGTTGATTCTCTCTAACTAGATGCTTTCAGATAACGCCAGCTATAGGTGGATCATTGATGATGGATTTCCACTTCCTTAAATGACATCACCTTTTCATAGGCTTCTTCAGAATTAGCTAACCCAGACTTTAAATGTATCTCTTGACTTCTATAAGCAGATTGTCCACCGAGTCCTGGAGAAAGTTCAATGTCATTTGTTATTACTTATTATTACTTAGTTGTTTTTATTGAGTTGTCCCAATGCTTTCAGAGTGAGGACTCTAGTTCCTTTTCAATGCAAGATAAATTCCAGCACTGCCTCTTCTTCATCCCTCAGATACCTTACACATCAGCTAATCATACAGAACTACTCTTGAGTTACAGTATCATTCAAATACTCCCTTTCTGATTTGCCCCAAATTTATTTACTTTAGATTAGTCTTAGAGTAGATGCTTTCTCTTCTGTGTGTTGATATGGAAACAATACTGTCTACAATCATCTAGTTTTATTTTATAACTTCTTTGATCAAAGAAGCACAAAAAGTATTTGAAGTACTCCCAGATTGTCATCAGGCAAGAGAATGACAACAGCTTGGAGTGCCTGGTGGAACAGATACTTGGGTACATATTTGTAGATCTGGAATAAAATCTCCAAGAATTTCTTCATCATAATTACCTCAGAAGTTTTCCAGAATAGGGCTTTAACTTGTTTGCTCATCATAAGAAGATTACCCCTCTCAGTTGAAATAATCTATTACACTTATATTTATCCAGTGTAAACCCGGAATCTGAGATATGATCAGGTGTCCTTTGTGGGTGTATATGTTTTCCATGTGAATAACACTGTTCCCAAAGACCAAGAGAGGATATGTACTCCTAGTGTGGAGAACTCAAATATGGTATAACATGGATTCATGTTTGTGCCTTGGAAAATCTTGAACCTTCATATAGATCAATCCATACCAATTAATATGAATCCCAAACTAGAACTGGAACACTCAGGAACAAAAATTTTTCTCTTCTTGAAAACTGTCTAAATAATTAAAAAGTGATACAAATGCACACAGAAGGTTGTCAATTGGGCCAAATTTGGGAAGAAATTGTCTTAGGTTAAAGAATCAATCAGCATTTCACATTATATAGTTCATCACTTCTGAAATATGGAGAAAAGCAGTCAGACCACAGCATTATCTGGATTTGATCATTCATTGAAGCCATCATTCTGTAAGAACAATCTAGTAACATAATAAAATAATAAAAAAAAAAACTCATCCTAACTTAAGCCAATGAAATACTGTTCTCTATGGCTTGAAACTAAAAGTATCCTAACTATTAACACATTTACATATTTAAAAACAATAACTTATCTTTTTTATTAACAAGGAGAAAAGACTTTTGAGTGTATTTGCCATAAAGAGATGAAAAATGTACAAGATAATAGATATGTTGATTACATTATTAACTAATATATATATATACATGAGTCAAAACATCACATTATACATCATAGGTATGTACAATTGTTGTCTGTTAAAGAAAAAATATCATTATCAAAAAAAAAAAGAAAGAAAAGAAGAAGAAGAATAAAGAAATAGAATTTTCTCTAGTTCATTTAAGGAGATCAGTTGAGTAATGTTTATTGGACAGTCCACATCATCTTCAGAAGGGTCAGAGTCAGGTCTGTTGGCTACTCATCAGAAACACACCACAGGGGTACTCATCAGAGATCCACCACAGCCTGTGCTGGGAACAGATGGACACTGATAGTCACACCACTCACTCCCTGTCACTGCCTCTCTAGAGCTGATGAATCCTGTACCTGCTGCTTCTTCACCTTGTTTTATTATGATTAAATCCATATTCAGGGGTCTGAGGGGATCTAGCTACAAGGGAAACTGAGGAAGACCACTTAAAGAACTAGCTTTCCTGAGCCTCCCTGGCAGCATCTCTTCCATAATGTTCTGGGATCCATAATGTATTTGTACTCACAGGCTCTACTTTGTAAATAGAGAAGTTTTTTTTAAAATGCATTTATATACCTCAGTAGATTATAAACATTTTAAAATCTATAACCCAAGGACCATGTCTAATCCTCTTAGGCATCTTCCAGCATCATATCTGACACATAATAGGTCCCCATTTCTTTCAGAGATCTAAACTGAATACCTCTTTTGGAATGAGAATAAAACAGGAAGAGCTACCAAAATAATTCTTGCTAAGAGACATAGGTAGTCAGATTTCTTCGTTCCTGTTCCAAAACTCTCATCATACAGTACTAAGTTCTTATACTTTAATAATGATAGTTTGCTCTACATTTTTATGCATAGGCAAACTTTCCCAATGATGTAATAAGAAAAGTGGGTGCATTGCTTTAATTCATGGTCACAGAAAGCAATGACATTGGAATTTCACTTGATGCACTTTAAAAAATAAATTATAGACTTCATTTTGTCTCTTTTTGCAAGCACCTTGAATAGACTTTGTAAGTTTTAAATTGATTTGTATTAGGGTGGATTGAAAGCCTTTCAAAAGAATATGTTTGAAAAAACCTTAGTGCCTTTCATGAACATGACTTTCCTTTAAAGTAACTGATGGTTACTTTCTTTTAAAGTAACTGATGGTTCTGTTTTGACCATGTTTTTAAAAAGTTATGCATCCCTTAATTATGGTCAAATATAATTTGTTCACCAAAAATGAAGCAATAGCTTGAAATAAGTAGTCATTATTAAATGTACTAAAATACTCATTTTATAGCTTTAATTATTTTTAAAATTTTTAGAATATTATAAATTGCAGCCTCATTAAGTGAAATAGTACACATCAGAACTCCTATATTGTATCTGTGCTTATTTTATGCTCTGCAAAATACATATAAATTTTTTAGTTCCAAATTCTACTACCAGAATTGCATTATAGACACATGAACTCATAGCATGAGGAAATGGCAAAACACAATCTTGAGGTGCCACAATCATCATATTTTATCATGCTTCAGATGCTTCGGTTTTGAGTATATTTCTTTGAAAACCCAATCATTGTTCATGAGTTATTGGAAAAAAATTAGTTTATCTGAAAAACTCTCTCATAAGAATCTACCAGATAGTTTAATTTTTCATTTCTACAGTGTTGGAGGTGAGGTCAAAGGAGAACATTTCTTTAACAAACATCAAGTTATAAGAGATTGCTAAGATGATGAAAAAAATAAATGCAAAAAAAATCTACCAAATAAAAAATTGTGCCCTTTCAATAATTTTATTTAATATATATATATATATATATATATATATATTAGTATTTTATAGATGTGTAATAAGAGGTCACTCTTTATTGATTTTTCTCCAATAAAAATTTTAAATAATAAATTACAGACTATTGAGGCTAAAGCTTAAAAATCACTTATAATATTTATCTTTCTGAAATTTAAATACAAAAAGAAAAGCTGAATTCAATGGATTATTAATTGCCTCTGTGCCTCCAATAATGAGTTAAGCAGGGGATCCTGTGAATTTCCATTGTGTTTTGTATTTATCACTTCCCATTGAATTTACCTAGTTACTAGTTTATTTCATGCTCAAGGCTGAAATTTTTTTAGGTCAGGGACTTTGAAATGATAATGGTTGGAGTTTCATTTCCTAGGATCATTTTAGACACATAATAGGTACTCAGTAATTAGTCTTATTTGTGTCAAATCAAAGGTGAAAAAGAAACACCTTTGATTCAGAAAGGGTATCGGTCTGTTTTGAAATTTAGAGCAGACACCTGGCACCTGTCTCTTTATGTGTAAATGATTCAAGTCACACAGGGCACTAAAATATAAGAGATTTCATTTTAAAGAGATAACCGTATTTATAGACATTTTCTTTCTTGAATGAAATTAATCAAGGTAAACAAAAGACTCTCCAAATGCTGAAAAGCAGAAGTAGAAAGACTTGTTTGGAAACAGTTGGGATCACTCAAGCCAGACTTATTACAGCCAAAGAGGTAAGACTCTTGGAATTCTGAATGTATCTTGAGATTATACCGAATGCCATATCTGATGAATTGATAAAGATTATGAGTAAAATCTTGACTTGTAGGGTTTTGGTCTGAGTAACTACAAAAAAAGAGAGCACTCTTCATTGAGTTTCCAAAATTTCAGAGGGAATAGATTTGAAGGAAATTGGGACTTCAGAAGTGAATGTGCCATGTTTCAACATGTTAGGATTTTGCACTAAATAAAATTATGGGGGAGACCTTTGCATAAAGAGTTGAGAGTTTAGAAGAGATATCTGGGCAAGAAACATAAACCATAGAGTTTCAGCATATATTTATCATTAAAGGAATGGATGAAAATCAGGTAGGACTGAATGTAGCACAGCACATTTGAGGAGGAGAGAATGATTCCCAGGGCACTCCAGCTTCGTGCATTTGTGCAGAGACAGAATGGACAGATGTCTGATGTGTAAGGAGGAAATTAAGCTAGTGTGTCATCCAGTAATATAAGCAAAGAGAAAGTTTCTAGGAGAAGAAGGTGATCAATTATGTCAAATTCTGCATATACATAATGCAACATTGGAATGGCATATTGATCAGTTAACTTTGCAATGCAGAAAGGTCTTTGGAAAGCTTCAGAGGTTGTTTCTGTTCCAGTGTTATGTCAAAATAAATTTGGAGTGAATTTATAAAACAGTGTAGGAAAGGAATCAGAATTAGTAAGAACAGAGAATTTTAAGAAATTGCATTGGAGGATGGAGACAAAATAGGTCAAGAGAAGTTTGTTTTAACTATTTTTGAAAGAAATAAGAACACAAAGTTTGTGTATTAATGGGCTCATTTAGAAGAGAAGTTATCACTGATGATAAAAAGAGTGTCCAAAAAATAAGAATAAGAGTATATTGCTTAGAGTGTAAAAAAAGGAGGTACTGCCTCTACATGAGTTCAGAGAACGTCCATGTATGTTAGGAAAGAAGATGCTGTGTAGACACATAGATACTGCTAGGTGATTGGTAAGGAGGCAACCTTTCAGAAGTTGGGTTAATCTGTTCAGAGAAGTAGAAGGCAAACCTAGAATGGAGATAGTAAAGAATCGTGGAATTTTTGAGGAATGTGAAGAAGGAGAGTGGGCAAAAAAGTGGGTTATGGAAATAGATTCTAGATTTTGGGCAGGATGGGGGAGCCAACTAGATCTCATACTTACACACTGTGCTTCAGCCATGTTGAGCTCCATGCCAAAGTCAGCTGGTAGGGAAATGGATTTGCGATTTTAGGTATTTTGCTCAATGAGTGCAGTGAGGCAAGAGAGAAACATGGGTTTAGACATTCCAGGCAAAGGACTGATTATGCTAATACACAATGGAATTTAACTTAAGGAGGGGAACAGGGCCACTTAATACTACTTAATACTAGTATCATGTGCAGTATAGAATCCAGTGTGCTAAGTCAAGGGAATGTAGAAGAAGGCCAACTTCCTAAAACTTTTAAGTACGAATTTGGCTCATAAATAAACAACACCCCCCCCACACCTCCCCTCACACACAGGTACACACATCTGCTTAAAGTTATTGTAGCACCTTTTTCTTTTGCTCCCTGTCTCAAGATATTTGTTTGGGAAACTGAAATGGCAGATGGCCCTATTCACCGACAACATCACACATCTCTTTTTTAATGAGAAAGAAAGATGAGACATTTCCAACATCACATTCAGATGAACCATTTGAGTGGTGGAATGTGACTGCCAACAACAACAACAACAAAGTGTACAAATAGACAGATAAGTCTTCCCCAAAAATAAAAAAATAAAAAGTCTAGAGAATCAAATGTTCAGTGCTGAAGTTGTTATATTCCTTTCATTTATCATTTCAAGCTGCGTTGTTTTGATGGCTTCTCAGCTGTGAGACTACTGGTGCTGATGCAGAGATAATGAAATACTGAAAGCCCCAAACAACAGAACCGTCTGTAACTGGTAATGGGCAGCCTTCTTCAGTTTATTAACTCCAGCTGTGCTGTTTGACTGCTTATCTTTTTTTTTTTTTATTTTTTGGGAAGAGGTGCCACACGAGGTGAATATTGAATGGAAGATAAAGGATCTGATGTCACAGGCAACTGGATCACATAGAATCAGAATTACAAGATAGGCAGGCTGAGGAAATTGCACACCTTTGAAACACAGCTTCAAGTTCATCCAGATAAAAAGTAACTAATGTGTGTTCTACTCCATGAAGGTGTGTCCACTGTGGTTTTCACAGTGGCACTTGATAATGAATTTACTGATTATGTGCCCAGACAGAAGTCTGAACAAGATTAGAGAATAGACAAGGTATCACGGTATAACCGAATCTTTTTCTAATACTAAGGTCTCCTGAATTTTAAAAGAAAGAAATTTTTCCAGTTGTGTGTGGGTGTATGGGGGGATGTTGGGGAGGATAAGAGTGGAAATGCTTGCTATCTTTTTCTTCACTCTTTTTTCCCCTTATATTTTGTTGTATAGGGCCATTTAATCACTTTTAAAAGAAAAGATAATGACTTAAGCAACCAGATACAGCAGTGCTCCCAAACTTGCAATACAGAAGTAGAACAAAGAGCAAGTTTACCATTTTTCTTGACCTCTTAGCTGAAGTTGTAAGGCATCCAACTGACCCAAAGTTTTAGGAGGTGAAGTGCCTTGCAGGGAGGACCAAGACAAAAGAACTTAACTGGGCAGAAAGTTGCTTATTAATTAACCTGGTTAATCTAGGTGATTGATAACTCTTGGTGGCTTGCCAAACATGTGCCGTTGAGAGTCCTGGGAAAATCCCCCTGATGTTGCAGACCTCCAGAATGGAAACAACAGCCAGTGGAGGAGGGATTTCAACATTGCAAAGGGATACTTCTCCCCTTAAACTGTGAAAGGCTTGCAAATCCTTCTACTCACAAGCCACTAAGAAACCCTGTTGCCATCTGAGAAAAGGGAATGCTAGAGCAAAATAGAACAAAACACAAAAACCTACTACTGGGGCAGTGTCAGAAACAAAGAGATAGGGAGGGTGTGAGCACTGAGACCACCTTTAAAATTCAGTGGCTTGGTGCTGCTCTAAGGCTGAGAGTGTATCAGAATAACAAAACTCCCCCACCCCCACCACCATCTCAACCCCCCTGTCAAGCTGTAAAGCCTTGAGCCACTAGTGTGACCTGTAAGATGCAATCCTTGTCTGAATTTTAGCTAAAAACAATGATCAAAAGCTGAGTCTGGATCAGAAATAGAATAAACACACAATGTACAACATAAACACTGAAATTATAAAAGAACCCTTTGGCATCAACTTTAAACAAAAGAGAAATATTAAAGTACATCAAGAAAAAGAAAGAAAATACCAAAGAGATACGAAAGATATATCTGTATAAAGAAATGAAGAGCAATGTTAATGGAATAAATGGAGGCTAAATAAATTCTGTTTGGTATTAGTTTTCTATGGATGCATAACAAATCACCACAAGCTTAGTTATTTAAAATTTCAGCCAGTTATTATCTCGCAGTTCTGAACTCAGAAGTCTGACCTGGCTTTTCTTTGCTCAGGATCTCACAGTCCGGAACGGAGATTTTATCTGAGGCTCAGGATTCACTTTCAGACTCACCAATTATTGTCAAACTTCAATTCCTTGAAGTGGAAGCACTATGTTCCTGTTTCCTTCCTGACTGTGAGCAGGGATTGGCCCTCAGCTGTTGGAAGCCTCTTAAGTCCTCCTTCTATGCCCTGTGGGTAGCCCCCCACATGTCTAGGTGCTTCTCCCAAGCCAGTAGGAGGATCTCAGACACTTCTGGTTTTAATGAGCTAGCTGCCCTAGGTAAAGTTCACATGGAATAATCTTGCTTTTGATTAACACAAAGTCAAATGATTAGAGACCTTAACTACATCTGCAAAATCTTTTTTTGCTATGTAACATAGCATATTCATGGTAGTGGTATTTTTTCATGTTCAAGGTCTCCCCCAACTAAAAGCATGCGGATTACACATGATGCACACAATACAAGGCTGAATTATTGGAAATCATTTGATTTTTTTTCTATTCTAGCTTTTATAAAAAGTAATACTTGCAGTAATATAGAATAGACTTACAGCATATTGAAAAATAAAAAAAATAATGATACTAGGATTGAGAAAGAAAGAAAGGAATTGGTTATTGCATAAATTCCATTTATTCTATGTAAAATAGCATGATACCATTCTAATGTAAATATTTCTATTGTAAGCCAAAGGGGACCATTATAAAATTTTTAAAATACATAAAAAATAAGACAGTAGAGGGAGTTGAAATTAAAAAAAAATCTTCTGTAAACTAAAGAAGTAGTAAGAAAGAGAAAATAAATACAAATTTAAAAGACAGAAGAAGATCATCTAGGATTTTTTTTTTTTTTTTTTAGATTTCCATGTGTGAGAGTAAACATGCAATATTTGTCTTTTTTTTTTAAATTTTTTATTTTTTTTATTGGTTGTTCACAACATTACAAAGCTCTTGACATATCATATTTCATACATTAGATTGAAGTGGGTTATGAACTCCCAATTTTACCCCAAATGCAGATTGCAGAATCACGTCGGTTATACATCCACAATTTTACATAATGCCCAATTAGTAATTGTTGTATTCTGCTGCCTTTCCTATCCCGTACGGGATAGGAAAGGCATCTAGGATGTTTTTAGATTTCTATACAAATGCATCAATAATTACATTATAGGATTATATGTAAATGTTCTAAATGTACAAATTAAAAGACTGACATTGTAAAATTGGATAAAAATGCAAGACTTGATATATCTTGACTATAAGAAACCCACATTAATTATAAAGAAAAAGAGAAGAGAACTTAAAAAGGGAAGAAGGAAAAAAGATAAACCTCTAAAATTAACCAAAATAAATTAGAAGTATATCTAAAAGTATCAGGTAAAGTAGACTTTGGGGTAAAAAGTATTTTCAGGGCTTATCTGGTTTTACACAATGAGAAAAGGGCTTTTTCCAAGATATAACATCAGAAATATGATGTACTTAAGTTGATTTCTTTTTATTTTATCTTGATTTTTAAAAATTTTTAATTTGTTATATATGACAACAGAATGTATTACAATTCATATTACACATGCAGAGCATAATTTTTCATATCTCTGGTTGTACACAAGATTTCTTGAAATAGAAAAATTTCTTCAAATAAGAAAAAAAATGAAAGAACTCAAAGAAGAAATAAGAAAAAACAAAGAGTTTAGCTTAAGTCTTTAATACTCCTTTTTCATTAATTGATAAAACAAACATATGGTCAATCAGTGAGTATACACAACTTGAACAATACTGTTATGGAACTGGACCTGAAAGATATTTATCGTCCATTAAAAAAATATAATTATTTATTTATTTTTATGCAGTGCTAAGGATTGATCCCAGTGCCTCACATATAAGCCAGTTCTCTGTCACTGAGTTTACAGCCTCAGTCCTATAGTCCACAAAAAGCAACATAGTCTTCTCAAAAGCATATAGAAAACAGATAAGGAAACAATAACAACAAAACCTAACAAATTAAAAAATTTAGAGATCATACAAAGAATATACTTAACCATATAGATCAAAATAGAAATCAATAATAAAGTGATGTAACAAGAATTATAGAATTATAAAATATTAGAAAATTTTAAAAAAATCTAAATAAGTGTGAATCAAATAGGAAATCTCTGATTAAATTTAACAGTTTTTTTGAACTTGATGAAAGAAAAAAAAGATAACATCAAAATAAGTTATCTAAAATAGTGTTTACAAAGACAGTTGGAACAATAAAAATATATTCCAAAGGAAGATTTTAAATCAGTAATTTAAGAAACTGAAGAGGGGAAGCTATAGCTAACTTGAAAGCAAAAGCATAAGGGAAATAATAAAGTAGCAGAAATCAATGATATAGAGAATTGTTTAATTAATAAAATAAATAAAAATTAAAGCAGGTTCTTTAGAGAACAATAAATAAAATTAATAAACTATATTATCCAGTTTGACTGACGTGGAGAAAGAAGAACAAACGCAATTTAACTACAGCAGAAATAAGAACCATCACTACAGACCACAGAAGAACTGATGGAGAATGAAGGGAATACTAAATAAAAACTCCAACTGCATCATTTGGAATATGTTACTACTTTGAAATTCACGAGCACTAAAACTAAATCAAAATACAAAATATGTGTATATTAGAGAAATTGAATTTGTAGTTAAAGCCTTCCTACATGGAGAACTCTAGGCCCAAATGATTTTGCTGGCAAAAACTTATATTTATAACAACAGCAAAAAAGATACATTTTCCACACAAATCTTTCTGAAAACTGGAAGAGGAGGAAATACTTCTCAACTTCTTTATGGTCTTAGTATTTATCCCACAGACGAAAAGCTGGTTCAATTTTTGAAAATCAATCAATGTAATATAATAAGAACCTAAATAAAGAAACCTATTTAGTCAGCTCAATTGATGTGGAAAAAGCACAAGACGAAATTCATCATTTATGCAAAACAATTCCACAAATTGGGAACAGAGGGGATGTCTTGTACTTGAAAAAGAGAGTCCACTAAAAGTTTATAATTGTCATTAGCTCTAGTAATGAAACACAGAATGTTTTCCTCCAATACCAGTCATATTTTTCTCCTCTGTTCAACATCATTTGGGAAATCCTACTGCTGTGTTAGTCTGGGTTTCATTCACTCTGCTGGTGTGTGAGGAATCCTTTCTTAAAGTTATAAGGACAGCTGGGTACAGGATAACTGACACTGGTCAGATAAGACTAACACATTCACACTACAGGAGGAAGATACTGTATTTCAGGAGGAGCCACACTGTAGCTGCACTTGGGAACGGAATAAATGAATAAGGGCTACAAGAGACAGGTTTTGTAGTAACAAGAAGATGCAGCTAACCTGGGTTTGGAGGGAAGGAAATGATTGGCCTACTTGAGTAATGCTACAGGTAGATGAGGAACTGAAACCCGTTACTCAAGGAGAGTGGGCACTCAGTGGTAAGGAGAGTTGTTGGCTAGGGTTCATTTTCACTGGAGAAGAGGCAGAAGGCTAGGTTTTTTGAGTCCCTCCTGATACTATTGATTGAATTGTGCCCTACCAAAAACATGTGAAATATTAATCCAGTGTCACTGATGCTCTAGAAGAAGAGAGGAATTGGAAAGAAAGATATGTAGACGCAGTTAAAACACCAGAACACAGATTGGAGTAATGAATCTGCAAGCAAAGGGATGCCAGGGATTATTGACAAACATCATAACTAGAAGAGGCTGGGGAAGATATTTCTCTTGCAAGTATCAGGGAGAATGAAGACACCTTAATTTTATAATTCTGTCTCTGGCTTCCAGGATTGTGAGACAGTAAACGTTAGTTGTTTTTAATAGCCCAGTTAGTGATACTTTTTTGTTTTAGCCCTAGAAAATAATATATATTGTGTCAAGATGATACTTAATATTGAAAATTTGCATCAGGTCTGACACCTTTCAAAGTCAGTGCATAGTGGGGAAAAAGGGAATATAGACTGATAAAGACAAAACTGTCACTATTAACCAGTATAAGTTTACCCCCAAATTCTACAAAATATCTCATAGAAAAAATGAGTTTAATTAGTTTTCAGAATGTAAAAAAATCAAATAAATACAAAAATAATTTTATGTACATGTACCAATAATAGAAAATCGAAGATAGAATTTTTATGACTAAGAATAAAAAAGTTATTTTATAAATCCACTCACTTATGTCTGGGATTTGTATCCATAGATTGAAAATGAAAGAATACTGATAAAAATCAATGAAAGCCTAAATGGGGTGAGGTACCACAATCTCATAACGTGATATCATAAATAAGTCAGCCCCCCTTATTTGACATATACATTAAATGTAATCTTAATGAAAATCCCAGGAAACTTTTTGTAAATATTGACAAGATGTTTTTAAAATTTGTATGGAAAGGGAAAGTTAGTGGAATATATAACACTTTAGAAAAAGAAAAGTTGGGAAGATCCATACGTCTAATTTTGAAATTCCTTATAAAGTTACAATAATCAAGATATCTTGTATCAAATTTTTGATAGTGTAGAGGAAGACCTCAATGGAATACTATAGAGATTCCTCCCGTCAAAACAGATCCATGTATATAAGGGTAACAAATTTTAGCAAAGGCATAATTGCAATTCCGTGGAGAAATAATAGTCTAGAAAATAGTGTCTGAAACTTTTGATACTGTACTAAAAAATGTGAACCTCACTGCATCCACACAGTCACCTCAAAGTTGTCATATGCCTTAAGATAAAAATTTGAAGCTTCCACAATCCAATTTGTGAAGAAAATCTGAATGACTTTGCTTTTGAGAGACTTTTAGATACAAATGAAAAGCAAGATCTATAAATGAAAAATGCATTTGAATGGATTTCATCAAAACTGAAAACTTCTGAGATATAAAAATATACTTCCTTTGAAATATACTACCAAGAGAATAAAAAAATGGGAAAATACTTTAAAATAATAATGTCTGTTAAAGGATTTAGTTCAATAATATAAAGGACACTCAAAACTCAATAATGAGACAAGAAATCTAAAAATAAAATAGGCGAATTACCAAAGACGACACTCAGATGGCAGATAAGCAGATGAGATATTCAACATCATTAATGATTAGGAAAATATAAATTAAAATTGTAACTAGATACCATTATATATCTATTAGCTTAAATTTAAAAACAAACTCATTGGAAATGTAAGGTTTGGTGATAGTGATGGTCTAGAGCATCTGTAATAGGGATATGTTGTGTTGAGGGTGAGGATACAAAACGGCTCACCAACTTTGGAGGCAAATAGAAAATCACATTAAAGCAACCAAAGAGTGATGACTAGATGATACATTAAAAAACAAAATTAGTGGTGACAAGTTTAAGGGAAAATGAAATGATAGCATACTCTTGAAGTTTCTCTCTCTCAAAAAAGTTTTTCTTTTTTTCTTTTTGGTGTGTGTGTGTGTGTGTGTGTGTGTGTGTGTGTGTGTGTGTAAAAGTAAATAATTTAAGTATATAACAACAAAGTCTAGGAAATACCAGCTTCACCTTCTAATTACAGTTAACCTCACCAGTCATAATACAACTTGACAACATGTACCTTCTGAAGGGACCCTCAGCCTTGCTTCTGTCATTCTTTGCTCAAATCCATGACTTCAATATAGTCATGAGAATACAGTATACATAATTAGATTTGGGCATATTCTACAGAACACCCTATTTGTACACATTTAAAACATCAAGGTCCTGAAAAAGAAGGAAAGACTGAGGGACTGTAACAGACTAGAGAAGACTCAAGTGATGTGACAGGTCCCTGCACCATGGGATCCTGCATGGGATCCCGGAACAGAAACAGGACTTTCTTAAAGACAAGGTGTAATACAGCTAATGTAAAATTTAGGAAATCAACAAACCAAAATGTGAAAAAGGGAAGTTCCACACCATTGAAATATATGATATTCAGAGAATAGGAAACCCCCCCCCAAAAAAATACCCAGCAATCATGATAAAACCAATTTCAATTGACATTTTCTGAGTGATCTGATAAACAGTGAGGTTTAATTTTCATTCATCCTCATTCAATTGAGTTGTAGCAATGTACACCATGTATCCTTACTATTTTGATGTAATTCATTCACATTTGCTTCTATTTCTTGTTTAATAAGGAATCATTTAGCTAATTCTAGCTAGTTTGGCGGACCATGGGACAGGTGAAGGTTAATGACCTATAGAGCCATATCTGCTGTCTCTGTTTCTGTCATGATTATCTGTTTGACAAGTTATAATTTCCCTGTATTTACTGTTTATTATATTTTTTGAGCCTTTTTCCTCAAAATTCCCAGATCTTTTTCAGGTATCCAGGATGAAACATGAGACAGGAGTGCTCATAAGCAAGCAATTCCAAATATACCGCAATATACCTTCAATAGTCATTTAATGGGAACATAGAACCCACCACACACCAGTGAGTTCTATAGGCACTTTGCAATGTGCATAAGAACTAACCCAACTATGGAACTCCTCTGTACTCTGTAGATAGAAAATCTCCTTTAAACCCCACAAATTCACTGTTTGAAAGGACACACGAGGTTTCCTAAATCATCTGAATGTGACTAGAAATTCTCTGAAATGACTGATATATTTGACTATGACAGTCATTTGAGAGGAAGTATGAGAAATTTTGCAAGGCCTTTCAAATCATGTCAACATAATTCTTTTTCTGTGCTATCTTTCTGTTTTGCTTTTTAAGACTCATATTTAATAGAGAAAAGCTTCCTTGGGTGTGCAGCTAATATCCTTAGCAATATTTATAACTATAGTTACTTTTTAAAAAGTGTTTCTTAAAGTGGAAAGAGAGGGGATGAACATATTTTAATTCCCATTGCTATTGAGAGTCTTAATATTCCTGTTTTTTTTTCTACAGTAAAACATATTTTACCTTGCATGGATTTCAAATGGTTTGACTCCATTTTCAGTGTCGCAAACATGCCACAGAAATATAAATTCCCCAGCTGAAATATCTTTTGGAGTCCTCAGTGGCCAGTTGTATCTCTCTAATGGCATGCATTTTCTTCTTTTTTCATCATTACTATGTGTGTGTGGTGTGTATTTCTATATATTTACATATAAACATATGTTTTCCTATTGCATTATGAATTCCTTAGCTTTAACTGTCCCTATTCTATTAAACACAGCACAATATATGATTCCTGAATATTGCCACAGATCAGAATATATTTATTGAAAATAATCAAGATATTAATTAGATATGTTTCTTCATAATTCCAATCCTTCAATAAAGAGAGTATAGGTTTTGCTTTTGTTTTGTTTGGGTAACAATTGTTTTAAGTCTCCACCCTTGTCTTGTATTCCTATGTATCCTTCCATACCCTTTGCAATGTGGCCTGCAGCTCTTTCCATCAAGGGAAGACTATATTTTCCCACACCCTGAATCAACTGATTCAGGGTGTGGGAAAATATAGTATATCTTGTGAAGACATACAATTCTCTCTGTATCTATGTCCACTTCCCTGTGAATAAGCTCTGGCCTGCAAGAAGAAAAAAAAATGCCATGGTTTGGCAGAGATAAGCCAATCCGATTGAAACAACCCCAGAAAGGCCAGCTACTGCCAACTGCTCAGCTACTATGGTTGCCTAAAAGAGCCCTGTCCAGATCAGCCAAGCTCCTGCCTGGGTAACCAGAACTGTTCAGACCGCTCATTGACTGGCAAGCAGAAATTAATATGTATTGTTGCACATCACTGAGGTTTTGTGGTTGTTTATTACATACCATTATTTGGGCAATAGACAGCAGATAAACAAGTAGCAAATGTTACTAATTTTAAACAAAATGCTATAGTTTATGTTATATAGATGACTTTGTTTTCTTAATTTATACCTGACATTTTCTTAAACTCTTTCTTTATATTATCCCCCTAATTCATGAAACTCCACCCTTTACAAGGAGTACATTAATGCCTTAGTCAAAATGCAAAGTATGTTTTAAAAAATATTCCTATTTAAAGGTATACGTTTTGGCACCAAGCATGAACACACTAACTTCAATTCTCAGAATCCCCCCTTCTTCCTTCACTATATTTTGTGCAGGGTCTTATCCTAAGTTGTCCATCCCAGGTGCTCCTGGCACACTGCAGACTAAAAGATGATGATGACACAAATGCAAACTCCTTTACACAAAGGTCGTACCAAAAGTCACCGTAATTGATTAGGTGGCATCTGCTGGCTCTGCGGTAAGAGATTGCTTTCATTCATACCCTGCAGGTTTATGTCACCAGCTTTCCCAGCAAGACATGTCATGGGCTGACCTCCTGTCTAAAAATTCACTTGAAATTCCTCACCTGACTATAGACTGTCAAATGCAGTCAGATAACCCTTGCCTAGTCAAAAAAAAAAAATCTGGAAAAGATGAGGACACAGGGAAACATTCAGAAATCATTGCTCATTTTTCCACTTAGGGAAAAAATACATTTAGTGGGAGAACAATTCTAGTAGGTAGAGATGTACAGTATCAAAATGACTCAATAAGGCAAATGACAGTGTGCCTTTTGTCCTTTCCCTATCTGGCTGTCAACATGCAGATCTTCTATCTCACCTTCTGTGGTCAAACATCCAGAAGATTTAGTGAGATTAGATCATTAATGACCCCAACCCCAGAATGATGAAAGAGCATTATTCACTAATACTCCTTCAGTTCAGAAGTGCTGTGAGCATAAAGTATGTGCATATCAGAGGTCACAAAGGTTGAGGCTGTATTGCAATCTTTAAAACAGTTGGCATTAGATTTGTATTTCATGGTTCTCAGTTGTTTGGATGCTATTATCTCATTTGGTTCACACAGAAATCTGGTAAGATGGGTGGGTGAAGGAATGAGGTGACAAACTGCTACGGTTTAAGTGTGAGGTGTCCCCCAGAAGCATATGTGTAAAACAATACAAGGAGGTTCAGAGGTAAACGGATTGGGTTAGGAGAGCCTCCTAACCCAATCCCTCCTGGTAGGGATTAACTGAGTGGTATCTAATACCCATTAGTGTGAGGCTGGAGGAGGGGTGTGCTTTTAGGGTCTATATTTTATATTTGGAGAGTGGAGTCTCTCTCTGCTCCTTGGTGTAACCTCCTGAGCTGCTTTCCTCTGCCACACTCTTTTCACCATGATGTTTTGCCTCAAATTGAGCCCCAAGGAATGGAGTCATCTATCTATGGACTGAGACCTTTAAAACCATGAGCCCCCAAATTAAATTTTTCTCCTCTAATTGTTCCTGTTCACAGCAGGAAAAAAAAAGCTGGCTAAAACACCAACAGGAGATGGTGCAGTTACATTTTTATTAAATGGCTGCCCTCTCACTGCCCATGTCCTTTAACTTTAGCATCTAATTTAATATCGGCTTCCATGACCCTGTATAGACAGAGGTAAAATGGAACTACTCCATCAAGACCTGGGTCTGTCTTCTAGGCACTTAAATTTAAGTTTCATTAAGTGTTTAATATTCACCAGAAAGCTTATTGAGTATTTTATTATTTTGTTTTGACAATAACTCTATGAGTTTGATATCATAATCTCATAATCCACATTTGAGATGAATAAAGGGACTAAGAGTAAATAACTAATGTCAAGCAGTAGTCCAGTAGTCTAATTAATTTGACTGTTTAATTCATGAATATATCGAGTACATAGAATATTATATAATTGGCTCAGAGTTTAATTAGCTTTCTCTTATTTTACATAGACCAAACTCTTGAAGTTACACACTATCCCACTTGAAATCAGATTGTTTTTAAAACCAAACTCTAATACACAGTGACAGATATGGGATGTCTGTCCTTTCTTTATTCTGTATTACCCCTTGATGATTAATTAATGCCGCAGTCTGGCTGGGCACCAAATAACCTAGCTTACACGAGGCACTTAACTCGGCTGTGGCCCTCAACAAATTTCTATTAGGAGAGACAGAAAGAAACTCATTTTAATATAAGACATTTCCAAAGCTATATGATTTGTAAGCATACTGGCCATGGCAATGTAGCCAAAGGTGCCTGTTATAGGTTTCTAGATGCCAAAAACACCTCTAAATCCCCTGTTTTCTATTTGGATGTAATTTCAAACATCTTCAAATTGGTCTATGCAGTGGTTCCATTCTAAGTTTTCCATATATTAATGTCTCAATGTACTTTTGGACTTTAATTAAGGTTAATGTCTTCACCTTACCTTCTCCACATCTAACATGAAGCCCTTCCCAAGTACATCAGCTCTGATGAGAAGCTCTTTCTCCTTACTCTGAGAGTGGCACCTTGTGATTTGCTACCTGGTATCATTTTAAAATTTTGTGCCTGATTCATGTCAAACCACAGAATTTCATTTTTTCCTTTTTCTTTCTTTCTTTTTTTCCCCTTTGTTAGTACTTGGGATTCAACCCAGGACCATACACATGCTAGGCAAGCAACCTACCACTAAGCTACATCCCCAATAACTCATAGGTTCTCCTCCTCCTGTTCCTCCTCCTGTTCCTCCTTCTTCCTCTTCTTCTTTTTCTTTGTCATTGTCACCATCATCATCTCCAATCCAGTGATTCTCAACCAATTTTGGGGTATATAGCTGCTATTATTGATAAAAATATTATGTACATCATTTTATTTAATCTAAAAAGTGTTAAATTATTTCCATATTTAAGATGAGAAAACAATATCTGAATGATTATATAACTTACCTAAAATCACATGGTTGATGGACAAGCATGTTGATATTAAATATCAAATTTATTTAAATTTGAAACTATCTTTCTAGCTGTCATACTGTATAGGGGGAGTGCCTTCTACATCTTTAACTACTCCCTGAATGGCATAGAGATTCAGATATAGTTAATAGTCAATAAATAATATATGATCAAATTTTAGATAAGTATTTTATTTATTCCACTATAAAAAGAGAAAGTTTTGCTGTGTTCCAAGTCTCATTTCCACAACACTTGTGTATTTAAAAAAAATAGCATAATTTTCTAGAAAAAAGGGTAGATATTTATACAAGCAAAAATAAATTTCCTATGGTAATTTATTCCTAGAAAATTTATATTAAGAAAAAATATAATTTATAGGAAATAGTGGTCATCCTAGCAATATTTAATTTGAATATATGTAAATATTTCATTCCATAGATTAATTTCTAGGTCTAAAATGAAATTTATAAAATGAAGACAATAACATAAAAATGAGATAATTTTAGTGCCCTTACCACTGAGAAAACAATACTTTCAAGGTTTCTATAAAAAGTTAAAATCTAAAGACTTTATTTTATTTAATTGGTTCATTTTAGTTATACATGATAGTAGAATCTGTTTTGATATAATTATACAAGCATAGAATACATCTTATTCTAATTAGGTCCTTATTCTTTCAAGTATCACCAATTTCCAATTCAAACATTTGGTGTTATGCCCCAATGTGTCTTAAACTTATGCCTCAACTTCATATTCAACAAACATGAAGAATACAGTTTGAGGTCCTCTCTAGTTTAGACTGTGTAAATTAAGGCATTAAAACTAAGATCTTGTCCTCACTAGGATAATGTGATTTATTTGGCAGTGACCCCTATATTATCTCCTACAGTCCCCTCAAAGACCCAGCAAGCTATCTAAAAGAGGTCCTTCCATCATCCTTCCGGAAACACAAGAAATCTACCTTTCTACACCTTTTTGCAATTTATGTAGACAAAGACTCAGTTTGGACAATAGAAGGTAGTGAGGGGATCCTATGTGCCAGTTACTGACTTTGCTGTGACATATCCTTGCAGTCTTCTATGCCCTGTTTTTACCCAGAGAGCTAGGAAGAAAAGAAATCCAAGACTGCATAGTCACGAGGAGGAAGAAGAAGGAGGCCCAAGTGCCTAACTTCAAGAAGAGCCACCTAGGAGAGTTATCTAAGCAAGGACAGCTGGATTGCATTTCTGTGTGAAGTGAAATCAACATTTAAAATGTTGATAATCCAGGGTTTATTTCTGCAGCAGCACAGTCTAGTGTTCCATATTGAATGTTTCATAAGGAAACCAAGATAAAGAAGTGTGAAGAAGTTGGCCCAGGACATACAGACAGTAATTATAAAGAAAGAAGAGAATCTGTATGACTTCAAAGCTTGTGATCATTTCATTGTAAAATCAGCATTGTCAATTTAGTTACAAAATGTATGTATTGTTATTTATAATAATAAAAAGTAATATTTTAAAGTTTGGTTAATAATGGGGTGGGGAATATATTTTCTTATAAATAAAGTGTGACATGTAAAAAACTGAAAATCAGGTTTAAGGAATATTTTATAAAAATAAAACTGCTCATAGAAAAAATGGAAAACAAAATTTTATGATTTATTTACTTTATATAATATATAATAAATGTACAGAACATATGTATAACATAATATTTATATGTTCTAAATCTAATTTTTAATATATATGGCATAACCAAAAATCAAATTTATTAAAGTGTTATTGGGGTTTCTCTGCTAAGTGAAAGAAGAAGATTTTTTTCTCTACCTTTTATGTATTTTTCAAATTTCCTGAAGTATGTAATATTTTTAATTCAAAAGTTACATTTTAGAAGAGATGAACAGTATATTCCCCTTTTTTACCTCAAGGCAATTTCAGAATTAGAGACCTATTCACGCTTCTGTGTGGTTGAGAAACATGAGAATGAGTGGAGAGGGCACTTCTGTTGTTAACACAGCCCTGTTTGCAGCTGGTGATGTTTTTCTACACAGAATTCATAACTTTTGCTCTGCACTAAAACACCTTTCAAAATGGTTCATGATGTGTGTCATGAATATCTTTTATTGCTGTAGTTTCATTGAACCAAAAATGGATTGCTATTAGTTTCATGTGTTCAATACATACATTTTTTGCCTCTATCAGCATGTACATTATTTGGATATTTTTAATTTTCAATACTGTCTGGAATGTTAAATAAGCCTTCTGCAAACTTCAGGAATGATTTAATTCCTACGTAAAACATTGTGGACAACTTTAGTGCTGACAAACTCTCTCAGGAAAAAGCTCAACAGCAAATCAGTCAAAACTAATCCAAGCTTCATTAATCACTTAATATGCAGAACGAGCATTCCTGTTGCTACATTTTACAGAAGATGGTTAAATCCATATTTCTGCTATTTTCAGTGCCTGGTTCCTGCAACTAAGGAAGAATATTTACTTCTCTACTTTGCAGGCAAAAGACAAGAACAACAAAAAGCCTATTTAGGAAGGATTCGTCTATTTTCTCTTATGTTAATATTCTGATAATCTAAGTTAATTTATTTTTAATAATAGAAAGCTTACCTTTGTTGTTACTTTACTGAGTGCAGAATTATTTGTTATTAGACCAGAATCATCAGTAAATGCTAAATATGAAGTTTTATCCTTAAAAGTTCTCTTTGGAGGGGTAGAAATATTGACAGATTATATTTAATCAGAAGCAATTTTAAGATATTTTAAAGAGCATTCTTCAATCCTTTGAGCAAAATGCTGAATAGATCTACATGAAAAATGAGAGGCCTGAGCTAAAAGTACGGGATGACCATTCTCTCCTATTTCTGTAGAGTTCCATATCTATTAATTCATTCACGTCTGTCTGAAATTAGTGTTTTAAATAGAAATTACTTCTTCAAGTGATGTGTTCTGTTGTCAGGATAATGCAATTATTTTTAAGGTTACTAATAAAATGTGCTGTGCTTATCTCAATGAGAATTTCAGGTAAATATCAAGTTTTGACTTTTTGAATCAAACAGAAATGCTGTTTGATTTCCTCTAGTTGTCTTTTTCTCCTCCCTCATATCCTTTCAAAGTGTGTCTCTACTCATAAACTTCTGTGCACTCCTTCAATTGCTTCCTGACAATAGGTTGATTTCTTTCCTCTCTGCACACAACAGTTAGGAGATAGAAGATGACATTTGGTATATTTAATTAGAAGCCAAATTATTTTGTCTGGGGTAGAAGATGTTCTTACATGAAGGCCAGCCAAGGAACATATGAGGTGAGGAGAAATGGGTTCAGAATGTGAAAAACATGCTGTCTTGTTGCCTCCAGCATGTTATAGAAAAGTGAGAGCTAGTAATTATTTTGCATCTTAGAGCCTCGGCATCTTTATTTAGAAATTGAGAATAATAGTAACACTCATGTTCGGTAATTATCAATAAATGAGATCACCAGTTTAAAGAATTCTTTATCACTTATGAGCTATTGCATTCTGAACAAACTAACTTTTCATTGTTTTCTTCTGGTTTTCATATGAGTGACTCTTCTGAATACTATATTCTTTTGACTATACTAATAGAATTGTCACAAAATGGACCTATGCTCAATCTATTTGTATTTTTCATGTATTCACTACTTCCTTTCATATAAGTATATAATTAAAAACAAATGAATGGCTAATAATATCTACAATTTGAAGACATATAAGTGACATCCTGTGTAGCTATCAAGAACGTGCATAGCAAATTTGATGATATGATAATGAAAGCTTGTGTAGATGAACTTCAAATTGATGAGGTTTTGCTACACTAGCAAACCTACTAAATTCCATTCTTGAAACCTAATCTGCAGCCCAGAATACATTGTTTCAGTCAAAACATAAGGATGATTAAATTCAATTAAAACTTTGCCAACTGACATTGTAAATAAATCAGCTACCCTGCCTTCCCTGTGTATTAATTATTTTTTTGTAGGTTTCAAGAAAGGCATCTTGAGGTTACCTTACATTAGTAATGAGAAAAATATGTTCCAGTAAACATTAATTGTGCATTATAACTACTTTGTTGAATATGGCCTTGTTAAAAAATACATGAACTCCTGCTTTAGAAAAGTTGGAATGAGTTTAGTTTTAATTCTGGAGCTATTCAACATCTTTAACTTATTAAAGTGAACTGTGTCTTGAAATATGAGTTTATTACTTACCTTTTGCAAATTTCCACTGTACTTCTTCCAAGAATAGTGTCTATATGCAACACTTTGGAACACTAGAGTATGTTTATTCTTTACAAATTCATATTGCAGCCCCCTGTAGTACATGCTATTTTCTGTGCCATGATTTCAGTGATGAGTAAAAATGAGATGACATCTGCTCACAAAAGTTGTTGTAACTATTGAGAATTAAAAACGATGAGCATATTTTATAACAAATAAGCAAAACCATTTTGTGCTCACCACCAGGAAGTGAATGCAATGGTAAAGTTGGAACTTAGAGTGACAGGAAGTGATAGAAACCAGGCAACCTTTCAAAGATTTATTAAAGATAACTATGGCATTCAAGGATGAGACAAAGTGGGAAAAGAAATCTATCATGTTGTGATGTAATTGAAGACTACTGCAGGCAGAAAAATGTGAAAAGTTAAAAGGTCTTTATGTTATAGCAGTTTATTATAAGAATATACAAGATGATAAAAAAATAGGTCATTCTCTTACCAGCAATACAACCACACTGATCCTGTAGTAGACATTAATAAACATATTATTATTATTATTATCATTATTATTATTATTAGCAGTAGTAATAGTAGTACTGGGGATTGAACCCCAAGCCCTAAACCACTGAGCCACATCCCCAGCTTTTTAAAATATTTTATTTAGAGTCAGGATCTCAGAAAGTTGCTCAGGGTCTCATTAAGTTGCTGAGGATGGGTTTCAACTCATGATTTTCTTGCCTTAGCCTCCCCAGCTTCTGGGATCACAGATATGTGCCACCATACCCAGCTTGTAGTAAACATATTTAGTCTTTAAAATTATTTTTCACCTATGGCCCTAGTTAAGTTATATTGAGAGAAATTTTGTACCGTTTGGTCACAATTGACTACACATGTAATAATAAAGTGGCCAAGATGGACCAACAAAAAGCATGGACTTTTCTTTCTTTCTTTCTTGTTTTTTTTTTTTTTTTCCTGGGCATGGGGATATGAACTCAGGGGCACTCAATCACTGAGCCACATCCCAAGACCTTTTTTCTTTTTTGTATTTTATTTAGAGACAGGGTCTCACTGAGTTGCTTAGCACCTAGCTTTTGCTGAGGCTGACTTTGAATTTGCAATCCTCCTGCCTCAGCTTCCAGAGCTGCTGGGATTACATGCATGCTCCACCACACCTGCGCAAAGAATGGACTTTGCATTGTAAGGGAATTTGAAGACTGAGAAAGTCTTTGTAGATGTGAGGAGACCCTTGTGCTGAAAGGTAGGTAGCCACTACTTGAAACACCATTTGTATTCCAGATGACAACGAGCTATTGTTCCTCTTTATGTGGCTTATGGAATACCGAAGGCCCGAAGTACTGATATACTGACTTAATTAAAGTCTTTAAAAATTGTAATATATTCAACAGCTTAAGTCCGCAATGGCCCACCAAAGCCCCTGTGCTAAAATATTGTTCTTCAGCTTGGTGCTATTGTGAGGATGGAACCTCTGAGGGTGGGCCATTATGGGTTTGTCCTTGAAGGGGATAGCTTGAACTTACTCCCTACCTCCCCCCCACCCCCATCTCCCACCCCTCACCTTTTTTTTTTTTTTTTTTTGCTTCCTGGTCATCAGGAAAGTGGTTTCCTCTGCCACACATTCCTACCATGATAGGTGCTGCCACAGGTCCAAAGCAACGGGGTCAATTAATCATAGACGAATCTTTTAAAATATCTAAGCAGATATCAATAAGCAGACATTAGTTTGCATCTTTACATTGTGAAGAAATATACCACAGAGGGTAATTAAATATGCCTATGGCAAGGGGACTGGACAGGTGAAGAAAAAAGGTCCCTATGACCTGCATCCTTATATTATGAACAAAATTTTCCTCCAATAGCTACTTTAAATTCCACAGCTCATTGATTCTGTGATTAAAATTAAGTGTGGGAATAATCTTTAATGAAATTCATAGGAAAAAGAGCAAATAGAATGTTTGCTAAATAAAATATTAGAAGCTTTATAATGAATTTTTATTAAAATATACTCTATGAATTTCTGGGTGTTGAGATTTGTAAAATCAGATGTGTATTGCTATTATTAATTTGGTTCACAAGAAAAGGCTTTATGACCTTGATAATTTGTTGCTTTCTTGGTTGCAAATTGCCCTTTAGAAAATCATGGCACATTTTTATTTTTCAAAAACCCTTTTACAGTTTTATTTTCATTATTCAAAAATAATGAGAGAAATGTATTCTAAATGTTTTACTACTTGAAATAGCAGGCTATAAACCAGAGGCAGCTTTAAGGAACATTTTAAATTCTTTGATGTAGCAGAAAAATTTACCTATTCTTTTTACTAAGGAAGAAGAGAAAATTGTTACAAGTACTGTATTCTCTATTGGAAAAGAGGGAATAGAGTATCTTATAATACTTGTTTCAATTATGCCATGAAAAAAAAATGGATTCATTGAGAATTAAGTATGTTCCCTAGGTTCACGGAAAGTCTTGAACTGTACCATGATATCTCAGGAGTCATTGCCAATTTGTGTTCTACCTCTGCCTTCCTGTGGAGAGAGGAACACTGGGGTCATTACATACTGCAGAAGTCTTGAGGACTTCTGGCCTCATTTCAGACTTAATCTCCTTATACTCATAATATACCTTTTGGAAAGTAAGAATGTATGGTTTAAGTTTATCTTCTTACCCAAATTCAAATCTTGTCTTTTAGTATTAATAACACAGAACCCCAAAGCGTAAAAAAGAAATGTACACTTTTATGCATTTTAAAAATCAAAAATTCTTGGCCAAAATATCCTTTTGTGTAAGAAAATTATTTTTTCCAAGAATAAGCAGTTGTTATATTGTTAAAAGTGTGAAAGGAGATATTGCCCCTATTTATTTATTTGTCTATTTATTTATTTATTTTTGAGAGTCTTGCATGGTAAGAAACATGAACACCACAGCAAAACAACTAATACTGTAGGTAATTAAGAAAGTAGTTACAAATGCATTCCTGCTCTGGCATAAAATTGAGAATCAAAGATGAAACTATACATTTTATGAGATAGCTAGTGCCAAAGATGCCTTTCTTCTGAAAGTTTCTGTCAAAGCTTTAGTCAAAGAATTTCTGCCCTAACTTTAGGGTTCGTAGCTAGGAGACAAAACCTTAGATGTAATCAATGTATAGAATTTCTTGGAAAGTTTAAAGGCTATACCTGCATTGTAAGGAGTGATAAAGAAAGAAATCCTGCTGTAAAGAGTGCAACACAAAAAGAGACTTTCCTGTCTCAAAGTTGGCACAGGAGGAGGAAGAAAAGTTACATAGTTCCACTGAGAATTTATAACCATAGCGTCCCATGTCATTGCAATGAAAATTCAAACTTCTATTGTCATAGAAACCTCCAAAGGATATTTTAATTTAAAGTGATGCCAAGGTGGTGGAGCCTGCAGGTAACTGGCAGAGGCAAACACAATCTTCTCTGAAAAAGATTCATTTTCAATAAAGTTCCAAAGTTAATGATCAACTTTCAGAAATAGAAAACGTGTCTTGGGATAGAACAACAGTGAAACAATATGAATCAAAATAAATTCAGATGGAATTCAGTAATTGGAGTTATCCAACTCAGACTTGAAGATTATTATGTTTCTATCCAATGCACTTAAATAAATAAAAAATGAAATTTGCAACTACAGAGTGAAAAAAATTAAATCACATCCAGTAGCCAGATATTGCTGTCGAATATCAATCTCCAATAAAATGAATCAAAAATCCTTGGATAAATGACTGGTTCCAGGACAAAGAGAGAATATACAAGTTGTGCCTGGAATATCTTGCAATTGTACTGTGTGACAAAATGCTGAAGAGCAAACTATCTAAAACCTAAATTGATGGTGGTATAATATGGAAAGAGGAAAAAGGGGTAAGTTTTAATTGAAAACTGACAAACTCTACTTCCCCTATTTAATCTGAGAGATCAGCCAATGATCATTGGGGAATATGTATGTTAAATTCCTCAGCTTCATGAATGTGTTTCTTCTTTTAATTTTTTTTTCCCTCTTGATTTCCCTCTTCGGTTTTGTATACATTTCAGCTCTATTAATGATTGCATAGAAGGGAAAAAAAAAAAACCCCTATTTGCTCATGGTATACACTCCTATGTTTCTCTTTAACCATAGAAATGTGTCTGCTTCTGCGTCTTTCATGTTTGATATTAAAATTGTTGAATCAAATTTATTTGTGGTTTGAGGTTTTATGCCATATTTTTTCCCAGTTTCATTGTATCATCAATCCATCCATCCATCTTCTACCTACCTACCTACCTACTTACCTACAGCCTATTAAAATCCAAATATAGTTATATAGTTGACTCTTATTTTCTCACAACCTCTGACAGTTGTAGTCTTTAACCTGGAGAATTACTCCATTTATCTTTTAAGTAACTATATATTTGTGTTTGCTTTGCTTTGTATTTTCTTCTGTATGTTTTCCTGTAGTTTTGGATTAGTCAAACACTTGGGTTAGAACATGCTTTTCTCTATTAGCTATTTAGTTAGTTAATTTGCTCTATTGTTTCAATAATTTTCCAAGAGCTTTGTTGTCTAATGTGATGGCTTACAGTTATATGTGTGTCATCATATTTAACTTTGATAAAATTCAAAATACTGTTAGTCACAAAAAACACATTTCTTTTCCTATTTTCTCTTCTTCTTCTTCTTTTTTTGTACTTGATATTGAAATCAGTGTAACCACTGAAACACATCTCCAGGTATTTTATGTTTTATTTTGAGACAGGGTATTTCTAAGTTGCTGAAGCTGGCCTCAAATTTGGGATCCTTCTGTCTTAGCCTTACTAGTCATTGGGAACAAATGTGTGTGCCACCATGTCTGGCAGAACCCACATTGGAAGTGATTGTTTTGCTAGGCATTTAGACAGAATATATTTCTCAGTAAAGTGCAGAACATTGATCATCATAGAATGTGATGTTTTTTGTGTACCACCATCCCAGGGATTTGGATAAGTATCGTTGGCATATTAAGGTATAGTAAGCATTATTTCTCCTTTTAATCTTCTGATAATAATAGGGACTTAGAAATTATAACTTCATATTTTCTGTATTTTGCATTGTTGTTTTTGTGCTTTTATTTTTATCTATGATTTAATTGTACCTAAATTTTAACTTCATGAAACAATGCCCACACTTTCATTTCAATAAACACTCATTTCTGTGCACTTTTTCAGCAGCTCTTTTTTTCTTTCTTACCCTATTTCTGTGCTTATAATCTAGGCACAATTTCTTCTTCCCTTATTTTCTTTTATGGTAGGTCTCTTGATGATGTGTAATCGCAATTTCTTTTTCATTGTTATTAAATGATTTTTCCATTGAGCATAAAATATAAACAGTACAAGTTAAATATTAAAAAAGTTGAAAAGGGTGAATAACTGTAAAAAAAAATAGATAGTAAAAAAATTATCACTGTGGATATAGTGTAACCTAGGATCTATCATTCCATTCCTAAGTATATAAAATACTTCCTATGGGTTACTACTCAAAATATAGCATATATGAAAACCATATTTATGTTTTATGTTGTAGAGCAAAAGATTTTATATATATATATATATATATATATATACACACTATACAGTATTAGGAGTGAAACAGCTATAGCTAACACATCAAGTTGAATAAAATAAATAAATACAATTGTGAGAAAAAGAATAATAATACAATGAGATTCAATTTATATAATATTCATTTAGGCAAAAGTAATAATGCTTATTTTGAGAAGCAGAATGATTGCAGGAGAGTGAGAGCTGCTAGAAAAATCAAAATACTTAGGAAATTCTATTTCTTATTTGAGTGGCTTCTGATTCAGTTGTTCACCTTATTACTAATCTGATTTTTTTCATTGAGGATCATTCTCACTATAACCATTTTAAGATATATTTTCAAATAAAAACAAAAATATAACAATTTATCATCTTTTATTTTCCCTTAAATGACAACTAGTTTCCTTTTATAATAAAATCTGAATCTTTCTCTGAATAATGAACTAATTTAATATTTTCCACTAAGGATCACTCCAGTTTACAGTATACACTTTTCAGCAGGAACTGAAAGTGGAGTCCAGTAGAGTAATTATCTTGAAATAATTACTGCTTTCAAAACTCTATCAAATGTCTGACTAAATTAAGGTCAAACTTGCATTGTGAAACTTTCTCTAGGATTTTAGGCTTCGAAAGGTAGGTGCATAATTTATTTTATATATATATTCATATTCCAAAAAACAATATATATGTGTATGTACATATAAATATATAATACGTGTGAATATATATTTACATATTTTCAATTGATATATATGACAATCATCTTCTGTGCAAAATTTCCTCCCAATTATATTTAGCTTTATAATAGTATACAGTATACTCTGAGAACTTTTATAATTCTTCCTCGTTTTTTTTTGTTTTGTTTTGTTTTAATTTGTAGCAGTAGATGGACCGAATGCCTTTATTTTATTTGTTTGTTTTTATATGGTGTTGAGGATCAAACCCAGTGCCTCACGCATGTTTGGCAAGCGATGTGCTACTGAGCTACAGCCCCAGCCCACAACTCTTCCTTCTTAAGAAAACAAATTCTGAGAATTGCCAGATGGTAGAGATAGGAGGCACTTCCCACTTGCTCTGCTGTCTGGAATTTGAATGATAAGAATATGGCTTCATAATGAGGTAGGTGTCTGAAGAAAACTATTATAAATCAGTATCTGTCAGAGATTTGAAGAAATCCAGAGACTCTGATGTAGTTAAAGGAGAACATAAGACACCCAAGCTTAACAGTGGAGGCGGTGCTGTGTCACTACAAAGGAAAAGAGAAACACAGTGGATGAATTTGGCACACAAACATCTGTGTGCTGGGCACAGTGGCACATGCCTATAATCCCAGCAGCTGAGGCAGGAGGGTGGAGAATTCAAAGCCAGCCTCAGCAAAAGTGAGGTGCTAAGCAGCTCAGTGAGACCCTGTCTCTAAATGAAATACAAAATAGGGCTGGGGATGCAGCTCAGTGGTCCAGTGTCCCTGAGTTCAATCCCTGGTAGTTACCCCCCCACAACAAACAAACAAAACATCTGTGGGAGGCAACCTGTACCCAGCTGATATAAAAACTGCACAGTGAACTAGAAATGAAGAGGAGATCCAACTCCAGTTGAATCTTGCTCCTGTGGCAACTCAAGAGTCCTTAGCAAACACTTGCATTTCTCTCAGCCAGTCCTTACTTCTTGACTTAAAGCACACCTTGCATATCACAATTCCAGAACAATCCAAATATTAAACAAATATTTTTTTTAAAATTTCTACTGGTAAAAATCATTTTAAGGAACTTTCACAAGATAGATAATATAATTTTATATTTACTGGTATACTGTCTTATTCTTACCTAATTGCAAAGGTATTTTGAGTGGTAAAGTGCGTTTATCTATCCCCAAATCCTGGACAGACAGTCTTCATCCCCAAGGAGCTTTTTCACATTGATTTGCATTTTGGGGGCCAAATCCTCATCTTTCTTTTTTCATGTAAAAATCAGTGTCATAGCTCATTTTATGTTGACCTAACAAAATAAATAATGCTGGATAATGTACAGAGAAAAGAGGTTCATTTAGCTGATAGTTTTGGAGATTGAAAGTCCAAGATTTTGTGGTCCCATTTATTTGGCCTCTCATGTAGGTCTCATAGCAAGATCATGATGTGGTTTTTGACAAATTTAGAAGAGAGAAGTAACATGGATGGAGAAGAAGAAAGAGACTGGAAGGTCTTGGTCTCTTTCTTGTAACAATCTGCTTTCATGAGAACTAATCCACACTGCAAGATGATGAACCGGTTCTAAGAGTTGGAGCCACCATAATTTATGGGGCTGCTCTGAAAAATTTCTACCATCTCAATGCCACCATCTGAAGACCAAGCTTCAATTTAGAACATTTATACCACTCACGAAGGCAATAATATGACCTGTTAACAGTTATACATTCCTTCCCCACTTACCACTAAGTCTCAAGCAATTATAATCTACTTTCCGTGATTACATATTTGCTTATTCTAGACACTATGACTGACAGCATAATATTTTCAAGGTTCATTCACACAGTATGTATCAACACGTCATTCTTATGGATTGACAAATAATGTTCTATTCTATGGATCCCACTCCATGAACATTTTATTTATCATATTCATTAATCATTTGGTTAACATTTAGGTAATTTCACTTTTTTTGCTCTTATATTTATGCTTCTTTGAAAATGTTTGTACATGTTGACATAGGTTTGGGGAATATTCCCAGGAGTGGAATATCTGAGTCATATAACTATATTTTATTTTTTAGCAAATAACAAATTGTTTTTTAAAGTGGATGTATATCTTACAATCTTAGCATCAATACATGAAGTTACCAATTTCTCTATAACCTCAGACATAGGAAGATGGACTCTGTTACATACTGAGAATTTAGTGGCAAACAGCCCTGACATTGATCAGACTTATGTATCATTTACTTTCTTTTTTATTTATTTATTTATTTATTTGTGTGTGTGTGTGTGTGTGTGTGTGTGTGTACACTAGGAATTGCTCATTTCTGGCAGTTTGTTTGTTTATTTGTTTGTGACAGGGTCTTTCTAAGTTTCTGGTGATCTCACTAACTTTCTGGGGCTGGCTTTGAACTTGCTATCTTTCTATTTCAGCTTCCCAAATTGGGTCACTGGGATTACAGGCTTACACACCAAGCTTGACTCATTTACTTTCTTATCAGGAATCTTATCAGCTTTTCTTAAATTACTAGAGGCCCTGGTAGAGATTTCTTTAATAATAATGATGATATCTCATTTTTATAGTGCTTTATAATGTTTAAGACACTTTAATTTAAATAAATAACAATAAAGGAGGCCAAAATAATGAAATGAATTCTAAAAGTTTGTAATTTACCCAAGGAAAGAGATAAGGGATAGCAGGACTCATTTTCTGACTCATCCTATGACATGAGAAGTGTGCCTAATCCTTTTTTGAACTTCTAGTTATTACTGTATTTAATTTATTCTTGTATTTTAATATTTTTAGATTCAAATATTTTAATTTTTCTTAACTAATCTACTACTGATTCTAAAGATGATTAATTTAGGGCAATAGGCAAGATAGGGAAAGAGAAGACTTTTTTACTTTTTAAAGTCCATTAATGGGACAAACATTTGTATCCAATTCATATCAAAGATCTTCATGTGCTAGATGAGGTCTATTTTATTTGTGATCTCATGTCTAATGTTTAGATGAAATAGACCACTACTTTGATACTTTGCTTTATCCTTTCTTTTCCTTTTTTTCTTTGTTTCTTAACTAACAACTCTTCACAAACAAAATGCTTGCTAAAGAGGGTATTATTGGAAAGTTTAGGAAAACACTTGATTGTATATTGTACTGTGGAGGGCAGTTGTTGGACCCTTTGGGGGAAAATAGTCCAATTTCTATTTGGAGGAATTACGTTACAAAACAGACTAGTGTTCTTGTATTCTAGTAGTTTACATCTTCCTCAGATAGCAATTTGTTTTGGTTGACCAGTGGTTCCTAAACTTCCATCTCATCTGGAGATGTTTTACATATCTTTGATTGGGCTCCATTCCTAGAGATTCTCTCTCCACTGGACTTGGGATTTTAGAAATGGCAACTTATAAAATTTCTGTAGGTGATTCTAAATTGAAGACAGATATAAGAATCAGTCATAAGCCTCTCCACATAAAGCAGGTTTTAGGCATTTCTAATAAATATCTTTCAAATGCTGTGTCAATTATTAATATAAATAGCTTTACATATTTTCTATTGCAAAACTTCCCAGTGGTAAGAAATAAAGTGGTTGGTGATGTTTCATATTATTTTTCTTTTAAAAATTAATGTATGTTATGAAAACTACAAAATTAATAGGAGAGTAGGGTTTTGTATTTTATCATTTTCTTTGTGAAATTATGTTAATATTATTATATTCACTTGAATTTCTTGAAGTTAACTTGACATCAGATAACCCATTTAGTTGATCCATTTCAAGTCTTTTGTCTAATGAGTAGATAAAGATCATGAGGAAACTTGTTTACTTAAAATAAGTCAATATTTTTGAAGTTTTAACAACAGATTAGGAAATTTACCAATATTTTTTTCCTTTGAGGAGAAACAACCATACTGTGACTTAATGAAATAAATAGATTGTAATATAATGGGTCTAATTCTAATACTGCTGATATGTACCTGTTTTTGCAAATTAATATTTATGTGTGTTCCAATCTAAAGCAATATTTATAAACTTAATTTACACTATTAAATTGTGTGTGTGTGTATATAAGAAATAACACAACATACTTAGGAAGAGCTTGTCCAGTGCCTACAAGAAATAGAAGCTCAATCAGTTTCAACCATTGTAGTCATCTCTCAGTCTGTGCATCTATTGTTCCTACTAAAATTTCTCTCACATGTCAAATCAAACTCTTGAAAGAAATGACACCCATATATTACAATAGGCTTTGATTTTATGAATTTCTCAGAATGTTCATCAGTGTAATGTGATTCAAATATTTGAAGTTGATCATGCATATTTTTGTAGATATCTTTGTATGAGAATATGTGGGTCTCACAGGGCCTCTTCATTGCTTGCAAGATAGCCCTTTTCAAAGAACAGATTTTCCATTTGTACTTATGAGAAACAATGTGTACTTTTATAAATCCTGCACCCATAACATGAATAACATGAAAAAAATATATAGGTATAGTGAAGGAAGGGTAATGCTTAATATAATATAGTGTTTGGTCATGCTGAGCATGGGACACAGATATGCCTTTAAAACAGTTTATAACATTTCAATATATTAGCTAAACTAACTCCAACTGGTCAGAATTATGTTATGGACAATTTTGTAACACATTTCCATGAACCTAAACATGAAAGGAAAGATAATTTTCCGGTGCATATTTAAGATGAATCAAATCTTCTTAGTGAAAAAGGAATTTTTATAAAGTACAATAATTTTTTTAATGAACAAACTTTTTACCTACAGCATCCATCATAAGCCAAAAAAAGCTTCTTCACATTAGAAACAGACTAAAGGGTAAGAAAATAGAATCAAATGTAGAGAACATCAAATATTAGTTTTATGAAAAATATTGTAAGAGGAAATTAAGCTATATTAATTCCAAGGCAGAGTTAAATCCCAATGAACTTTATTTTTTATTTTTAATTATAAAGGCCAAATCCATTGTTGGGCAATACAAATATCATTAAAACCATATAACAGAAACTCATTATTTCTGCCTTTAAATATACCTGTGACAATATGGCCCTGTGCTAATTCTCTATGCTTTTCATTTTTCTTCTCCAAATCATACACACTTTTAAAAGCTTCCTTCACATTTCAGAGTGATTCAAATCCATGGTTTATTATTATATTGAATACTTTAATTTTGAGTAAAATTTAATTTTGAATAAACTAATAATATTGGCATTCTAAGTCATACATGAGGCACATGTTCAACACCATTTCCAGTTATTCTCATCTTGCAGAGCCTTGTCACTATCTTAGGAAGTCCAGAGAAATTTGACTTGGTCAGCTTGAATTCAGGCCCTCACAGCAGAAATGACCACCAGGAGTGTTTATCCTACACTTTGTCCTACTCCTCAGAGAAAGATGAGAGAAATGGTGGGTACCTTGTTAAATATTCAAAACTCAAAATAAAATACAAATTTTTAGCTAAAAGCATAAGTTTGGGCTGAAATATAGCACTAAAATATTCAATTAGCTGATGCAATTTATTTTAAATAAACCACAGCCCTGAAAATTACAGATCCCAAGATCAGTTGATATCTAAGTGCATTTCCTCCATCCTCTGTTTAGACAGAAATAATAAAAATAACACATTTTTTTTCCTGGTGCCATACAATAGAAGGTCACCTGTTCTCCTCTATCTGGACTAGTAGCTAGCTGGATAGTCAAATAATAAGAAAAGCAATCAATAAAAATTTATATATGCATACCTTAAATAATTTTACTTGAAATCAGTTTTATATGAAAAATATATATAAATAGCTTAAATATTTAATTAGAAGCATGTCAGAATATAGAAGAATTATCTGATCTCCTAATTTACTCACCATGATTATAAAAGAATCACATTGTAATGAAATCCTGAATATTGTCACAGTATGAGAGGAAAATGATAACATACCTTGGAAATAATTGATAAAGTTTGGAAAAAATATTAACAAATTAAGAAAAGATGAGACAATTACAAATGTTCAGAAACTATTTTGAAGATAATATTCTCTTCTGACCTGACAAATAAGACTAGTCCATTATGAATGAGAGTTTTTTAATTGAATACACCTTAATTGAGATTGACATTTTTACTATTTGTTTTAAAAGAATGATAAGTAGAATCATTTCAGAGTTAAAAGGAACAGAATTTTTCAACTTTCTCTCAAAGGTTTCAAAATAATACGTATGTTATGTGGGCTGGGAAAGAATTATATAGCAGTTAAAATAAAATGTAAACAATTTGTTTAGGCCATATCCTCTTGCTGGACATCTTACTTTTTGACATACTAACTCCTATGCAACAACTCTTTTTTATTTTGTGTAAAATTGTCATGCTGAGAAATGTAAAAGAATAGGGAATAAAACGACCTACTCGTCAAATTAGGCATATTCTTCCATCTCAAAACATATACTTCTGCTTTTATCTATTAATCATTCACAAAGTGAGGCTAATGAAAGGCAACACCGACTGCTAATACATTTTGTTGCTGTATACTTGAGTAAGGATTCATGATCAAGAATGTGCACAACTTCTGTCAAGAGCTGGTATTGGATGACACAGCTAGATTTGAGGAGTTTCTTTGTGAGGAAGGGGAAGCCTGTAGCCAGGTTCAGTGCTTTGATGAGTGGGTATGATTGAGACGAAGAGGAAATCAAAGGGAAAGATAGTATCTTTCCATGATAGTTGAAATTGGGGGAATTGTACAAGAGATTTGCTTGAACAGCTTGGGGAATTAAAAATCAGATTTGTTTTAGCATTTACTGTCAAGATGGTTAACATAAAATTCAATATTGCTGCCTTTTCTTGAAAAACTCATAAAAATCTTGAACTTGTATTTGTGCTCAATAGCACTTAGAGGCTCTACCTACCACTTCTTTTTTACAGTTTAATATTCTTCAGTTTTCCAGGTTCCTCACCTCCCTTTTCTAGTTATTATTATTCATCTGGGCCTTGCTGACATTTGAGATGGTAAATCCTAGCACACAGAAATTTTGAAGAGTCATAAAAATAGGAATGTTTTGTGAGGTTAAACATAGGTTGATGAAACAGTATTTTAACCTAATTGATTTGGAGATGATTCTACATTAATAAGTATCAGTCTCAATGACACATATAATTCAAAGTGACTCCATTAAGTTTTACTGTATAGAATTTACATCTGCCTCCAACTTGGAATTTACATAAATGGATAAGTTGAATCCTGGGAAAGCATTCTGGGATTTAGAAAGCTTACATTTTTTTTTTGTCTTGCGAAAAATGAGCTATTGATTATAGAGTATTACTAGTGTTCATTTTATGTTGTTTGGGGACTTAGGGAAGTTTTGTATCACCTTGAGAAAAGATGTAATTAAAAGTTGTTTGCTGACTGTATTATTAAACGTACTGTTGTCTCTTTGGGAAGAAAAATTCTGGAACTAAATTAGAAATAAACATATCTATAGGGAAATAAAATTTGGAGTATTTGAATAACATAGACGTTGGTATCAATTTCAGTTAAATAATATTTTTATATTTGATTTGTTTACATTTTTAAGGGTTTTTACACTTAGAATCATGTTGGATCCTTTAAAAATTTGGATGCCAGAGAAAAACACTGCTATAATTATCAATTTATAAGTGGAGAAAGAAGAAGAGGAAGTTTAAACAATGTGTCCAAGTTTGCATGATAATATTTCTATGAAATTAAGAATAAAATCTAGATTGTTTTTAATATCCTCTTCCACTACAATGTGTTATCTTTGCCATTTATACAGAATTAAAGTTTTTCAAAACCTCTAAGAATTATACACCAGCCATAAAAAATATTAAGAACTTAATTAAATAATCACGACACTTAAAATTAAGAAAAACCTTAGTAGAAGAAAAAAATATGGAATGCATATCGGGATAGTTTGGTCATTAGGAATAAATGGAATATTTCCTTTGAAGATTCTCAGAAACCAAAGAAAGAAGAAGAAAAAATCTAGGTTACATATTTATTATTTGCATTTAAAGGAAAGGATGGAGTATCACCTAGAGAGATGATAATTTTGGGGTAACTAAATGCTAAATGGAATGTAATGCATAGATGGTCTACATACTGTGTATTTTATAGTTCATAACTTAATATAAAATGTAAATTTGTTGTTCACATTTAAAGATATTATTGAACATGTTGAAGAAATAACAAATTCTACTCCTTTTTGGAAATGTTATCATGTGTTTTAGCACCAAATGATACATCATTGTTAGTAATGATATTAAAATTTATCAAATATTTTTATATAGTATATGACTCTAAGTACTTCATTTGTCTTTTTATTTATCCTTCCCTATAATAGCTTATACGTGTACAATTATTTTACCTCTAATGGAATAAGAAGCTAGGATATACCTGTAAAATAACTTGCCCAAATCATAGACCTAGAGTAGTATGTATAACACAGTATAATAAACCATTCAAATGTATCCGTGGCTTACCTCAAGTCATGCTCATTTCTTTGCAGCCTGGCTGTAGTTCATGTGATACAGTTTGGGCTAAACTAGTCTAGCTGGACTCTAAGATTAAGCTTTGGTTTAGATCTGTTCCACCTCTCTCACTTTGGGATCCAGACAAAAGGGACACTGACTAGAGCAGATCATCTTTCTGGAGAAGGGATGGTCTGCTTAAGGGCACCGCCATCAGTCACCACTTCTCTTAAAGCTTCAGCTCATATCGACTCCCCGCTTTCTGTTGGCAAAACATGACCAACTTAGCATGAAAGGGGCAAGCGGGTATATACTTCTAAAGCAAAGCTGAGACAAAAGAAGACAGATAAAAATAAATTTTGTACAAAAAGAGCAAAAATAGAAATCTAGGGAATGTGATCCCTAGAACAACTATTTAACTTTTATACCCTGCTATTTTATTATTATATTAATATTAATAAATTTAATTATGTTAAATTATCCGTACATTTCCAAGTTAACAGTAAATGATTTTTTATATTAATTTAATATATTGCTGATTCTTATGCTAAAATTTTCAAAATTCTGAATGTATATTTGTGGGTCAGGCTTATGCTCTTGTTTTCTTTCTTTTTTTCTTCCTTCCTTCCTTTCTTTCTTTCTTTCTTTTTTTCTTTCTTTCCTTTTTTCTTTCTTTCTTTTTTGTTTTAAATTAGATGGCTGTGTTATTAGGGTCAGGTTTGCTATGTAGAATAAATTTGATAGTTTCACATCCTTTTATGCTACTCTATCACCCCCCCCCCAAAAAAAAGATACAGCTATTTAAAAGAGAAAACGTATTTGGAAGTATTGCATGAATTATGCACAGTAACACAAATATAGGCTTACTATTACTAAAAATATCATTTAATGTGTAAGCAGGCTATGAAAGATTGTGCCAAATATTGAATATTCTATCAGTGTTTATTCCAATCTAATTTAGATAATCATCAATTATCTTTCCTTCAATTAATTTGCAACCTTATTCTTTTATGTTAGCTTTCTTGTGCTAATTATTGATGGCTTATGTCTATAATTATATTTTATGTGTCATTAGTTTGTATTCATAAAATTAGAAAATAGAATAATTAAGAATGGAGTATATGCCTGTCTAAAATGTATGTTCTTTTTTAACTCTTGTATTTTTGTACTATGGCCAATCTTTTAAACTCTTACCCCATAAACTAAACTTGGTCAAACTAACTACTTGCCTTAGAGTATGGGAGAAAAAAAAACATTAAGGAGAAAAATGATCAAATTCACCTAATTAATTTTTTTTAACAAAAGTTGAAATTGAAGGACTGGAGCTGGTGTACCAGCTCATGAGAGACTCATTACACATCTCTTCCTAACACTGCAAATAGTAAGTCATGTTGGGAGATTGAAATTGGCCATGGTGGTGGTACTTACATCACACAAGTAAGGAACACTATGTATCAATGACTCCTTCCCAAACTTCCAGGGGAACCCATTTACTAGCACATTACTGTTTCTAGGTCATGTTCCAGAGCCTCCAATTATACTCATTTTAATTGGATCTATATCTATCAAGAAGTCCTTGTTCATCCAATTCAAAATTATTATATTCAAGAAATATGTCCTCATTTACTCATTAAACTTTTGCACATATTTTACATCCTTATTGTGCTAGGGACAAGAGCATAACCTCAGTTTCCTTGTTTTCTACCAAGTAACAATGATATAATATTTGCCATGGACACACATAGATACTTGTTCATGTTAGTTAAATAACTGATGAATTTTCTTACCACTAACTTCAATATCAACATAATACTTCAAAGTATTTTTCAAGTTGCTTTTAGCTTCCACTTTTATGATTCGTTATTTTATTCCCCAAAATTATTTGGCATCCTTCAGACCAATAGCTTCCATCAGTTTCTTATTGTAACATGAAAACTCTCATGTCTTCATATTATTTCAAATAAAACTTGAATTTTATGATCCATAATTAGAACTGTTACTTTATAGAATACTAAACTATCTTTACTCAATTCATTCCAATGGAATGGTGAACTATAATTTTGGTAAGTCAAAATTTCATCCTATTATTGTCCATATTGAAGTTGCTGGACTTGTCTAAATAAATGCAAAATATAAAATAAAATTTATGACCATTAATAATAAGAGAGCTTTCAAGACTTTCTTAGAAGCTAAAGAAAGTTGTGAACAAAAAAATAACAAAGAAAACTAAGGCAATTGTGTCTCACCAAATAGAATATCCATTAGAGAGAAATTATAAATAAATGAATCAAATAGAAATTCTTCAAATTATAATAACTAAATAATTTTAAAAACAAGTTTGAGGGTAAAAGAAAGAACCAGTAAAGTTGAAGACAAAGCAATAACAACTATTGACTTTGAGAAGGAATATGAAAAGAAACAAACAAAAATGAAGACAAATAGAGAAATTAAGGGGTGTATGCAATCTTACCTAGTGTACCAACAAATATTGTAAGACTTTCAGGAAACAATAGGAGACAAAAGAGGCAGAAAAAACATATTTGCTAAAGCAATGGAGAAAACATTTCAAATTTAATAAAATACATCATTCTATTTATCTGAGAAACTTCACAAACTCCAAGAAAAATAAAAGCAAATAAATCTAGATAAATACACATTATAATCATTCTATCAAAAGCCACAGGAAAGCAGCAAAAGTGATTTGTCCTGTAAAATTTCTCCTTAATAATATTAAAAGGAAAATTATCATCCTAAACTATTGATGGCAGAAAGAAAGAGAATGGTAGGATTTTTAAGCAAAAATCATTTATCTGGCAGAACTATTGTTCAACAAATAAAAGAGGCATTATTACCAAAGCCCTAGGTCAAAGGCCAGACTCTGGGAATTAAATTAAAAAAAAAAAACAGGTTTGGCCACTCACTTCAAAAACCAAATGGGAAAATTAATGATAACAAGAAGGAAAAGAACTTTAATCAGCATAGCTATACTGGGAAACAAGGGGACTATCATTTCCAGCCCTGTCTTAGGGATAAGTGACATGAGCTGCCAGATTATATAGACCAGGAAGATAAGAAGTATGCACAGCCAAGCAGTCCAGGTCAAACTCTGGTATACGTAATCATTATTCAGGATTGATTGACAGCCTTGTTAGCAGAAATAAGAAAGCTTTAATTTATCACAAGATGTGTATTGATCAGACCTGTTGCTTCTGGAATCCAAGGTGGCTGAGTCACAGCAAAGGAGACAAATGCAAAATGAAGAAAGAGATGCAAGTTTTTTTTGTACATTTACAGGCCTACAACATTAAAACTTTTCAATATTTTTTAACCAGAGAGAGAGAGAAAGAGAGAGAGAGAGAGAAAATGGGGTAGATAATTACTAGCATTCCTTCCCTAGGGAAATGATGAAGGGAGTCTTTCACTCTGAAAATAAAACAAGAAAAGACACTAGACAATAAGTCAAAGCTATAAGAAGAAGTAAAGAACAGTGGTAAAGGTAAATAGAAAGTTATTGATGTAATTTTTTATTATAATTCTCTTCCTCTGGGATTTAACAGGTAGTTGCATAAAATCATTCTAATGGTCACACAATGTATACAGATGTAATCTATGACAACAATAATTAAAAGGGAAAAAGAGAGATGTATAGTAATAGAGTATATCCTATCAAAACCATGTTATTATAATTCAAAGTGAGTTATTGGGGTTGGAGTTGTGGCTCAGTAGTAAAGCACTTGCGGGTCATGCGTGAGGACCTAGGTTCGATCCTCAGCATTACATATAAATAAATTAAATAAAAGATCCATTGACAACTAAAACAAAACGAATTTTTTTTTAAGTGAGTTATCATACAACTAACATGTAAGTCTAGTCCTCAAGATAGCCATTAGGAAAATAAAGTAAATGAATAGAGAAAAGGATTAAGGAAAATCAATATTGTATGTTACAAAATTATAAATGTATATATGTGTATATATATGTACATTCACATATACAAATGTGTATATATTTATACATATATTAAAAAGTTGTCTGAATTGTGAAACAAAAATATGACATATAGCAAATAAATGACTAAAAGAGAAATAATCGTTTCTTACTAGTGATTAAGTTAAAAATTCTATATTACAGCTCTGAATAATTATGTGGTTCATTTTAACATATCCATAAATACATTAACATAATTGTCCCCGTTATTTAAGACGAAAGAGTTTAATCTTAAGTCAGAACTCACAGAAATAAATCCAAACATCTAAACCCAATGATACTTGAAAAGGATATTGAGATTATTAGAAAAATATAGTCCCTTCAAGATATGGTGCTGGAAAAACTAGAAAAAAAACATGGAAAAGAATGAAGTTGGACCCTACAGTACTTCATGTATAAAAATTAACTCAAAATGGGTTATCAGCTAAAATATATAAAATAAAAAAAACATTAAATTCTTAGGAGAAAACAGGGTTAAATCTTTTTGACCTCAGATTTTGTGTAGATTCTTAGATTTGACTTCAAAAAGCATTAACAACAAAAGGAAAAACTGAATTTTACTTCATAAAACTTTATTTTGTGCATCAAAAGATATTATTTTTTTTAATAAATGGGCTGGGATGTGGCTCAGTGATTGAGTACTCCTGGACTCAACCCCCACTACCAAAGGAGAGGGAGACATACAATAAAATCAAAAGATAACATTCTAATTGGGAAAAATTGTGAAAATCATCTAAGGATTTAGTAATAAGGATCTCTTACCTTCAATCAAAAAACTCAAAAGCTCAGTTAAAAAGTAGGCAAATAATTTGAATGAACATTTCTCCAAGTAGGAAAGAAATGGCCAATGGTCACATAGAAAGATGTTCAATATCACACACTTCATATACAGTCAGGGTGGCAATAATCAAAACAACAATTGTGGAAAACAGTTTGATGGTTTCTAAAAAAAGTTAGATAGCATGACCATGTCTTCCAGCAATGACAGAAATTGAACATGAATGATCAGTGCATTGTATTCATAGTAACCAAAAGTGATTATTTTCATTTTTTTTGTAAAACTTTAATTTGTCCTAAATACATGTCTTCATTTTCATTAACTATTTTTCTCAAGTTTTACCCTTTTCTCCAAATTCTTTCTTTTACTTTTGCACTTCTGATTTATTTCCCTGTTCATATACTGAGTATTTAGTACCTATACTTAAATCTACAATGCACCGTCATATTTTCCCTTGGTCAAAATAATTGTTTAATAAGAAATGCATTTGTGGCCTGGAGCAGTGCTGCACGCCTGCAATCCCAGCAGCTCTGGAGGCTGAGGCAGGAGGATCACCAGTTCAAAACCAGCCTTAGCAAAAGCAAGGTGCTACACAACTCAGTGAGACCCTGCCTATAAATAAAATACAAAATGGGCTGGAGATGTGGCTCAGTGGTCAAGTGACCCTGAATTTAATCCCTGGTACCACCTCCCTTCCCCCCCAAAAAAATGCATTGTCTCCAATATGTGTATCTCTAATCTTTCAAATAGAAAGTTTTAAATTATTTAATATTGTATTGCATTTTCTTTAGAGATAATGATAACTTTTATAATAGCATTTTAATATATTAAAAATTAAGTATCTTTACCTGTTGCTTCAAAATATCTTCTTGGTCAATTTTTTAATAAGTCCCATGTGCCCTTGAAAAATTAGATATATTCTCTATTATGAGCATCCAGTATATAATAAATATGCTTGTCAAGGTCTGAGAACATGTGCATTTATGCATAAATTTATTATATTTACCTTATGTTGTTTATGTTCTCTGTATCTTAAATATACTTGAATTATTTAGAATTGATGTCTGTTACTCTATTCATATAGGTCTTTTTTGTCTGTTTTTCTAGTTATTTCCTATAATTTATGGTACATGAAATTTGTAGCCTAGCTGTTTCAAAAATCTATGTGCTACCATGATCTTGGCTGGAGATATTTTTGTATTGATTTTTGTGTTTGAGGAGAAGTAGTGTACATCTTTTTTCTCTTTCTGTATTTACAGCCAAACATTTTAAGCTCTGTTGTATTGAAAATTTCGTCTTTTTCTTTTTCCATATATCAAATGCCCATGTATGTATAAGTCAGCCTCAAAGTTCTCTTTTGTATTTAATTGTTCCATATATCTGCTCTGCCAAAATCCACAATATTAAATATAACTGTACAACAATTCATTTGCTAGTTTATTACAAATATCTTCTCTCTGTGGTTTATCTTGTACTTTTTCTACAGAAACATAACATGGATTTGCAGCTTCTTTCTTCCACAAGTAAAGGTGATTTTGCTACTTCATGAATCTTAACGGTTTGTCGCTTGCACTGACCATAATTACATGGTGGAATCAACATTTTGACAGCGTGCATTTCTCTTGGAATATTTCCACTTAAATACTAGCTATCCATGCTGACCTGCTGGACGATTTGGGACACATGTTCAGGCAATACTATTGCTCCTGTCGGTACTCAACTAACTCCCTGTTTGATCCATTGACAACAGATAATAGAAACAATTTCAGCTCAATACATCCAAGCATCACTACATAAGTTAAATTTCCTAGTGGACATAAACCTATGATAAACAACATATTTGTTGTTTTTACCCACTTAGTATTGAAGATAATTTTATTCAGCAATAGTGAAACATCATAAATATGTCATACTTTCTAAAAGTTTTGATATTTTCCTTTCTCATTTAAAAATTAAATCAATGTCAATTGATTTTATGTATATTTGAGATAGTGTATTAAATAAATGTGTACCCCATAGGGAGAGTTGAATGTACAAGCCAAATTTATTGTTGATTTGTTTCACTTATGTATATATTCATAATACCTTATTTGAAGGGTTATATCCCAAGAACCCCAGTGGTTGCCTGAAACTGCAGATTATACTCAACCCTACACATATTATTTTTCTTATATATAAATGCTTCTGATATGATATAATTTATAATTAGTTACAATGAAATATTAACAACAATAATTAAAAATAGGATAGTTTTTATAATCTATTCCTGTTTAAATTTTTATTTTAATTTGTTATATATGACAACAGAATGCATTACAATTCATATTACACATATAGAGCACAATTTTTTCATATCTCTGTACACAAAGTAGAGTCACATCCTTCGTGTCTTCATACATGTACTTAGGGTAATGATGACCATTGCATTCCACCCACCATCTTTCCTATCCCTATGCCCTCTTCCTTCTCCTTCCTTCACTTTTCCCCTTTGCCCTATTCAGAGTTCACTTACTTTTCTCCACTATATTATGGATCAGCATCCTCAGAGAAATCATTTGGCATGTGGTTTTGGGGGATTGGCTAATTTCACTTAGTATTATATTCTCCAGCTTCATCCATTTACCTGCAAATGCCATGATTTTATTCTCTTCTAATGCTGAATAATATTCCATTGTGTATACATACCACATTTTGTTTATCCATTCTTCTACTGAAGGGCATCAAGGTTGGTTCCACAGTTCAGCTGTTGTGAATTGTGCTGCTATAAACATCGATCTGGCTGTGTCCCTGTAGTATGCTGTTTTTAAGTCCTTTGGGTATAGACCAAGGTGTGGGATAGCTGAGTCAAATGGTGGTTCCATTCCCAGTTTTTAAGGATTCTCCATACTACTTTCCATACTGGTCGTACCAATGTGCAGTCCCACCAGCAATGTATGAGAGTGCCTTTCCCCCAATATCCTCACCAACACTTATTGTTGTTTGTATTCTTAATAACTGCCATTCAGTCCGGAGTGAGATGAAATCTTAGTTTTCAAACTAAAAAGCTTCTTTCCAACAAAAGAAACAATCAGATGAATAGAGAGCCTACTAATTGGGAAGAAATTCTTACCACACACAAGTCAAGATACAGCACTAATCTCTATAATATATAAAGAATTCAAAAATCTTAACACCAAAAAAAAAAAACCACACAAATAACCCGATCAATAAATGGGCCAAGTAACTGAGCAGACACTTCTCAGAGATGTTCAACATCTCTAGCAATCAACAACATATTCTAACAAAAACCATGTGAATATAGTATCTCTCTCTTGCAAAATATCTTATGTTAATATACTCAAGCTTATTCACAGTTCACAGTTGATTGCAGGTAATTAAAACTAAGCATAAAATCCTGGGTTAGGGCTCCCAATAAACACCTCTTTGCTGCTTACAAAAAAAAAAAAATCCTGGGTTAGGGATTCACTGTGATGTTACCTACTTCATACATGGCAGTAAGCTTTGGGCTCTTTGAATTAGTCTAATACATCTGGTCCTCTATTTCATTGTAATGATAACATGCCTGCCACTATCCTGTTGCTTTTATTTTTGAGTATCTATTTATTTTTACCATTTTGACTTATACGTGAATAATAGAATTAGATTATCAAATTCTCAAAGAACTACTGTTATCATACTGACTGATATTGCATTTAATATAGAAATATCTTTACATATGAATTCCTCTTTCATATCTCAAAACAGAGTATATGTTTGTACTTGTTTCATGGTCTATTTTAATTTTTTTCTTATTAATATTCCACGTATGTTTAAATTGTATTCTGAAGCAATTTTTCATTTGTCATTTATCAGAATAATTTTAATTTTTCCAAAACAAAATCTAATCATATGTTCTGAGGAGCATTTTGATTGTCCATGCTTTATTTACACATTCTTTATTTAAGGATCTTGGTGCTGACAATTTGTTAGCACTTTTTTTGTTCCATATCCCTTCTCTATTTTTTCCCCTGCTTTTTGTCTGCATTTTAGAGACATGTGATTCAAAGGAGACCTTAGCAATGCCCTTCCAAGTAAATTCAGCCAATGAAAGGAAAGAAGCAGTATATTTTCCCTCCTTTATTCTGCCACAAACAATGACTCTGCATGGACCTGCCTCTTCCCTCTGGAACTCTAATAGTTTTCCTCCATGTTCCAAATTCATTCCCCAACTGTATTTCTAGATTTTTCCAGGAAAATCCAGATTCTGATTTCTATTAACATCTTCCTCATTCATGTTTTTCCAGCCCTGCTTACCTCACTGATATTATTTAGCCACTTTAGTTTGTTAAACAACAGAATAACCGATGCTTTGAAAGATCTGACTTCTGTGTTTTATTTTTCTGAATGTTTTTATCATACTTCAGATATACCTCTCACATCTTAATCAAGAGTTAGAACTCAACCCCACACTGGTCTCAGCTGATTGATAGAAAGTACCTCCCTCATCTAGATATTTCCCAAAACTGACACCTAGAATGCTATGTTCCTCATAATTAATTATGCAAGCATACTTTAAATTCCTTAGAATGTCAAATAAGTCTCATTCTAAGTATATCAATGGTAAACTTGTACAGTATTATTCTTTACTTCTTCAACATCCTGTATGAATTTATGGTCCACACAACCTCCCTGTTTTCCCAGCTCACTCTTGGAAATCTAGTTATTCTGAATCTTTACTCCTGCTTTTTTGATTGCACTTTCTTCTTTTATCTTCTAATAATATTCTTTACAGTGATCTCATCTTTCCCTAATTAGGCTTTTCATCTGCTGGTCTACTTTAATAATAATGTAGCAAATCAAGTGTTATTTTTACTAATATTTAGGAAACTATTTTTCTCTCCTACATTCAATTTTCCTCTGAACTAATGGTTTGGCTTTACATTTCAAAATTTGCATTTGTCTGAATTTGTTAAATTATAGTATATTATCTTCTCATGTCCATTTTGTTGTTTATCTGATGTTTGCTTTCATTTTCTTTTTTATCCTGACATGTAAAATTTATCAAATTTACATCATTCTCTAACCATATTAGTAATTATGTATTTAATGTTTAATATACAGAATGCTTTCTTAAATATTTGACTTACACGTTTGACTTTGCATGTTCATAATTAATTTTCTCTTTTTACACTGAAATACTTGTATGTATACATGCTCATGAAGCTCATGAATCTCTTTGTAAATGAATTTCTAACATTTAAATTGTAATTGTGTGCTGATACAAAGTCAACACCTGAAAATGACCCTGTAAAGAATTAAAACCTCCTCTAGATTTTGTTAAAATTAGTGATTTCTATAATAGTGCATATGTATCTAACAATTAAATATTTTTAACAATTGAATTATTTTTTTTTCTTCTTCAGTGATCTGATTCCCTTAGGAAGTTTGATTTACATCATTTTCATAAAAGGAAATTGACTAATGTTTTTATCTTCCTGTATATAAAATGCTCCACGTGGAGGGCTTTTTTACAGTTTAAAAAGTAAATGAAGGGCTGGGGATGTGGCTCAAGCGGTAGCGCGCTCACCTGGCATGCGTGTGGCCCGGGTTCGATACTCAGCACCACATACCAACAAAGATGTTGTGTCCGTCGAGAACTAAAAAATAAATATTAAAAATTCTCTCTATCTCTCTCTCTCCTCTCTCACTCTCTCTTTAAAAAAAAAAAGTAAATGAAAAATAGGGTGCAATAAAGAACACAATAAGAGCAATAAAGAGCAGATGTTTCTCACTGTTCTCTCTGAAATTAATAGTCAATAGCTGTTTGATTTGAAAATAGTGTTTAAGCCATAAGATTTTAGTGATCTGACGTTTTCAACAAGAATAAAATTGCTTCTAAAAGGCACCCAGTGTTTTGAACATTTTCTACAAATATTGAGAACTTTTGGCTTACTACAATATAATTTTAATAGTCCAAGGAATTATTTAATCTTTGACCAGTGAAGAGTAAACTCATTGGAGACTCCCCTTTCAGTATAAGAGCGTTTCAATACAAAGTAAATTCTTCAAATATTGCTTCCTGATAAACAATTCTTTGGAACTGGTTAGGAAGAGGGATGGGTCGACCTCGATTTCTTCATAAAGTCTCTGGGTTTTACATAAGAAACCAATGTCTCAGGAACCATGTGATTTGGTAAAGTTCATGCCAGGAACTAGAATATTAACTGGAAAACCTGAAGTCAGAAGCTAGTGAACTATGTTTAGATGCTGTAATTGAAAAGTGTTAGAGTAAAACTTTATTCTTTAAAAATGTGCTATGAAGTCAGCAAAGTGGCACACACCTGTAATCCCAGTGGCTAGGGAGGATGAGGCAGGAAGATTGCAAGTTCAAAGCCAGCCTCAGCAACTTAGCAAGGCCCTAAGCAACTTGGTGATACCCTGTTTCAAAATTTTAAAAATAAATAAATAAAAAATTTAAAAGGGGTAGGGATGCATTTCAGTAATTAACTGCCTTTGGGTCCAATCAACAGTAGCATAGACAGAGGAAAAAACATCATATGAGCCACACAGAAGTAGCTGCTAATGCCAACCCCATGCTCTAATTTCCTGCTATTCCACCATATGCAAGAAAATCATGGTCAACTTTCTTGGACGGTCGTGGACACCCCAGCAAAAATAGAGCATGTTTATCAGTTTCCATATTGAGGTAAAGTTAATGTATCCATAAGCATGCTTTAAATTCATACAATATTGAATTTTTAGCAGTTATGAAATTTTTCTCTCCTTACTTTTCATTTAAAACTGTTTTTTCTGCCTTTTTAATTGATTCTTTTTTGTTACCCCCAAAAATTGGATTCACTTTGACATAGTTATAAAAGCATTGAATATACTTTGTTCTAATTCAGTCTCTAGTACTTCCACTTTTCCTCCCTGCCTCTCCCCAGGTTCCCTTCCTTCTACTCTACCGATATGTCTGATATTTACTTACATGTATTTTTAAATTAGTGTTGTGTGGAAGCACATGATGGGGAGTGTCACTATGGTATATTCAGATACACATACGAAACTGAGCTCAGATTCATTCCACTGTCTTTCCCTATCCCATCATTCCTCCCTTCCCTTCAATCTTCTTTGTCTATTCCACTGATATTTCTTCTATTACTTTCTTTTTAATCCCTGCTCCCCTTATTTTGGATTAGTTTCCACATACCAGAGAACAAATTTGATCTTTGACTTTTTGGGACTAGCTTGATTCACTTAACAAGCTAGCCTCCAGTTCCATCCATTTACCAGCAAACAGAATAGAAATCATTCTTCTTTATGGCTGAACAATACTCTATTATGTTGAAAAACCACATAGCATATTTTATTTATCCATTTATTGTTTGAAGGGGCTCCAACTTTGGCCCTTTTGAATTTTGCTGCTAGGAACATTGATGTGTCTATGTTACTGTAGTATGCTGATTTTAAATCTTTTGGATATATACTGAGGAGTCAGATCGCTGGTGGTTCCATTCTAAGATATTTGAGGAATCTCCATACTAAAGTGGTTGCACTAATTTGAAGTCCAACCAAGAATGTATGAATAAACCTTTCCCGAATGTTCTTGTCAATGTTTACTATTACTTGTGTTCTTGATAATTGCCATGCTGACTAGAGTGAGATGAAATCTCAATAAGGTTTAAAATGAATTTCTCCAATTGATAGAGAAATTGAACATTTTCATACATTTGTTGACAATTTCTATTTCTTCTTGTGAGAAATTTCTTTGCCCATTAATTATTTGGATTACGTGTGTGTGTGTGTGTGTGTGTGTGTGTGTGTGTGTGAAGATTTTTGCATCCCTAGGATGACCATAATGAACTACTTTTCAAATGTGTTCTTCTGTGTGGATTCTCAACATTGTATGAAGAATTGTTGCATCTATGTTCATCAAGAATATTGGTCTGAAGTTTTTCTTTTTTCTTTATGTGTCTTTGGTTTTGATATCTATGATACTGGCTTCATAGAATGAGTTTGGCACTGTTCCCACATTCTTTATTTAAAAGAATAATTTGAGTAGGATTGGCATTATTTGTTCTTTAAAAGTCTGGTAGAACTTGGCTGAAAACCCATCATCTGGTCTTGGAATTTTTGTTTTTGGAAGGCTTTTGATGACTACTTCATTACTTGAAACATATCTGTTTAATTTCTCTATAGTGTCCAGGTTCAATTTGGGTAGGTATATGTCTCTAGGAATTTTTCAATATGTTTGAGATTTTCTAGCTTATTGAAGTATAAATTTTCAAAATAGTTTCTCATGATCTTCTGGATTTCAGTAGTGTCTGCAGTGATATTTCCTTATTTTATCTCAGATTTTAATAATTTGAGTTTTTTCTCTTCCTTTTGTTTAGGTTGATAAGGGCTATCACTTTTGTTTATTCTTTCAGAAAACCAACTCTTCGTTTTGTTGATCATTTATTTTTTTCAATCTCAATTTTATTGATTTGGGCTCTGATTTTTATCATTTTATCATTTTCTGTCTTCTACTGATTTTGTTGTTGGTTTGTTCTTTATCTATGGCCTTAGCAATCCTTGTAGTAGTTCTTTTGTCTATATTCCTAAAGATCCCACTCCAGAGGACTTCTGTCTAGTTTAATCTGAGAAGATGCTGTGACTTAAGGGGTGACTTGTCCAATATTTGGGCCTCACCAGATGGCTGTGAAGCCCTTGCTCATTTTCTTGGTTTTTTAAAAATTCTTTATTTGTTTTATTTAGTTACACATGACAGTTCAGTCCTTTTCTAGTCCTTATTCTTGAGAGTTTTTGCCATGAATCACTGTTGGATTTTGTCAAATGTTGTTTCTGCATCACTTGATGATGATGATGCTATAATTTTTTTCTTTAGGATGTTGCTAAGGCTGATTTTCAAATGTGAACTCATTCTCATATAACTGAAGTGAATCTCATTTGATTATGGGTTTTTCATGTACTATTCAATTCACTTGGCTCATATTTTGTTGAAGACGTTTGCATCTTTGTTCATGAGAGATTTGAAAACAGAAATGAGGTTTATAACGGAAATCTCCAAAACTGTGAGTCAAAATAAATCTTTCTTATCTGTAATTTAATTATCTCAGGTATTTGTAACAGATGGTCCTGAAATAATTGCTATGCTATGAAATAAATTATAGTTACTTATCAATTTGTCATATATAAACCATGTCTGAATATTGTTCATGTTTTTCAACAAGAAAGGGCAATTTGTTTCTTTCCTTCAGCACATTTTTCTTTGCCAACCATTCCCACTTATCAGTATTTATGCTATGACTTTCATTATGTCATGAATTTTGTTAGTAATGTTCATTCATGTATTAAGAGACTGATTTCAGCAGAGCTGGTCATTTTAAAAGCACTAACCCACTCCAGGGCATGTTTTATGCCTTATTATTGTTCCTGGTGGTGCTCTAGAAAAAACTCTGACTTCAACTTTAGTGAGATTGGGTCCATTATGTTATAATATGCTCCCTGAAGGGCATTAGACTGCAGTTAAAGTTTGCCTATCTTTAGCACAGGGCACCAAATAGTGTACGAAAATGAGACACCTACCAGGGGAGTTAGTCTTGGCGCTCTAACTAGATTGCATTTCATTCTGCAGCTTTGTGTTTAATTTCTGGAGCTAGATCCAATCCATATTTATACTTGTGTCTCCTAATTACTCAATCATTCCACTATCATGCAATATGCAGCTTTATTGTGATTGGAGTCTCCTAATTACTCAATCATTCCACTATCATGCAATATGCAGCTTTATTGTGATTGGATATTAGTCACTTCAAATTCATTGTGTGATTGAAAAGAAACCATTTCTTTTTATAAGAGGAAGCTATGACCATATTATCTTTAGTTGGAAACTTTAAACACAACTTCTGGAATGCCAAGTAGTATCAGGTAGTTATGGAAAAATGAAATGGCAGCTTGGCTTTCAGATAAAGATGCCTCAGAGTGGACATACATAAGATTCCAAAATGAGCTTCAAAAATAAAGCTGAGTGAAAAAGCGATTCTAGCATTGCTCAGTTAACTTCACATTTTTAAGTAGTCTTCTCTTTGGATTGATATGGTTTGAACAAGGGAGAGGTTCCTCCACATTTAAAGTTTTATTTTCTTTTGGTTACTGAAAGAAAATTTATTGAAATAGTAAGAGTATGACTTAAGTGAAATAAATTGCTTTTGTCAACAGTGCATAAATTTTAGAGAAGAAATCATGCAAAATGGAATAAGTGTAACTGCAAACTATAAGCAGGAAGTCATGAAACTCACTGACCAGCATAGATGCCAAAATGCCACACACTCACTTTCTAGAATTTTTTAAAATTTTACAGATATATTAATAATGCCTTGACAATACTGGATTCAATGACTTCTGAGGGAACAATGAAAATATTTTTCTTTCTTGTAAAAATAATTATAAAATAAGATAGAAGTAAATGTTCCTCTTGTTTTCCTAGATATTGAAGGGTCTATATGTGATGCCAGAAACTAGGACATTTGTTTTATATCCTGAGGGAGCACATCTTAAAAATAAGGCAAAATATTTAGCAGAGTCAGATGTTGGGATCTTAGAAAGAACCAGGTCACTTATTAGAAATAGAGTATTGGTACCAAACCAGGCACACTTGCCCAATGTTCTTGTTATTCAATATAATGAACTGTAGCCATTTCAAGTCAGCTTCAGTTGATTACTTAATTATTACAGCCATAAAAATATCTGAAATCCTATATTTTCCATGTCATTCTGAAGTTGCAAATTACTGTCATCTGTTTTCATTTGAATTTCCTTAGAAGAAGAACCTTCTTTATTTTCCTAGGCATGAGGTAGATAAAGCACAAGTAAGTTCCTAATTTTATTTCAGATTCTATAGCTCTCCTAATATTCCAGCAAATATTATTTTATTTACTATATTAGACAGAAATGCTTCTTGTTTTTAGGAGATGAAGTAATGGAATTCTCTCAACAATTTATTACTAATTATCCTCATTCATAATAACAAATCTCAAAAAGTCTCTGCTATGATTCTGAGTTCTTTTTAGTCCCTTTCTCAAAACTTTCAAATATTCAACTACTTTTATTTGGTATGGTTGACAAACTATTATTCGGATTTATCTGAGTTTTGATCACAGAATTCATATTAATTTTATGAGTGTTCTGTGTCTTAGTCTTTGCTACTATAACAGAGTACTTAAGATTGGGCAATTTGTAATGATTAGATTTTTATTTGACTCCTTTGGGAGACAGGGAAGATCAAATTCAGGTGATGTATCTGCTGAGGGTCTTTTTGTTTTGGTGTGACATGGTGAAAAGCATCATTTGTTGAGAGCAAAAGACAGGGTAGAGAGACAAGGATGGGGAGGGAGGGAGAGGAGAGAGAGAGAGAAAGAGAGAGAGAAAGAGAGAGAGAGAGAGAGAGAGAGAGAACACCAAACTCATCCTTTATAAAGGACCTGCTCCTAAAATAACAACATTAACCTGTCAAGAGGGCTCAGCCCATAGGACTTTATCACATCTTTAAGGTTCCAATTTCAAACACTTCCATGTTGTCGAGCAAGACTTCATCACATGAACCCTTAGGGACATATTGGACCAACCATGGCACTCTGGACAGACTTCCAGTTGCCTGCATCCTTATTTATAAATTTAAACAATAAAAGCAGTACCAGAAACCAGGTATTATTTTGGATACTTGGCCTACAAAATGTAAAAGCCATAATCCCTTTTATCAAATAATTTACCATTTTGGATTGAGACACTATATACAAAGATCAAAGTGTGATGAAATAAAATGTTATGCAATGCTAAATTGATCAAGAATATGAGAAAAAAAAACTTTACTCCTGGGGCAGTTGAAGGGAAGGCTACAACTTGTACATATTTAAGCTGATTCTGAAAGGGCAAATAAGAATTTTCTGGTTTTTACAGTTATGGCTGAAGAAGTAGTATTATGTATGTGCATATGTTAGTGACAGCACTTAAGTATTTTAGAAAACAAATGTGATTTTTATGATGATAGAATATAGGATACTGGAGAAAATTCTGGAAAGATAGGTTCTGGACAAACTAAAAATGTCCTTGCACCTCCTTCATAAAGGAGTTTGGAATTTATTCTAAAAGTAATGGAGACCACACAGGTACGTGGTCTTTCAGAGTTTGGGAGAGGGTAGTAGTAATGGTTATATTTGTATTTTCAGAAAGCAACATAGGTAAAATATCCAAATGTAATCCACAGACATATTGTTGGCAGGAGATAATATGTTCACTTGCAGAAGAAATGATTGTGCAGAATATGCAAGTAATAATGCGACTTATTATTTAACTGGAGATGGTAGCACTGAATTATTTGAAGGCCAATGTTAGATGAATTAGGGCCTAAAATAGGCAAGTTCATGGAGGAAGTAATACCTTGTATATTTCTCAGTCATGCTATATTCAGGCTGGCCCCTATTAGCAGGGCAGCTGTGTACCATGAAGTTTCCAGAGAATCACTTGCTTCTATCGTGTTGCTCCACCATTCTCTGTGGTGTAGACATCATCATCTGCATGACTGAAACTGAGCTGCTCATGTGTCTCCATTCTAGCCTGAAGAAAGCAGGGAAAAGGAATGTGTAAAACAAACAGAACTATGCACACAAGGTAGCCATCACTGTGTCCATCCCTGGCATTTTAAGTCACTACTGGTCACATCCCAATGCTGAGAATGTAGTTACTTGGGGTGAGCTTCAAAGAAGGCTGAAGTGTGTATAATTTTTAGCTGGGTGGAGAGAATTTGGGACATAACTATATTACTATGAAAGGATCAAAGAATGGATTTTAAGGACAACTTTCCATGTGTCAAATAAGTCAAGCATGCACTAATGATCCCGGGGTTTGATCTGGGCAGCTGATGGGGTGGTGATGCTATTCCTCAAAGATGAAATATTTTAGAAAGAGCAGTCTCTGATATTACAATTGTGAGGGAATGTGAAAAAGTTAAAAGGTCATATTGTCAACTTACTGAATTTGAAGAATCTGTGGGATCTGTGAGTTAAGCTATCCAGAATAAATTTATGACATTCAGATATATATTTCAATGACTGGTATGATCAGGAACTAAATTCATGACAGTAGATGAGTTCATAACAGGGCAGTGGATAGGATAATAAGAGAGAGGTTGTTACAGTAAAGAAAATATTTTGCAATGAAAGGAAGAAATTTGTCATGTTTTAGAAATTTTAAAGACATAATGGATCAATAATTGTATTACTTATGCATATAATACAAACAATTTCATACACTGGATTCTTAAAATAATAACATTGTGATGGATTAAATAGGAAGAATTACATTTCCATGGAGATATTCATCATTTTCCTAGATGTTTATACAAGAAATGGCCTGGTCTCAGAGGAATTTCTAGAATACCACAATTTGTGACTAATGTAGTAATCAGTTCCTTGAATATAACCCTCCCAAGTGCCATCCTTAATTTCCCTCAATTTCAACATTTTGGACATTTTTTTTAATCTCTACCCATTGCCTCCACGCCCAATGGCATCATTTTATTCATCCTGGTTTATAACTAAAATTAGAAAATATTTTTGATCATCCTTTACTCCTCTACTTAGCTTATCTCTTTTTATTGGGTGAGAGTCAATCATTTAATAAATTCATTTCTTTGTATCTGGACTCTCATTATCTCCCTTTCTCCCTCTTCCGATAATAGAGATTGAACTCAGGGGTTTTCTTCTACTAACCTACATCTCCACCTCTTTGAAATTATTGCTTTGTGTGTGTGTATGTGTCAGGGTCTTGCTAAATTGATTAGGTTGGCCTTGTGATTTACAATCCTCTTGCCTTAGCCTCTTAGTTGCTGGGATTATAGGCCACCATGATGAGCTTCTAATAACTCTTTAAAGAGCTGCAGAAGTATTTTCAAATTGAGAGAAATGTGTTGAAGACAAAGTGATATGACTTTAAACATATAGTTATAGTCTATTTTGATATCCATTTGCTTTAATCTCATTGATATTGCGGTGATAATTTTCATTAGCTAGGAGAAGATAACTAGGGTCAAAACATGGGATGATCAGCATTGTTGTATATCTTACTGCAGAATTCATAAATCTTAGAAAAGTCATAGTATTACTATCCCAGGGTCCTAAGTATATTCTAAAAATGAATTTGGGTGCAGCTTTCATGGAACAATTGGATGAAATTTTTGGTGAGATAGAAGCTTTTTGATATTACTTTTCTATATTAAAATTTTGCTATTATATAATGATAACCACTCAACTCTTTTATGATCTGAGCAGCTGATGTTTGTGTCCCTTCTTGATTCATAAATTGATGACTCAACCCACAGTGATGGTATTGAGAAGTAAGGCCTTTGGCAGATGATCAATAACCTTCCAAGAGAGGGTTGAAGGAGACCTCTTACCTTTCTACCACATGATAATACATAGAAGGCATCATAGCCATCTGTGAGGAATGGGCCCTACCCAGGTACCATCTTGGTGTGTTGATGTTAGACTTCCCAGTCTCCACCAGAATTGTGAGCAATAAATTTGTATTGATTATGAATTACCAAGTCTAAGATATGTTGATATAATAGCCCAAATGGAGAAAGTAACCTTATATAGCCAGCTAATTTCCCTGTTTTGCTACTGACCCCCAAATCATCTTTACCTCTTAATCCCAGTGTCCTAAAACCTGTTAGAAGTTATTTTGGGAATTGTATAAAATGAGAAATCCATTGACTTGTAGTTAGGTAGGGTTTCGATAGCATTTAATCTGATGCTGAGAGTTCATTTGTTGTCTTTTTAAAAATTTTATACCAGAAGAGCTAATATTTGTCTTATAACTGTGTACATATACCTTTCATCCTTGGACATATTTTAGTTTCTCCCTCTTCAGGATACTAAGTCAGTTTGTAGTCAGAATCCTGAAACAGGTAAGGAAGCTTGGAATAAAAATAAAAAGTTTTAATTACAACTAGTTGTTCTAAACTTTCTTGGAATTCTTATTGAATGATCTTTGTATTTTTTGAGGCAGAGGATTGAAAATAGTTTTATGTGGATACTGAATCAATGAGGAAGTTGGAATATCCTTTAGGACCTATTTATAGAAGTAGGAATGAACAATACTAAATGAAGTCTTTTTTAGAAAAATACCTTATAACTGATTGATAGAGGAACAAAAAAATTTTCCATAATGCTAACTTTGCTAAATCTCAGCACTGAGAAAGACAAAACAATTTTAGAAGCATAATCACCATAGATAACACTTTATAAATGATGCTGTATTTTTCACTCAACTGACAAAGAAATATTTAAATAATTATACAAATTTGTTTATTCACATGTCAGATGATTTGATAAAATCAGTACTACAGTGATTCCGTCATGAATTTAGGTCCCATAAACCATTGTTTGTCATTTTGCTAGAACCAGTTGGGTAGCATAACATCTTTCCAATTAACAGTCTTTCTGGGGTTAACTATTGTAACTATAACAGAGGATAATATTTATAGTGTTTCAACATATAAACATTGTGAGTAATGTAAGGCAATGGTAAGAAATACAAGGTTTAAAAATGCATATGTCTTACATTTGACTATAATTAAAAAAGAAAACAGAAAAACAAGTGCTTTTGAGGATGCGAAGATACTGGAACCTTTGCGCATCACTGGAAGCAATGTAAAATGGTGCAGCTGTTGTGGGAAACAGTTTGGCTGTTCCTCAAATTCTTAACTAGAGAATTATCACATTATCTACACTATCCAGCAATTCTAGAAATCATAAATATATCTATATATACATATATATAAATATACATATATGTGTGTGTGTGTGTGTGTGTGTGAGAGAGAGAGAGAGAGAGAGAGAGAGAGAGAGAGAGAGAGAGAGAGAGAAATAATTGAAAGCAGAGCTTCAGATTTAGAGGCACTATTCACATTGGTTAAAAGGTGAAGACAACTAAGAATCCATCAAGAGATAGTAGATAACAAAATATATATGCAGTGTTCTTAGAATATTCAACCATGAACAGGAAAGTATGACATTCTGATATATGTCATAATGTGAAGGAGCAACATCATGAATGTACAAAATGATGCTAAATTGTACACTTTTCAACCATTAAAAATACTAAATTTTATGTGTATTTTATTACCATAAAAACTAAAAGTGCATATATTTTAATGATATTTAATAAGATAAAAATAAAAAAGAGGAATACAGTAATGACTTATCATCATATACATCAGTTGAAAATTTTACCATGTATTGTAACTAAACATTATCTTTTAGTAAAAAAATACACTGTACACCTTTACACATGGATCTTTGGACTAAATCTTGAGATTTAAATGCATGTTCATTTCCATAAAAAGGTCCAGACACAAATTATAAAATTCATCTATGGCACGTTTCAGGAAATCCTTATTGATTTTGATTAAATAAAAATATATTTTTCCTAGATATTTTTAAATATTTTTATATTTAATTTTCAAACTTCTCTGTCACTTTATGGTATTTCCTTCTATGTACTACTTGTCCCAGTTTAATGACATGTTGGTGAACTTTAACACCAAGAATTAACTTCCTGAAGAATGCTTTTGATGCTTTTTATAATCTGCATCACTGTGCCTATCTGGGTCACACCACCATCTGGTAATTGACAGCCTAGAACACAGCATCGCCATGCTTCTATTGTCTGGCTGGTTCTGGTGATTACTGACCTAGATAAACCATTTTCTTCCTTTTCAGGATTGTCTGCATAAAGTATTATGACCACAGAGAGGATAAAACACATGTTCAATTATGGTAACTAAAGGGCTTCTGAAGGCAGCCCTGAAGTGGTCTGTTGCGAGGATCAATCGATTGGAATAATAAATGATACACAAAACTGCAGATGAAGCAAATTATTGACTGAGAAATGTATTAAGACAGACTTACAATCAAGACACTCAACTGGAAGTTCTTTTGGAAGAAAAAGACAAGACCGTGAAAGGTGGCCCTTGACTTAGTATGATTTAGAAGTGATGATTGTGATGTGAAGCTGGATGAAGTGGTGGCTTAACTTCCTTCTCAGGACCAGGACAGTGATAGTCCCTTATATCAGCCACTAAGTTCACTACTAGTGGCAAAGCTGCATCCCTGGTCCCTGAAAGCTAAATGGTTGCACATAGAAAAAACTGTACATTTAGGTCTAGGAATACCATCCTAATAAAATTATTCCAAGGACATTATGTGAGACAAGGAAACCAAAGCATTGTTTAAAGTTATATTCACAGCAGCATCACAAATAAAAACAACAACAAAAAAAAATAAAGTGAGTAATATTATATTGAATTTTGTATGCTCAACAATAAGGGGACATTGTGCATTATATGACAATTTGAAAAAAAATTCACATTCATAAGATAAGGGACTTTTTTCTATGATTTGTGATTTGTTACCTTGCTCTTATGATTTTCATAGCTAAAACAATTTACAAACCTAATTACAGCAAAAGAAAGGGATTTGTTAAAAGCATATGGCTGGTTCTCAGCCACCATTGCTGAGATGGGACAAATGGAGCTGACCATATTGTGGCCTTGAATAAAATAATGCAAGTTCTCCTTCTTGACCTGGGAGAAGAGATCCCCTTGTTCTATAGACCTGCTCCATTTGATACATTCTGGACAATTTTTCTTACCAAGTATATATGACAGCATCCAAGGAACAAAGACATCTCCAGTTTTCAATGATCTGTTTTCCAAGGAGCTTCTGAAGTAGAAAAGAAAGTGTGTACCTGAATTGCTAACACCACCACAAAATGTCACTTTTAATTGGATAGGAATTATGCAGTCAGGTGTGACAAGGAAGAAGGGGTTATCATGAGCTAATAATTTGACAGAAATGCAGCCTCATGCTTCTAATCCCTCCAGAGTGTTATCTCATGATTACCAAACACTCTGCTTAGATATGCCTTATTAGTTTCTCTTTTGGATATCTTCATTCTTAGGAAAACCATACTTCTGTGTGCCAGAATATGATGATGTTAGCGGTTTAAAATATGAGCAGCTGCTTCAGCTAAACTAGTAGTTCAAATAAAATTAATCTACCCTTTACATTAATCTGTGGGCCAATCAAAATGTGTCTTTAATCCAAACAGTTTTATAATGCAGCCTAAATCATTCTGGGCCAGGTGCCTGTGCTGCTTAAAGGAAAAGTAACAAGAAAATTTAATCTGAAGATTATTAAGTATTTTGGACTGGTATTTGCTTGTATCACCTAGCAACTATAAAACATACCGAGTGAATGGAACACATGGCAACTCATCCATCCTGTCATTACAGATCAAATAATTAGAAGAGAGTAAGTACACTTGCTGATGGCAGTAGAAAGATAAGGACAGAACACAGGGATTTTAAAAAGACAAAATGTTGTTTAAGATAACTGCTCCTGGCAACAACCACTATCAGGATGATGATTAGCTGAGTAACATTTATAAAAGCAGGAGTTCAAAAGATGTGGGTCTCTGATACAGACGCACAGTTACAGAAACTGAAGAAACTTTGCCTAAGCCAGAAATAATTGAACTCAAGTTAAATGATCTATTGTCAAGGCATTGTATTTAGAGTTGTAGGCAACAGAGCAAAGAGTTTAAACTTTTTACCAGGAAAAAAGTCATGGTGTGTCACCTATATATCTTACTGTCATTACATTATGGTGGATGTTGGTTTATGCAAGTTTGTGTTTGTAAGGCTAATCATAGTCAGGATGTTCTTTTTGTGTAGTGAGTGGAGGAAAGAATCGGCTCTGAAAAAGAAAATTCCACTGAACAATCAGACTCAATCCTCCAACATTATTCTAAATTGTAAACACTCAAAGAAAAGAATAGTTTATCTTCAAAAATAAAGTTTGAGTCTTCTCTGCTTCTAGTCATGAAAGTGTAAGTGGTAACACACTTATCCTCACAGTTGTCAATTCTTTCAAGTTGGACAGAATACGTTAGGAAATAATAACAAAGTAGCATTAAGCAATGCATGACTGGAATTTGAGGATGGAAACACAAAAAGTGAGTCCCATCATCATCCCCACAATATGCAAATATGTCTGCTGGGGGCACTTTTCTGACAAGGAACAGGGAAGTTGATGATACTCAGAGCACTGGTCTCAATGAGTTGAGAGGCCAGAGACCGAGAATCTGACCTGGTGACATGGTCAGAATTTGTGTTGGGAAATAATTGAGAAGAGGAAGCTAAAGAATGGTAAGTGACACAAGTTCTTTGTGAGCATCCAGCATGGGTTCCTTGCAAAGGGATACAAGACTCTTGTGTAGATTAAATGCAGAGGGCCTAGGCAGAGATCACCTATTGAAAAAAATACATGAAATTGGGAGAACTTGAAGGGGAAACTGAACAATCAGAATGGAGACCTCTTACTCAAAGACTCAGACTTTCATCTGAGACCCTACCTGAAAGTTCAGGAAGAGTCAGGGTACACTCTATTCCTAAATTCCAGGCCTAAATAGAGACAAACTATCAGAGAAGCAAATTAAGCCAAGACACACCAGAAACACGTCCAATTCAACTGCCTGCCAGAGGGAAGTAGAACACCTTTTTAAAGGACATGATGTAAATCATCTTTGATATAGAAAGTATAGTAACAAAGTATTAGACATGTTTAAAACTTTACCTAAAAATTTTTAAAAAGATGATTTAATAGAAACTGATATATCATATAACATAAGGTCTAGATTTTGTAGTTAAACAGACATTGTAAATTTGGTCAAGGACATAAAGGAAAATAAGTCAGAAATGAATGAATATACAGGAAAGTCCAAATAAATAAATTCTACCTCTTGATGAAAAACTGGGAAATTTTAAACACTTAAGTTTGACATGGGTTCAGCATATAATATGTAATTTTTTGTGGTCTATTTGAATTATTTTTTCCTTAACTAGTATTTTTAATAATTTGACAAGGATGTTCTTGAAAGGAGGATTCTTTGCATTTATTTTGCCATTTTTAGTCTTAACCAATGATAAAAATATTTTTTTTCTATTTTCCCATTTGGTTTTTTAATACCTTTATGAGAGGTATTCTCTTGTTCTTTAATGTTTAAATTTTATGATAATATGCCTTTGTTTGGAACATTTTTAGCTATCATTCAGAGAGCTTGTTGAACCCTTTAAATATATAAATCCTTAGGTTTGCAGCTGGAGAAAAAATATGGAATTACTTATCTCCTTTTCCTTTTGTATTCTCATTCTTTATTTTCTACTATGCATATTTTATATTTGAAATATTTTTGGTGCTTTTAATCTGCTTTCTGTGAAAACTCATCTTTTCAATTATTAATATTCCAGTGATTTTAAAATTTATGTTAACACAATTTAAAAGCATGCTTTTCTTCTCAATGTATCTTCTTAGAGATAAGTCTTCTTGTTTTATAGTTGCAACCTGTTGATGAGCTCGACCATGGGTTAAAATGACTGTATCATGAATTGCATGTCCTCAGCTATCCTCAGTATCTTTTTATATTGGCCAAATAAAATTCTTCTCATCCTTCCTGGAGGGCAAATTATGTGACTAGTCTGATAAAACAGTTAGAGGAAATACAGAAAGTACAGGGATTCTTCTTACCATTTACTTCTTTCAGAAAATTACCCTTGCTTTCAACTATTTTCTGGACTTTTTAGTTTTGTTTTTTGGTGGTACAACTTTCAGGATGGTAATCTCATTTTATTTCAAAGTGAGAGGAGTCATTGTTTTTGTTGCATAGAATGATATCTTATTCTGTTGAGCTGCTATAACACAGTGTCAAAGACTGGGTGATTTATAAAAACAACAGAAATCAATTTTTCACAGTATAGTGAGGGGAAGTCAGAGATCAGGACATCAACATGACTGGTTGTGGCAAGGGGTCTCTCTTATGGTCGTGGACTGTGAATTCTTTTATCTTCATACAAGAAAAAGAGCAAATAACTATCAAAGATCTCTTTTCTAGGTACACTGAAACCATCAATGAAGTCTCCATCCTCATGACTTAATCACTTTCTAAAGACCCCCCACCTCCTAATACCATCACTTTAGGGATTAGGATTTCAATATATGAATTATGGTGAGGCATAAACTTTCAGTCAATAACAGATGGTATAATACGACGTGGGGTTTAAGTGTATCCTGCACCAATTGTCAAATAAAACTCTTAAATGCACGTGAAAGTTCATACCAAATTTCAGAGTTCCTTGTCATTACCAATTTCTGATCATTCCAGTCATGCTCAGGTCTAAATTGAACTCTTTCTCAGCTTCTTTCACTCTGACTTTGATTCAGTTTCATAAGTCTGTGGAATTTGCACCAGGAGAAGCAAACTATGGCTTGGCTAATCGACCCCTGTTATAATAAATACAGTTATTAGCATATGCTGTGCCCATTAATTGTTCTATTGTCTATGGCTGCTTTCATACTCCAGTGGCCGTGAGTGGTTATGGCAGACACTTCTTGTAAAACAAGCCAAATGTATTTGATGTCTGAATCTTTACATAAAACATTTGCCAATCTTGGGTCTCGAGTGTTGTTTAAAATATACGCATCTGATATTAGCTCCCACAATTTCATTTCCATTCTTTCTTCTCTCCTGCTATTTCTATTTTTATGGATTTATTCTTGTTATCCCTTCAAAATGGTTTTTTCAGATCTCAGTTTGGCACAGAGTTAACCATGAATATTCAGCCTATCTATTGTAACTGAAGGTTCCAACCACTTGTCTTTGTTATCACCACCTACACTACTTTATTAGGATATTTATTTATTTTGTTTGTTTCTATCACTGAATATTATTTACCTATTAGTCTCTTAGGCATGCAACTTTTTCATTTTACCATTTCTAAAATAAAGCAACATGCAATGTTAGAAAATGTTGCTTATATTAATTTAATTTTACATGCTTTCTTCCTTTAAATGTTTATGGAACACTGAATGTGCTGGTGTTATTGTGTTCGATGCTTACAATCCTAAGAACAGCAATAATAAGAATAAAAACTATTAAAAAGGACACACTAAGAAGGTGATAGGCTAAATCTTTAGCCTATCACCTTCTTAGTGTATTCCTAAAAAAGAATATGGAAATGAAAATATCAAATCAGTATAACTTGAGTTATTATAGAGTTAATCTTAGCACACATACATAATAAATTTGCTTATGATAATATCAAAAAGTTTATATTAAGGAATAAATAAAAATTTTACACAATACAGGAAAGGTACTCTTTTAAGAGACCCTCTTAAAAGATAAAATATAAACAATTTACATGACAAGTGTAAAATATATCTGTAAAGTTATAAAGTCAGGCTAGTCTCAAAGCATTGTGACAATAATTTCCATTGCTTTCCTTCTGTGCAAACTTTGTTAAGTTATTTAACCTCTTCAAGCTTTAGCTTTTGTGTAAAAGATAAAGGTAATATTAATAATTTTCTTGTAATTTTGCCCTAGAGATTATATGAAATAATGCATTTGACAGATTTTACAGGATTCCTGGCACATAATAAGTTATCAGAAAAAGACTGTTGTTAATGCTCTGAATTATCCAGGGGGGGGGTAATGATTTAACTCAAATAGTAAACATACAGAAGTATTTTAAGGATAGTGCTACTGTTGGTTGGTAAGAAACGTTTTGGAAAGGAGCAAAGTTCCTAATCATCCAAAAAATCATAGGATTTAGACTAATTGCCTTTTTTATTTCTTTTGACATGATAACTAGAACAAAATTGAACATTCTTGTGTTCAAATCAGGATCACTTGAATTTATGTTCATCTAAATTATTTGCTCAACTTTTCTTAAAAATCAATAATCCAACTACTTAGATTTTTATATACACATTTCTCCTAGACATATTTTGTCTAGTAACTTGTGTAAGCATTACTTAAGGGAAGTATATCAATATATTTTTTTTCAAGCTTCTACTATAACTTATGTTTCTTTTCATTTATTGAGAGGAAAATGTTAGCAATCTCATGTAGAATTGATTGTTTAAAAATAACATTGCAACATGTATTGATCTATCAAGACAAAAATATTATGTGACATAATTTGGTACACTGTCGATTTAAAAATATTTTGTATTCTGCTTCACCTTTTGGTTATGATGTGGGGTCTGGTATATGTTTAGAGTTTAAATTAGTGTGATGTTTAGAAGCATGGTATGCCAAGTTTGAAAAACAATAAATCAGTGATTCTATTTGAGTCTCTTTAATAATTTAGTGCAAATATGTAGAACTGTTTCCACAAGACCAACAGAAACAGACAGCAGAATTGTAATGTTTTTAATAATTCACATATGTGTCCATTCCTTACACAGGCTCAACTTATATTTCCTAGTATTACATTTCACCTGAATAGTTGTAGAAAAATTTAAAAGAGTTTTTTTCTGCAATGTATTAGAATTGCACATTTTGATAATTTCGTTCTCAGAATTCTGGGACAAATGCTTTTCTAAGCCTCTGTTAATCTCTCAGAACATAGCACAGCATTTTACTCATATTTAAGATGAAATCACTTTCTATTTTATGTAAAATAATTTTTTAAGCCAATAGAAAGTCTCCAAGTTGAGCAGATATTTAAAGAGACTTAGTGTCAGTCATTGGGATGTAAACCACCAAAAGAAAATGTTCTTTTGGCTTCTATAAATGTCATATTAAGAGCAGAGTCTGGGGCAGAGCATGTAGGAGCTTTGGCAGCTTCAGCCCTTGAGGATAGAAGGCAGTCAAGAAAACACAGGAGCCGGCCTGGGGATGCAGACCTAGTTTCAGAGGCTGGTCCTGTGGGAGCAGGTTAGAAACCCAAAGCAGAGGGCTGATGAGCTCGGCAAATCATGCTCCGGAGAGTACTCAAGGGAAAGAGGCCATGTCCACTCAGCACTTTTGACACAACTTCAAAGAAGTCTGCAGGGTGATTGCAGCGGTGCAAAGTCATACACTAGATTCCTTCAAATGTTCTACTTTATTCAGAATGCATATTTTCTCAGGAAGACCTGTTTCTGCTTAGTATTGAAAAAATGAGTCTTGCTAACTCAATGTAGCAAAGTCCAATTTTTTTCATTCAAATTAATGACCTATTTATTGCTACTTCAAATTACATTTCAGTCCTTGAAATGATTCTTCTACTTTACTACACCTTGGATGACTCTATTTCAACATAATCTTTCCTTGACACTGCCAAGCTAGCTGGGTAGAGTGGGTGCCTATGTGTGTGTGTGTGTGTGTGTGTGTGTGTGTGTGTATACATGTTTCTGTTGGGAGTATTTTAGTCTTCACCTGACTAGCAATCCTGTAATAACTCTGGACGGTGTCTGATTCTAAATAATCCACTCTTTCAATACGGACAGTTGCTCCTGAAGGCTCTCTGTACTCATGTTGTCACCATCTCTAGTAACTCGCTCAAAAAAGTATAACACCCACACCTTGACTGTTTTCATTTAAAATCAGTCTTTGCATGGTATTGTGGATTACACTGGATCACCTTTTTCCTGTTTGGAATTACGTGAACCAAAATACCCTTCCTTCTCGGGTGCTGGATTATAATTGACCACGAGAGAAACCTATGTAAGGTTTGGAAGACTGAAGTGAACTAGTAAGCTCTGCTTCTAAAGGTATATTTTTCTCACCAGATGTATTAAAGAAAGATACATAAACAGTAGGTTTCAGATTGTTTTCAATTTCCTATAATTCACTTTTCCTCATAATTTGTTACATGTTTTGAAATTTTATTCATAAGAATGCTTCAAAAATATTTAGTTCATCCTGCTGTCTTATGTCTGAGTCTTGAGCTACAGGCTGTGGTGAACACATTTCCCTAAACCCACCTAAGTATATGAAAAAAAAAAATGGTCTGCATAGATCTCTTCCATTCTTCTTTCCAGAGATTTTTTGGTAGGCAGTACTTTGGCAGGTAGTGTCATATTTTCTGGGCGTCATAGTCATAATCTCTGTCTCTGGTGCTTAGTTATGCTCACTGAGACTGTGATAAAACAATGCAAGAAAAAGTAGCTACTGAGTCTACTTGATTGGATCATTCCCAATTTGACCATGCTGCCTGGAGTCTGCCAAATAGAAGCAAACAGAGTGATTTATTTCCTGAGCAAACCCATCTGTTCAACAACAGAAGATATGAGTTTCAGCTCCCTAATGGAAATGTGTATCTAGGGAATTGGCTACCAATAAATCTTAGAAGCTTTAGCTATATTATCTCATTTTCTCAGTCCATAGTTTACAGACACATATGACAAAATTTGCTGCCCATGATGTTAACAAACAAGCCAATGGCTACATAACTTTTTCATGCTATGTCCATGAACAGAAATCTAAGCTGCATGGACGAGATTCTGACTTCTAACTCTAAGCTCACTACACTGCTAGGCATATTCATTTTGGTTATCTCTGGTCTGGATAACTCACTATTGGTTTGTCAAGCAAATATTTCACATGAGCTACTCAAGAATGAATCACAATGTTCTCCAAACGTCTCTCTGCTGGGAGACCCTTGGACTGCAGCATCCACAGGTAGACTCTCCGGGGACACAGCTAGTTTGCTGTCTCTCCCCAGAAACAATGCAGCAAATGCCAAAATGTATAACTCTGGTCACGAGCAATTGATTTTTAAAAACCCTTCATTTGTGTTTCTACTAAATTCCTCACTTAGGATAAAGGGAAATGGATGCTCTATGATGTGAGAAAATTACTACTTAGTAGACCATGAGAAAAGACATGAGAAATATCACTTCTAATTCTCTCCTATCCTGTGATATCAGTCTCCATTGCAAGCAGTTCATGCCCTTCTTGTGCTATAAAACCTTCAGTGGCATTATCAGACCAAAGGGGTTCCTTTAATTTTAAATGTAATAGGGGGATTACTTACCCCACACAATCAGATACATAATAAATGCTGGGAGGATCAGGGAAGCTTTGAAAGAATTTGTGAGCTGGACTGTTTGGGTTATATGTGTTTGTTGTATACTATTGATTTCTACCAGAAAAAAAAAAAAGTACAATCTCTAAAAAGAAAAAGAAATAAGTAAGCAAATCCTTTAAAACGAAAATAAGTTATAAGAAGGCATTTGATGAAATTGATTTCTCTTTCATCCTGAGGTTTTCTAAGGGATCCAATCTGATCATAAAAAGAACAAAATTTGTTTTCAGATTTATGTATCAGTGTGCTAAATAATTGCAAATATTATTATATTTATTCTAACGATTTCATATGGCAGATATTATTATACTTTTTACATATAAGGGAATCATGATTCTTAGTACTTTACTAAGTGCCCATTTTCACAATGCCATTATAGATCTGACATTATTTAAAATCACATCTCTTTGATCCCAGAAACCACACCTTTAAATACTATTTCTATACTCTAAACTACAAATAGGTAAAAGGTGCACTCTGAGCACTGGCTCTTATTTCCCCTTAATTTACCTGAACTGACTCCTTCTCACCCCACTTCCTTTTCTTACTCTTTTCTACTGTCTTGTTAAGGTGAGATTTCAATAAATCACCTAGCCGATCTTAAAGCAGGAAAAGGAAATTTTATTCATCAGTTGGCATCCGGATCCACCAGCTGGCGGGGCCAAGATGTAGGCTGCAAGTTTATACCCCATGACCCCCTCCCAGGGTTTGAGTACACCTTTTATAGTCCAAAACCATATTAAAACATAAGTGGCTGTTTCTATGATCTAAAAACCATTAAAAAAAAAACCTCATGAGATCTAAAATTATAAGCAGAAAAGAGAGTTGGCCAAAATGTCTCTAGTTATGTACAAGTTAAAGAGTGGTTACTAACATCTAGACAATCAATCTCTGACAGGGTACATTGTCCAAGAAAAACAGGAACCAAAGGGAGAATATTTTTACATTGTTTAAGAATTGCCATTTTGTGCTGCTAAACATGCTATGCTAAGCAAGTATTGATGGGTACAGAGGTGGGGCTTTATTTGGGAGAAGCATTTCTTACATGACATTAAGTTTCAGAGCAAAATGGAGTCTGTTTGGTCATTGCCCATAACATTCTCATCTGCTTTTTCAACATCCCCATATGTAATGGTTAGTTTTATTTGTCAATTTGACAAGGTCTCAGATGTTTTTAGTTATCTTTTACTTTGCTGAGAACAAAAGACCATGAACAATTAGCAGAGGAAAAGTTTATTTTAGGATTCATGGTTTTAGATGTCTCAATTCATAGAAGGCTGGCTCCATTCCTTGGGGTACCAGGTGAGGTAGAATATTGTGGTAAAAAAGAGGTGGAGGAAAGTAGCTCAGGACATTACCAGGAAGCAGAAAGAGATATTCTTTTTCTCTCTCTCTCTCTCTCTCTCTCTCTCTCTCTCTCTCTCTCTCTCTCTCTCTCTCTCTCTCAATATTTTTAGTTGTAGATGGACAAATACCTTTATTTTATTCATTTATTTTTATGTGGGGCTAAGGATCAAACCCAGTGCCTTACATGTACTAGGCAAATGCTCTACCACTGAGTTACTACGCCCCCAGTCCAAATGCTGCACACTTAGGGACAAAATATAAACCTTAAAGACACATCCTCAATGACTTATCTCCTCTAGCTATGTACTACGTGCCTATAGTTATCACCTCACTTAATCCTTATCAGGGAATTTATACACTGGTTAGATGAAATCTTCTCTAAACCTTACATTGACCAACACATGAACTTTTGGGAGGCAACTAATATTCTGCCCTTGGTTCCCAAAAGCTTATTTCCATCTTACAATGCAAAATGTCATTAGTACATTACCAAAAATGCCCATAGTTTAACAATTCCAACATGGCCCAAAATTTTAAGTCCAAAGTCTCTTCTGAAATTCAAGGAAAACTCAGAATGAGCCCCTGAGTAGCTCTACCCCTTGGGCTTTGCTGATTGCAGCCCATATGGCCCCTCTCTTGGTTGTCAGTGCTAACTTCTGCAGCTTTTCTTGATAGACTTGCCACTTTCCTGGCATTTCTTATTCTTGGGCATTGACTTCTCAGGGGTAGCCTCCAGGGACTCCAACCCTCCTGCACTTTGTCTGGCCTCCAAGGCATTCCTTTGAAATATTGATAGCAGCCTCCATGAACTCCTAACTCCAGCATATTGTATTCCTGAAGAACCGGCACCATATGGTTAATGCCAAAGTCAGCAACCACCTCCAGCAGTAGCCAAGTTTCCAGGGACCATAGCTGCAGCAGCCTGAGTGGCTAAGCATGGTAAAAACACGTCCTAGGCTGCCCTGTGCAAGCAAGGTGTGCCATTGGTCTCTTCTCAAGAGAATTTTTACTTTTACATCTTTGAGCCTGATATGGGTATGATCTTGCCAATTCCTGAGATGCCCTATAGCCATCTTTCTTATTGTCTCTGGGCAAAGTGTTTAGTATTTCTTTAGTGACTGTAATGTCTTTAACGACCACAAATACCTTAGCCCCAGTTTTACTGGCTCTTTTCTGATGGAACTTCATGTTTTACAGATCTTTCTTCTTTGATTTCATCTCCTGATTATCACATTAACCATGCCATCACCTGAATCCTATGCTGCCTATAAATTTCTTCCTCCAGATTAAGATGTCCATTATCTTTAAATTCAGCATCACAGGAAATCTAAAGATACAGGCAAAATGCAGACAACTTCTTAACGAGAACATAACACAGATGACCTCTATTCCAATTTCCAAAAGTGTCCTCTTTCTCCTCTGAAATCTCATGACCCCAATCTTTGCTGTCCACAGTGTTACTGGCAGTTTGGTCTTTTAAAATCCCACCAGAATTGCCCATTAAAGTCCACTTGTAACATTTTAAAGTGCTTCTGGCATGCATCACTAAACTTTCCAAAATTCTTCCCACAAAAATCCAAAAGGCTCCGAAAGTTTTTAAATTGCATTGTCAGGTTAGTCATAGCAATGACTTCACTTCTCGGAACCAATTTCTATTTTGTTCCGTTTTTTTCATTGCTTCAATGGAAAGACTCAACAAGAACAATTAGAGTAAAAAATGTTTCATATTGTGCTCATGATTTCTGAGTTCTCAGTCCATAGAAGGTTAACACCATTTCTTCGGAGCTCAAGATGAGGCAAAGCATCATGTTGGAAGAGTGTGTGCAGGAAAGCATCTCAAAACATTATTGGGAAGCAGAGAGAGTCCACTTTTCAGGGACAAAATATATACCTCAAAAGTACACCATCAGTGACTCACCTCTCCCAGTCACACCACATTTGATTACAGTTGTCACTGAATTAATTCCTATCAGTGGATTCATACCCTGATTAGATTAAGACTCTCCCAACCCAATTGTTTCACTTCTAAGCTTTCTTGCATTGCCTCACACGTGAGCTTTTGGGGACACCTCATATCTAAACCATAACAACAGTATACCCAAATTTTTGCTCACACCTTATTCTATGTGTTTACATGAAACTGGGGGGTGGTTAAAATTTAAATAAGTAGATTGAATAAAGCAGACTTCCCTCTTGAATGTGGGCTAGCCTCATACAATCAGTTGAAGGCCTAAATAGGACAAAAGAGCTAACCCTCCCCCAAGTCCAAGGGACTCTTGACTGAAGGTCTTCAAGCTTTCTCCTGCCTTCGGATTCAAGCTACAACACTGGCTCCTGAGCCTCACCGGCCTTTGAGTCAGAACTACATTGACTCTATTGGTTCTCATGGTGCTGTGGTTTAAATTTTTTTTTTTTTTTTATTGTTGGTCATTCAAAACATTACACAGTTCTTAATACATCATCTTTCACAGTTTTAAATTTGTTTCCCAACTTTCATGTCTCTGAAACTAATCTCAAAGCTGTATGTTAATGTTATTCGGAAATGAGGTCTTTGGGAGCTAACGATTTGATGAGATCATGAGGGTGGTTTCCTCTCCATGGCATTTGAGGATGAATAAGAGGAAGAGAGACCCCTCCCCCCCAACCCCCAGCCAGCCTGGCTGCTCTGCCTCACTATGTGATGCCCTCTGCTGTATCATAATGAGCAGGAAGGCCCTGACCAGATGCTGGCATCTCTTGGACTCCCAGATAAATGGATGGCCATTCCATATAAATTACCCAGTCTCAGGTATTTACTATGAACAAAAACCAGACTACAATGCTGGCCTCAGATTCAGACTGATAGCTGTCCTGGCTCTCTAGCTTGCCAACTCAGCCTGAAGTCTTTGAGATTTGCCAGCCTCAATGATTATGTGAGCTGATTCCTTGCAATCCCTCTGCCTCTCTGTTTTTCTCTCTCTTTCTCTATAGATGTAACTACAGAGAGACGTAAAAGCATCCAATCAGTATGCATCACTATATCACTATAATATATACAGATAGTACATATGCATATGTATATAAGAAGAGGTTGGGGCGAGAAATCTATAGGGTTCTAGAATTCATAAAGTTGGAAAACCCAGATAGTCATGATGGTCACAAATATTCATCTCATTTTATGGATTGATCAGTGAAAAAATGGTATCTTTGGGAATCCAACAGAACCAGAGTAGTCTCTTCCATGAATGATTTAATTCAGCACAATGGCATAAAGGTATCTTTATTTGATTACTTACACTCATTTTTCTTGCTCTAGTATTTCCTTTTTATTCAAAATTTGCATATCTGCAATACACTTCTCAGTGTTAATTCATCTCCGGAGGAGTAATGCTATTTTCTTTTTCCACTCAAGTTCTTTGTCTGTCATCTTAGACTGAGCAGAGTGCCCTCAGTTCCCTAGACATTACACTCAAAAGCAAGTGGAACATTTATTTTTCACCACAAAACTTCAATTCCATAAAAAGTCATGGGTCATGAGCTGTATTAAACATAAACATGTGAAATGTGTTCCATTCTGTCTTCCTCCAGTGTGTCTATCCCATTCTAGCGATGTAAACTTATGTCTGGTCTACTACAGTTGCCTCTTAATTTCTTTCTTCTTTTGCATATTTTATAACTTATTTATCAAGGACCAGCAGAATATATTAACACTTAATGAAAATTAATCTAATCCTTGGCTTAAAGCCCGCCTCTGGTTTGTATCGGCTTCCTATTGCTGCTGTAAGGTAGCACCACAACATCACTGCCTTATAGCAACAGAGATTTTCATCAGATAGTTCTGGAGGTCACCTGTGCCGCATTTCTTCTGGAGTCTCCAGGGAGAAAACCTTCTTATCTATTCCATCTTGAAGAGGCTGCCTGTATTCTTGGACCCTTTTCATCTTCAAAGCCTCAGTGGAGGATGAAGTGCTTCTCAAGCTATATCACTCTCACCCTGGGTCTTCTAGGTTCAAAGATCTCTGAGATCACATTGACACATCCTATGCTTAAAGTCAGCTGATTTGCAACCTTAATTCCCCTCGATCATATAAAATAATACATTCACAGATTTGAGGGATTAGGTCCTAGACATTCTGCCTCCTACAGGCTTCCCTAAGAAACAAAACAAAACAACAGCAACTACAAAACCCAAACCTGTTCAAAATTTAAATCTTCCTACTCCTTGGTCCCTGCTCAGCTCTCAGTCTACATTATAGATGATTCTCTCCTTTGCTCACTGGGCTCTGGGTGCACTCACCTTTAGTAGACTTCCGGGCCTCCCACATTGTCTGCGCCAGGACCTTTGCATACATGCTGTGTCAAAGGTTGTTTCCTTACACATCCTCTTGAGTGGGCTCCTGCCATTTAGTCTGCTTTTCCAGAGGCTTTTTTTTTTTTTTGCCACTCAAATAAGGCAGTTCCTGACATTGCACAGGTTTGAATTATTATAGCATATTCCATTTACAGAATTTAAGAGCAGCTGAAATTGCCACATTCATTTGTTTTCTGGTTTAATGTCTTTCTAACCCACTAGAAAGAAAGCCAAGTGTGAATATGAAATTTCTCTATTGTCTTAACAAATTTTACCTCCAGAGTTTACAACAGCGTCTTGCTGGTAAATTCTCAGTGCACATTTGATGAATAAGTGATTGAACAATTTTCTGAATTAATTTTAAATGACTCACCAACTAAGATGCACTTGCATTTCTTTTCTTCCAGCAGGGAAAGGATTTTCCAGTCTATTTTCTTTTCCATAAAGTTAACCATTATTTAAAAAGGAAGAAGCTTTCAATTCTTTACTCCCTCTAGGGTACCATGCATCATTCCTCTGAGGGCATTTTTAGCTCCGAAGAAAGTTGTCTTTATTCCATAATTTTTTAATCCATTTTTTCTCTGATACTCTGGGAAACAAAAAAGTTAGCTGTTCTCAGAGGGATGCACTAGAGAATTACTTTAATTTAGAAAACAAGAGTATTTACCATGTGGTCCTGTGATCTAAATGGAATGAGAAGGTCACTCTGGGTCTTCATTTATATTGCATAGCATGATTTTCCTATTGTTCCTTGCGTTTCATGCAAAGTCTTGCTTGTGCAAGTTAGCTGCAGATGTAGGAAACATAGGCAAGGTAGGACTGTTCCAGATAAAGCTAAAGCCAACTCCAGTGCATTAGCTCTAGGAGAGCACCCTTGCAAACTTCACCTCACTCTTTCAGGATCCATTCTGCTTTAATTTTTAAATCTTTTTAAGTCTCTTGCTTGTTTTTCCTGTTACTTGAGCTTCCCAGGGCAGAGAAACTTATTCCTTTCATCCAAGATTCTGGCAAACTCAGTCCCATCATTATGCAGATCCTTCAAGGTGCTCAGAGTATAAGGGGAAAAAAATAAATGATTTCCCTTTCTTATTTGACTACATGTATCATAGAATTGAATAATTCGGTATGGGGCAAAGGCTATGTATTTCTTATTCAGTTTATGAGGCTATGTGTTTCTTATTCAGCTAGTAAGTAGCACATACTTGTGCCCAATTAATATAAGCTTAATTAATAATTGATCCCTTTACTACCTCGGGTATTTTGGGCTTGAAATAAGGATTAATTTTGTTTGACTAAAAAGAGGAAATCCACTTAAATTGATTGCTAATCATCTATTTTATTCTAGATTATACATAAAGTATCAAATTCTAATTTTGTTGTTACCACTAACAATTGGCATAACTGCTGCCTTTTATGTTGAAGAGCAAACTTATACAGATACCTCCATTTACTTCTTGTAGTAACAGTGTGGATGTGATGCTGTGTTTTATTGGTGTGGGTAGGACCTCAGCATGACCATTTACAAACTTTCCCATAGCACTTGTATTTCATTAATTTTTATTTTGCTGGGACAGGTTCCATTACATGGGAAATTCCCTGTAGAATTTGAAGCCTGGGGCAATTCTCTTCTATATACTTGAGAGCAGTATATGATATTTATATAGTCCTACCGTTCAAGGGCTCAAAGCACTTGATAAATATCATCCCATTGATCCTATCCACTTTTCCAAACAGTAAATGGCAAGAATCGGTATCACCAGTTAGCAGTGAGAAAAAAAGTTCTGAAAACTAAAATGCAAAGGGATTTGAAAGACCAGTAAGAAGGATGAAACCATCTTGATCACAGATTTTAACCAAAAGCTCTCCTCAGTCTTTAAAATTCATCTTTCTTCTCTTTGCCCTTAATTAATAAAACCACAGTTCATTTCTATTTTATCTGCTACAGTCTTTTTTTGTTCTTCTTAATAAACCTGATTTTCAGTAATTTTGCTCATTACACATCTGGAAAATGTACCATTCTCCCTCCTGATACATAGATTGTCCCTGAAATCCATATAGTTCTGCCCTCCAATCTTGTATTTAATTAAGAATCACGGTGAAGTGAGAAGTCTTTCCTACAACACCTATTGTCACTGAAAGAAAAGCCAAGTCTAAAAGACACGATTTTCCCACTGCCTCATTGATAAAACAAGAGATAGTGGAATCAAGGATTTCCAACTTGAGTGATATTTGTTACTGTAAAATTATTCAGAAGCAGGAAGAGATTATATTTAAAGGTCATTGGTAAAAATATGGTAGATGAAATATTTTTCTAACTACCTCCTGTTCCAAGTGGGTTTTATTGCTACTTTTGATTTCAACTGCTGTGTTCTGCTCTACAATTATTACCTAGCATCGATCTTGAATGACTTAATGATCAATGATAAATTCTTTGTTGGGAAATGGGCACAAAGACAGATATAATAATATCTTTTATTTTTTCTGACATACTAAAATTACGTTGTGGTTTATATTAGCCAGAATGGCCTCATTAATCAACAAGAAATTTGCTGAAGCATGTTAGTTGCCCCTTGAATTTCTCAAGATTATCTCAACCAATGTGTTTAATTCCATGGTCATTACGTCATTTTATCAGGTCAAACAATACTTCAACTATGTCATCAATAAGTTTTACTATAGACAAAAACAGATTATGGCATATATCTGCAGCACCTTTGAAAACAGAAAAGAGGAAAGGCAGTTAACACAGTACATTCTTTCCATCTGCCAATATTACTTTGAATCACCTTCTCCCCACCTTAGAGAGAGATGCTGGAGTCAAGCAACTCATTCTATATATTGTCCTTGAAACTGAGAGTGAAGTTCCTTCTTATGATTTATTCATTAATGTTCTTGTGATTGACACCAACCTGCCAAGATTCCTGGTGGTGGATGAGACCTGATGCTAGGACAATGTCATAAACTGCCACCTCTAGAAGGCATGCTAAGTGAGGACAATCTCCCTGTCTTGCCCTTTCTCCTTTTGTACATTGATGCATTACCAGCATCTAGAATGAAAACACTCTAATCAGAACCCTATTGCTGCCAATTCTCTTGACATGTCTTATTTCTGTGACCCACAGTGCCTTGTCAACCACGATCCCATCCATTCACCTCTCCTCTGGTGGAATCTTGTGCTCATAGGTCGGCTTTCCTAAAATGCAGAGCATGAGTCCAAGGGCAAAAATCATGAGTACAGTGCATCACATGATCTGTCTCACAATATGCTCATAAAATATATTTTGGCATTTTCCCCCTGAATATTTATTTTCCCTTTGAAACTAATTTAACTTCTGCTGTGACCCACTTTGAAGGATTAGGTGACACTGATGTCTCTTTGCCAGGGCCATCTTTGGCCTCCATTTCATTCCATTCCACAGTGAACACTTTGGCATAGGCTTAAGGTGCCCTTGTCTCTACAACCCATACCACAGTGATAAGGTCTCCAAAACCCACTTGAGCAGTACTTTCAGAAATCCAGTCTTGAAATTTAATGATTTTCTAATGTCTGCAACTTTCATTTTCAGATTTTACCATGTATATTTCCAACACGTGGAATTACCCAGTCTCTTAAATATTAAGTGAAAACATCTCAACATTACAATTCTCTGACCTGCCAATTCCAAGTTTCTTTATGTCTGCATCCTAACATTTCTTTTACTTCCTTGGGGCTTCTAGTCCTTTCCTTACCTTTCATCTTAAACTTTCCAACATTCATTTCACTCACTCTCATGGCAACACCCATAATTTACTTCTCTTATATTTTCATGTTCTTTTATTCACTTAGTGAATGACGGAGGTTGGTTCTACAAATTGAGAATCTCTGAGCATAGAACATAAGAATATTGGCATATGGTGCTAATTTCAATTAGGTAACAAATATGTTTGTGATGCTAGATTAATTAGCTATCACGTCCCTTTCACCTTTACTTTCACTCCTATTCTACTATGCTAAGATGTTCCCTCTGGGATCATCCTTTGGAATGGATTTCCAGTTTTTACTTCTGCTTATATCTCCTCCCTTTCACAGGTAATTCTTCATACACTGTTTCAATAATTTCTCTCAAACAGAAATATGAACATATCGTTTTCATGTTTTTATAATGTAATAATTTTCTTGTTGTTAATTACATTTTAGCAATCATATGGACTAAAATGACTAAGCATCAAGTTGTACAATTAGAAATATCATCTGAAATATCTTATCAAGGCATGAAATTACACCCACATCTTTCTTTAGTCACATATTCCGTCTCATCTTTCACCACTCTGTGTATTTTTTACCAGAAATATGTAATTCTCTCTCCACAAAACCACCTTGCTCATCACTCCCTGCCATTCATAGCATCTCCTCCCTGCCCTGGACATCTCTCCCAATGAGGTTTGGTGGGTGAGTTGTTACCCATTTTCCCCACCAGTACTGTAATTCAGTGAAGCTTTATCTACATCTGAGGTCTCAATAATTCCATCATACATGCACTTTTGAATACTTTCCTTGATGTTTAATAAGAATTCAAAAGGGACATCATGTAATTTTGTGACTGTAATAGCACATTGTACGACAGTTATTTGTTTAGCTATCATTCTCCTTTATTAACATATGGCATTCTGGAATATAATGTCTGTCTCATATTAACTTCTCAAACACAAAGACATTGCACAAAGCTTAACAGTTAAAAAAGCCCCAGAATTTTTTTACTAAACAAATTAATAGAAATTGAATAAGAACAATTAGCACACAGGACAGCAACCTCATGAACATGGGTAATCTCAGGACATTTCTTGACATGGTAATGAAGGTTTAACATCAGGTTTTTATTAAATCTAAACAAGTAAAAGTTCACAAATGACTGTGCATGGGGAAAGCCTGCACAGTGGATTTTTAACTGCTTCCTCCTCTGAGTGATCCCTTACCAGGGCTGGATTATGCAAATATTAAATGAGCCTTTGCCCTGAATACTAGAGAAATTAGATACTTGTACATTATGTTTTAAATGCCCAACTTCAATTTATGTTGCCAGAATGTATCAGTGTAAAACCTTCTGGTTAGTTGCCTTTACAAAAAGAAAAATTTGGAGTCTGGATTGTATTCCAGCAAGATAGGTAGAAAAACCAACTTTCTCTTATTACTATTTTTGCCAATACTAATAGGTTTCTTAACCACTGTTGTACATTCTAATTTAAAACCACGTGTTCTTCCCTAAAATGAGTACTGGAAATGAAAGGCAAGCTTTAAATGTAGAATGCTTTACTCTTAGAATTACTGCTGAGTATATAGAAAAGTGAAAATGCCATTTAAAAAGTTCAGGAGTTGTCTGATAAGAATGAAAGAGGTCAAAAATAGTTTTTCTTGATAAGCTTATATATTAAATATATTTCATAGGGAAGTAAATTGCATGGATGTTCTTAAAAATAACCAAAACGCATTACTCAAAATTAGGTTTTCATAATTGTCAGAGTTGCAAAATGTAACTGATGGACTTCCACGTCATTTCACAAAATTAGCAAGGTTCCTAAAGTAAGAAATGTGCAACAAGAAATAAAAATAAAGACCTCCCCCTCTCCCATCTCTTTAACTCTTGTGTGTGTGTGTGTGTGTGTGTGTGTAATTGAGATCTTTTACAAATGAGCTAGCATAATAGTAGGCTACAAAATGAAGATTCTTCTCATTTTGTCTTTGCTTTGGTTTGGTAAAATATGAGGGAAAACACATTAGTATGTTTAGCAGCTTTCAAGGAGGATGTGAATCTGGGGTTTGGTCCTTAGTGTGTCTATTTTTGGAGTCTCATATGTGGAAGAAATCCAGGATATCTGCCTAAAAGACAAATGCTAAAAGCACACTTGAGGTTCCTGTGTTCTCAAGAAACATGCATATAGGTTTAAACATGTATGCTGCATATTTTTTCTGTTTTCATTCTTTCATTTTATTGATTTCTTATTGTTTATTTTTGGGGTACTCGAGATTTAACCCAGGGACAATTTTCCACTGAGGCACATCCCCCATTCCTTTTTTATTTTTTATTTTGAGACAAGGCCTCAATTGTTGCTTAGAGCCTCACTTAGTTGCTGAGGATAGCCTTGAATTTATGATCCTCCTGTCTCAGACTCCTGAGTTGCTGGGATTACAAGTAGAGCCATCATACTCACATAACTTATTTATTAAAAACAGCAACGTGTAATGTGTCATTTCTACGGCCCAGATCCTCCCGGACCACTAATTAATAAAAATCAGCCCCATCCACAAGAACCACTTGGTTTATTGAGAACAGATCCTTTGTATACTCTTAGGTATTACAGTAAAGTTTTGAACAAGTTCACGTGTGGGAACATGTGGAAAAGTTATCTAAGGATTTTCACAGATGCTGCTATCAAGGGAAGAGGATCAGAAAAGTAATATTCGATGCTTCAGTTAGGCTCCTCAAGGAAAGTAAGGTCACAGAAGAATCAATATCACATGGAAAAACATGGAGCAGAGAAAGATCAGTGTGTTCAGAAAAACACTATTTGGTCTGAAGTGACAGAACAAGAATAGGATATCTATAGAACATTGATACAAATCAGAGACAGAATTGAGGCCATTTAAGTAATAACTGTGATTCAGTAGAGATCGTGCCAGTCACTGTTTGAGAATGGCAGGTGAAGAAGCCCTGAGGCAGGGGCTTGTCATGCATAGCTGTGAATGTCAGGACAACTTATTTCAGACTATCCTATATGTGAATGCAATCCTTAAGGCATGGTTAGCAATGGAAAGGACAAGGTCAAGTTTATATTTTCCGATATTATTCACATAGCTCTCCAGAAATTGGACTGAACAGAGAAAAGCACAGTAATGGCAACTAATTTGGAAGATGTTTTGCACTAGTCCTGTCAGGAGATTATGAGGATTTGGATTAAAAATTGAGAGTGACAATGAATAAAATGGGACACTTTTCTCATGCATATAAAAATTACTGTACACGGAACTTGATACTTGTGTACACTAGATGAGTGAAAGGAAAGGAGTAGAAGGTATGTTTTTCTTGGCTTGTGCCTTTGGTGAATGGGAAGAAGATGGGGTAGCAAGTACAATAAAATAGGGAGTTTAAGGAAATTATAGATGCTCTTCTTTTAGTATTGTCATTTTGGATAAAGGTAAAGTTCAGTCTTTTGATACATATTTACAAGCTATCATTGTAATCACTAATGCCACAGAGGTACTTAAAATGCTCCAGAGATGGCTTTCAACATTTTAAATTAATTTTATTGTTATTTTATAAAAATCCTTAATAATTAAATAAATCTATTACTCCTACTTTCCAAATTTTGTACCTATGTCAATAAACTCAGTTCAAGGATTTCTTGACACACATGAGAAAATGAAGGAATATTAATAAAGTCTTTCAGGAAACTTTTCACTAAACACTTAACATATCCTATTTCAGTGTTGGCTGAAAATGTTTTGTGATGAGTTTTTCTCTGTTGAATATTTCTCTTAAAATGTATTAATCATTATCTCCATGGGTCAAAAAAATTAGCCATTAGATCATGATATTTCAATGTATAAAATATAATCTTAGAGACAAACAGTGAAAATTATTTTCTAAGTCAGAGGACTGTTTTTATTTTTATTACTTTTATTTTTAATTTTTTTCAGCTGCAGATGAACACAATATCTTTATTTTTATGTGGTGTCAAGCATCCAACCCAGTGCCTCATGCATGTGAGGCAAGCACTCTACCACTGAGCTACAATCCTAGCCCCCAGAGGACTGTTTTTATTTTATTGTAAATTATAAATTCTTCAAGAGAATTCATAGTGATACTTGCCTGGAGCCTGAACTACATTTTCTAAAACTTATTGGTATTTGATGTTTAATTAAAAGACTTTTGGCATGACCATCACCAAGCTCCCTGCCAATATCAAACAATTGATTTCCTAACTAAAAATAGCTCACGCTAAATTGAAATTGACAGGTGATGACCCATTGGTTAGACAAGTTTATTGAATACCATGCCCCAGTTTTGATAATGAAGGTATACATCATGCTCTAGTTGATACATTATTTGTGAAGCCAGGAAAGATGCCAATTTCTATATCTGGTGCCAAGATCTATAATTTAGTTGGTAAAGAGAAGACACATGCTGGAGACATCATAATAGTGGGGAATTCTGAGTCCAGAATAATATCTAACAGTTTCTGGGTCTTCTCAGCCCTCCTACCCCATTTGATAGTAATCATATTAATTAAAATAACATTTACAAAATATCACATGTCAAACCTATATATATGATAGAAAAGATAGATAGAAATAGGATTAGGAACCTTTAGATGACATTTTTTCTAATGTTTCATTCATTATATAAAATTTGTTTTTTACCCCATGGCTACTATTATTTATTCTGATTTAAACATGCTAACATTCCTTTGTAAAATATATATGCTAATAAAAATGCAATGATCAGTAACTAAGAGAAAACCATATCTAGTGGAAAAATATAAGCACTTTTTCTTTTTTACAGTAAGTCTAAGGCGCAGTAGTTTCAGAGATACTTTATGAGCTCAAAGATGACATCAAGCTGAGGGTTTTACATATTATTGTTCTACCATATCCAGTGTGTTAGCTTCCCTTAGCAGTTTTGTTCCCTGTGTGATAGGGTAACTATACTAGATCCAGGAACAATGATAACTTTCCAAGTTAGGAGACATATCATTCATTGCAATATCTAAATGTCTATTACATGAATAAAAATAACATTTTAGCCTCATTTCAATTATATCCAAATTTAATATATATACTTAGAATTATTCATAACATTTGTAACTCTGATAAACTTTAAGCCACTTCGAAAATCCAATTAAATAACACAGTAGGCACTGAAGCAAAAATTCATAAGTCTACATCATTATTTTTAGTTGGGGATAATTAAATGAGTAGAAAGAATATTTTACATATATAGGTAAGAAAACCTTATTTATCATCCAAAGAAACCAAATAGCATATGCTGATTCAAGCTAATAAAAGTAGGACATACAGATACATAATCCATACTTGGAGAATAATGTAATATGTAACTTAAGAAAATTGCTTTACATATACATCCAGGGTTATTAGTGGAGAAATTTATTCTTAATCCTCTATTTGTTTTAAGTACACTTATGGATATTTTGCATTATACTTAGCCATAATATAATGTCATTTTATGAATATTCATTTATTGTCTGATAAAAATCAGTAAAATCTGAAAGAAATATTTCATTTATATTACTAAGCATTCCATTACTGTAAAGTTATAGCTTGTCCATCTAATGTTAATTAGTGTGAACATTGACCATGACTCTTATATTACATTAATGTACAAGGAAACATTAAGCTTGTCAGTCACTTTTTATGTAGATAAGAAGACACGATAAAAACTTTGTATGGCCAAAGAAAGCTCCAACGTGGTATATCTTACCCAGGGGAGAGCAGTGATCATGAATTTAAGCCCTAGGATAAAATAACTTTGAAGTGTAACAACTATGAATTCTTGGGAGATTTACTTAACTTTTCTGTGATACAGTCTCCTCTTCAGGTAATTGAGAATAAAGCCTCATAATAGTTTTGGAAATATTCCAGGAGTTAATAAACATGAGATACTTAGCACAGAATCTGGCACTGAACAGGCCTATCATAATTCTTAGCCATCGGTCATTAGCTTATGAGCCACACCATTTCAACACTGCCAGTGCGAAGACATTAGCTTTTCACACCTTCTTCTTGATCTCTGTTTCAACATGTATTATAATATGTAAACAAGAATTCCTATATTTTCCACTACACAGAATTACTTTGAAAATCAAACACAATAACAGATACTGGAGGACGTTAGGAACAGGAAAAAGAATTCAGCTTTAGAGTGAGGTAAGGGGTCTCAAATCCTTGTTATTGGATTATTTCCCAAAGAACACCATGGATGACATCATCAAATTGTAAAGCTGATCTCATTATGTTGTTCCCAAGATTTTTAATTCTTTTGCTATTATCTTTAGAACACAGTCACTAATCCTCAAATGTATTGGTAGGCACCCTTTCCTATGTTTCCCTCCAACTCAGGCCATGTTTTCTAATCACCCACTAGAATTCAGCCTCAATTCTAGAGATCATACTTCCTATGATCTCCTTCTCTGCCAATATTCTCCTCATATTGAAATTTAAAATTAACTAGCGTCTCTACTTGGATTATAGTTTCTCCTCACAAGTTTTCCTTATTGACTTTTGTTTATAGGCAGGATCTCTTCTTAATTGTCACTCTTTCAATTATAACTTCTTTAATCTCCTAAATTGAAATGAAGCACTATCTTGATTCCTCGTGGTAATATTTATTTGGCTTCATCACATGTCACAGTATGCAATTATAATTTTATGAAAGAATACTAATTTCTCTGTCACTTCTATTCACTCCAGGGGGTAATTTGATCTAGATTGTTAACTTGACTGGACTGAGAGATGCATAAAATTAAGAAAATTCTACATGATTTGATGAGGGTGTTTCTGGCGATAATCATCATGTGGGACAGCAAGATGAGCGGAAGACACTCCATGCATGTGGGTAGCACAGGCCAATAGGCGGTAGTCTAGATGGAAAAAGGGTGAAATGTTAGGAAGCCCATGCACATACACCTCCATTTTTTTTCCTCAGCAATGCTGATTTTCTGCTTTGTTCACTGGGCTGCAGATCCTTCACAACTCCAAATCAGTCTGTGACCATTGATTCTCTAGGGAATGTCCAGGCCTTTAACTCAGAAAGAGGAAGCATCATAAGTTCATTTTCTTTGGAGGCTCTAGCCTTTTTGACTGGGCAGCTACTGATTTCTCCAGCTTTCCAGCCTGCAGAGAGTCAGAGTGGAACTACCCATCTTCTGATACTATAAAACCAATCTAATAAATTTTCTTTCTATAATCATAATAATATGTAAATGATATATATGTTTGATTATATTCTATATTATGATAATATGATAATAATGAGGAGTGTTTTTGTGGTTTTGTTTTACATTCCAAAAACCTAAGTGTCATAATGAGCCATCACAGTGGTTCACTAGAATGATTAATTATTAAATAAGTATAGATCATTCAGGAAGACAGTAGAGTATAACAATTACGTGGGGCCTGCAAACACTAGTTATGTGTTTTCTGGTTGCTTAGTCTTAGAAAAGTGAGTTTCTATATGTATAAATATAGTCGTGCTAATGGTACCCAATTCTCAGGAATGAAGGAAGAATTATAGAAAAATAGATCTTAGAAAATGTTTAATAATATTTCTGACATCTGATAGGTAAAAATAAATGGAAGTCCTCCCTATCAGTTTTCACTCTGCTATGTCAGTTCTTAGGTATAAGTAATCATTGGTATATCTGTGTGTGGGGTTTGAAAAATTAGAAGTAAAATAAAAGGGTACTGGAAAGGTCAGTGAGGAAGGAGAACATATTGGGAAGAAAAAGGAAAAAGAGAGACCAGACATAGAACAAAGACGGCAGGCTTGGAATTGACTTAGTAATTGGTACCATAGACTTTGAAAATACAGGGCTAAGCAGATGTGCTCAGTCTTTAATAAGCCAGAAATGTCTCTTCTCTGCTATTAATGCCAAGTTACTTTGTGAAAAGATTGTGAAATTGAATGATGAATTTCAGTTCATATTTTCATAAAATTTGTACTGAAATCTTGATTATACTTTTCAGATTATTTTACTGATTTGTTTCTCTCCCTGATGTGGGATGTGGGCAAAGAAAATAACATCTACTTTTTTACTTTTGTCAAATGTATAAGAATGAAGAAAAAGCCTTTTATTCCTATTGCATAAGGTATAGAGTTCATGAAGCAATTTACTCAGATCTGCAGTTTTCTAGCCTCAAGATTTTATTTTTATTCAATGTCAATATGATTTTTTTATGATAGTTAAAGGCATCATTTCTGAAATAAATCACTATATGTACCACTAAGTAAATTATTTGACCTGTGTAAACATCATTGTGCTCATTAGTGATACATCTATATATCCTGAATAGGTTTGTAGTGAGGATCAAATTAAATGATGTATGTAAAGTAAACTATCTGGCACTCAGTATATGTGATTATCACTAGAATAACAAATCACACAATTGTTTCTTATTTTTCATTTACTTGTTAGATAATTCCTAAAATGAATATAACTCATATCTCTATTTACACAAAAGGAAATAGTTTATCTAATTCTTGCCCTTATTTGTAGGAGAAGTAAGAACCAAAAATTGATCCAGGTATAAAAATCATGATCTCATGTTTTTCTTCTACTTTAATATGAACTTGTAAGCAAATGTGTATATGGGAGGGGATATGTTTGTGTGTGTGTGTGTGTGTGTGTGTGTGTGTGTGTGTGCACGTGTACGTGGGCTCACATGCTCAGGGGGGTACTTTCTTTGTGTACCTAAAATAACAAATTAATGATTGGCAAGTTTGTTCATGAGAAAAAATGAAGGAAGGGAATATAACAATTATTTCTGTTCAACAAACTCTTCCTGAGTATCATGTATAGAAAAGGGAGTAAATATCCATATAATATAACTGAAAAAAAATTCATTGATATAAAAATGCAGCGTCTACTGTGGGAAACAGCCATCTGTGACATAGACTAGTAACCACAGTATGTGTACACCAGTCAAATTAGAAATTTGAAATAACACATTGACTCTATTGGGGTTGGGTGGTTGCTAAGACGGAACATGTGGTAACTCATGAATAATCACATATTTTAAAGAATGGTCAGAGTTTCCCACATGAAACCAAATTGCTAAAGGTGGTGAAAAAAATAGAGGTGGAAATAATATGGAGATTTGGAAACAGTAAGAAGTTCAGTATTACTAGAACCAAAACTTAGACTTTGACAGAAGTAGTGAGAAGGAATAAGACTAGTAATACAAGCAGGGACCAAAACATACAAAGATCTTTTCTTGATGTACAAATGAGGTCCACTGTGAGATTGTAAATATTCACAGCACTTTTTTTTTCTTTTCTCTGCCTCAGATATTTTGAAGCAATGAAGAAATCCTAATCATGTTTTCAAGTCACTATGTCATTGATGTTGGGCATTCCAGCAGAATAAGACCACATTTCATGATCAGAAAGTCTGGCATTCTGATTTCCTTTCATCTGCAAAGGAAAATCTACCTAGTATTATCTCTTGAGCACCATTCAGGAAATTCATGGTGTAATGACAGGCATCTGGATGCTCATGACACAGAAACACCCAACCTGAAATTGTGTTCTCACCAATAGAGTTAAAGGGAATGTTTATGGCCTCATTTGTAACTAGCACAATCCTGGGAGTTTGTGAAATGCCTTTTAGGGCCTGGATTTAATAGAAGGTATCTAATTAAAAACCCACTAAATAATACTTGTTGTAGCTAATTCTTTAGCTTAATTGAATGTATACCATTTACTTTTCAAGGACTTTTAACTACTGCCCCAGCAGAGACTAAAAAAGCAGCAGTAATTGTGACACAATCTGGTATGAGATCAAGAGTGTTTCAGTTTATGGAGGAAATTAAGCATGCAGGTGACTTAAAAATAAAGGCTTATGGCTGTAATGAAACCAATTATCATGCAATGTTTCATAAAAAAACATTAAAAACTAAACAAAGTTTGAGATTCACAGTCAATCAGTCACTTGGGATTTTTAATCTGACAGAATGCCTTTTGGATCCAGTGTTGCAAATGTATCCTTTAATGTAATTCTTTGTTTACACAGAGACTGCTGGTATTACAATAAATCTCATTATTTCCAGAAATATGTGTATGTGGAAATTAAATTTGAACTTGCCTGTGATAAAGAAATGGATGCACCAATAAAAGATGAAGGAAAGACAAGTTCACATCCATGAAACAACCAACCTGATATCTGATTGCAAGGATCATCATTACCATGGGATGATACCAATACCTGTACTAAATATATAGGTAATTAACTAAAAATCATTCACAATATGCATTTTTATAACACTGAATATAAAAAATTATTCAGTCATAGAAAATGAATTTGGTGGAACACATGAAGGAATATTGTTCTAATACCTTTTGTTCTATGGAAAGTTTGTAGGAAAATGGTTGAAATTAAAACCATAATATTCATTTGATTGATTTGGAAAATTTCCCTGAATATAACAGATCATTTAATGAAAAATTGTTATGCATACACAAGAACATATTTTCTGAGTTTTATCTCTCAAGCTTGGTTATTTTCTTGGCTTATCATCAAATTACTCTTGTACCCAACTGTGCCATTAGGCATTCAGCACACAGACACAACAGACACAAACACCATTCAAAGGCTAATCATCTGAGACACATAATGACATGGGTTAAAACATTAGCAGCATTACAGAAAATTTTGTCCCCTGTCTCAAGTTTCAGTGTACATTCTCAAATCTTCATTCAATATATCTCTATTCCCGTTTCAGTTTTGGAGTATGATAATTTTTTCCTCTCTCTTCCTGAAACTCTGTTCATGCATTTTTAAAATGTGGCATAAACATTCTTTATCAGTTTGCTCCTGTATTTTGTTGTTTATTTTATTTAGTAGGCTTTTTAGAGTGTATGCAATCCTCATGTATTCGTGAATTGAATAATCACCTACTTTTAGTATATAAATAAATTTTGGGGACCCAAAACATAATTTTGGTAACCATTTTAATTATAGATAGTTTTCAGTCATAAAAATGAAAATATCATAAGCTCACATGTAAGCTTCTAATGTGCCTTGAAAAGTCAGCACAATATAGCACTTAAATAATTACAATAAGTTATAATGTAATCTACATTGCTTTTTTCTGACCTACTGGACGTATAATTATTAGAAGATATTTTAAATATCACAAAAAGACTGTGGGGAATTGAGAAATTTCTTTAGTGAAATGAAGAGAACTTCTATTATAAACAAAAATAAAAAAGTGTTTAAAGAAATGATTTATAAATCATAAAAATAAAAAATGTATATAAATTACTATATAAGCAAGAACTGTCTGAAAATTGTTAAATGTCAAGGAGATGCATTAGAGAATTGAATAAATTTATTGATGTAACACATATGGATAGGAAGACTCAATATTGTAAATGTGTCAAGTCTCTTTAAATTGATTTATAGTTTTAATATAACCCCAATCCAATTGCCATGCACATATTTTTTCTCTTTTGGAGAAAGCTTATTCTAAAATCTGTCAAATCAATTGAAAAGAGTTAACCATTGTCAAGGTCTTCTTCAAGGGGAACAATATAGATATAGGACTTGTTCAACAAAATAAGATTTTTTAAAAATAAGAATGTATGCATTCTGACAAATCAGTACTTTTTGCAGGATAGGCAATAGAGATCTTGAAAATAAGGCACACATATAGAGTTGCTTCATATATGACAACTGTCACTAAAGAGCCATTAGGTAAACAGAAACTTCTCAATAATTGTTGCTATAATATTTCAACATCCAGAAGGAGAAAGAAAGGAAATTTGGCTATTTACTCTACTTCATTCTAGGTAGAATAAACACCTAATTAAGAAACCCAATACAAAAATTTTAGAAGAATATTTTTTTTTAAACTAAAGTCTGGGGAGAATTTTCTTAAAACACAAAACATGTTACCAATAAATTATATGATTAACAAAAAAATGAGAATGTCTATTTATTAAAGGAAGGTGTCTTTTGTTTATTTTTAAAAGACTATCATCTAGAAGAACATATCAATGTTTCTAAGACATGACAACATCAGTCAATAGGAAATATGTAAAACAATTCAAACAAAAAATATTGGACAAACTATTTTTAAAGTTCCTTCACAAAGGCAGATATCCAAATGGCAAACTGATGCATGAAAAGATATAAAACTCATTTCAAAGTGGGGAAAAAGCCTCTTTAAATAGCCAACATATTGGCAAAAATAAAATATGTAAAGTCACTTAAATATCAATTGGTAGTAATATTGAGAAATGAATTATCAAATATTCATGCAATTGAATATTATAACTGAAAATGAGTGAAATGTATTAATCAATACAGACAAAAATTATCCTCTAAAATGTGTTGAGAAAAAGTCATGAAGAATACAGAAAGTTAGAGTTCAGCTATAAAGGATTTAAAAATATACTTTACCAAAGTGTTTTATATTGATGGATAGCAAAAACAAAGGAAAAAAGTGAATTATAAATATTAAATTCAAGGTAAGTCTGAGAAAGGGAAGATTCTAAAACTGATGAGATACCCAAGATGTTTCAAATATTAATTTTCCTAAAGCTTATGCAAATATTTGTGTTTGTTCTGTTCATTTTTTATATCTTATTGTATTTATCCAATATCTATTTGTTCTCTAGCCTCAGTTACTTGGGAAGTTATTGGAGAAGGATTGTGAGTTCAAGGCCAGCCTACACAACAGAGATATACCCTGTCTCTTGTATTAAATAAAAAGAAAACAACTCTTGAATACATCCTCATTTTATGATAGAAATCTCAAAAAATTATTTTTCAAAAGTGTATTTTAGAGAGCAGGCAATAAAATGGTATTTTTAATGGAAAAATTATAGCTAATTTTAAAGCTAATGAAATTAGTATTTCAGAAATATGTCGCCTAATGGATAGATTTTATTTATTTAGAAGGGCTAGACCCTGAGGCTATTGTTTTGCCATTGTTGTTTTGTTTTCCATCATAGTCTACATTTCACAAAAGCAGTTTGGATTTCTGACATCCAAACTTTTTTTTTGTCTTATTTTCCCCATAATATCTCCTTCTATTTTTTTAAGCAAATTTATGCATTCCAAGGAAATTCCCCACTGCATTTTTAAAAATCAAAATCGAATGCCCTTCAGAAGAGTTATACTTTGCCCTTCCCTTTGTGAATAAATACATCATGCTTTTCTTATTCCCTAAGAAATTCAGTTATCTTTGGCAAACACACCTCTACTTCAAATCCTTGGGGGGGGGGATATTATTCAATTCTTCTTCCTTGGGTTTTGTGTTCAATATTGAGCTTGTGGTTGCAGCAATTTAAGAATTATTTAATTTAAAAATGTTTTTATAGTAATTTATGCCAAGAATACCTTCCAAGATACTTTTTGGCTTTTAAAAAGATCTATGTTTTTTTTCCATTTACTTTTAACCATCTTTGTTCAAAACACAGTCCTTAGTTGCACTAATGTGAGCCTTAGAGACTGTGAACTTGTTTCCAACTGTGTGGTCAGAGGCTACATAATGTGCTTTTATCTACATGGCCATTTTTTTTTCCCTCTGAAGATTCCTTAGAACATTATTTCTACATTTACTGTCTTCTTAATGACATTGTATTACTGGATTATTGTCAGATAACCAAAGGTGAAATTATTTTGCTAACCAGGCAATATAAAAAAATGCTAATTTTATTGAGAATTCAAAGTTCTCAACAAAATTACTGCTGCTAACATATTTGAGACTCTTATTAAAGATGGACACTTTGAAGAATGATTAGTTATTACTTACAAAAGACTCATAAGATTTTCAAATTCAGTTCCTGACAACAAATTTTCACCTGAAGATAATTAGGAATCAGAGTTCAGGGGATGTGGAGAGGTTTGCATCTCCCCAACGGTACAGTCTCAAGGCTGGTTCTTGAATGCAGTTATTATATGAGGTAGGGACTGAATTTAGTCTTTTCATGTTGAGGGAAATTAATCTATTTCAGTATCTTGACCTGAAGCTGGGGACTGAGCAGACCTGGAGGGCATCTGAGACATTTTCCAGTGTTCTGCAAGAACAAAACATTTTAGTGATATAGTTACAATATTATTTGCAATCTTTCCCAAACACTTTATGATTGTAGAGATTTTCAGTGGATAAATAGTATATAATATTACACGGAATTAATGCAGAAGCAGATTATGATAATTCAGCTCTTTTTTATTGAGTCAGACACTAAAGATATTTACAAAGAGAGAAAAGAATGCTGCTCTTTTATTATTTTTATTTTGCAAAATGTAATTATTTTCATATAAAAGAGTCAGTATGTTAACTATTAGGCATTTTGTTTGCTTATGTTAAATTGATTAACTTATACTAAATATTCTCAATTTTAGTTTCACATAGGGTAAATAATAAGAATAACTTGTGTGAATAATGTAAAATATAGTTTCTTAAATGAGAAACTCATTTTTAATCTGACATTCAAATTGTTTAATTGGAAGAAAGATGTAGATACACAAAAATATAGTCATACTTAATAAACCACTGTGACTTTTTCTTAAACAGCAATTTTTCCTATCAAAATTTTGCTAAAGAAAAAGTGTCTTTCTAAATAAATAGTTTTAAATTTTAATAATTTTACATATGTATATACCTACATAATTAACACATAAAATAATACGTGGAATATTTTCAAGAATGTCTCTTTTGTTTTTTTTCTTAAGCAATGCTCCTCTCCAAATAGAATATCAGTTATAAAATGACACATAAGTTTTTCCTGTTTTTGCATTTCATATAATCAGAACCTAAAAATATATACTCATTGAGACCTCTTTTGCTCAATATAATGTCAGTGGCATTATCTTTGAGTGTAACAGCAGTTCTCTTTTTATTATGGCATTAGTATATTGTACTAGTACAGTACAGTATTCTACCATTGAATAAAGCTGCATGAGTATTGGGGCTGGGGCTCAGTGATAGAGCACTTGCCTAGTGTGTGTGAGGCCCTGGGTTTGATCCTCAGCACCACATAAAAATAAATGAAATAAAGGTATTGTGTCTAACTACAAATAAAAAATAAATATTTTTTTAAAAGCTGCATGAACATTCTTGCACATAGAATTTTGTGGGAAAATGCAGTCATTTTTATCAGATGTATTACTTGGAAGTGTAAATCCTTGGTCATGTTATAGTTTTAGTAGACAGTGGTACCATACCATATGATTATTGACAAGATAAATACCTATTTTGGGAAAATGCCTGTTCAAGTATTTTACTTATTGATTTTACACTCCATATTACATAGAGAAGTTACTTGTTTCTGTGATTTTAAAACATCTTTTTCTATTCTCTAACTTTTACAAATGGAACTTTTTATTGTTTATTAGAACAAAATCATTTAATTATGCTAAGCGAAATAGCCAGTCCTAAAAATCCAAAGGCCAAATGTTCTTTCTGATATGTGGATGCTAACTCACAACAAGGGAGGGTGGGGAGGGGAAGAATAGAAATTCATTGGATTAGACAAAGGAGAACAAAGGGAAGAAAGGTGGGAGGGGAATAGGAAACACAGTAGAATTAATTGGACATAACTTTTCTAGCCTTGTAAATGAACACATATCAGGGTAACTCCACATCATGTCCAACCACAAGAATAGGATTCTATTAGAATAAGTTATAGTCCACATATGTGCAATATGCCAAAATGCATTCTACTGTCATGTATGTCTAAAAAGAACAAAACAAATGTTTAAAAAGAGTTTATTAGAGAATTTTAAAAAGAATAAAATCATTCATATTTATTTGCTGATCAGTAATTTTTGTATGCTTATTCAACTAGTCTAATATTGTAAAAAATTAATTATTGCATTCTTTTTTGGTAGAAAAATCAATGTTTTATATTTTATATTAGTTCTATGATGAGTTTCAAATTGTCTTGTATATTATGAGGAAAAAATGAGATTCATTTATTCTTCCACATGGACAGTCCATATGGACGTAATGCCATTTATTTTTAAATCTCTTTCTTCCCAGAGTGGCTATTTTTAGGTCAATCAGTTGACCATAATCTATTATTCCTGGACAGTATATCCTGCTCCTAATATATTTCCATTTAAAATTTTTTTAACTAAGTATCGAACATTTTTTTCTCATGTTGTTTATTTCTTAAAAATATTGTGCAAATTCTAATTTGGCAAAGAATGATGTCAAATAGTTCATGATACATGTGCTAATGCCTTCAGCCAACACAATCAATGAACATTGGGGCTCACTAAGCAGTAAGTCAACTCAGTGCAAGGCATTATTATATGTCAAAAGTTATTCTATTGTTTTATTAAGTAGATAAAATGTATGCAGTCCTTATTAATATTAGTAAAATTTACATACACCAGAAACATATAACCATAGGGAAAGAAAGTTCAAAATATGAATAAAAAATAACACCTCTATTTTTTTCTTTTCCTTAAGAATATGCTTGAAATTCTATAAGGTAAGGGAATAAATACTAGACAAAGAACTTTATAGAAGTTTTAAGATATAAATGTCAAATAATGAATAAAGATTATTTCCCTGGGAAATTTTCATTGTTTGGAATTTTTCTGAAGGGTGCTAATTTATGATGAGTGTGAAAATTGATTTATATATTTCATTTAATTAGGTATTAGCCAAGTTTCTATTTGCTAATTGAGTTGTTTTAGTATTACATTGTTAATATAAGTAATAATTAATATGGAAATAATAGTGACTATGATGCTCATTCACATTTCAAAGACAATTTAAGTAATAAATTTATATACCTCTCTGTAAAATGTCCTGCAAAACAATGATTTCACCCTGGAAGTTCACACATTTAAAAATTAAGTGTTCTTTTTAAAGTCCTAAGTTAGTATCTATGGAGATTACATTCTGGATTCTCTTATATTTGCCCCTCCAGAAAGTCTACTCCCTTTATTATTATTATTATTATTATTATTTTATTATGTAAAATAGATGTTATATAAAATAAAATTAAGAACTCTTTTTTGTTATATTGTTTCTATTTTTTGTTTTAATATTAATTTGTAACAGTTGTCTTAAAAATATATACCCATTAGCAAAACTCTCCTTATTTACACACTTTGATTGCCCAGTACTGTCTATATGTAAATTAGACTAATGTTTTGAGTGTGATGTTCAGATATTCCATATTCTTAGAAATGTTATGTCTGCTTGATCACGTGGTAATTATGAGACATGTGTTGATATTATATGAGATTACTGCAATTGTATTTATTGTATATTCTTGTCATATTATATAATTTTTCCCTTTATTGCATTCTGTGTACTAAAGATCACATATCCTGTCTTCAAGATCAGAAATTTGTCTTCTGGGGCTGAATTTCTACTGTGTGCAATTTAATCTGTTACTGATGCTTTCAAGTGAATTTTTAATTTGATTAATTGTATCTTTCATTTCTAGGAGTTCTCCTTGGTTTCTTTTCACTGTTTCTTTTTTTTCTTTTTTGTATTAAAATGGTTTTTCATATCCTGTATTTGCTCACTTAATTTCCTACTTAAATTTCTTCTTTATGGTACATTGCACATTTTAATAATCGTTTTTTTATAATCATTCTCTAGAATTTTTTTTCACAACACTGTCAGTGGGATCTTTTGTTGAGGGATTGTGGATTTTGGGAGGAGAATTTTTTGCCTGCTTCCTTATGTTTTCAAAAGTCTTGTGCATCAATTGAAATAGATTCCCCTACCTCTTTTTTTGTTTTAAATGTGTGGTCTTTGTGTGTAATTATTTGTTTTGGAATTTCTGTTTATGAGTAGATGAGTAGATGTCAAGGGGTGAGACCTGAGGTTCTCTCTGTTCCTCCTTGGGTCTTTGGGGTTGGTTTTGAAGTTTTATCACAATTCTTTAAGTGATATCTGGACTTACATGGGGTATATTGTGATGAAGAAAGTTGTTTGGCTGAGATGTATTTCTCCGCTGAAGTACCTCTACTCTGTGATCTTGAAGTGCCCCAGTCTCTTTCTGGCCCCTCTTAGAGGAGAGGGGAGGCAGGAGTGAGAACAGATTTGTAGCTTTTGCTAAATGTCTGGTGTTTACTTTGATATTCCATAACATTATTTGCCACATATATGGGAATGGTGGGGTCAGTATTTAATATTAGTGCCAACAATAAAATACTGTGCAATAGGTGAGAAATTTAACTACTATGCTGTCTAGTATATTAAAAGTCAAACCAACTTGAATTGGGGATTACATAGTATAATCATCATTTTTTTCCTTTTCTGTTTTTTGTATGAAAGTGTAGCTTAAGATTGAGTGTCAATAATGTATGTTTGAAGCAAGGTGTGCTGTCCTCTCTCTATAGGTATCCAGCACCCCACTGAATAGAGCAAAGTAAACAATAGTAACAATCATTGCAAACAATATGCAGCATTAAAGTAAATACCCAGTTTCTACTATGACATCTTCAACATTAATTATCACCAAAAAACAGGAAAGGTGGGATCAGCAATTGTCAACAGTAAAAATAATAACAATGAACCACATGTGGCTTTAAAGGAATCAGCAGATGTCAACTAGATCATCCACAGCAGTAATGATCGTATCAGCATTCATGGTGAGGACAGGAGTTATATAAGCCAATTAATTCTGAAAGATGGTGAAAATACAGTTAATTAGCAAAAAAGCAAAATGTGTTAGGAAGGTAGAAAAAAGTTTACAATTTCAGTAAGTGAAGAGGAACACTGCAGAAGAGATGTCAAGGTAATGATTATAAGGAAGGAGGGGGGAAAACAGGAAAAGCAAAGTACAGGGAGAGAGAAGAGAACAATAGAATACAGTATTTTCAGTTATATAATACTAGTGTCAGTTGGAGTATTTTCCATTCAGACTAGTTTGGCATACTCCCAGGGTAAAGCTTATGTAGAGGTCTATGCAGGGAGTTACAGAAGCTTGGGATTAGACAAATCAGGCTCTAGAGGATTTGGGGGGTGATTGCTGCTTTGGAGAGATTAGGTCAACCAAAACCTAGGACTTGATATTAGTGGGTCTCTGATGTAAGTCTGGATATCAGTAGCCTCCCAAAAATTTCAGTCAAGGGGCAGAGGAATCACTCCTCCACACCCTGCTGCCCATGATCATAGCTTTCCTGGGTGTAGTGTTTGAGAATATTCTCACCATCTGCTCTGACTCCCAGCTCACTTCAGCTGGTAATCTGAGCCATCAGACTTCAAGGAAAAACAAGTTGGGATCTTCCTTGCACTTTTGACTCACATTCTCCTAGATACAGTACTCTTTGCACTTTATTTTATTCATGTTCTTCCAGGAATACCCTAGGCCACCCAGCCAGTTGTGGAGGGATATTGTGGTAGCATTTGCTCTGATCTTTTGGCTCCTGTAGCTGCAGCTATGGTGAAGTCGTCCCAGGATGGCTCCAACTCAGCTCTTTGTGGCACGTTCAAACACAGTATGTGCCTTTCAAGCTCCAGTGCACAAGCAGCCGCTGAATCAGCCAAGGTTAGCCAGCTTTTTTGATCTCAGGTTTTTCTGCCCCAAATCTGTGTTCCTCTGTGTTCTCCCTTCCTTTGTGGTGATTCAGTGCTGCTATCCAACTGGTATGGCCGCCAGGTTGGATCCGATGTGCTCTTTCTTTCTTTGTTCATAGTACTCAAATTTCTAAATCTCTAAGCCACTTTGAGACTATCCAATATTTAATTTTAGTGAAACTCTCTTTCACTCACCTCTGCGAGAAGCTGTACACCTGCTTGCTGCTTAAATTCCAGGCCAAAGAGTAACTTGCAGTATTCATGATAAGAAATCTTAACAAGTGATCTACCCTTTCAATGTGTTTTAGAGAGTTCAGTGAAGTATCTTTATCCATAGGCACAAAATTATGCAGCAGAGCTCTAGAACTTACTCAGCTTTTATGACCACAATTTCATAAAATCAAAACAAAACAATAAATTTATCAGTCAGGAGAGAACATTATAATATATTGAAATTGAATAAAATTCTTTTAAAATCTGGCTTTCAGTATGCTCACTAACCAAGAAAGAGAATGGGAACTGATGTAGTATATTATACCCTCTAACTCTCACTTTCTTGAATCCAATTGATAAGAAAACTTGGATATAATACACTTTGACTTACAGAGGTAGCACTGTACACACAACTTTCAGGTACCTTAATCAATCGAGCCATACTCATTATACCTCTGCCAATTAGCCATCCTGTAAGTAGCTTGCTAAGAGGGACATAGTGGTCAAGAGAGGCTCATGTGGTAATAAGGAAAAATAGGTATTTTTATTCAATGTAAATCTCCTATCCTTTATTGATTAATTAATATTCACCAAATGCATTTGACCCAATATAAACTCACAGACTTCAGAGTCTTTTATAGAAATAGTAAATTTTCAGTTTGAGAATGTCATAAATGTATATGTTCAGAAAACTATGGATAAATCTACATAAAAGACAAATGTATATCCTCTGTTGAAATTTTCCCTGGGCCATCCTAATCCCTTATTTCCAATAATATGATTCTACACACATTATTTCCTAAGTTACATGCAGCTACATATGAGGGAAATTTCTGTACCATTCTTTTATTACTGGAATGGAAAGGATACATAAAATATTTATTTAAGATGCTGTAAATTTTGATGCTCTGACCCCAAAATCTATGAACACTAAACTATACTATAATAAAAAATTTCTTAATGGGAAATATTAAAACTATATAGAAATAACAGAATTACTTAAAGCATAGAAAAAATAAAGATGCTGTCATTTTATGCAATTCACAAAGCATTAGTTATGGAAACAATATAGAAGCCTAAAAATGTCTTTTTTATTACATTGAGCAAAATAAATGAACTGCAAAATTGTACGTTATGATTTTTGTTAAATATATGGGAGATTTAACAAACAATCACATAAAAATGATAAAGTTGATTCTTAAAAGAATAAGATTGTGAGTAAATATTTCTCTTAAGTATTAAAAATTATTTTATTATATTTCCATCAAGTTTTGCACCAAAGTGTGAAAAATTCAGTTATGAATGAAATTAAGATTGTTCAACAATTCTCCTTAAATTGTATGTCTGGAATATATGATGTGTCTGTCATATGTCCATCAGAGACATGATTCAAAATCTCTCACTCATATGCAAGTGGACAGTCCATTGCATAAAAATATGATTCTTTGTTTTCATTTCCATGCACTAAGAAGAGGAGAGTTAAAATGACATACATATTCTCATCCGAAATTATGATCATTGGCATTGGGTTCTTATTTTAATATAAGCTAAGCATACTGATCATAAATAGTTAAAATCATAATAATTAAAATCAATCCACATACATTTATCCCATGGTCACCATCTATATCATATAAATCTTATAAAGTTATAATGAAATGTTAACCAAATAGGTAAGTAGTACAAAGATATAAATTTGAGGAATATAAAACTGGAACTTATGACTGAATTACATCATATGCATAAATAAACAGAATTCTATTATTTTGCAAAATTATAACACACTAACAAACTCATTGTGTGACTAAGTTCCTAAGGAAATCTTTTGAAAAATTTAATTGGAATTGTGCCAGATCCAGATCCATAAACTGATATGATGATTTAATATCTTTATAATATTATTCTTTCCATCTATGAACATGATATAAAGAAACAGACATAAACATATAGAGATACAGAGAAAAGATAATAGAGATAGAGATACAAGAAAAGATTTTAAACTTTTACATATATATAGATATAGATAGATATAGATACAAATAGATAAATAAATTGGAGGAATGGAGGTCCTTTAGATAGGGGAAAGTGGAGGGAGGAGAAGGGAATGAGCATGGAGGTAGGAAAGACAGTGGAATGAGATGGACATTATTAACCCAAGTACATGTAGGAAGACACAAATGGTGTATAACCAGAGATGTGAAAAATTGTGCTCTATATCGTGTACTCTGAATTGCAATTCATTCTGTTGTCATATATAACAAATTAGAATAAATAAATGATTTTTTTTTAAAAAAGATCATTGTTATATAAATGAATTCATCATTCCTTCCTTTTTCTACCTCTGCCTGGCTGTCATTAAGATATAGGAAGCAATGATTTTTTATTATGTTGATTTATATCATCTCATCTTATTAAAAGCTCTTATTATTAATTACCAGATTTTCAGTTGATTAATTTTGTTTAGCATACTCTCTCTGTAAGAAAAAACTGGTAAAAATGTCTTCGACTCCAAATAATAATAAATGTGACTCCTTCTTTCATGTTTATTTTTAAATCAAAAATAAAATTGGAATTTAAAATTATCTGGTTAGGTAGAAACTCAAGAAAATTTATAACAATTAAAGTTTATAGGAATAAATATAAATTTACAAACTTACATGAAGGAGATAATTTTCCTAAAACAAAATGCAGCAACCTATGTTTTCATATATTAAAAAACAGATTATTATATTTAAATATATGAATGGACATTAAAACATATGACAAACTGAAAAAGTAACAGTAAAACTACCATATCCAGTACAATGTTGTCTCAAATGATTTGTAGAATAACTCAGTATTGGAGACAGAAACATTACTTCCCTTGAAAATTACAATAATCCATATAAGAACTAATGCCATCCTAAATGGATTATTTAATTGTCTTAGAAACCCACTTCTACTCGAGAAAGCAAATAATTTCCCCTAACTTTGAGAATGAGAAAATAAAAAAAGTTATAATCTCTTGTTTAAAAGTCACCATGTTCTTGTGATATACAGAACAATATGTTCAACTCACACAGGTATGAATTCATAAGATGAATTTCCAATGGAAGATAATAAAATAACCAAAATATTATGAAGCAAAAAAAAAAGATTATGAAGCCTGCTGTTAACAAAAATAATGAAGGCAATTTTGCACCTCTCCTGAGAAAACACATGAGAAGTGAGTTCAAGTGAAGAAGAATCATAACTGGACAAAACTTCTCTCTATATAAGAAAAAAAATCAAGAAAATTGAAGTTAAATTGGAAACTTCTAAAAGTATCAGCTCTCTGTCACTGGATGGGCTTTCCTGGAGCTTTCCAGGCCACCTACCAGAGAATGTGATTCCCAGTCCACATTTTCTACCTTTAATTTCTTTCTTTTTTTCTTTTTTTCTTTTTTCTTTTTTTAGCTGAGACAGATGATGCCCTACAAACCATTGGCAAATACATAACAAAATTTTAAGCACATCTCAGTGACAGGAGTCCTAGAAATGGTCCATGTTTGAGAATAGACAAAGAACACTGTCTTGGCTTGTTAGAAAGTTGTTTTATGTAATACTAATAAACAGCAAAAGGACTCTGAAAATAAAACCATCCTTGTGGGAAAATGTCCACAGCAAATGCACACTCAGAAACAAACAAGTGAAACAAAGGTTTAGTTGAATAAATGTTTGAACTGTTGTCAATGAATATGAGCCTATGTCTTGTTTTGTTAAATACTGTTAAGCACTTTCAAAGCAAACATAATCTTGATAAGTATGGGGCATGTAGTTACTAACCAGATTTGCAGAAACTTGAATTGGCGCATCTTGTCTGTATAAAAGATCAAGTCATAAGTAAAACAAAACTAAAAAGAATACATGCTAAAAAGTTACAGCTACTTTTAAGGTCAATAATAATAAACTAATAACTATGTTATTTTCTGGGCTTCTGAGTTTTGAACATTTTTCTTGGCCAGTATTAAAATCTCTATTACACTCTAATTCCTTGAAAGTTCCAATTTATGTCCATTTAACATTCGACTACTAAGTATGCTTGAATGCATGCACCTTTCTGATGAGTGAATTTTAAAGTGATGTGTAATCCTAAAAATGTAAACCATAGCAAATGCACACTCAGACACAAGTCAAACAAAGGTTTAGTTGAAAAAATGTGTGAACGACTAGTCAATGAATATGGGTCTATATCTTGTTTTGTTAAATACCATTAAAGATTTTCAAATAAATCATTTTGGAAAGACATATGAATCCTCTTTTTTCGTCAATGAAATACTAAAGCCAATGTAATCGATAGTTGTAAAGATTAAATTATTTATTTAAATTCAAATGTTCACAAAAATGACAAAGTTAGAACTTAACTTTGTAAATGTCATAGTGCCAGGGTGACCCTTTCTATAAAGAAGTGACATGCATGAATAGGATACCTTAAGGATGGGATATTACCAAGTTCCCCATGAGCAAAGACAGGGAGCACTCTGAGACAATTTCTAAAAATCATTACTATTTTGACAGCATGATTTCAAAGATATATGCTACTTAGAAGAATAATTAAATTCTGTAGTAAATATTTTTAGTCAAAGTGAAATAGCTTTGCATGCTGGGTTTACTAGTGGTTAAAAATTATGGAAAACAAAGTAAACAATGCGTAATCTGGTCAGGAGAGGCAGTAGAAGAATCAATATGCTAGGCAGAATGTTAGGAAAGGTCCAATTTCAAGCGCTAATAAGTTCTTGCATTAATTAATTTTCTCATCACAAAAATAGTGAATAAATAAATATTCAAGTTTAAATGATTAGGAGGTAAGTACTCCAGCAGAAAAAAAACTCTGCCAGAAGCTAAGCACCATCTTTGTAACTTCTTTTGTGGTTGGAGTTGGGGATACATTAAAAGTGAAACGAAATCTCAATTTAGGCTCACAGATAATTCAAAGAGGCCAATGTTGAATTATGTCTCCTGTCTTGAAGCAAGATGGAACATCAAGAGTTATGAGCAAAAATAATGAATAAGGAGAGGGTACGGTGTTAAACTACAGCATGATTTCCATAGCCATCCAACTGCACAGGTCTTTGAAAATTCTAAGTCTTTCAGGAGTTTTCTGGAGGGACACCAAATTTTAATGTTTCATGGCTTCAGGTTGGTCCTTCAGGCTGGTCCTTCAAAATCACACTAATTGGAGTGGGGTACCTAAAACAGGCATGTTTGAATTTTTACAGGAACTTAATTATTTTGAGTATTGATGTAGTATTGTAAATTTGGATGTAGTATTGTGAACGACAACAACAACAAGAAAACAAGGGATTCAGATGATTTCAGGTTTGTTTCAAAACCTAATATGCTATTTTTCTATGAGTCTAAATTTCCAGAAGTTCTCTTTTTAAAACTGCCATATTCTCTGCTTGTAGTTAAATTTCCTTCCAGGAATATTAAGATTCATAGAATAATTTTCAATCAATTTTTGATTTTTTGGCTAGTATTTCAAGACCCACTACTTTTTTTGTTTGTTTGCTTTTAGTACAAGTGCATGGCATTTCAGGTATAGTTTGAGCTAACCAGGGAACTTAATTAGTAATAATGTGCTATTTATGTGATAATAGTTATTTAGAAATTAAAATGAGTGATTTAAAAATTACCTTGGGGGCACCACATGTTTTTTTTTTTGGGTAGGTTCACTGCTAGCTTTATTATACATTTCAGAATTATACACCAAATTGTTGCCAAGATTTGTCACTAGCATTCTGTTCTTTGTCAGAGAACATCAGAATAAATTGTAGAAAAGGTAAAATAAGAATGGAACAAGGTAGCAGTTAGACATTTAGTGGAAAGTAATGTCAAAAAATGGAATTGTATAAATCGTGTTTTAGAAAAAGCTGGCAGTATTGCAGGGTTTATCTGTACCTTTGTTTACCATATCGGCCTCTTTAGTGTGTAATGAAATGATAGGATGCTGTCAGGTATAGTCAGGTGAATGGATTAAATACAGCTTGGATTAGTCCAAAAAAAAGATTCAAATATTAATAGTTACATGATATTTAGGATTTTGTACATTGCAGAAGAGGACTAGTAGTTGGGAGAAAAAATTTTAAATGATCTAATGTTACTTTTATAGTTGCTAATGTTCTACATGCTCATATTTCCCTTGTAGGATAACTGAGTTGAGAGGATCTCAATTTTTTTTTCACTAAAATACAAGACATTGCATCAGAATGTAAAAATGAGTTTAAATCAACAAGGTTTTAAAATCAAATTGACTCATTTTTAAAGTGAGTTAAAATCAAAATGAATTATCATCAGAAGGAGGCTGAATTGGGTCATGTTAATAAAATGGAAAAAGCACGAAAACCTGATGAAGCTTGGCAGTTTCATCATCATAAACATTCTCTGCTGAGATAATGAACTTGACAATACCTCTTCTTATTTTTAAAATGTGATAGCACAGAATCATTGTACAAAATCTCAGAATGAGTGCAATTCTTGCTGACTACAGAATCATTCCATGGAGCCTGTGACTGATGCATTATTACAAACTGACTTCTTCATGTTCTTTAGAGGAAGGACTAGAATAAGAATAACTTGGTTCTTCTTATAATGTCTGGGTAATACTGCCAGAGATCTTAAATAATGGTGGGTGATTTGCAGAAGTTGGCTATTCAAATTCACTTACTGGAGTGTTAAAATGACAGTGAAATTTTCAACTGAAAAGGTTTTCTCCAAAATGATGAGTACAGCAAGACCTCATTTATTCAACTCACTGCTAAGCAGAAGTGAGGTTTGTCCAAATATTTCTGTGGTATAAATTATTTTGTACGGTGTACATTCTTAGAGGCACTATCTCCCATCACCAACCCAAGAGGAATTCTTGAGGTTCTTCTCAGGAACATATTTGACAGGATCTTATATGTTAGTTTTAACCTCAAGAAATTATTTATCTGTTTTTTTTTTTGTCAAGAAAACGTTTAAACTTTACCTGGAATATCTATATTGGATACATAAATAATGATAGTCTCGAAGAAAGTTAATCTTATGTTTGCTATCCATTCTGCTAAAAGAAATAGTAGTTGTCCTTGCTCAAATATGGCTGCCAGGGTATTAATTGTCAAACCTTATTAAACACATATAATTAGAGCCCTCTAGAGACTTTGAGAGAGGGAATACCATAGGATCCCAAATAATCTGTCTGCTTGTGATAATAGGTGACTGCATTGGATGACCATGAATAATGACTACAGCCACATGTTTATATTCCTTTGTAATCTCATACAGCAATGGGGATTGGTTGAAAGGATGAACAGCCAATGTAGTAAGATATGCTTAATTGCCCTTCCCATGACTGGTTGAGGCAATAGCTACTTTAAATCTTTTAATTAGGGCATAGAACAAAACTGACAAACACAATTTTCTCCAGCTAGACCTTAGGGTTGTGTTCTGTCACAGGTTGCTTTCACATTTAAAGTAATCTAAAATAGTTTGAGAGATTGCTATCTTACCCCAAAGACACACTAAAATACCTGTGAGTTAGTGTCTCCCATGCAGAAACAATGCAAAATCTCAAAGTCTGAGGAGAAGTGCTTTGCTAAATTCCTAAATGGAAGTGGGAAAAAAAGGTCTGCAACCTCAGTGTTAAAAACCTCTCATTATTCCCTATTATCTTTCATATGGCTTATACCTTCTTTATTGGTTAGCTTTCTATTTCTGTGACAAAATACTTGAGAGAATCCAAGAGGATAGATTTATTTTGGCTCATGATTTTAGTGTTTTTGGTTCATGGTTACTAGGCCCCATAGCTATGGGACCTGTGATGAGGCGATACACTGTGGCAGAAGGATGTGGTGGAACAGAACTTTACACCTGGTGGCAACGAGGAGTGAAAGAGAGTGTTGACAGTAGAGAGTGTTAATGCAGCAGGCAATTGACTGAGAAGGAAAATGCGGGAGTTGCTGAATCTCCTCTTTGCGATATTTCCTGAACAATACCATTTGTGCAATGCGTTATATGGGAAGAATACTATTTTCTGATCCAAATACAAGGAAAAGCACTGCAAGTGAATTCAAGCCATTTATTCTGTCAAACAATGGGAACAGCTTCTTCTGATAAATGCTTCTTTAATTATAGAGTTTTAATAGATTGGGACTGCCAGTCCCTGGCCCACATCCTCTGAACACAAGGTGGGGGTTTGGATCCAATATGATGCTAACATGATGCTGTCTTCCCCTCCCTCAGCCACAAGTGTTGGTCCAGGAAAGTATAGGATATATGATAGTCTGCTTGTAATATTCTCAGAGATTTAAAATATATATATTGGTGGAGATGAAATTCATTCACTCTAATTATAGATTCCATCATCAACTGAACTAGAGCATTAAAAAAATGATCCCATTGTAGATATAGGCACAGGGTTATAATGTTAAAATGTAATATTTTTGTATTAGTTATGTACTATATTGTGACTATGCTATCCTTGCCTGGAGTTTTCAGTACATATTAACAATTTTGACTTGTCAACTTAAAGCAATGACCCTATTTAAGAAAGAATAAGAAATGGCTTACTCTGATCTAAATATGAGTGCCTATGAGACAGCATTCAAGCTATCACGAATGACATGTTCTACAATGGAAGACTTTACATGAACTTTTATAGTCCCAGAATAAATTAAAATCATAAATACATACATTTACCAATTGTATTGATGAGAGCACTGGACCGGTGAGCTGCAACAATTCAGGGAATCTCTTGTATAGGTTCCAGATGTGACAGCAGTAATACTAGCTTTAGGGTTAACAGAGGCTAGAGGTTTGCTAAGCTTATTAACACATTCCAAGAAGTTTTTCTATTAGCTATAAGACCATTAGGTCAGATACAGAGGTTGACAGTAAATGGCTATTAAGACAGACTAAAGATAGCCCAAGATAATTCTGATTCTCAATTTGCAACATTTTCTCTCTTCATATCACAGAGGTCTAGTTAGCCAAAACCATCTTCAGGATCTTAATATAGATGTGAGTTCTTCAGAGAACTTCAGTTCACACATTATGTATTACTTTTGTCAGGCATCACTAAATGCTTTAGTTAAGGATCATAATTCCTTTTTGCCCTACTTTCTTTGAAATCTGAATCAGAGCATTATTGTCATGCAGTATTGTTAATTTCCTCTTATTTCTTTCAAGTTGCTGGCACAGATAACTTTCTAAGATTAAAATTACTTTCATAATGTAGACATTTAAAATACTATCAATAATGGAATATTTTGTCATTTTGGGTTAGTCAGATTTACCATCTATGGCTTGCCAGTTTTATATGTAATTTATAAACATCCTACCAACAAAAAGCTGTCATGTAATTTACTGTCCCCACTGAGAAATTAAGTAAACTATCCAAGGTGCAACAGATAGTTCAGATAAAGCATATTAGCTTGTACATTCTAAATCCTAAAATTATGTTCTCTATCACCACATTTCACTATTTATTGCCATGTATATATTTTCCGAATTACATATCCCTCTTATGTCAACCTTATTTGCTGAAATGAATTAAAATGTTTGCAAGTTTTTTTTCTTCATACATTAATTGTAGCAAGAAAATTTCAGTGTATTAAAATCATTCATATTTTGCTTCACATGATATAATTAGATCTTAGGAAGTGAGTAGAAATTTCCCAGGATGCACAAAACACTGTAAAGGAACCCTCGATTTGGATTTCAGCCCAATGCAAATACTAGTTTAAACAGATAATAAATATTAGTGATAAACATTAGAAACACACTGAGACCAGCAATAAAATCTCATAGGAAATCTAACTTTGAGTTATACACAGATACAAAGTGTTCAAATATGTAATTAAAAGTGGGACAGATTGTGTTTTCTGAGTAAATAATGGCTTTTGCAAGAGAAATACATTAGTATAATATGGCCATAAAAGTGATGGTATAGATTTTGCATTCCCTAAATTATTTTAAGTGTAATTGCATATTATAATTACAGATACTTAAGAGAACAACAATAAGCAAACCGACATCTAAAGCCAGACATTCTTAAAAAGCATAGCTACCCAAAGCCTTTTTGCTTCTTTTTTTTCTCTGTTAAACTGGCAAGAACCAAATAAATATCATTAAGAGGGAATTAAAATCTATGATTTATTATATTATCGGCAACTCCTATTTTCTTAAATTGAATCTTTTGGTCTTTAGCATTTCCTTTCAAGGAAACTGAAGGAATTTGTGTATTGAAATATTGTGCTTCCCAGTAAGTTTTCTAAAGTGTAAATAGTATACCATGTTCCAGAAGACTCAAAACATACACACACACATACACATACCAGATACACACATACAAACCCACACAGAAAGATAGGATTTAGATTTTGTTTTTAAAGTGTGAGCTGGTGAAATGTGCATCTTTCTCAAAGGAGAAGAGATAAATGCACTAGTCATGTGGATGATTTAGGTAAATTAGAAAAGTGACCTCTGAGAACCTGTAAAAATTTTCCAATAATAGTAGATTCTTTTCTTTTTCTTTTTTTTTTTTTTTTTTTTTTTTTAGGATACAGTTTTCCAACTGCTAGGTCAGAAATGTTTTTATAAAATGGTAGCTAAAGTGCTACTAAGGGAGACACAGAGACAAGGCGTAGAGGCAGGAAAGTGGTCCCTTGTCCACGTGGCCATGTTTATTTATATCAATAAGTTCCATTAGGTCATTAGAACCATAACTACATTATTGTTTAGAGTATCAGTAAGGTTGCTCATTCTGCATTTACATTCCACAGTCAACAATATGCAATGTCAGGTGCTTTATGCAGATCTCAAAAAAGTTCCTGATCTAAAATTAGTGTTAGGCTGCCAGATCCAGGAGCATGGGTGCTAGGTGAATCATAGTAGTTATCAAGCAAGCAAGTTCCTTTATTCCCAGGAATTATGTACCTAAAATCAAAGTTGAGGCTGATAAAACTCTTAATACAGAGCTTCTTCATGAAAAACATTGCTACAGCGGCCAGGGATCCTGTGTCTTTTACATGGAAATTTCCCAGCAGTCAGGCATCCTTTGCACAGAAACTTCCTAGTCACCAAGCATACCACAATCACGAAGTTTATCAGAGACCCCATCCCAAACACAGAACCCCTACACTAAAGCTTAAAAGGGAGAAAAAAAATCTTCAAAGAGAGTAGAGTTTTTAAAGACCAGAAAGAGTTAGATAAATATAAATGCAATGGAGGGCCCAAGTAACAAAGAGCAGGAACTAGAAGAAAAAGAAAATAGAGAAGGGGCACCTAGTACTGTCATACAGTAAAGATATGAGTACAGAACAGGTCAGAAAAGTTGGACTAGAATGAAATGCACAGGGGAGATTGGAAAAGTAACTCAACATTATCAATTTTTTAAAAAATCAAACAAATATTGGGACTAACTTTGTGACCTGTCCTATGATCTATCCTGGAAAATTTCCCATGTGCTGATGAGAAGAATGTGTGTTATGCAGGTGTTGAATGGCAAGTTAGATCCATTTGGCTTGGAGTGAGATTCAATTCTGCTGTTTCTTCATTAATTTTCTATCCAGTTTATCAATCTATTGCTGAACGGAGGGTGTTAAAGTCTCCAACTCTTATTTCATCAGAGTTCGGATAGATCAGAGTCTATCTCTCCCTTTAGCTCTATTAGTCTTTCTTTTCTATGTTACAGTACACTGCTATTGGGTGCATAAGTATTTGGGATCATACTTTCCTCTTGCTTAATTTACTCTTTTATCATTGTTTAATTATCTTTCTTATCTCTTCTGCTTTTGAGTTAAACTGTATTTTATTTGACATAGTAGGCTACTCCTGCTTTCTTTTGGATTGTGTTTGTTTGGGAATCTTTTTTAATCCCTTTACTTTCAGTTTTTCAAATCCTTAGAGGTGAAGTGAGTTTTTTTTTAAACAATGTATAGTTGGGTCATCTTCTTTTTTTTTTCTTCTTAAATATAATTAGTTCCTCTAGATCTTTAAAGTGCAGAATTTAATCCATGAGTATTCATTTTAATTGTCATTTGGTAAGGACTTATTATAGTCATTTTGTAAGTTGTTTTCTAATTTTATTGCAATTTCTTTCTGTTTTTTTTCTCACTGTCTTATTGTCTTCCTTTATGGTTAAGTGATTTGTTCTTGTAGCATGTTTTAAATCTTTACTTATTTTGGTTTGTCTTATAGAATTCCACTTTATGGTTACCATGAGGCATATAAAAAGTATATTTTGATTATAATGAACTATTTTGAAATAACAGCAATTTAACATGATTTCAAAGATAAAAATAGACATGATACTGGTGTTCCAATGTAAAACCAGTTTACTCTCAATTGTAAACAGAAGGTATCTCTCTGGGCTATGGGCTACTTGGAGTTACGGGAAGAGTGACTTGGACTGTTTTGTTCTCCTGCCTTCTTCAATGGGTCTTTTATTATACTAAAAGTTGGCACTATGGTATCTTATATAGGTTCATTACTTCTTGTGGAGGTGGCTTTATATGTAACATTTCAACTTGCTGCATCAATGGCCAGATCATCACTACATGATCTTATTTAGGTACCATCTTGCTCTTGCTTCAAGCACTTTAAACTGAAGCTATTTCTTCCTTTTACTTGCATATCTTAATGATACACCCAAGTTACTATTTCTTAATTTTTTTCAGATATAAGTATTATAGATAGGTGTCCTTCAATAAAGATGAAGCTTTACCCTTATTACCAGCCTCATATGTGTAGGTGTACCCCCCACATACGTACACTTGTGTGCTTTCCCTAATTTCACTTCTCAATAATGAAATATGCTCCATATTTTTGTATTATTGCCATAATTATTTAAATTCATTCATAACTGTGGCTTGAATTTCACTATTATTTCATTCTATTTCTTTCATATTGCTGTATTTTCTATTAAGTGAATTATTACACTGCTAATTTTTTACTTATTATTACTTATTAACCTTCTACTAGATACAGAAATACAAAAATCATTTCCTTACATATTCAAACATATCAGGTAACTTATTGTTCTTGTTTTAATTTCCTGAGTGATACCTCAAGAAAAATAAACTGCTCTCCTGGGATAGTTTGGACTGATTTTTTTTTTTTTGGCCTGTAGCCCAACTTCTGTCTTAGGATCTCTCTTCAATGACTTCTAGCAACTTCCCTTTGCCTTTATTGCTCTATTGGATTTTTTTTCCTTCTTAGATCCTATAGTTATTCCCTTTTCAGTTAATTTCTTATTCAAGAAGAGCAAATTCTACAGCAGTCCTCCTGAGAAATCCTTCTGAAAAAGGACTTATAGAAGGCACAGTATCTTGGGGATCTTGAATGTGCAAAATGACTGTGCACTTCACTCTTGAGAGATGGTTAAGCTAAAGATATCATTCTAAGTGTTTTTATCTGTAAAGTTTTATGAAATGCTATAATGTCTACATATGCTATCATTTCTGTAAAATGTAAATTTAAAGTATTGCATGTGTATGTTAAAAAGACTCAGCAAGGAAACAAATAATCAATAATACTGTTTTTCTCCAGGAATGAGAGGAAAGTTTTCATTGGATTTATTTTGTACATTTAAATTTTGAATCATATTCGGGTAGGTCCTATACAAAAAGATTAGATTGCAGACTTTTGATTTTAATGAAGCCAATATTTATATGTATTATGGGAGATTTAAAAGTCTGTGGCCTACTGCAACAATTCTTCATGAGTTGAGGTATACATACACTTGTAGGCCTACACACATAAAAATATTAAACATCTAAACCTTTGTCCTCAGATTTCTTCAACAGCTCTCTAGTGTTAAAATACTTAACAAAAGAGTGATGTCCAAAAGATAGAAAATAGTAAGCCCCAGACTTTCCTTCTATCCCCACTTATACCATTAGTAATTATGTGACAGTTCCCTTGTTGGGGAATCTAGAAACAATGGAGGCTCATGTATCATAGACAAGCATGAAATCTGGTACATCAAAGGTGGTAAGAAACTTCATGTGATTCATTCACTAAAACTACCCATCCAGTACAGCAGAATATACTAAGGAGGAAATTCCCAGTTCCTGGGATTCTCTCTATTGAGGGAAAACAAAGACTGAAACATCTGTCCAATTTTCAGAATTTTTTATTTTGGCAAGGGGGAGGGGGATACCCAAGGAACAGGTTTCTGTCTTGAAACTGGCCTGTTATTTAAGTGTTTACAGGAAAGAGCACAAAAAAGAAATGCTGAGAATCAAGACAATAGTTTGGACAATAGCTTGTCTACTTGCCATGTTCTCTCTTCCAACTCATTATAGAAGGAGGAGGATGAGGAAAAGAAGGAGGAGGAGGAGAAGAAAAAAACTCCTAATTCTTTACTTCTGCAGAGAATGCTGGGGGAAAAAAATTCCATATTTTAGCATTTTTATGAGCTGCCCAAGGAAAGAATCGTGACTCCTGAGATGAAGTACTGACAGGACCTAAAATTCTTTAGAAGCCTAGGGTCACTTAGATAAGTACTTTTACTACTGCAGAGAAGCAAAACCAGCAAAGTCCTCTGTCCATTTTCATGCACAAATCTCAAGATGCATCCACAGAAAATGTTTGAAGAGGCCAGCAGAGTCTCTACCTTAGCTGACTGGGCAAAGACATTCCCTGTACAAAACAAGAGCAAAATGCTGGCAAATTGAATTCAACAGCACACTAAAAGGATTGTAATCCATATACGCCAGGTATTGGTTCTTGGGATGCCTGGATGTTTCAACATATACAAATCAGTAAATGAAATGTACCAAATAAGCAGGAGAAAGGATAAAAAAAATCCAGCGATCATATCAACATATGCAGAAAAAGTATTTTATAAAAAATTTGTAGAAATACTTCTAAAGTAAAAACATTCAATAAACTAGAAATGCAAGAAAACTATCTCAACGTAGTAGGAGACAAGCATATTAAACACAAAGCTAATAATCTACCCCAAAATGAAAAACTGAAAGCATTTCCTCTAAGATCAGGACCAAGGCAAAGATGTGTTCTCTTTCCACTTCTGTTAAACATTGTGCTGAAAATTTATGTTAGAACAATTAAGCAAGAAAGATAAAAAGGCAAATGAATCAGAAAGTAAAAAGTAAAAATATGCCTGTTCACAGATGACATGATCTTTTTTTTTTTCCTCAGCCCTTTTTATTTTTTATTTGAGACATGGTCTCTCTATATAGCTTATGACCTCATTAAATTGTTGAGGCTGGCCTTGAACTTGCAATTCTCTACTCTCAGCCTCCCCAATCACTAGGATTATAGGTGTGGGCCACTGTTCCCAGCTCAACATTATCTTATAAATAGAAAACTTAAAAATCTTTGCACATACACACAAAAATAAAACAGCAACAAAAATAATTCATTGGAGTTACAAAATCAAAGTTAATGTAAAAAATCAGCAGTATGTCTATATACTGACAATAAAGAAGGAATTAGGAGAATAATCTCATTTACATTATAATGAAATAAAATTCTTGATAATAAACTTAACCAAGTAGGTGAAGGACTTGTACACTGAAGGACACAAAAAAAATTCCTGTAATTAAAGAAGACCAATAAATAGAAAGAAGTTTCATGATTACCTTTCAAGACTTCATATTTTCAAAGTACCTACACTACTCAAAGTGATCAACAGATTTGATGCAACCCCTATTAGAATTCTGGTGGCACTTTTGCAGAAATAGAAAAAAACATACCTAAAATCAGTGGGGGACCACAAACGATCCTAAGTTACCAAAACAGTCTTGAAAAAGAACAAAGTCGTATAACATAGATTCTAATTTTAAAGTAAATTTCAAAATTAAAATGATTAAATTACTATGTTAATACCATAGAAACAGATATTAATAGACCAATGGAACAGAATAGAGACCCCTGAATTATGTGAACTGTAATAGGGAAAGGATGGTCTCTTCAACGAGTGGTGTTTGCAAAACTAAATATCCACCTGCAAAATAATGAAACTGAACCCTTATCTGACCCCATACAAAAAAAATTAAAATTTGTTAATGACTTAAACATAAGGTCTGATACTAAAAGTCTTGAAAGATTACATAGGAAAAATATTATTTTTCTAATATTGATCAATATTAGTAATCATCAGAAATGTGCAAATTAAAACCACAATGATATGTCACCCTATACCTGTTAGAATGACCATTATCAAAAAAGCAAAATATGACAAATGTTGGCAAGAGTATGGAGAAACGAGAGACCCTCTGTACATCTTTGGTGAAAATGTAAATTAATTAAACCATTATGAAAAATAATATTGAAGTTATTCCAAAATGAAAAATAAATTTACCATAAGCTTCAACAATTTTACTCCTGAATATTTACACAAAGAATGTAAAAGTATTATATCGAAGAAATATCTGCACTCTCTTGTTCATTGCTATATTATCAACAACAGCCAAGGTATGAAATGGACCTAAGTATCCATCAATGGATAAAGCAAAGAAAACTCTCTCTCTCTCTCTCTCTCTCTCTCTCTCTCTCTCTCTCTCTCTCTCTCTGTCTCTCTCTCTCTCTCTCTCTCTCTCTCTCTCTCTCTCTCACACACACACACACACACACACACACACACACACTCTGTGCCACCTTAAAAATAAAGGAAACACTGACATTCTATAGCAGCATGGATAGACCTAAAAGATATGCCAGGTGAAATAAGTTAGGCACAGACCCATAAATACTACATGATTTCACTTTAGTTAGAAACTTGAAAAATTGGACTCAGAGAAGCAGAATGTAGAAAGTTGGTTGACAGGGGCTCTTCAAGGGATTTGAGAAATGAGAAATGTTGCCTAAAGGTATAAAGTTTCTGTTATGAAGAATCAGTTCTAGAAACCTAAGGTACATCATGATGACTATAGTCAATAACAATGTATTCTATACTTGAAAATTGCTGAAAAAGTATATTTTAAATGTTCTCATAACATACACAAATGATAACTTTGTGAGGTAATAGGAATATTTCCTTCCTTCCTTCCTTCCTTCCTTCCTTCCTTCCTTCCTTCCTTCCTTCCTTCCTTCCTTCCTTCCTTCCTCCCTTCCTTTTTTCCTTCCTTTCTGTAGTTCTGGAGATTGAACCCAGGAACTTGAACATTCTAGACCAGTGGTCTATTACTGAATCACATCCTCAATCCTAACTAGCTTAAAGTTAATCATCATACAATGGGTCTATAAACATCATATAGTACCCAAAAATGTGTATACAATTCTACTTATCAGCTTTAAAATAAATTAAAAATGAAGATTCATGTATTTTAAAATTAAGGTGTGTATTTCAATGAAATATTTTTTTTTTAATTTTAGGAAAGAAGGAAATTCTACAAGGATGAATTTTGAGGACTTTATGACAAGCAAATAAGCCAGTCACTGAAGAAAGGTATGTATACTGCATATTTCCATTTATGTAAGATAAATAAAGTAGGTAAACTTTTAGAAATAGTATATGCACTGATAGTCAAAGGAGTTTGCATAGAAAGAAAATTGAGAGTTGTTATTCAATGGGCAGAGCACGTCAGTTACACATGTGAAAAAAGATCTGTCACATAAATTTGATAATGCTGTACTGAACACATAATGATCTGTTAAGAGGCTAAATCTCATATTGTGTGTGTTGTTTACAATAATTAAAACAACTATAGTGAAAACCTTAGCTCTTCAAAATACAGTTAAAAATTAAATGATTATGCACAGATTGAGAATTTTTATAAATCATATGTCTAATAAAGGACTTGTTAGCAGACTCTATGAAGTCTTAACACTTAATGACATGAAAAAAAATATAGGAAAGAAGATGATCAATTTTACTAAAAAGATACACATATGGCAAATAAGCATATGGAAAGATGCTTCATTTCCTTAGTTATTAGGGGAATGCAAATTGAAACCATAATTAGATAGCAATGTAGAGCTAGTTAGTATGGTTAAGGTAACTAAAATAACCTGACAACGTCTAGCAATAGTGAGGATATAGAGCACCTGTATTCTCATCTGCTGTTGGTGCGACTGCAAATGGCTCAGACTCCTTGGGAAATACTTCCTCAGGTTCTTAAAGACAAACATACACATACCATAAGATCCAGCAATCTTCTTACTACATCTTTTCCAAAGAGAAGTGAAAATATATATTTACTTAAAAACCTGTAAACAAACATTTATAGCAACTTTATTTATATTTGTCCCACAGTGGTCATAAGCCAGATGCCCTTTAATTGGCAAACAGAAAAACTGTGAAACATTCATAAAATGGAATATATTTCATTATAAATAGCAAGTTACTACATAAACCACATAAATGAATCTCAAGTGCATTGTGTTGAAAGGCAGAAGCCATGTCCAAAGGTTCATAGTCTTTGCTACCAATCAAATGACATTCTGGATAAGACAAACTATATAGTCACCTACAAGCCAGTGGGTGAGGGTGAGGGGTGAGAAAGAGCACAAAATGACACTATGAGGACATTTGGGGGTGATCGAATGGTCATATAACTTGCTGGAAGTACCCTATATAAGACCGCATTCGTCAAACTTCATAGAACTAACACTATAAAGAAAGAATTTTAGTGATATAAATTTTAAAATAAAATTTTACAATTAAAAGTTACAGGATATAAAGAGGTGGAATCTTTATAAATCAAATTTATCTTTCCCTTTTCCACTTGAGTTGCTCAGTTCCACCTCCGTCCTTCATCCAAGCACATGACTGTATTTGTCATTTCAGTGTTTCAATTCCAGTGGCCTTTTTTATATTTCTTCTTTTTTTTTCTTTCTGTGAGTAAAAACCTTTTATTTAACTGATTAATATACATTTTATGTACTATTTCATGTGTTAGCTCGTCAAATGCCATCTCCCGCTTTTAAGGCCAGGTAAGATGTTGCCCCTGTAGGCTCTCTCACCCTGCATGCATCTCTCATGTAAGGCTCACTTTAGAGAATTCTTTTGTTTGCTTTTGGAAATACTCACCATCCTAAGTCCATTGATTGTCAATGCCTTACCTAAAGTCTAGGAGAGAAAGGACATTGGAGAGAATGATTTCCAATGAATAATAATTGCTGACATTATTTGATATCAGATATTACTAAAGTCTTTTTTTTTCTTTTCTGAGAAAATGTCACATGTTATAGACACATATTATATGTGAGCACTGAACAATTTTCCACTTTTATTTCTAGTACCTACCCCTCTGAAACACACGTTTTCTTTTTCCTATGAGGCAGGGATCAGAAGAGTATATTATCTACTCTAAGATAAACAGATTATTTTTTCATGGCTTTGGAAATGTCTAATTCAGAGATATACTTCTAAAATCCAATCAAAACTTTAACTCAATAAAGTACTTTTGAGTTTTTGGAGTTCTACCACACAATAAAGCTAGCACACAAATAACTACCTCTGCAACTTTAAATTACTTTATATATTTATTGAAAAACTTGGCAGCGTTCATAGATAAATTTTCAATCTTCATTTTGTATATATCTGACAATGCCCCCAGACTATAGAATTGTAGCAAAAAATATTGGGTTTCCCCATATCTTGCTTGAGAGTGATGTTTTTTTAATCACTCTTACTTTTAAAACACTCATACTGGGTAACTCATGTGATAATCCAGGGTCAACATTGGAAAGGCTGCAGCATGTGCTTCACTTTCCAAGTTGTTTGCAAGTTGACCTAGTGTAGGAAAGTTTAAACCTCATGGTCAACAATCACAACTTGCCTTAGCCACAGTAAATTAATTTATGATGAGAGAAGTAATAATGTAATATATTTTTTGATGTACTAATATTTTGGCATCGTAGAATCTTAAAAACAAAATTAAGTATTGTCTCCTTACAAAGATGTTTGTGTGTGTGTGAGAGTATGCATGCATATTAGATGGAATGGGGGCATACATGTATAAATATGTCACAAGAAATTTGACTCTTTAACTTCAGTGAATGTGCACAAAATACTATGATTCAACCCTATGAGTATACTTTTTCAAAAGTCTCACATTCTAAGCACAGTTCACCGAATTGCCATAGTTTTATTTTGGTAGTCATTATACACACTATAGTTTTAGTTTTAGTGTTTAGAGAATTTTCTCTACTATATTTCGTGTTGTGCCATTTTGATGCTAACCTCTGAATAGAAAACACAGTTGCCAAACTTATAACAATTCACACTCTTTTATTTAAAAAAAAATCACACAACAATTAAATTGAGTAGAAAATCTAAAACCATATAAAGGAAATGTGTGTAAGGGGAACTTCATTAGCATTGCAAGATACTGGGGATTTCAAAAACAGAAGGTAGCCTTAATACCAATTAATAAATGGAAGAGAAAATCAGCAAACTTTTCCTCATGTCTGTAGGATGATACTAGCATTGTAACATTTTAATAGTATTTCTCATACCAAAAAACAAAAACAAAAAAATTAGTATTTCTAAATGTGCAATAAGTATTGCATGAATCACATATCTTCAGAGTGTAAATTGTAATTGTGATAACATATAGGAAAGCTATTAAATCTGATTATTAGTGTTGATTATCCTTTATCTTATCCTTGTCAATTTGAATACTCTAGCCAAAACTATCATAATGCCATATAAAGCGGGGAGTTGATAATGTACTATTTCTTATAAGTATCGTGCGCTAACCGATTGTGCCACTGGAGCTCCAATAATGTACTATTTCTGTTATTTTATGTTATATACCTTTTCTGAAATTCTTTTGAATCTCTACCATATTCTAAAAATAGCAGTTGTGTATTCAAAATTACATCTTTAAAAAATGATCTAAAAACCACAGAAAAGGGGATATTTATTTATTTATTTATTTATTTATTTATTTTGCCAAACCTTTAGTCCTGCCCAGAAGTAAAATTTCCTTAAATCTCATTGACTTTTACTAGTTCACATTCCTACCCTCATATAAATCTGAAAAAAAAGTCATTTCATACTTAATCTAAACCAGGTGGCTTTGATCAATTTTAGCTTATCACTTATATAGGACAGAGAATCCAAATTCCTTGAGAAGTTTTTGCCCTCATGTTTGAATCTCTCTTCTTACATTTAAGTGTTCATGTTATCTTTATTTTTAGTAGAACTTTCTCAGAATTTTTTTCCTGTTTTCTTATTATCATTTTGTCACTTCTGTTTTTAAAGTAGAACATAGCAAACACAATTAGCCCTGTAAGAAATTTACTAATAATATAAATATATATGGATAAATAATGAGGGAACAACAGTAGTCAGGGAAACCCTTCAAACTATCATGCAGTTCTGAAATTTTGAAAAAGGAAAATGTCTGTTTTCCAAAAAGAAAAGAAGTTCAATAAAACACCATGACCCTGAATGCTCCTTTCTTTTCCCCAAAACCTAGCCAAGTTAAGGGAACAATGAGAGCAAGCCTGGGCTTGAAAATCCAGATACATATTATCTTGAAGGACACTGACTTTCTCTTAAGTGTATTGGGAAATTGGGTCAATTGGTGCTATTGATAGAAAGTTACTTTCTTGCTGGGGTGGTGGCACATGCCTCTAATACCAGTGACTCTGGAGGATGAGGCAGGAGGATTGCAAGTGTGAGGTTAGTCTCAGCAACTTAGGGAGATATTGTCTCAAAATATTTTTAAAAAGAAATAAGAAGAGGGAAAACTAATTTCCAGCATCGATGCCAGATCAGTTGCTCCTTGCCATGCTCAAGATTCAAGTAATCTAATGCTGATGATGCCACTGCTTCTAGGGCTTAACATAAAACCCTAAGAGGGGACAGGTGTGGAACTGAGGGCACTGTGGAAAGGATGTGTACCACATGTCCCCCCAGTTGAACAGGGACAAACACCATGAGGGACAGGAGGATATGCTTGTCAAATCACCATGAGTCTCAGAGGTGCTGCCAGTTCATCCTGTGGCCACTGAACTCTTCTAGGAGCTGTACGCCATGTCTTTTAAGACTTCTCCCCAAAGTCATATATCTCCCTTGCTGTCTTCAGGAACTTTCTTTATCTTTCCTGCCACCTACCTCACTGTACTGGTACAACTGTGCTGTGCCTATGACAAGAGAAAAGAAGAAACTTGTAGGAAAAGATTTAGATGGCAAATGATTCCAAAGACATCTCCATAAATCCACAGGAGTCCCCCTGAGCAAAGAGTACCTGTTGTAGCAGTCTTTCATCAGGGTCCTGGGCAACTGTCATGCTCTCGCCCATTGCTGGAGAATAAAGTGGAGGTGAGTCTGCTACTAGTGTGAGCACCAGAATAGAGCACAAAGGGCCAGGGGCTGATGGAAGTCATCAGCCCATCCTGCTCTCCCAGGAGTTTTCTTGACAGGGATCAGAACAGCCCATCTGCATGATTGCTACAATTCACACTTTGTTCTGCATAGATGTATTTATTCACCCACATTTGGGAGCAGCTACCTCATGGTTTCATAAATAAGAAAGAAGTTAGTGAGAGGCACTGTAGCCACCATCACTGCAGTTTTTTTGGGAACACAATTGCAACTCTGATTTGTTTCTCATTAAACAGTCTAAAGCTTTCCAGACATTTAGTCTCCCCCTCTCCTATTATATCCCCCTCCTCTATTATATTCATAGGTTTTTTGATTCTTGTGTGATGTTGATGGTATTTATTAAAGATATAGGAAAAAATGTTTTTGCCAGCTAAAGGTCTGCATACCAGATGCCAAGGGATGTAGAGATTTGCTCTGGGAATTAAGGTACACCTAGTAAAGGAGCTGCCAAGAGAGTCACCATTGATTAATAGACTGTAATCCATTCTCATTCTCTAAGACCTGTCTTCTTCCCAGACTGAATAAGTTACTTGTCTGGATATTGGGGAGAATGACCATCCTTTATCTTTTACATTTGTTCATGGCACCAATCTTTACAATTTCTCAAGGGTATAGAACCTGGTTTGGGCTTGCTATTTTTGTATATAGTGAGAGTTCTAGGGCTTCTACATGGCCTTTTTTAAAAAAAAATAATAATAGCTCTACTGTGTGACTCAATGCACTTGTAAAAGTGATAATTGCTGAAGAAATTTGTTCAAATTTTGCATTCTGACTTGAGATAAAAATCACAGATCCATGGATTTCATTGTGAGAATGATCTGAACAGAAAGTCTTATGGAGATTAATGATCCCCTAATCTACATTAGCCCTAATCTGAAGTGTGAACCCCACTGATGCTACGAGTATCCAGTAATTAGTGTAAACAATTAGTGCCACATTCATAAGTACTCGGGATTTGACTTCAACATATATTGAGCTTGAACAGTACAGAAAACACAAACACAAGTAAGTTCATGAGAAACTAACTCAGTTCTCAATGTCACCTGCAATGCTGCAAAATATTCAATCCCTGCCCTGAATTGTATAGCTCAAAGAGACCAACTAGCCCTTTGATAACAAGTATATTACAAAACCCCTTTGCATCTTAGAAAAGCCAATAGTTCATCCTCAGAGATAGTAGCACATTGCAATATATAGAATTACCTTTTTGCTAAAAGAAACTTAGCCAGTCAACTATCTGGGGATTTACAGTATGTCTGAAACACTGATACAAAATTCCATGTGTGATTTTGCATGTAATCATCACAATGGTCTCCATTGGTAATGTCACATACAAGAATATCCATGCTGCTAGAATGACCTACTGAGGATATAGCTGCACTATATGAAGGGAAGGATGCCAGTCTTCAGCATACATTATATACATCAAGTTAGAGATTTCTCTATGGTTTGATCCCCCAATGAGAAGAACATAAAAGTTCATGAATGAAGTAACAGAAACAGAAATGATTCTTACTTTTATGCCCAATGGCTCACTAGAAATTTTGTGGTTCCTATTCTTCTACATCTGAAATATTTAAAATGAAGCTATTGATCCCATAAAAGGTATACTCTTCATGTAGATATAGTAATAGTTTCATTAAGCTATTATCTATTATCTCCATCAGAGCATTTTATTTTAAAACTATCAGACAACAAGAATTCACCATTTTGAGTGAAATACTTGGGCCTGTTCAGCCAGAGGAATTAGGACTATCTTACGCAACGAAGCCATGAAGAAATCCTTGTGGCAATTGTGTGATCCACTTGAGCCCCTTTCATACTCTCTTGCCCAACTCTTTGAGTGGACAGGTGAATTATCATGGCCTGCCAAAGATATGATTGCCAAAGTGTCATCCTACCTGGTAAAGTAGGATCAAGCCTTTGTCTTCTTTATTTTACTCTAGAGTTAAAAAGAAGATAAATGAAAGGGAGATTGTTGAATAGAAGTGAGTGACCACGAGGGAGGGTAAGGGGAGAATAAAGGGAAGGCCTAGGAAATGAAGTTTACCAAACTTTACTAAGTGTATGTATGAACATACCAGTATGGATTCAAATTTATTATATAATGTTAATAACCAATTAAAATAAATAAATAAATAGAGGGAAGACTGATAGAGGAGAGGAAAGGAATCAGGAAAATGCATTTATGAATATGTCAGAATAATATTAGGTATAACTACATATTCAGTATAATTATCATTTGCTTTTTTTAGTTTAAGTGTCTAATTTAGCAGTATGTTTCTGATTTTATAAAACAAAATTAATGAATCAACTACATATTCTATCAAATATTACTTAAGACTATGGATTAAACAATAAAATTGCAGCACTTGAAAGTTTTTAAAAAGTAGCCTTTTATTTCTTACTAGTCCTTAGGAGAGACTTTGTACCTTACCCTGAGCTACCAGATTTACAAGTGATGAGCTGGCAATAATGAACTGGGTATTATTCCATGATGAACTGGGTATTGCCAGAATGTTGAGTTCATGTATCTGAGCATGCACAGCTGCACTACATAAGAGGAAAGCAGAATGCACAATAAGCACAAAGGAGGTTCTGAAGGACAAAGTATGTGAGGAAGCGTTCCACATGCTCATTGCCAATGTTCCTACTGTTTCTTCTCAAACCACATGTAAGTGTTAAACAGTTGAATAAGGAAGAAATACCCAGACCTGGTTTCCAAATGGTTCTGCACCAAATATAAGCACCATCTACACATGGACAGTTTAAACACTCTTGTCGGATGGTCCTGAAAAACAATGCTGATAGAAAATGCTTTCAGTGAACTAAACTTCAAGTAGTAAAACTGGTTTTTCATTTTGCCTGAAAGCATAAATGTCCAAGGGTGTGGATCCCTACTGCTTTATGAGATGTGCTTTTGTGACTAACCATCTAACATAGGATTATGAAACTGTAAGAATTTTTAGTTATTAAAATGTAATAGAAACATTTAACTTATATTATTTCCTTATGCTTATAATCTAGTTTTCTTCTATATATTTTCCTGTTATAATTTACAATTGAAAATTTAAACAGGAAGTTTACAACTTAGTCTTTAGTAGAATTCAAAAGGATGATTAGAAAATACTATTGTATAGCTAAATTTGGAATGGAGTTAGAGAAACTTAAGAAATAACTTAGGGTTTTGACCACTAATAAATGATGATGATTATGATGATGAGGAGGAGGAGGAGGAGGAAAGTGGAGAAAGAGGAGGAGCAGGAGGAGAATTAAAAAAGAAGAGAAGGAGAAGAGGAAAAAGAAGATGAAGGATGAAAATATTTTTAAATATATTCAAATAGAACTCCTTTAGTGTATAAATGTGAAAATATAAGCTGTTTAGTGTATGAATGTAGAAAGATTCTGTTTGTCAGGATGATTTTAATTGTGCTGTGTTGAATCTCCTACCTACCTGAGGTTATAGCAACACCTTCTCACACTTGAGAGAGATTCCAGTTATTTTGTTCTTCGGGGTTTTTAAATTTTAATTCAGTCCATTTTTTTTAATAGGATCTCTGATCCTATTGGACACCAATTTTTCCTCCTTCTTCATAACAAGCAAATTTCATCTCAGAGTAAATTATCTCCCCTTCTATACCTCTCTCCTCTCTTATTTTTTTATTCTCTTTTTTCTTTTAGAAGACTTTGCACTAACACATAGCCTGGGAATTAAAAGTGGCACAATAGGAAAAAATGACGAAACAGATATGATTTTCAAACATATCTGAACTTCACCTATCGATGTTTAGTTCCAACTTGCTATTCCTTTTCACTCTATACCTATTAATATATCAATCAACTGACCTTTCATACGTCTATCTTGCATGTGTGAAAACTACGATTTTGAATGAGGTCAATTAATTTTTCATTTATGCTATCTTAGAAAAGTTTGAAGATCCTCCTTGAGGTCATAATACAACACTTACTCTTGCATCACACTAAGTATTTAGTGTTCTATGACTATTCAAATAGCATGTGATGATTAATCCTCTTGCATTTTACTACTTGAGAGTTTGCATTGAGTATAAAAAGAAACATATTGGCAAAGCTGCAGGAGACCTTAAAGATAACTTGGTTACCCAAATTCAACATGAACTGAGAATGGAATTCTCCTCTTCTCTTTCCTACATCAATCTATAAAATGTGAATTAGTGTGCAAATTGTAAAGAACATGGAATAGAGCTTGAATGGTCAATGTGATGAATATAAGAAATACAGTAAAAATTAATAAAATGCCTCTTCATGTTTGTGTCAAAGACACCTGAAAGCCAAACTATCATTAAATCAGACAGAGAGAGAAGAAAGGAAACTTAATGTAACAATTTAACTTAAGATCATTAATTTGCTGAAAGGAAAGATCAAGAGAAAGTCTGAAATAGAAAATATCAGAAAATACAATCAAAGGATTAAATTCCACCCCATCATCTCTCTCCTCTCTCAAGTCCCTCTCCCTATTTGTTTTCTGTCTCTTTAATTGTGACTCTATTCGCATCTATTTCAGAAAGACTTCTTTATAAGACATTGATCTGTATTTAATTTCCAGATTACCACAACCAGAATAAGAAGGAATCATGAAATTGTCATGGTAAGCTTTTATACAACAAATTGGAGATAAAAAGCTCAAATAACTTTATTTGGATTCCCACCTATTAACTACCTACTTTTGCTGTGATGGTGGAGTAAGACAGAAAGCTACTTTATTTGGGCCTCCCAACTTTCCCAGGGTAATAAAGAACAGATTCTGGAAGTGGTTGAAGTTACCAGCTGGTGGTTTCAGGAAGGAAAAATCATGGCAGGCTAAATTGATATTCCTACCTGAGCCCCTGCTGCAGCAACCACCATCATTTGAGCTTACTACATTTAATTAAAATAACGTGCTGGGTGCAAGAGGGTTCAAGATAATCAGTAAGGGTAGGCTTCCAACACCATAGACTTCTACTTACTTCTTAGTTGCAAGAAAGAGTCAATTTCACTGAAAAGTTTTCTTCATTTGACTCTGAAGTAGTCATTGACATTTATATTCCAAATGAAGTAAAAAAGTAGTATGAAAATGCTTAGAGATTTCGGCTTTATGAAGGGTTTTAAATATTCCTGCAGAGCATAACAATACAGCTGACAGAGACCCTTCACTCCCTGCTAGGCACAGACACATTTATTACATGCCACGTTAGGGGTAAAATACCAACCTTGACATTAAATTGTCAAAAAGAAAAAGAAAAAGGAAAAAAGAAAAAGACACACACAGAGAGAGATCAGAGCTTCTTTTTCATATTGCTGCATATTTTTAGCTCACATGTCTCTGTAAATATGTGGTCAACTTCCCTGAGAAAAGAACATTAATATTTTTGTAAATAATTAAAATATTTAACAAAATACATGGGAAAAATAGCTTTACATTCAAGGCTTAAAGATATACAGATTAGGAATTGCATAAGATTTGTGTAAGCTTAAAAATCCATCAGTGATTATTATGCCCTTATTATACACAGGACTTCTGGAAAGAATTTTAACCTAATTTTATTTTGACCACCAGTTCTGATACCACAAGTTAAAGCCACCATTGTTTCTCAGTTGTATTATTTCAGTGACCTCCTTACTGGGCTTCCTTCTTGCATCCTGCCACATTGCACTTTACCCTTAACCTAGGAGCTAGAATGAATTATGTTGGTTGTATGCTCAAAACTCTCCAGGGATGACTCATTCCACTTGGAGTGAATGATAAAACTGTCCAGTGGATTAGCACACCCTACATGATCTGAATTCCCTCAGCTCTGCTGCATGGCACAGATTCTACTGTGATCCCACTAGCTTCCTTGAAGCTTCTGGAACATTCCAGATGACTCCTGTTTTAGAGATTTTCTTTTCCTTTTCCCTCTGTATACTGAGCTCCTCTGATATGTCTATGCTCACTTTCCCTCACCTCCATACTCTTATTGTTATTTTTGTTGTTGTTTGTTTATATATATATATATATATATATATATATATATATATATATATATGTTGTAGATGAACAAATACCTTTATTTTGTTTATTTATTTTAGTGTGGTGCTGAGGATTGAACCCAGTGCCTCACACGTGTGAGGCAAGCACTCAAACACTGAGCCACAACCCCAGCCTCCTCCTGTTGGGCTCTACTCACACATTGCTTTCTTTGTGAGGTTTCCCTATTGACCACACTTCAATGTGCAACTATCAACCATAGATCCATCATTTTCATGCCTTTTTGGTTATTTTCTATAGCATTTAATAATTTCTAACATTATAAATAAATGTATAGGTAGTGTGATAGCTAATTTTACGTGTCAACTTGGTCACAGATGACTGGATATTTGCCTAAACATTGCTCTTTTTTTTCTAGGCGAGTGTTTGTGGATCCAATTAACATCAAAATAGGTGGATTTAGCAGAGCAGATTATCCTCCTGAATGTGGAGGTCTACATTAGTTGAAGGTCTCAGGAAAACAAAAGAATCAGATGTCCTGGTGCTGGAGGGGAGTGGTGAAGGAAAGCGGAAAGGGAGACAAAATGTAAACCCTAAGGGCACACCTCCAGGGACCCACCCCCTCCAGCCACACCCTACTGCCTATAGTCACCACCCAGTTAATCTCATGAGGGGAATAATGCCCTGATTATGTTAAGGTTCTCATAACTCAATCATTTCACCTCTAAACTTTCTTGCTTTGTCTCCCACATGAGCTTTTGGGGGACACCTCAAATCTAAATCCTAAGAGAGTTCCTTGGTCTCTATCTATTCTGAGTGCATAGATGAATGTATGTGAATGAAGAAATATAAATATAATCTAAGTATTAGCATCTGCAAGACTATTTTAATTCATCAATGTAACAATTTTTTAAACAATCTTCAATTTCACATCAATTCAATGAAATCAGACTGTGTGGGAAAGTAAAGAGTGAGGATACATGTGTCATGAATGGTAAATTCTCTATATAGCCACTTTAGTAATTTTGATCACCTTTGCCACTAATCTCCCTTACAAAAAAATTACTTATATAATTAATTGCCTAAAGCTGGGTTTCTGAAGCAGCTGAAAAGAAATAAAATAAAATGTCATAAGCAAATCTAATGGCTCATACATTTATGGCCAAAGGGAAGCAAGGTAAAAGCAGTTGTTTATGCTTTGATGATGTAAGTAGTCAATATTTCAGACTTGAATTAATCATTTTCAGCAGCACCATTGGCATAATTCATTAAGAATCTATTTAATTGTGTGGAGCCACTGCAAACCATTATATCATTGTTATCCTTAAAGATTTCTCTCTGACATAAGCACGTGTTTATACACTACTTATAGTGAAAGCCTGTGCTTGTGTGTCACATTGCACACCACAGACCCTTAACAAGCTCATATTAAAACACTAATAATGTTGAGGAGAAATATGAGCTGTGACAACAAATGTGGTAGTTGCATCTTGTGTTGAAAATCCTTCAGTCTTTTTTGACAAAGAAAACACAAATCACTTAAGCTTAGCCCTTGCCCTCTTCAGCCCGTCCTCACTTCCATTCTATGATATATCTCTCATCATCCTCCTTCATTTTCCTAATACACCAAATAAGGCTTCTTGTTTCTTGAGCTTGATTCAAATTTCTGACATCCTATTCCTTTGTCCATACTGTCCCTCCTACAAAAATAAATTAACAAACTCTTTCCCGCTACTCTTGTGGAAGTCATCTCTAAATAATATGTAGCTATATCAGAAACTATGCCCCCAATTTTTCCTTATCCTTCTCTTGAAATAAACCAAAGTATAAGCCATTCATAAAGCTCACTACAATACAAATGGAGGAAATAGCCATCTAATTAAGACTTCGAATTCTTAAGAATAGAATCTCCATTTTGAAACTTCAGTATTAAATTGTCCACCCAGAGTTATCTGTTGAATTGGGGAGATGATACAGGAATTTATCACAAGATGTGAGGAAAGTTTGAAAAATAATTTAAAATAAAATTGCTTTTCTCTGGCTCTGATGTATATTTTTAAACATATACATTAGGAGATTCACAAAGAAAATCAGTGTTTACAAAATACATGAATACTAGAGAAGAATTTAAGCAGGACTTTGTGAATGTTTCTTTTCTTATGCTGGCTGAGTCCACTCAGTTTTATTCCTCCTGGTGCACAAAACATGTGACCTTCTGCATGACCAGCAGCAGTGTTCCAGAGTGGAAATCCATGGCACTGAAAATGAAGGTACTGATTTGAAATTGGAGGACAGACCAGCCAGTGAAGCCCTGGTTCCCTCAATTCATATTTGTTGTATTTTGCTCAAATACTAATTTAATTAGTTATCTTATTAGTTACTATTATTAGAATTTTAGTTATTTTGAAGAGGCAGTAATTTTCAATGTATTCATATGTAAAATGTGTATAAAAGAAAACTCTAACTCAGAAAGTTGTTGTGAGAACTCAAAAATTGATCAGTGTTTCACACAGCAGTTAAGTAAACTTAGCTGTGAGCATAGGCTTGGATGGAAATCCCCATGGACTACGGAGCAGATGCTTTAGATTTGTGTGCCAGTCCCATCATAACACGTGACATGGGGCTAGTTGCTTGATCTCAGCCAGTTATGCTTTATCTTTAAACATTTGTATTATACAAAATTGTATCTTAGTGTTTCTTAAGAATAGGAATGTCCTTAAAATAATTCTACCTTGGCTCTTCTATTTAAAAATTGTAATTTGAGCTTTAATTTTATATATACTGTTGAATCTATTTCACTAAGTCCCTTTTATTTTTATCTGTGCCTTCCTATTTGTGCCCACATTCTGAAATACTAGTATCTTCGTCCCATTGTCTTATTTCATTCTCTTTTCAGGTTGAGTCTGGATATGTGCCAGGGTTTCTCAACTGTCCTCTCCATCTCCTATGTTCTTCCTGCCCAGCCCCTCCTTTCCCTCTCTCCTAGTTCTCTCTCTGCCAATACTATTCTTAAAGTTCCTCAGTAATTTACTTTTGCATTGGTTTCTTGGCATTGCACATAGGACTTTGTGATCTAGCCTGCCATTTCCCTTTCTAAAAGCTCTCTTAATCCTGTTATCTGCCTCCTCTTTCCTCTCCATTGTTTTTCCATCTTTGAACTTTTGCATATGTTAGTCCTTCTACTTTGAATTGTTTTCTGTCATCTGTCATCTCTCTTCTTTTGCCTGGTTAGATACTATTTACCCTTCAAGGCAACACCAATGACATCTTCCTTGCACTCTCCTCCCCAACAGCACTCAGTGAATCAACCTACCCCTGTGGTCTTAGAAAACTGAAGAGACCACCACACATGTGCTCAGTTTGCTTTGCTGTCTGCTGCACCTTCTAATTGGTGAGCTCCTGAACAATAGGTGTACAGTCTTTGTTTTTTTGTTTGTTTGTTTGTTTTTTTCACCCAGAATACCTTTGAAATACTAGATGTGAACAGGTTTTCACTGGAAGAAAGAAAAGAATGGTCTCTGAGATTAAGAAACACTTATCAAATAATATGAATAATTACCATTCATGAACTTTTGTAGGGTTTAAAATCATTATGGGGCAAGGGCTGTGGCTCACTGGCAGAGAGGTAGCCTTGCACATGTGAGGCACTGGGTTGGATCCTCAGCACCACATAAAAATACATAAACAAAATAAAGATACTGTTTCCATCTATAAATAAAAAGCAAAATTAAAAAAAATAAAAACAAACATTATGAATGACAGATGCACCATTTTACTTTTATCCTGGTAGGTCTGGAGGAATGGACTTTATTTAGTAATACTAAAAGTGTATAAGATTTTGTGAAAATGTATAAATTCTCTGGTATAAGGAAACTGTGATTTTTAAAATAAAATATCCAAATATCATTGTTTAAATACAACTATGTATCAAACTCTGTTTATAAGGCCCATGTGAATAAAACAGAACTCTGAGGATTATTTCTTTTCAATGCCAAAAAGGAACTGGTCAACTCACTGAATGTGATGAAAAATCAGATAAACTGTATCAACCCTGAAAACATCTATACCTTCAGATTCAGAGAGAAAAAAAATGATTAGTCTGAAATTAGTGAACCTAATCATAATCAATATCTTCAAGCAAAATATTGTTTAATGGAATCTAAGAGTCTATCATAGAAAGAGGCAATTTGTGGTAGAACAACATTGCTTTTATAAAGTTGTCCAACACATTTTTAAAATTACATTTAAATTATAACTGCCATATAACTTACAGAAGTACTTCCTGAAAATAATGAATCAGTATGATAATTATCTGCCAATTCCTTTATTAATCGGGCAAATTACAACTGGCTTTGAAAGTAAATGGACCTGGGCTGGGGTTGTGGCTCAGTGGTAGAGGGCTCAGCTAGCAGGTGCGAGGCCCTGGGTTCCATCCTCAGCACCACATAAAAATAAATAAACAAAATAAAGGTATTGTGTCCAACTATAAATAAATAAATATTTTTTAAAAAAAGAAAGTAAATGGACCTATATGAAATCAATCTCCCACAGAAATGAGCTGTGTGATTCTGGATAGAATACTTTTTTCCTGGTTTCGGTTAGCACATGCCTCATGGGCATGATAATAACACCATCAAGGAATTGGGGGAAATAAGAAGATTTTGATACCATGAGAAATTCATAAATTGCACTTACAGATAATTATCAGTATAGAAGGTAATGTCAATTAATGCCTGCTATAATTTGGATGTGAGGTGCCCCCAATAGCTTAAGTGTGAGAAAATTCAAGAAGGATAAGAGGAGACATGATTGGGTTATGAGATTCTTAACCTAATCAGTGAATTAATTCCCTGATAGGACTAACTGAATAGTATCTGAAAGTGGATAAGGTATGGCTGGAGTAGGTGCATCACTGGGGATGTGTCTTTGGGGTATATATTTTGCTCCTGGAAAGTGGAGTCTCACTCTGCTTTCCCATCATCATATGAACTGCTTCTTTCTGCCACACTCTTTCACCATGATATTCTGCCTCAACCAAAACCTGAAGGAATGGAGCAGGCTATCTGTGGACTGAGAACTCTGAAACCATGAGCCTTCAGATAAACTTTCCCTCTTCTACAATTGCTCTAGTTGGGTCTCTTAGTCCCAGAAGCAAAGAAGGTGACTAAAACAATGCCTGAGTCATCATTATAACACTGACCAAAGTGACTCAAACACTCACCCCTGAACAAATTGCTGTGGTAGCTAGCAAACCAAGTTCTCTTTATTTATAATGGTCTGGGTTACATATCTTCTACTTCTTCAGGGGTCAATCAGAGGATCACAATCCCATAATTGCTAGGATATATAATACATCATGGATTTAGATTTGCACAATTGTTAGAGTGGGCTAAATAATATCCATAAAGCTATCATCTTCATGTTCTATGCTAGAACCTGAAATTCATAGAGTGAGCAATAAGGAAGCTATGGTGAATGTACAGAGAGACTGGAACACACATACTGTAAGTTTCTTGCTTAGCATCTGGGTGGACTTCTTAAGTGACAGCTGCCATTTTAAGAAAAATTTCACTTTCCCAGCCAGGCTCACCATTCCCTTATACCAACCCCACCCTTATCCACCAGCATTAGGACCCACCTGACTCTAATCCTTCCCCATAAAAGTCCCAAAACCCAAGCCTGTTTTGCCTCTGTGTCTATGGAGAGATGTGCCTTTTTTAAAAAAAAAAAAGTATTTAATTTTTTTTAGGTGGACACAATATCTTTATGTCATTTTTATGTGGTGCTGAGAATCGAACCCAGTGCCTCATGCATGCTAGGTGAGCATGCTACCACTTGAGCCACATCCCCAGCTCCCTAGATGTGCCTTTATTTGTCAGCTCTGACAAATAAACTCTCATGTGTATCTCTGCCTGGTCTCTGTCTTTCATTTCTTGCTCATCTTCCAGTCCCTTGCTTTCCTTTCACTGGTGCCGAAACCCTGGATCGGGTTCCCTGGTGTGCCCACTCCCCACTTGGAGGATCACTGAGCATCCCTAGTCCTTCTCCAAATTTCATTAGGGAACCAGGCCCTCCATTTGCCAAACAGTCTCTCTGCACCTACCACTGGATATTCCAGGAAAGTCCCCTGTCTCTGGTTGACCTAGATGACCAAATCCTGGGAAGTGACCGTTAATGGTCTGGCACTCCCAGGGTTACTATGTGGTCAGAGGCACTACCAGCCATAGCTTTCACAACTACAGCTGACCCCTAATGTCTACCAGGTCTATAGGTCTTTTATTTGGGTCCTGGGTTTTTAGAAGAAACCACAGAGAGTGACAGAGAGTTGTTCCTGGTGAGACCTCTGGGCCTTGGGTTGATCTCTATGGCTTTTGCCCTTCTATGGGCCCTACCCCTGGATGCTTACACAGCAGTGGTGCCGATACCCTGAGCATAACTGTCCTGTAGACTGGGTTATACTAGAGACTGGGGGATGCCCCACTTCTAAACTCACTTCCTAAGTCTCACTATGGGTGGCTTCTCATCCATTGCCTCCCATAATCCTCTAGGCTGCCTCCTGGCTAACCTAGGGTCTCTCTCTCTTAGCCCAGATCTAAATCCCCAAAACCTTATCTGTTTGTGCAATCAGATCTGGCCTCAATATCTTTTGGACTCTAAATGGCCACTTAATGGCACTCTGGATCCCAATATTATCAAGGATCTTTTCAACTATTGTGAGCATTTGGGAAAATGGAAAGAGATATCATACATTCAGTCTTTCTCCTCTCGAAGTCCTAAGCCTCTCTTTATCATTGGAGAGATGGCCTTTATTTGTCAGCTCTGACAAATAAACTCTGATGTGTGTCTCTGCCTGTTCTCCATCTTTCTTTAGAGGATTAGAGTAGATCATATTTATTTCTACTGAGACAATAAGTAGTGTGGGTATGGTGGCCAGACACCAAGGAAATCTCCAATAAATTTATTTAAATCATCCATAGTTGAATCTACAACATGGTAAGCACTCAGCTTTGATAAAATGAACAAAAAGTAAAATAAAAAAATAATTTTAAAAAATATTAAAGTCAGTGAATCCTGCCTATATATTTATGAGCTTCATGATATAAAAAGTACTAGATATTAAAAAACAGCCACGGTTTTGTCATTAACCTATAATTTTTAACTATACTACTCCAATCCATTTTTTTTTTGAGTGGTGTATCATGTTCAGATCCTCTTTATCCTATGACATAAACCTTACCCAATTAAGATGAAATATGATGGATGAAAGGTTATTTTCCTTAAATTTCTTGGATAATGTGGTCATGTACAGATAATAAAAAAATATATTTATAAGATGTTCTGCTTTCTGAATTCCTGTGGAAAAAAAATTAATGTTTTTATTTAATGGAAACCTTCTTCGTTATCATCCTCTCCCCATGAAAGTAGTCATTTGAAACATTAGTGCTTGTGTAGGTCCATTATGAATCCTAAACACTTCCATTAGATAAAAGACCTAAAATGATTATGAAAAATGTTCTTTTCCTTCCAAAGTATTCTAAATCAAACACTCAGTAGTACAATATGTTTTAGGTTAATTAGTTTAATCCAGTTTTAATTAAGTTGATGTTTCCATGCCAACAAATGGTTTCTAAATTGTTGAAATCTTGGTGTTTCAGAATATGACTAAAATTAATTACCTAAGAGCATTTGACTCAGTTTTTTTGGAACCGTGGAGTACAATTTTAGCATTGCTATAGCAATGATTTTAATATTGGCAACTAATCATGATAAAAGACTTTGGAAAACATTTTCTTGTGTACTCCAAAATTTGTACATTTGATTTTCATGATGCACATCAAATTCTTGGGTTAAATACAGTCTTACAAAAAAAAATCCTTAAATACACATGGATTCAAAACATTCACATATAGGACAAAGAGATATCAGTCCAAACAAGTCTCATTTACAGATGTTAAACTTTTATTTTCTAGTGAAGTTTTCCATGCAAAATAAAAATTAATACCAGCAATAAAATAGGTGATTTTGGTTTAACTTACAGTTTCTAATTTTGTCATTGAGGTTCTTTAAAAAGAATGAAAATTTCAGTCTGAGGACAAGCATGACTCACTAATCCCTGAAAAGAGTGATATACCAGTTGAAGAAATTTTTTTCTTAGGAATTTTATTTTTTTATTTCTATTGCCTTTTTTGGAATAGCATTTTTTATTTTTTTTGTCAGAACCAATCAGGCAAGTAAAAACCATCTTAGTTATTTCCTCAGAGATAATTTATTACACCTAATTACTGCATAGATATTAGAGACCTAAGTACATAAAGAGAATCCTACTAATTCAGAGGTAATAATTGTAAGAGATAGCTATCAACTCTAGGGACAGAGAAGAAATGGATGATATTGGGATTAACAGAAGATAGAAGTTCAAAGGAGAGATTGCTTGCACCCCCACACACATAGATGGGGCTCAGTTGAAATGGTGCCCTCCTCTGTTGCTGGTTGGTACCTCTGACAGGATATGATTAGCTGGTTTTGAAAGTGCTGAAAGCTGCTGTAGGGTGGAAGATGCTTTGCAAATTGCTGAGGATGCTTTTGCAAGTTTATGCTGCTGGGATGAAGTGATGCTGCTCCTGAAGATTCTGCCAGGAACAGAGTATAAAGCAAGTGGGAGAAAAGAGAAGTCCCATCTTGCCTTTGTCTTCTTTCAAAAGGTTTCTTGTCTGATTTAACCAGGTATCTGATGGTGGCAAAACAATTAAAGTTCTATATTTTTTAAATGAGGTAATAATATATATACCATTTTGCTCATGAATTTTTATGAGGGCTAAGTAAAATCAGAATGTAATAATGTGCTGTAAACATTAGGAACCCGATAGAAATGATACATGAAGGATCCTATAGAATTGTTTGGGAGGTTAATTACCAAAAAAAAAAAAAAATTACTGGTATTCAGCCCGAAACAATTAACACAGAGTGTCTTACCTGGAAAAGAAAATCAGGTCATTGATAAATCAATGCCTGGAATTTAGTCTCTCAGCTGCTTTAACTTTCAATTTGAAACTCACATTTAAGACCACACGTTGCAGTAACCTTGAGGAGTGGCCTTTTTCTTCAGTACAATGTCACCGGGCCTTATTTCATATCTTAGTTTCTATCTAGATAACAGGTACCTACCTACACTTGCAAGTATAGTTCAGGAGGTTCTTAAGTGAATTTTGTATCACTGTAAGAGCCTACATTAATTTAGAATTGGTGACTGTTCTGTGATTCATTATTATCCAATATAGGAGTAAGCATTCAAGCAACACATGATTAATTATTATTGATTATTATTTTTTTAAAAGAGAATAAAAGCTGGTAGATACTGAAGGGTAAAGAAAAAGAGGTGAATAGAAGGGAAGAATCAAAATAATGTGACTTAAAGTAGACCCTTTTCTTGTTATTTCTTTACAAACCAATATACATGGCAGCCTCAGAATAAGAAATTCTCACACTATCTCCCAGAAAGCCTAACAAGAAATTTGTTAGTTTTGGGAGAAAGATAAATTTTGACACTGTACACATTACACACTTGCCCATACTTTTGTGTCATACCAATCAGGTGTACCTGTGATAGCTGAATGTTTAGGATAAAGAAGAAATATGGAGAGCTGGGTTTGGGGTTGAGAAGACGCTTCATCTCTGCATTGCAGTTTTTGAGTCCTAGAAAGGATACAGCCACAGGAAGGTACTTGGCTTGGGTCACTGGTAAATCATGTTCATAAAAAAAGATAAGATTAATGTGCTTACTTAAGAGAAGCTTCTTATCGGTAGGAAGCCTGAATAGTAATGAACCTTCGGCTTTGCTCTCTTCATGGGACTATGCGTGCTTCAATAGTTCATTCCATCAGAAATGGAACTTGCATCCTGATTGGTGAGCCACCCAAGGAGCTAAGTCAGGGCCCTTGCTCCCAATGGAAGTGATGTTGAAAAGAGACCACAAAAAAAAAGGACAGGGACTATTTGAGAGGGGCTTATGTATAACCACTTCAGCAATAAGCTGACACATGCCTGCAGTAAAGTTCAGAGTCAAAAATAGAGTGAGATCAGCATTATGCTAAATCAAATCGCTGTAGTGAAATGAGAATAAATAACAATGTGCTTGGAACAAGATGGCTTTAGGGAATCACGGTTTTACTGAATTGCTCCAGATGAGAAAGGCATTTTAATATCATGAATTATCAAATTTGAATAAAAATATGAGAATATGCAGAAGTAGAAAAATAGTATCTTGTTCTTGAAGTTCTATGAATTTTCCTATTTTTGAATAAGAACTTATTTTAATGTAATTGTTGACCTACATATGACCATATCAAAAAAAAAAAACACAATTGACTGCAATATTCATACTGAGGAAAAAAATTAAAATATATTGCAATATTTCTTGTACATGTTTTTTTAAAAATTAATTGTGGAAAACTTTTATATTTTCCCCTATACTTTCATGAAATAAACAAATAAACAAAAAACACCACAAATGGGCTGGGGATGTGGCTCAAGCGGTAGCGCGCTCGCCTGGCATGCGTGCGGCCCGGGTTCCATCCTCAGCACCACATACAAACAAAGTTGTTGTGTCTGCCGAGAACTAAAAAATAAATATTAAAAATTCTCTCTCTCTCTCTCCTCTCTCACTCTCTTAAAAAAAAAAAAAAAAAAAAAAACACCACAAATATTTTATGTGCCTAGCAAGAGGTAAATGGAGTTACTTAAATAATTGATGTACAATGGATAAAGTTACCTTAGAAACTGTGTCGTTCACTCTGATTAGACCACCCTTGCAATAATTCATTCTAATGCATATTAGTCATAACAGATTCTGCAAGTGTGCACATATGCACAAACACACAGACACACAAACGCACACACACACACACACACACACCATGACTCAAATTGTTTAGGATTTGTATTTCATCCCTCTTAGAATATTAAAATAAATACTAACATTTTATAAAATTCGTATATTAAAAAAATGTGCCGTTGTTTTTAGTTCAGCATCTAAACATTTTTCTTTTATCACCTATGAATACCTTGTATTATTGGTGTTCAGTGTCATACCTACTAAGAACTACTAGTTAAGCATTTTATTAAATACAGTTCTCTAGTCTCTTTGGGAAAACCTCACAGAGATCTTGCATGACTTTTAGGCAGTCATCTCATGAATTTATACTCCCCCCCAAAATGGAAATTGAGTCCTTTGTGTAATCTTTTATAGGTAGAGAAATAATACGATTATATCTCAAAACTTCATATTCCTCTAAACTCAGAACTTTATATCACTTCACATTTAAAAACCTGGTGATTAAAATGTGCATAGGTGTCTTACAAATTTACAATCACTTATGATTGAAGGTTTTATTGAGATTGTACTAAATTTTCATGCTGTAATAAGGAACAATACAGATTAATATTCTATGAACTCCACCTGTACACACTTCATGAAATTATTGTTTGCAACCATAGCCAGGGTACCATCATCAACACAACCCATCAATGTAGCCATATTTTCTCATTTTTTTTCTTTCTTTTTTAAATTTTATTTTTTCATTGGTTGTTTATATTAATTAAATAATTTAGTATAGATGGAACCCAGGGATATATTACCACTGAGCTACATTCCTTGTCTTTTTTATTTTTTATTATTTTGTTTTACTTTGGTACTGGGACTTGATCCCAAGGATGCTTTGCTACTGAGCTACATCCCCAGTTCTTTCATTTTTTATTTTGAGATAGGGTCTCTCTAAGTTGCTTTGGGTATCGCTGACTTGCTGAGGCTGGTTTCAACTTGAAAGTCCTCCTACCTCAGCCTCCCAATCCACTAGAATTACAGGGGTATGCCAGTACACCTGACTTTATTTTTTGAGATTGTCTCACTAGGTTTCGGAGGATCTTCCTTAATTATGAGGTTGGCCTCAAATTTGTAATCCTCCTGTCTCAGCCTCCTGAGTTGTTGGGAGTTCACCAATGCACCTAATTCCTCATTAGTTCTTGTACTTTTTTGTGTGCATTTAGTTCTATATAACTTTATTAAATATATAATTCATTCATCTGCTACTATAGTCAAAACACTGAAGAGTTTCATTTATATAGAATGACATTTTTTTGTCCTTTCATAATCACATTCCCCTCTTTCCAGCCTCCATATAACTTCCTGGAAATATATCTACTTTGTGTTTAGGAAATAGTCAATCATTTTTGTTGCCAAGTAGTATTCCATGATATTCATGTAACACAGAAATTTTATCATTTATCTGTTGAAGGGTATTTTTACTGATTATAGATTTTGGCCATTATGATTATGACTTCTGTGAACAATTATGTGTGGATCTATGTGTGAGCCTATTTATTTATTTATTTATCATTGTTTTATTCAGCTTTTTTGACCAAAAGGCCTGACAAGAACCATTTTAGATGAAAAAAAGTTTATTTGATGCACAGGGTTTCAGAGGTCTCAGTCCATAGATGTCTAACTCTATTGCTCTGGGCTCAAGGTGAAGAAGAGAATCATGGCAGAAAACTGTGAAGAGGAAAGCATCTTAGGATATGTTGGTTAGAGAACATACATGAAAGAATTGACTTCACTTCTTTTAAATTTATTGTGGTTGCATAGAAATTTTTCCTCTTAGCTAGAGAAATGAGAAGTTGTGCTCTATTTGTGTACAATGAATGGAATTGCATTCTGCTGTCATGTGTAACCAATTAGAACAAATTTTAAAAAAAGAAAAAAATTTTCCTTTTCATGATTTTCATAGGTACCACTTCCACCTTGAACCTCAAACAGTTTGTTTCCAGAGGACCCAAATGTTGAGACAGAATATCAAGAATCTAGTTAAGTGAATGGTCTCTTAGGTTATGAAGCAATGGAACCAAACAATTAGAATACCAGGAAATTAGATGATCTCAAACTCCAGTTATTCAGAAGAGGCTAGTAGCATAGCAGGAAGCAGGCAAGCATGGTAAGGACTAACCAATTAAACCAGGTTGGCAATCCACACATGATTTTTATAATCTTCCTGGTAGTAAGGTTCTATCATGATTGATATGTCCTTTGATACTATAGAAATGTTGGTAGTACAAGGACAGACAAAATAATTTGGATTTAGCTTATTATAAATACATAAATGAAAAAAATACTGCATTTAGATGGACAGCATGGTTACCTTTGGATTGTCTGGCAAAAAGATATTTTAAAAATAAAGAAGTCACTGGCTATTCTTAACTGAGTCTACCTATAATGATGATGTCTGTCTTTAACTGAGGATAGGTGAAGTCAGACAGGTATGGGTAGTAAGTAATACTAAACACTTTTGTTACCAGTCTGTTTGAAAATGACATTTTAGGAAAGGTTAATAAGCATATTTTAGGCATAAAATGGGAAGTTATAATATACAATACAAATAACCCTATTGCTGGGATAGTATTTTGAATAAGGAGGAAGAAAAAGGCACTTACGTTTCAAACAACAGTAAGAGAGATGATGAAATCGACTTTGGCATTTGTTTGGATATAAATGTGAGCAAAGATGAAGACTCATATATTGAAGTTATAAAACAAAAATAATATAGTTAATGATGAGAGCTGTTATCAAGTAGAGAAATGGATGAAATCCTTTGGTATAACATTTTGAAGGACACATATAATTCAGAATTCATTATTTGTAAAGCATACAGTCCAGATCCTACATGTATAAGGGGTTCAGAAAACACACACACACACACACACACACACACACACACACACACACAAACACTCACACACATGGCATATATTTGTTGGAAGAAGAGTGATATATCCATGAGGATATATCTCATTATTATTCAATGTACAGTTGTTACTAACATGTCTTATATTAATAGTTTAGTCTAAAAGTAGACAGAAAAGTGATTTAAATCATAAAATTAACTACTATTTCTTCTTCTATTCTTCCTCATCCTCCCTCTTTTCTGTGTCTACCACTTCTTTTTACTTTATTTTTTTTTTTTCAGGGAGACTCACTTAAAAAAAAAGGCTAGAACTGGACAAAATATCAAGTTCTCATTTCTTACTTGATGGAGGAAGAGAATCTGTGCATGAGAACAATAACATATGAGGAAGGGAGGGAGGGGAGAGAAAGAGAGAGAAGAATGAGGGGGAGGAGGAGGAGGAGGAGGATAAGAAGAAGAAGAAACAGCAGCACTAGAAGGCAAAGTAAGGGATCCAAGTAAAAATTTTACTGAAAGAATCCAATTCAAAAAATGTCAATGTTACCGCTTAGAGGGAAAATCATGAAGAATTTTGTGTTCCAAAGTAAACAATTCAACTTAAACAAAACTATTAACCAGGAAGAAAGTTGTTGTTGAAACAAAAATAGAGGGACATCCAATAACCTAAACCTGCCACATCAGCATTGATCAAGTCTTTAGCCTGTGGACCTTTTCCCATCTACTAATTTCTTGCTCATCATTCAAGGCAATTTTGTTACCATTTGTGAGGCATAGAGAATAAATGATATCGACATACCATACATCTAAATTATTTGGTGTCATAAAGCAAGAGAAGCAGATATTAAAAATTCATATTTTATCTTCTTAACCTGACAAATGTATGTGACTAGAAATCTCAAAATCAGGTACAAGTTTAGGCAGATTTCCACACAGAACTGAAAATAGCTAGAGAGCTGGTCCCATCCTCTGGCTCAGGATCCCACCTCTTTTTTCTTGCTATTCTTAACTTTCATGTCTAAAGACTCTAATCCACATGTTTTAGCTCTTGCCAGAAACCCAGAAGTCCTTTGGGCACTGTTGCAAGCATGTAGCCACCAGCTGCATGATGCACTTCTGGGAGAATAGAGGTGCAAAGGATGGCTCATGGATAACTGGAAGGAGGTTTAAGGTTAGTTAGATAGGATGTGCAAAAGCCTGGTTCTGAGGAACAAGAAAGGGGGGCTGAAAGGCTTTGAGTGGACAAGGCATTTGGGATCCATGGTGTGCTAACTCTGGTCAGTGGGGCGTTGCTACAATAGAAGGAACCAAAGTGAGAACTTCTTGCTGGAGTTAGTGAGCAGCCAGAGTCTATGTGCCAATATGCAAATAAGATTTGCATATTGAAAATTCCTGTGTCAGAATTTGGCTCTGTCTTCCTCAGGATATAACTTAGTCAGTGAATAGATTCTTTCCTTTTCTATATTCAAGAGCTTTGAATGAAACTCAAACACAGAGTATATTTTAAGAAGCAAATGTGTGCCCAACTCCTTTGATGAAACTTTGGACCAGCTTAGCCCCTGATCCCAGTGGGAATCATACAGATCTATTGACAAAGTTCTCTATGCCATCTGGAGTGTTAGGGTGACATTCGCTTTCCTCTAATTTGCTCTCAGTGTGCCACTCAACTTTCTGTGTTCTCAAAGGACATCCCCATGTTTTAAATTGGCTGTTTTCTTTATGCATTATCAAAGACTAACATTAAGACAACACAGAAAATAATGTTGCATTTCAAAGCAACAGCTGCGCGGACTTCAACAGTACTTTATTAAAAGTCTCTAAGTTGTGTACCACATTGAGTTTTTAACTTTTTAGAGAATGACACCAATTTTTATCCACTTCCCCAGATTTTTAATGAGCAGCTTTTCCCTGATGTCTGTGTCAGAGGTGGAGAGGTATGGTTTATGTTCCCGGCTGTTTCAATTAAAGAGATGACCATTATTTTGTATACTCTAACATCTCTAATAAATCTGATTAGGGGAAATTCTGACACAAAAAGTGGTTTGGTTGACATTGATTTTTAAAAGGCATTGATGGTTATTCCAGATTGATAAACCTCATCTGTTTCAACAACAGATGCTTTTCCACTAGAAAGCCCACACCATAATTTATCTTCATTTTTCCTCCTGTATTTTATACCCATCATCCTGTACATTCTGGAGTGTGTAGGAATAAATAATCTCCTGCAGAACAAAGGGAGGAAGAGCAGATTCGAATCTGAATCAAGTTATCAAAGCCCCTCAGATTGCACAGTGATGCAAAGCCACGCAAATCATCACACCAAATCTATCAACACTCTCATGCTGCTTCCTCAATAGGAATAATTGGATGATTTATATTTCCTGCTGACTTTTCAACATGATTGTCAGTGCATAAAACAAATTAGTTTTAATAAGAACTTTCACATGAACACAGAAACAGAATGAAGGGAGAAGTAAATGGAAGTTTTCAAAAAGTGTGTTGACAGAGCTGCATCCAAAGAACATTCAAGTCATTAGGATGATTAAGCAATAAGGGACAGCCTACTTATTACTTTTACCTATTATACAGTATCTTAACTTATTAATGGAAAGCAAACTGTCTGTAGAATAACGATTCCCTTATTTCTTCACCAGCACTGGAGTATCCTACCAATGAATATAAAAGCTAGTCACACTTGAAAAAGGTGATAAAATGCAGACCCCCAGAGATATATGTGAAATATAGGTTTCTTTTTTTAGTAAGTCTTGAATATACTTAACTGTAATATGTGATTGTTATGATACAGATATGGCATGAGTGTGCCTTCCAGGGATTTATGTGTTAAGAGTCTGGCTTATAGGGCGGTGGTATTTGGAAGAGGTTGGGACATAAAGAGGCAGAGACTAAAGGGGATCATAAGACTTTCACCTCTCCATTATGCTGACTTCCCATCTTGCCATGTGATCTCTCTTTCTTGCAAACACTTTTTAAATCCTGGTTCTATTCACCATGAGGTAACACAATCAGAGGAGGTCTCAGGAGAGTTGTTGCTATGCTGTTTAGATTCTCAGTTCTGAAATTGTGAGATAAATGATCTTCTTTTCTTTATAATGTTGTTAAAGTAAAAAAAAATAACTAATGCAATGATTTTCATCATTAAAAAAATTTATTCTGGGATGTAGTTTAAAAGAAATAGCAAAGTGTAATGTTTATAAAGCTAATTACTCTTATTTTGAGGAGTGTTTGAGAAAATTATATGACTTTGGAATCAAATAACTCTTTCATTTTATAAAAATGTAAATGCTGAAAAAAATAACCTGCTATATATAATTTATATCATTTCTGAATTGTACAATGTTGTCAAGAGGCAGACAAATTAAAGTCACCTGCACAAAGTCTGGTCAATGGTTTATAGTGAGTAGTTGAAATGAAATTAAACTTCACTTCTAAGTGGGACCAGCTTGTACAAACTTTTGAAATCAGGAGAAACTGATGGGCTTCAATCTGTGGGTAATATTAATTTATTAACAGTGAAGAGAAGAAAAAAAAGGGTTTTTTTTTTTAATGCTATTATAGTAAGATAATAGGACTAAATCCCTGAGAAGTCCATTTGGCAACCTTGAGTTTCTGGAATCTTTTAACATAAAATAGTTTAGTTAATGTATTACTGAATTGTCTTCAATATTTACATTCAAAGACTTTGCATATAAAAGTTAGTAGTGAGTTGAAGAAATTTCACAATTTTTCTATATTAATATATCACCTATGTTATAACACTTTTTATTAAAATAACTTTTTTATATGATCAGTTTAAAGAAGTTCTAATGCCCTATTTCTTTTTCTGAAATTTATTTATAAATTTAAATTTAAATTTAGGTTTGCCAAATAACATGAATGAAGATTAACCAATGAACTTTTAAGATTACTTCTGTTTAAATTGAACAGTAAAATATATACCATATATTTTCATATATATATATATATATATACTTATATAATAATATAATCTATAAGTATACAGCAATATACTTATATATTATGTAGTATAAAATTCTAGAAGGATAAAATACTACTTTGGAGAAAGTAAGTGGGGAGATTATATTTAAAATTGTCACCAAATCAGACATTGGATTGTTTTCAACAGTCTTTCAGGGATACATATTCTTATTATATTTTTAAAACATAAAGTAATTTTATCATTGACCTATGACTCATGCAGCCAATGGTCTTGATTTCCAGTTGCACCTCCAGTAGGCTTCTGCACAGGGGTTTCCTGCTTTTAATATGATGATAGTGCCAAAAAAAAAAAAAAAAGACTAAAAGCAGAGACTGTTCTCCATTTCTCTGACCTCTGCCCAGCGAATGTTCATGTGAACTCTCCCTTTGCAGAAGAGCTCCTGCTTCCACATGGCCTGCATCTACTCCGCCTCCCTGTAACTCATTCCTGGGGTTACCACAGCCTCAGTTGATCCTTTGCTGGCCTCTAGTAGGAAGTGTTGATATCACTTTAGCAAGCTTAATGAATGTTTTACTCATTTTTCACATCCCAATGTTTTATTGAGCTCAGTTCAGATCAAGCGAAACAGAATATTATGGAAAGTTTGTGGGAGACAGAATATTGAAGTGTAAATAAAACATTCACCTATTATGGCAACACTGTTTCAATCTTTAGAGAGAAAAAAAGCATCATTTTTTTTCTTAATACAGATAATTAAGTGTCTAATTGTATTCCTTGTATATTTTTTCTGATTTTCATTTTTTAAACCTTTTTATATCTGTAGATTAAAATGTACTAATTAGCAACATTTTTATACAATGTTTATAGTATATTGTACACCATGAGGTAACTTATGGGTAAATTAGTAGATTATCTTCCTTAAGAAGACCAGTAAGAAACTGAGACATGCTATAAAAGATAAACAGAAATTGTAGATGGACAATTGGGATTCTTTAAGTCAAGAAGATTTCTGATGGATTCTGGAACTCTGTAGTTGCTTCAAAGTTTATAATTTAGATTGGATTTTAACAAGAATATTATATAAAAGTTAAACTATTGAGTTGTATTGACCAATTTTAAGATGTCTACTCATATATCTCTTCTCTTTTACTCATTTGGACAACTATATAAATTCCATGCACATTTAGAGAAGTAAATAACATGCACAGACAAATTTGAAGATGAAATAAGAGATGGTGATAGCTCAGAAAGAAATATGTAGTATCAAATAAAGAAGAAGTCTTTCTTTAATTGGACCTAAAGGCAGATTTCTTCCTCCACAGAGGCTTATAACTAAATTGGAAATATGTACACAAATATTTACGTTATACGCACACACATTTATGTATGATAATATGTGTACTGTGAATGCAACATGATTAATATAAAATTAAGATTAAAGTCTTTTAAATATATATATAGACAGACATATACATACATACATACATACATATGCTAAGAATATTTTGGCTATTTGTAGACATTGAATTACTTCAAATTTTTATGGCATGAGGCAGAAATTTAGCTCTATTTTTTGTGTTTAATATTTAGGAGTACACCATTTATGAGTGAGTATATTTAGCTGCTCTATGTATTGTAAGCATTTCACAATTCTCTCAAAGTGGATGCAATATAAAAACAGAAAAGGAAGAAAAAGACCTGGTACCTTATTGAAAATTTTGTAACTCAATGTTCTGTGCACTCACAAGGAAGAACAAAATTGAAGTTTATTAATGGATACAAAAATTAAGACAAGGTCTAAAAGAATGATTTTTAAGTCACAGTTTAGATTTTTATAAAAAAGAATCAGAAATGAATAAAACTTTATGGGGCTACAATGTTAGAAGGGAATGAGCCCTGTATGTATACTCTGGCATTAAGAAACTAGTTAATTAAGGTGTTTTGAGAGAAGCCTCAGCTGGGTCAAAATATTCTCATCAAATTAGAAAATGTTAGTGAAATTTGGAAAGGCTTATGGTGTAATATGATCAGTTTATATAAGGCTACACAGAAATAAGATTTGAAAGAGAATTTGGAGCTCAGAAATATTCAAAGACCTCCAAAAATGTGTTCATGAATATAGAGTAGATATTGTATAAATCCATAAAGAAAGTTCTAATATGTTAAGAGTGAAAAAAGAAAGTTCAGACAGAAAAAAAGATTGCTTAAAATCAAGAAGATTTTGGAAGGATTTGAAGGTGTATTAGTTTAAAAGTTTATAGGTTAGACCGAATTTTAACGTGATTATATTAGTTGAGATAGTGAGTTGTATTGACCAATTTTTAAAATGTCAACTCATATTCTTGTTCTGTTTATCATTGGAAAAATATGCATGGTGTACAATTGCAATGAATATAGATATATTATAAAATAAGCAGTTTGTGAATATGAGGGTCCCTGAAAACGCATACAGCTTACATGGTGGATGGACACCAGGAGTGCCGATTAAGAGTAGACATGGGGGAAACTGGCAAGGCAAGACTGAATCATGGGCACGAGGCAGCCTGCTGGGACTGAACTGAACTGTGAACTCATCCCATATATGCCATATTTCCCTCGGGAACCCCTTGGGGGAAATAAAGCTAGTATCATCACTGATTGGTATTGGTATTATTTTAAAGCATTTAATGTTAATAAAATTCAAGGAAAATTTCTGATTACTGAAATGTTGCAGTCTCGGACTAAGTTTGTAACACCTGGATGATAAAAGTTTTAGGAAATCCCAAAGACCTCCGCTCTAAGTAGGTAGCAACATTCTTCACTGGTATCCCTCAGGGGATGAAATGATGGAAATTGGAGAGAATAAATTGAGGTAAATTGGAGAGAATAAACTGAGGCACTATTCTCATGTACAGGAATCTGGACAAGTAAAATAAGTTCCATTTATAATCAACTGAATGTCGTTTACACTGTTTTTTTTGAGAGAGGTCATTTTTGCTACCTGGTATGTTAATTTATACACACACACACACACACACACCACATACGTACAACATATATTTCTATTAATAAAAATGTACTATAAATGGAAAATATATATTTTACATTTATATATAGCTGATATATATGTGTATATCTTATGTTTGTATAATATAGAGTTAGATATGATCATTTGTTTGTCCGACCCAATGAGATGTATCTATGAGGTATGGTAAATAAATTAAAGATAAGAAAAAAAGCAATGTTTTTAAAACTAAACAAAAAATCATAACAAAGGAAACCAGAATGTGAAGAGAGCCTATAGAATGGGAGAAACATCTTTTCCAGATACTCTTCTGAGAAAGGACTAATATCTAGAATATATTAATGAACTAAAAAGAAAAACCAAACCCCCAAATAACCCACTAATAAATGGACAAATATATTAAACAGACACTTATCAAAAGAAGAAATACAAATTGTCACAAGTTACATGAAAAAATGATGAACACCATTAGCAGTTAGGGAACTGCAAATCAAAACTACACTGAGATTTCTTCTTGCACCAGTCAGAATGGCAGTCATCAAAAATACAAATAATAAATGCTGGAGATGATGTGGAGGAAAAGGAATATTTTTACACTGTTAGTAGGATTGTAAATTAGTATAACCACTATGGAAATCAAAATGGAGATTCCTCAAAAGACTTGGCATGGAACCACCATATGACCCAGCTATACCACTCCTCAGGATTTATCCTAAAGAATTAAAGTAATCCTACTGTAGTGATACATGCATACCTATATAGAGCACAATTCACAATAGCCACACTATGGAAGCAGCCTAGGTGTCCATCAATGGATAAATGGAAAAATAAAATTATATATGTATGTGTGTGTGTGTGTGTGTGTGTAATGAAGTTTTACTGAGCCTTAAAGAAAAATGAAATCATGTTATTTGCAGAAAAATATATAGAACTCAAGACCATTATGTTAAGTGAAATAACTCTATTCAGAAGGTCGAAGGTCATATGGTTTCTTTCATATGTGGAAAGTAGAGAGGAAAAAGGAAAACAAAGATGGAGTGGATCTCATGAAAATCAATGGGAAATCAGTACAGGAAAGGGACCAAAGGGTGAGGGGTTAAGGTCTTGGGAATGATATAGCCCAAATTATATTGTTATACTGTGTGTATATACAAATATGTAACAACAAGCCCCATCATTATGTACAACTATAATGCACCAATAAAAATGTGGAAAGAAAAAAAATCATAAGCATGAAGAGGGGACCATTAGTAATAGAAAAAAGAATTTATTCATATCTCTCTATGTGAATGTAAGTCTATGAGACAACTTTCATAAAGTTCCTAAATGCCAGACATTTTTCCAACCAAATATTGTGTTCTTTATTTTAATAATATATTTAATTTTTATTTTCTATCTTAAAAATTGTATTTTTTGAAGGAAAGAATTGTTTCTATGATGCCTAGGGTTAACAATCTATTCCTAGGACAAAGTTATTTTTATGTAATAAATGTTTAAAAATCAATTTTTGAATGAAGGAATGCTAAAGAAACAGCAATTCAATAGCTATGGAACCAAAGAAATATAGAAATACAGAACTTGAAACAAGTTAACTGCTATAGTTAGGATCTGGGATGTTTCCCCAAAGCCCATGTTTAAAGGCTTAGTTCCTTGCTTGGTGCTACTGAACTTTCAAAAGGTGGGTCTAGTGGGAGGAAGTTAGGTCATGGGGGCATGCCCCAATGGTGCTATTGGAACACTACTCTATGTTCCTTGCTGCCATACTGTAAGCAACTCCCTCCACCACGTGCTACTATCCTGAAGTATTTCTTTGCCAAAGGATTAAAAGAAAGAAGGCCAACTGACTATGGACTGAAACCTATAAAACTGTAAGCCCAAATTGAGTTCATCATCATAAGTTGATTGTCTCAGGTATTCTGTCACAGTAACAGAAAATAAACTGACAGTCATTCAGGAACGCTATCTTTGGTAGGAGTATAAGGCATGACAATTTGATCACTAGTAATATTTACTTCAGCAGGAGAAACAGCATGTAAATGGAGGGCTGCAGTTAGTCTAGGTAAAATAGAAAAGGGCAACTTTGAATATTAAACTGACTTGAATATACTATTGGACTTCGTGCATACCTCCCACCCACCGGGTCTATTTGTCTAGAAGACAGCATGAGGCTGCTAGAATTCAGCACTCTGACATTTGAATCATAAAGTTAATAACTCTGGTCAAGATTCTGAATGCGTCAAGAAACTTTCTGAGATATTGAATTCTTAACATTATTTTTTTGTTATGAAGAGTAAATATGCTGAACATGCTGATGCAAATGTACAGTTGATTTGACATTTTACTTCCTCCTCCAACTTCATAATTGGAATTTCTGACTTGTGTTATAATTTTTATTAAAATAGCACATCCCTGTAAGATAACAACTCCAGGTTTCTAACTTGCAGGACCAAGTCTCCAAGCCCAGTTTGGTGAAAATTATGCAAGTACAATATCAGTCAAGAGGTTTCTTATCTTTACCTGTGTGTCATAGGAGGTTGTCTATTACTTTCCTATAATTAGCATGACATTATATTAAAAAAATAGCTATCCCTTTATTTTTTACAGTCAGGTGTTGATTGTGACAAAAATGTGGCTTTCAGTTATAATAGGATCGAAGCTTATTTCTAGTTCTTAATTGCATGCATGGCATAAAAATGCAAAAATCATCAAATCACACTGATATACTTCTATGAAGCCAAAACTCCTAATAAAAAAGCTAGTAAATTTCATGAATAAGTCAATGAATTGAGATATTTGGCTTTTTTCAGTCCTTTTGAAGAGAGTAAAATTAAATAGAAAGCATTAAAGCATTTTAGTTTTTTCACAAAATTATTGGATAGTCAGAGTCCCAGAATGATACCAGACTTTTGGACAAATAAAATTAGAAGTACCTTTGGCCCTTTAAGAAGCATACTGTTTACTTATAATAATGTCAGCATTTTGTGGAAAGTTGTGACTAATGCCTTGAATACAATCCTTGTTTATTTCCTTGCTGTGGCCATTTGGTTTTGCCTTTATGGCAATTAATGATTTCCTGAAAGAGACTGTGTAGGAATGATGCCAGGTGCTGACCTTATCAGCAGACAGATGACTCTCACTTTTGTTCTTCTTCAAATTGAGCAAGGCAACTTAGTTCCCCTTGCAAAATAAATTTAACCTTGCATATCTTATGGCGCGCTTTCATTAGGAGAACGTTCGACACTGTGTGAGCTGTGGAATGCTGATGATTCACTTTATGTTTCATAGCCAACACCTCTTGAAGTTATGTCTTAAATGTTGCTTGTATTGACTTGATGTTTCTGTTAAGTATCCTTGTAGTGCTTATCGACCTCACATCCCAGGGTTTGAAAAGTATGGCAGCAAGTCAAAATGCAAAAGAAATGGAGATGAACCTTAGAGGGTGACACCAGGCCCCTAATCTCCTGATTTACAGGCCAATAACCAATCAGTAATACCATGGGTAATCACATAAGCCACTCAGTGTTTAGAACTATTTTCCCTTGGCTCTGGCTAAACAGCTATTTGGTGAACCAAACATGGGTAAAGAAGTATACAATGAATTACCACCTTGGTCTTTTTATCTAGGGTTGAAATATTACCTTTGAGACAAATTCAGGACACAGAACTGGATATTGTGTCAGGTTAGGTGAAGTTTGCCTTTCCTGCTGGCTTCCCTGGTTCTCAGGGGGCTGTGGGTTGGCCTTTTCCCATTCATCCCAGAAGGCTCTTTGGAGTGCTGCCAATTTGTGATGTAAACAAGTACTTATTATTTACCTTTCAGGTTGTGTATTTATAATACTAAAAGTCTGAGTCAAATATCTCAGGTACATTATCATCTTAAAATAGTGATAAATAGTAGGTGAGGTGACACCTGCCATTGGGATTAAACCAGTCAATTACATGAGGAGTATGGAAAGCGTGAGTGGTATCATATGTACTGAATTTTCAGTATATGTAAACTACACAGCAGAAATGGTGATGATGATGTAGGACATGATGTAGGCAACAGGATTGCATGCAGACTTTAAGTGTCATGTCTCTGCTGATTTTTAATACTCCAGAATCCATTGGGAATCCATAATAAAATCTAATTCTTAAATCCTCATTGAAAAAGAAAATTTTGAATCTTTGAAGAGTGTCAATTAGGTATGGCTCAGCATGGAGTTTCATGAGGATAGGCAGAAGATGCAACATTCACATAACTTACCTGATCATCTGGATATTCAACTTAAAAATAGACTCCAGGATATTTCTCCAAGAAGGAAATTAGAAAAGAAATATAACCTGTTTGAGTAGTTAAAAATAAACATAAATGGTATTCAAGGAAGATTTGATTCATTAGTTTAATAATTATTTATTATGAAAAATATGATTGCACTCAGAGAATTTAAATTTTAGAGGGAGGTCAATGTCAAGCTAATAAAAGTAGGCACACATGGTATTTCTCACAGAGTTAAGAGGTACAGAGGGGAAAAAAAAGAAGTGAATAAGAAAATAAGTGGTATTGGGGTGCCAGGGGGTTGCTGTCTTATTCTAAGTCTTAAAAAGGAATAATTGAGTGAAAGCATATGAGAAGATAATGGGGGAAAGTGATGGGAGAAAAATGAGCATTCTTGGGAGTCTCACAGCAAGTACAAATGTTCTGAGACATTTAAGATGCAGAAAGAGTTTTTGGTATTTGAGACATCGAAATAGCCCAGGCTGGGAACAATGGTGATAATGGCAGATGGGTAACAAGAGACCTCTATGTAGGACCTTACATGAATCTGCAAGGAATGGCTAGTGGAGTCTGAACAAAGGAGCGAAATCTTGATTTACATTTTTGAAGCAACCCTTTGGTGCTGTATTAAAAATAAACTGTTGCGGGGATGGAGTTGTGGCTCAGTGGTAGAGTGCTTATCTAGCACATGCAAGGCACTGGGTTCGATCCTCAGCACCCCATAAAAATAAATAAATAAAATAAAGATATTGTGTCCAATTACAACTAAAAATAATAATAAAAAAAACTGTTGGGGAGGCTAGTAAGGGCACTAGCAAGAAGTCTCTTTCAAAAATCTCCTATGAAAATCTACACTAAATTTGGTGACTGCTTGGATCACAGAAAGAGATGTATCAGAAAGAGCTGCATTGATTAAAAAATAAATAAACAATTTATTGGGTTATGGTTGATATACAAAATTCTTTACAGAGTTATTATATATAGCTTGATAAATTTGAAGACAATAATTCACTGGTAAGACTATCACCACCATCTATGCTGTAAATATATCCATCATCTCTAAAAGGTTCCTCCAACCCTCTTTATTTATTAGTTATTATCATTATTCTTGTTAGAACACAACATGATTTTTATACTTCTAGAACATTTTAGTTATACAGTACAATATTGCTAATGATGAATAGTTTGCTGTAAGGTGTGTCTTTGGGGCTTATTTGACTTCTATAACTGAATGCATTTTCAAGTGAAAGCTACAAGGGATAAAAGTCACGGGCTTTGGGAGGAAAAATTTAGAAGGTTGTAACTGCTTTTGGGAAGATGAAGGAAGAGCAATTTGGCAATTAGTGGAGGTAAAACTGGGGATTCAGTAAGATTCTGAGAAGAAATAGTAACCAAGGGAATGGGATGTTTCAGATGCCAAATTAGGCTATTTTAAACAGAAAAGTACCAATTGTTCCAAATAACGCTGTTATGTTAAAAAAAAAAAAAGGTGACAAACAAGTTGTTATTATTTGGTTTAGCAACACAGAAGTCTGATCACCTCAAGTGGAGTGATGTGGATAAAAGTCTCTTCTCAGGGGGTCAATGTAAGAATTGCTTTTCTTTTCTTGAGTACTCTTTCATAATACTTCATAGCTATAGTTTTGTCACATTGAGGTCACCAATCTCAAAGAGAAGTCTTTACTATGACTGGCGGAAACTGATTCTTTTTCTTGATCTACTTGGAGTCCATCAGAGCACAAAAATTCTTCCAGTGTTTGAATGACTGGCAAGTGTGATTTATTCTTTTATTCTTTTTTTTTTCTGGTCACCCAAACCTAGCACTTTGACATGAAAGGGTTCTAATGGATGTGACTGAATCAAATTTAATAAAGTGGTACATGGCATTTGTCTGGGCCCTCATTACAACTGCCAGCATTCAATTACTTGCCTATTATTGTCGAAGCCATGCACATACAGTTGGAAGCTGGAGTTGTAGTAATGAATTTTATATCAATTGACCCAGTACTCTATGTACATGAGGCATTGTAATCATCTCCTTTAAAACCTTGTTGTATAAGCCAACAAAATTAGCCTAAACCACTGTGTCCCTGAGAGTCATTTCTAAGAATGAATTATATTTATTGATGACCCGCTTCTCAATATTTACCCTTGTATGCCAGGAAGACTTTGGAAACTTACACAATCTAAATTAACTCCTGATTTTCTCAGTTATATCTGCTTATACTGCAGCATCTACATATCCAACTGATAGCAACTCTATCCTCCCAGGTAATGAAGCCAAAATACTTTTTCTCCCAATACACAATCATTAACAACTCCTATTTTCTGGACCTTTAAATTATATGAAATCTGATACCTATCAACCACTTCAGCTACTAATATCCTGGCCTGAGCCTCCATTGATTCTTATAGGGATTTCTAAGTAGACCCCTAATTAGTTTTATATTTCCATGTTTGTTTCCCACACAGATGGAACTCTATAGAAATCACCAAAAAAATCTTTTTTATTGTAAACCCCATGATGTCTTTCATGCAATAGTTCCAATTTTTTTTCTTTTTGTTGTTGTTTGTTTTCAGTATTATTCAAAGACTTATTGGCCTTCCCTACATTTCTTTTTTTCTATAACCTAATCTTCTACTCCCCACTGAGTTTGGCCAATTGTTTTCATTCTCATTGGGCCATGGATGCAGGATCCTACCTGCAGACTTTGCATTGACTGCTATCCATCTATCTAGTAATCATTTCCCTTTGAAAACCTCATAACTCACCCTTGGAAGAGTCATTACCCATTTCATCTTTCTTAGGATGCCTATGCTAAGCACCAGGTCAATGGGAAGTTTTTCCCACCATGGCAAGTCCTAGTACCTCCTACTCTGCTGAACGTCATACTGTGAATAACACTTACTGTAACATATTATTAGCTTAACATTTTTATTTTCTGTATTAATTTTTAAGTTAAGTTTTGTATTAGAATTTTAATTTTCTGTATCCTCTTGGAGAATGTAAGCTTCATGATAGAAAAATTTCTTTGGCAGCTTTGTTCAGCAAAGAATCAAAAGTGTCTAGTTCTCTCTGGGAGCTAGTAAAGGGTAAGCAGACGTTTGATACATAAGTTGAATGAATAAATTAACTATTTGATCCTGAAAACAGTATTACAATATAGATGTATCAAGAAAATGTAGACACAAGTACCACAAAAATATCCAAATTGACACAGATAGCAAGTGACTTAGTTTAGATTTGAATGGAAAAAGCCAAGTTGGCAATCAACAAGTGAGTTATCACTCAAACTAGAACTCTTAAGAACCACACTCCCTTTCTCCCTTTGGGTATTAATATTATGAAATGATATTTATTTTGAAATTGATAAGAATAACATAACTTCATATATGGATATGTAAAGAGAATGCTCTGTCCCTTTAAGTTAAAAACAAAAATAAATCAGAAACAAATTCTACAGTTATAATTTATATAATTTTTAAAAATCACATGTATATATTTTACATAAAGGGCTAGATTAACGCAGTGCTATGAAAGGTAGATGTATTTGTAGTTTGAATTTTATACTTCTCTTTGACATTGTTTGTGAATTAAGAAATTTAAGATGGGAAAAAATTCCATGCATACATATGTGTGTGTGTGTGTGTGTGTGTGTGTGTGTGTGTGTGTGTATGTGTGTGTGTGTGTGTGTGTATATAATAGGTTGGAGCCTTAGGAGCCTTCTTATAGTTGGGTTTACCAAATAGCAACCTAATCAATGGAGAACCTCTTCTGGTGTTATCTGAATGGCCTACAGAAGTGTGGGAGATTCTGAAACAAAAGCTGAACCACTCATAACAAAAATAAGAAACTCTAATGTGGATTTAATGGGGGTCAAGTTACACAGAGAATTACAGAGTTCAGCAGGCCTTCTGAAGTACCATGATACCTCAAATGCTGGACACCTTTATTCTTTACCACCTACCTACCACACAGAGCAATGCTACATGGTAAAATGGAACCCAGCCCCTGGAAATAGTGGCAGCTGTGGGAATTTGATCCTCTAGTGGTGGGAAACAAGTCCTGTCCAAACTGCACTTGGGAGCTAGAAGAGGGAGAAGTCAGTTCTGTCTCCAGCTCATCAATGATGATCTGTTTTTGCCTCCACTGGCCAGGCCAAAACTGATGATGGAGAAGTAAGGAATATGGGGGATGTTATAACCCAGGAGATCAAACCCAGTGGCCTAGAACATGATGAAGAAGAGAGTCTGAAGAAAGTTTCTAATGGGAAACAAAGTCTGACCAGTAATTACAAGGATTATTTTGTAATTATAAGATACTCTTACCTTATATTAAGTGACTTCCGTTGTTTTGCTTACAATGAGATTTGTATGACCAAATGAATAGGAAGAAAATATATCTATATGTTTACCTCATTTAATTTATACGGCTCACATTTTTTTTTTTTGATTAAAATTAACACAAGTTATTTGCTGGCAAAGTAAAACTATTTGCCCATGAAACTCATTCCCCCCTCTCATTCATATTAAAATTTCAAGTATACTTCCTAGAACACTGTTTTAGAAAAAGGGCTGGGGATGTGGCTCACTGGTAGAGTACCCCTGGGTTTAATTCCCCAGTACCAAAATAAAAAAGAAAATGAACAAAAATCTTCATTTTAAAATTTATGATTTTTTTGTGTGAGACAAACTATAAATAAGCAAATGATTAAAATGATTGTAAAAATGATGTCTATGAAGGAAAATATTAACATAAAAATGCAATCGAGATAGTCAGGAAGAAGGGTCCTGCATACAATCTACATTGACAATAGACCACAGTATTCTTATGTCTGGGTACATACTATACATCTGCATGTATCAGACACTGGCTGTGGTTGGTTGAGGAAGCCATTTGGATTTCTGAGTTAAGAGCAGCTCAGTAGAGAAAATGGTGAACCACAATTCTAAGGTAGTATCCAAGGTTTGTTCAATAAGCAGCAGAAGATAGAGATTAATGAGGTGGAAACAGATGTGGTCAGATAAAGGGGCAGATGGAGTAGAAAGTCTTAGGCCTCTTTAAAAGTTTTGCTTTTTTTTTTTTTTTTGAAGTAGTAAATCATTGGAGTGGGTGAAGGACCTTAGGGGAGATTTAAAAAAAAATCTTCAAAACTGTGTGTTAATAACATTTAAAATTGTGTTTAAAATAATTTACTTACCACATACTGCTATTATGCACACTGTTTCATTTGGTATCACAATAAAAGTTTGAAATATGTAAGTAGGGCACATATCATCAATCCCCTTTCTAGAAGAATAAATAAATCTTCAGAAATATAAGCTACTTATCAAACATTCTATAACTAGTTATTGACAAATCTGGCCCCAATGATCAATCTAGAGTTATTTTCACTTTACTCTGCAGCACTATAGATGTTTTCAATGTAAGTAGAGTAATTCTGTTTTTTTAAGTCTTTGGAATATAAATTTAATTATTTTTTTTCCAGGTTTACTGAAGTGTAATTAACAAACGAATATTCTATATATTTGAAGAGTACAGGGTCATGTTTTGATATATGTGCATACAGCTTGACATGATTCCCATAATCAAGCAAATAAACATAGCCATTACCTCAGGTAACAACCCTTTGTGTATGGGTATGTGGTAAAAGCTAACGTAAGGCAGCTGAAATTTCAAAAACGTATGCTAAATTGAGAGCCTTTTCACAAATTCTTTAATTTTTCATTGTAAAAAGCAGCTAACTAAAACAACACTGGAGTAAATTATTGTGATAATCAAAAATTCTACACTTAAAAATCATTATATACTTGGTATATTTTTGGATGACATGTTAAAACTGAGGATGTCTATTTAAAAAAAAGTTAGAATTTTCTAAATGATACTGGTGAAGCCCACATGATTCCAGTACAAAAATCTGACAAAATGTTAGTGGAGTCATTCACAAATATCATATTTTACCACTTAATAGTTAAATTTACTTTGTTAGTTCTTGATAACATATAACAGTGAGTTGATAATGTAAAAATAATATTCTTTACAGGCAGGATAATACAAAGCAGTGATGCTTTTTTCTTGAGAAGTTATTTTTTTTATCTGGGACAAAAGACCAAAAAACTTGGCAAAAATTGCACTAGATAAATGTAGGTAATGGAAAATTTATTTAGAATGACTGCAGAAAAGATCAGTCTACATTGAGTTCTGCGGAGAATGAAGGGCTGGAGATGTTTAAGAGCTGAGGAAGGTTATCAGGTTTGCTAATTGGCTTTACCCACAGGAAAAGAAAACATTCTGAAGGCTTTCTCATAGGAGATAGTTTTAAACAGATCAAGGGAGGGTGTTGTCTGATCCCTATCTGCAACCCAAGTGTGGGAGGTACTTTGTAATGTCCCCTGCTGACCATATTTCATAGGGCTGCATCTGAGTTCCTTGGAAAAAAACTTCACTGGAAGATTGACTCCTCAAAGGGGCAGGGAGAAAGAATTTAGAATTATTTTCAGAAAAGGGATGTCATGACAGAGTCAGTAAGAAGCCTGTCTAAAGTTTAGTCAGACTGGGGCAAACATTAAAACCATGTAGCCTTATAAGAATATATAGAATGCCATCATGAGTTGTATACTTGATTAAGTATAATAACTGACAAAATGTAGAACAAATAGTTTCCTTTCACCACTACAGAACATAAGATGCAAGGATAAATTAAACTTTATAAGAAACTTTTCTAGAAAAACTTTCAAAAATCTCAAAATTTGCTAATGAACTTCAAATTAGACTTACATAAAATAATTTAACCTACATCCATGGATGAGAAGGCTCAAAGCATATAAATTGCATAAAAATAAAAACAAAAAAAGGTAGAATCCAATTTAAAATCTCAGATTCAAGCTTGGTATTAGGCTTAATAACTCAAATGTTTATGTGAACAATAAATGGTAAACTGGAAGATACATATTTTGCATAAAATAGTAATTAAAATGTGATATGTTCCACCTATTTTGAAAAATGTATTCATAAAGGTACTATGATTGAAATAATGCTGCGTACAGTACATGGTAAATGAAACATCAGAAGTTTCTAAAATATATCAAAGTTTATGTAGGATCTTTGAATGTGATAATGATGATATTGAAAGTTTGTCAGGAAATAGATGGGTTATGACATTTTTGGCCTTCGGAAAGTTGCTGACCTGCATTTTGCTTTCTGAGACCTTTCAGAGTAATAAAAAATAAATTAAGTATAGTTGATGCACATAAGGGCTCTCAAGGCATTGAAGTCTGATACTCCGAACTCTCATCACTACACAGGTAGAAAAATCGCCTTTCCCTTTACAAGCAGGCTTCATATTAAAAATTGGCATAATAATGGTCCGAACTCATTAGATTAATAAGAATAAATGAAATACATTATTTAGCACTTATAACAAAAACAAGTTTATAATTTTCTTCAGTATGAACTATTAGTGTATCATCAGATACAAGTAAATGGCAGGTTACTATTTCAATATTCTTGGTTCCAACTTTTTGTCATTAAACACTTGTAGCTATTATAGTCATGTACTGAAATGTTATATTAACAACATTTTGGTTAAAAATGGACTGTGTAAACAATGGTGGTGACATATAGTTATAATGGAGCTGAAATTTTTCTATTGCCCAGAGAATGCATAGGTGGAGAGGAATCAAGAAAAAAGAAAACTGCAGAAAGAAGAAAAAGAAGAACCCTAAGAACATTCATGGGGAAGAGTTTAACAGAACCCTTTTGCAGACTTCAACAAGCTCCTTAAGAATTTGAAATCACAAAACCCCAAACCACAGTTTCCTTAATAGAGAGGAATGTTTATAATGCATTATCTGCTTACTAGCAAATCGATGATTAAACAACCAACCAAAAATTTTTAAAAAAGAATGAAAACAAAAATAAAGAAAGAAAGAAACCAAACAAGCCACCATGAACATATTTCTGAAAAAAGTAGTACCTCTTCAAAAGAGTCTCAGGCAGATCCTTCAGGAGGAATTCCAGAAGAAGGTATCATTACTCTGGGAGAAGACAGCTTCTTGCATGTTACTGCCCTAAAACCATTCTAGTTGGGCGAGTTGTGCAGATGGAAGACAGTGATTTTGATGGTTCTGGTCCTGTCTGGGGCTGGTCTAATGTGCGTAATTCCATTCAAGTTTGTTTTTTAGATGTCAAACAACTAATATACAAAAAGATTATAGTAAGGAAAGAAAGAAAGAATATATTTTTGCATAATTATGCAGTATGTTTTAAGCTAAGTGACATTACAAATTGGTCAAAATATTTAAAAACCAAATACACACACACACACACACACACACACATATATATATATTTTATATATAATAGAAAAGTTACAGGAAGCTAAGGTTGTTACTAAAGAAAGAAAAATTTCTTATAAACTTAGTATAACTTAAGTATACAGTGTTTATAAAGTCTGCAGTAGTATACATTAATGTTCTAGACCTTCAGATTAATGCATTGACTCCCCTCCTTTAAACTCCATCCATGGCAAATGCCTATATAAGTGTCCCACTTTCATCTTTCAGACCATACTTGTAGTGTACTTTTTCTACATTTAGATTCAGGACCATTTAAAACTGTGCCACAAGTTCTCATAGAATTTAAAATATTAACATGCTGTACAGGTTTTTAGCTTGGGAGCAGGAAGCCATTCTGTATGGTCCAGGTGTGTATGAGGTTATACAATAGAGTGAGACAGTGCATTTTATGAGGTTTGGAAGACAAATCAATAATGACACATTAACTGACACATGGTTGTATTTCATTACCTGTTAGATTGAAGTATCATTAAGTCAATTATCCATCTCTTTGTGTATTAGACAACTGTTATATAGGTCCCAGCAAATTTCTAGGCACTGGAAGACAGCACGATTTCAGGGTAGGTCCCAGAACTTGATTGGCTTAATAGAGACTGTAGGTATTCTGACCCTGGAAATAGACAGGGAAGCGTTCCCCTGGTGAGCAAACTCCCGGGGGAGGGGAGTAAATGGTGCCCTGATTCCCACAATTGGAATGCCCAGCTATCCCTGCTGAGGCTACTAAGATAACTATGTGGATGTTCTACCTGGTTAACTCAGTGACATCCTTTGAAGGAAAGAGGCTCCATATTTGCATTAACCTGAATCTTATCTCAGTTAGCTAGCACTCAGGGTTAAAGGAATACTAGTCAAAGTGTAGTTACTGGTGGTGGGTAATATGTAACTTTTTGGGTTATTAAAGACGATGGCAGAGAGGGGTAGCAGTCCTTTTGTCTTCCATCATTCTGTTTGCACCTTCCTGTATGCCTGTGTCTGTTCTTTGTGTGCCTCCTCCACAATTCTCCCCTCACAAGTGTTCCTTAACAAGAGACAGTAAGACATAATTCACAAAATATTAGTAATAAATTCAACTACAAGGATTAAATTGGTTGTGGCGATACTTAATAATATAAAAAATAGAAAGAAGATGAACTTAGCTATAGCATATTTAGCAAGTGGGAAACTGGTGAGACTCAGGTTCCTGATTCTTTGGGTTAGGATAGGAGTTTGGATTAATGCTAAATATTGTAGTAAACAACTAGACTGTTTTAAGTAGAAGCAGTGCGATCTATTTTAAGGTTTGAAAGCTTTTTATGGTGTTAGAAGTAAAGTTCACTAAAAATAGTGGTATTTTTTGAGTAAGGCAGTTGTAAGAGGAATAGACAGATGTTTCATGAAGAAAAATTCTGATTTTCTTGTGTAACCCCATTCATGCTGTTTGAGCTGCTGGTTGTTGCTATTTTTATTGTTTTGGGTATTTTTCTTTCTGGATCCCTTGAGGTACTAAGAAGTACTAAGTTCAAATGTCTAATGAAGAACGTCAGGACATTAGGCAATTGGGAGGAAGTGTAATTGATGCAATGAACTATAAGACTTGAAGTTTGGAGCACAGTAGAAAGACAGAAAATGAAATGAGTTTTTGTAGTAGATATAAAAGACATTAATTCTCTGATGGGAAGCTCAAGTTTCCATTACTTCAGAGGAAAATACTAACATGTGTACTTAAGAGATTTGTGATCTGTTCACAAATAAGAAAATAGGGTTTTCCAAAATGGGTTGAAAAATAGGATTATGGAAGTAAAAATAAATAAATAAATACATAAAGGAATGTAAAAAACACATAAAAAAGGGAACATATATTTAACTCTTAAAAATGTCAATTCCAGGAATATATATTTAATAAGTACCACATAAAAATCATCCTGTTGGAAATTATGAAATAGATTTTTATTTGATGACAGAAATAATGTTTAAATTAAATGAAATTATATAGGATAAGGAAGAGTTAATGGGATAGTCATTATATCATAAATAGAGAGATGTATGAATTTCAGAAGAATTTATTGAATAAGAACAGAATGCCAAGTTTCTATGGCAGGAGTGAATAATATGCAAAACAGTAGATGCTTCTTGATCTTTTCTGACTATGTTATGAGAAAATAGCAAGGAAATATCAACAAAGCCTTAGGAGCCAGAATAGTTAGTATATTGATTCAAATCTTCCTTTTTTTTAATAAAAAGAAAATAATAATTATGTATTGAATCACCAGGAGACAAATAACACTGTGTTCTAAATTAGAATTTTCAAAAGTTGGTTCAATCCAGTTCTAGAGGCACAAGCTTATATTGATGCACGGCATAAATGAATTACTCTCAGGCCCTGGCAATTGAGTATGCAATAATTATAACATAATGAGATAATGAAGAGACTCTGTCAGGCTTTTTTAGTCAGAAAGGCTTGAGGATACAAATATTTGAAAACAGAGAATACCAATTAGTTTTCATGCTGCCCTATTAGCAGGACAGAGAGTTACATTTTGTCAATTGTGCAGTGAGATGAAGGCAGGGGGGATACAAACCACAGTTCACATCATGGCGCTCATGTTGAACAAGCCATGACCATGATGTGCTGGAAACGACAAAGTAATTAAAAATCAAATGTCCTTGCCACCAAAAGCCACATCGGAACTATTGTGGTGTAAGGGATATATAGAATGGGTTTGTAGTCTGCTTCCTAAATTCTTTTTGTTTGCTTAGAATTATGATCCCAAATGTGATATTTATTAGAACTTATCTAAAACACATCTTAGCATCATTTTAGGTTAATTACCACAATATATATGTTCTAGCTGTTTGATCTCTATCACGCCTGGAAGGGTCGATTAAACTGTACTTAAATTTATGCTGCTTTGTAGGTGTCCAGTAAAATGAACATTATCAGTAGCTGTGCTCTAAGGTTAATTTGTTCTTTAAAATTACCCCTATTTCTCCAGAGTATTCATTAGTTGAATAAAGCAGAGAACAAATCTAGATGCTGACATATTATCATTATTACCATACGGTTATTTTTGATAAAATTCCAATTGAGATTACCTCCCAGAGCTTGAACAAACAAAATAGATTATGACAAATCTCAGCTCTCACATATATCTTGCAAAAAACCACAGATGAAACTGCTGAAAACTGCAAGTCAATCAAAACATTAGAAAACCACTTGGAGCAGTAATTTATTAAAGAGATTTCAATGACCTTATGTTGCTCAACAGATAACTCTAGCAAATGATATTAAGACACAAGTTAACCTTGAAATGTTGCAATAACATTCAGCACATTTCAACAATTCAAATGCACCTTCAAGCATCTCTTGGTCTTATAAGACTAAAAATAACATATAGTTCCCAAGAGACACAAAGTTCATTATCTTTAAAACCTACATATACAGAAAGAAAAGGGAAGATGAAAACCACATTAGTATTTATCAACTTTCGACAACAAATTTGTATAATTCCTTAGTTGAAAAAAAATTGTGTTTTCAGAGGCATATTAGAAAAGATTCAGACTGTCAAGATATGTGTAAAGTGTAACATGAAAGAGCTCAGTTCCACTCTAGACCCTTCCTTCTTCAAAAGAGTAATCTGTGGTTGTCTCTGAATGTTTCTAATCCCCCTTTTATATATTTTCTGGACAACACTGTACATACATAGATTTAAAAAATTGTACTAATATTGGATTATGTTATACTGTTTCTTTTATTCAGTTTGCCTCAGAATTAATAAATTCGATTTTTGAAATTGTCTTAAAGGAAACTGGGGTCGTTAGAAAATGGAAAAAAAATAAGACCATCACCTTTACATAGCTCTTCTGTGGACTTCAATAGTGGCACTCTACTGACTATTCCAGGGGCAGACACTGGGGCAGGAAACACTTTACTTTTCTATTCTATGAAAACTTTAAAGCAATAGAAATACTGTGGAGAATATTTACTATGAATTGCTTTTGTGCCCAATATTATGTCTTTACTATCCCCAGGTCATTAAACCCTAATTTTCAAGTTGTCCTGTTGGCTCCTTATAAGTGGCTTTAGTCAGCTTTTTGTTATTGTGACCAAAATACCTGACAAGAATGATTTAGCGGAAAAAAAAAAAAAGTTGATTTTGGCTCATAGTTTTAGAAGTTGAGTCCATGGTAGCCCAGCTCCATAACCCTGGGGTTAAGGAGAGACAGAACAGCATGGCAGAAAGATGTGACAGAGTTAAGCCACTCAGGACATGATGGCCAAGAAACAGAAAGCAAGCTCCACTCATCAAGAACAAAATAAAAAACAAAAATGCAAGCCCCCAATGACCTACGTTTTTTAGACACACCCTACCTGATTACCATCACCACCCAGTTAATCCTCATCAGGGGATTAATCCACTAATTAGGTAAAGACTTTCATAGCCTAATCATTTCATTTCTGAAGATTCTTGCATTATCTCACACAGCTTGTGGGACACACTTCCTATCTAAACCATAATGTAAATATTCTCTAAAATTTACTTAAATATTATATTTACACATAATTCTATCGTTGACAGTGGAAATTTTATTTTTTTCTTTTAATAATAATGCTCTGATTAATATCATAGAGCATACATTTTTTTTCCCAGTTAAGGTCAATTTCTTAGCATACATTCTTGGAAGTGAAATGATATTTCAGAATTACTAATGCTTTCAGAGCATTTGTAACTTTATATTTAAACTGAGGTTGAATAAAGAACTCTTTTCATTAAAGCCTCTGAATGATATTAAGAGTGATTGTGGTTGCTTAATGAAATAAAAGCCTCTTAATTGTTTTGTTTTAAATGTTCCAACTGATAAGATTTTCATGATTACTCTTCATTAATACTGGTTTTCTCTCACAGCTACCAAAGTTATTATGTCCACAGAATAGCTCTGGCTCTGTACACACTGGTAATTACATTTTCTCAAGAAGATCTATTTATTTAGAATGCCTGGTGTCTGTACAGCTCCATAGAGAGAAAACATATCTCTAAACATTAGATGGTAAATAAGTCACTTAACCCTTTGCTGACAATATTTGTAAACCTTGATTGGACTACCATTTCTATGAAAAGCTCATATTTATAACATTCTTTACACCATAGCAGATCTTCAGTTTTATGTTAAGGTTCAGTACTAGGTAGATTAAATTCACAGAAAGGAGATGTCCTAATCACAGAAGAGAAGAAAAAAAAAACTGTAAAGTTGAGCTAAGTAAACCATCTGGAAGTCTGTTTGTCACTTCAGACAGTCGCCATTAACACAACTCAGTTCCAATGAGTCCTAGTTTTTGATGTCTCTAGTTTTAAATTTCACAAAGTCAATGAAGAGGATTCAATTCAGCTAGCTTTGATTCTGATTTTTAAAAAATCCAAAAGATGTGCTTAGCGGATGTAGCTCAGTGATAGAATATTTGCTTAGCATGTACAAGGCCCTTGATTCCATCTCCAGTACTAAAAGAAAGAAAATTTCCAGAAATCACATTACCATTTTGAATGGTAACACAATACCTGTGTTTATTGGCCAGAACTTGATTATCATGAGCAGGTCACAACCTGATGGGCCTCATGCATATCATTACTGTTTCCAAGAGTCTTGATGGCTTTTAGTGAATAACTAATTAGATGTACGAAGTGAGGAGATAGCTTTAGAAACTGGAGTTAGGAAATTTGCTACATTTATCTTTTAAAACAACTGGAATATTAGGTAGTAAATACAACTTGGAAGCATATAGCAAGTATTTTTCATGTTTTATCCTTTTTTTAAGAAGTTAGAATCAAAGAAAAAACAGATCTTTAATGTTAAGACATTTGCTTTGTTCTTATGAGCTCTGATCTAAGATTTTCAATTACTTTGTCTGTATTCATTGTGCACATCACTGTAAAATGTTAAAAATTCTGTGATTTTATTCAGAAATATAAATAAGAACTAGAAATTAATGTTTTCATAAGATTATTTAAACTAAGATTCATAATAAACCCCAGGTATTGGACTAAGAATATAGATTCTTTTTTTTTAACCGTCACCTTTTTTGAAACTCAAAAACACCCCTGAGTCAAATTTATAGTTAAATTTAAATTTATAGTTCACTGTCAGTTCCAAAACATGTTTTCTTTATATTCTGATTGTTTAATTAACAGTTGGAATTTTCTGCTAAGAAACTTAGAATTTGTCTTTTTATTTATTCTTAAGTAATTATCTAAACACAGTTAATCCCAATGAAATTTATTCATCTCCCTGGGTTTGGAGCAAATTGATAATCTATTATTCAATTTCTATGGTCAATAAAAATAGTCCTCTTTTAATAATCATTTTTATCCTAAAAATAAAACTGATTGGAAGTTTTTGGAAAAAAATGATGATTTGGAAACTTATAAATATATATATATATATATATATATATATATATATATATATGTGTGTGTGTGTGTGTGTGTGTGTGTTTGTGTGTGTGTGTTTGTGTATATATATATATGTATATATAGAGAGAGAGATGAATGGATAGATAGCTAGACAGGCATAGTTATAGATGTGGACATAGATATGATAAGGTTCACAATTAGAAAGTCATTAGTAAATGACATAAGAAAGAACTCAATATTAATAGTATAAAAATATTTTGCTTTCTGATTTGGCATTATAATTTTCTTAGATTTTTTAAAGTATATTCTCTCAGTTATTGAGACCTCTAGATATAATTTGGAAATAAATTATAAAATATAAAGATAACTGAAGTATCATAAATTTGAAGTTAGAAAATATTAAGAATAAAGAAAAGAAAAATGGGACTACACAAATTAAAACCAAGAATATGCTCAAATTTGATATCTGAAGAGCTAAGGAACATGAACAAGAAAGAGATTTCCATTAGCATTTTGGTCAAAAACATTATGAACAGGCATTTCTCAATATGATACTTTATGTTTTGCAGAGACATAAATACGCCTTTCCTGTAACTTCTGAAAAACAATTAGGTTTTACTGTATGCATGAATTTCGGAAACATATGCACATTTAATGTGTTTTATTTTATTTTGGAGGGTGGGAAAGATCAGCAAAATAGGATATATACCACCTTCTCAACAACACTGAACAGAGAGAAAAACAGCTGCAGAATTTGAGACATGTATGAGATCACGATTTTGATACTTGTAAGTCAAAAAGGCATAATTATTCCAACAAGGTGATTTAAGCATACATTATGTTTAAATATGAAAGAAAGGGGTGGATTCATCTGACATTTGTATTCATCACTGAACCATAGGGAACAAATTAATAGCCATCATAAAATTGCATGGGATGGAGCGTACAGAAATTTCAATTCAGCAACAGTGCAAGCACTTGGTTGTTTTCAAGAGAGAGCCTGAATTCTTCTTCAACATGAAAAATGGAAAATGTATTCTTGAAAAAGAAATATGTTTAAAAACCACTGGATTTCATTGGCCTTTAATACAGATATAATCTCTCTGAAGTAACACCAGTAAGATGAAGGATGTTTTGATTAGAGAGAGTCAATAAAGAAAATTCTTATTGATCCTGAAATTGTAGAAAAAAAAACACCTATTTTATGGATATATCATTTTTTCAAGACTTAATAGGACAGCAAACTGAGAAATCTTGTAAAAGTTTGATAACTTTCTATTATATAAATGACTTGAATATTGGTTGATATATATATATATATATATATATATATATATATTAAAAGTACATATTATATATAATACTTAATAAATTTATTGAGTTTAATTGCCAAAAGTTGCATATCTTTATTGTATAAAACATGATGTCTTCATATATGTACAAATTACTGAAAAAAGCTAATGAACCTAATGAAAGACTATTAGCTGAGTTATAAACCTTTCTCTCCCTCACCAGTTATCAAAGAAGGCCATCAAGATATTTATAGAATTATGTTTCATTTTTTTCCATAAATAGATATTTGAGAATTCCTGGCATACAAATATTAAGATCTGTGTAGATTCATGACATTATATGGGTAACATTGAGCACACAGAGATAAGAAAGCACATAGAAACAAGTCTGAGTTATTTCAAAGCTTAAAGATAAGAAAGTGGAAGAGATAACCACTAAAGGAGGTAGAAATTGATTCTGTGAGTTTCCAAAGTTACTTAATTTAGAAAATAAAAAAGTCTTCATCCAGAAACTAAAACACTTTTAAGATGATATTAGGAGGTTAATTATTCACAATTTTAGAGGTTTAGTTCACACTGAGGGAACTTCATTCCTCTGGGTCCAAGGTGAGGCAGAACAATATGGCAGAAAGGCCAGGGGAAAGAACACTGCTTACCTCAGGGCAGAGGGTGTGGGGAGGGTCTGCAGGAAAGATCAACACTGCCAGGGTACACTCCTAATGACCCACCTGTTCCAGCTTCTTTCCAATTGCCTACAATTATCACCTAGTTCGTTTAAACTAAGATGGACTGACTATGTTACAGCACACACTTTACAACCTTTTCACCTCCAAACATTCATTCCTGCATGAACACAGGAGCATTTGGGAGATATATCTTCACCATAATTGTAGAAAAAATCAATAGTAAATTGTACAAAAAATCAATAAGTCAATTAGCAAATTATAGATGTCCTTCCCTCCCTTTCTCCTTTTGTCCCTCCTTCCTTGATTTATTTCCTTCCTTCCTTCCTTCCTTCCTTCCTTCCTTCCTTCCTTCCTTCCTTCCTTCCTTCCTTCCTTCCTTCCTTCTTTCCTTCCTTCCTTCCTTCCTTCTTTTTGTTCTATCATAATACAGCTAGAACAACAGTAACATAGGGCAATTAGTGTACTTCCACATTTATTAAATCTTCATATAAAATATAAATTTGCTTTAAATGCTCAAATGCTTGTAGTTAAAAAGGTAGTTTACAATGGAACATATTGATGTGTGTGAAGAATAGCAATGGCATTGCTGAAATTAAAATTCATCATTGCTCTTCTTATATATATCTGCTAAACACTATTGCAGAGCTTTTCATATGGAGATCATGTTGAACTACTTCATTATTTATAGATACCACAAAACTTAATTAAATTCTGTCATGTATATTTATAGAATTTCACCTATGAATCTTTTTCCTCCTCAGTCAGAATGTATATATAACAGGAGCAGGAACATTTTCATACTGATTTTATGTTTACCATTGAAATCTTCTAATTTTCTAACTTAGCTTAGTCAAAAACTCTAATTGTGCCTATTTTTATTTAAACAACAAAACAAGTATTCCTTCATATTTGTGAGTTTGCATGTTGAAATATTTATTTGGAGAGAAAAAGATGAATGTGATCAAATTGAAATTTCAACGGAGATCAGTCAGTAATGATCAATGATCTTTTTGTATGTGTTCTATCACATAGATTGTGGAACAAATTACCTGGGTAAATGCATGTCACTTTCAACCAAAAATGTAATTATTATTATTTGGAATTTTTCTCTGTTAGACAACAAAGAACTATGATTTAGCAGAGAAAAAGATAGATGAGGATATGTATAAAGTAACTGAAACTACACTAGATCATTAAAAACCCAGATGTGTTTACAACAAAATGATCTTAGGTACAACAACAACAATAATAACTATAAAATGTTCTAATGACAAAAATAGTAAAATAGAAGTAATTACTATAATAATTATGCCTTTTTATAAGACATAATCATTTGTGATAATTATGCCTTTTTATGAGATAAGAAAAACACTTTTACAGCTGAATAGTAAAGACAGAAAGACTTGTATTGAGTGTGAAGCTAAAACTAGGTCGTGGTATACAGAAAAGCTATAGATTTCTACATTTTGATTTTGTATCCTGCTACTTTACTGAGTTTATCAGTTCTAAGAGACTTAATGGAGTCTTTAAATTCTACATATAGAATCATATCACCTGCAAACAGAAATAATTTAACTTCCGTGTTCACTATTTATATCCTTTTTATTTTTTTTCCTCTTGTCTGATTGCTCTGGCTAAAATTTCAAGTAGATTATTGAATAAGAGTTGTAAGAATTGATATCTTTGGTTCCTACTTTTAGAGGAAATGCTTTCAGTTTTTTCCTATTCAGTATGATCTGTCTCTGGGTTTGTCATATACATCCTTTATTATAATGATATGTATTCTTTCTGTATGTATTTTCTTCTTAGTTTTTATAATCAGGGGTGTTTAATTTTGTGAGAAACTTTCTTTGCAAGTATTGTGACATTGATGCAATTTGTATACTTCATTCTATTTATGTGGTTTATTACATTAATTGATTAGCTTATGTTGAACCATCCTTGCATCTCGGGAAGGAAATCAACTTTATCATAATGTATAATTTTTAACGTGCTCTTGAATAAAATTTCAAGTATTTATTTTAATGGCTTAAAATAAATAGTAATAATGATATGGGAGTGTTTTCATATATAATATTAAATAACCAGCAACTGTAACATTTAAGCAATAGGAAATATAACAATGTATTTTAAGAAGAAGAAGAAAAATTATTAATTTCTGTTAATATTTGATAAGTAAAGGATACTGTTATAATCTCTATCATTAATACAGGGGAAATGATAACAAAGCCAAATCTGGAGAGCAAGGAGAGAAAAGAACTGAACATACAGATTTGATATCAAAGAAGACTTCGGGACATTCTCTGAAAGACTATTCAATCAAGGGCAAGACAAGAGAAAAACATAAGAGTTTGGTGATTCATTTCCTTAAATTGCAGAAAATCTATGTGTATACTGATTCATCTTTTATGAAAAATTCTATTTAAATATTCTAGTCTTTGATAACTAACGTGAGGGTAGGTTGAAAGGAGTTGTGTGAACATTAGATGCAGGAATAAAAATGGTATCATTGGCTTATTTTCAAAGTAATTTATAGAAGTTGAATGGAGAAATGCATGTGTCTCCTTTTTAATTATTATTGGCACTTGAATATTTTTTTCCTTGTATCTTTTACAACATGAGTCATTTCATCATTTTATGTTTTAGTATGATTTTAAAAGGAGTGTAAGAGAGTGAATTTAAGACATAGCTTATTGCTATGCCACATTCTAGAGAGATTGTTGCTTGGTATAATATGAGATAGACTTGAGAACACAGTGAATTTTATACACTGAGGAAATTCTATTGAAACTGTTAACTGGCACAAGTTTTTGAAAATATGTTGGTATTATGCATATGGAAACTTAACTACATTTTAAATGGTATCCTCATTCTATGAACTTACTGTAAGAAAGTATTTTAATTTTAAAACTCAAACGTGTTCTATTACATAGAAAATAAGAGAGACAATGCAAACTAACCTTAATGCACAACCACAGTATTTGAATACTTAGTGCCTTGATCAAAATTATACAGTATTTTAACATAATATTTTGAAAATAGCATAATAATATGAAAAAAATGTATAGGTTATGTAAAAATTAAGAAAGCATCTTATAAAATTGCATAGGTAGTATGTTTATGGATATGTAAATATTTTTCAAGATTAGAAGAAATGTCAGCAACATTTAATACTATACATCATTAAAAAGGAGTGATTTAATTTTCCTCTTGCTGTTTTGCATCTTTATACTAAGTATTCATTATATTTTGTTGAAAAATAATTGTGCACTAAATGTTATTCAAACATAAATCCTTCCTGGAAAATTAATATAAAAATACATTGTCAGGCAATTGGATATATGAACCAGAATATGAGCTCTTACATGAGGTTTGGGTTTAAATCTGCCTCCTCACTTTAAGCATTTTGAGGTCTTTTTAAATTATATTATTCTCTGAATCTTAGCTTTCTTCCTCATCTAAATATGTATGATACCATATTTTTTATATGATTATTGAAAGGACCAAATTAGATAATGTATACAAAGCACAGAGTACTGTATTAAGTTGCCTGAAAACAAAAACAAAAACTTGAGAGGAAAATAGTTAATGAGTCAGTTATATTAATAAATTATCAATATTACGCTTCCAGCCAAGCATGGTGGCACACAGGTGTAATCCCAGTGATCCCAGGTGAAGCAGGAGGATGGTAAATTCAAAGCAGCCTCAGCAACTTAGGGAGGCCCTAAGCAATATAACAGAGACCCTACCTCAAAATAAAATATAAAAACCAGCTGGGGATGTGGCTCAGTGGTTAAATACCTCTGGGTTCAATACCTGCCAACCCCAAAAGACTATGTTTCCAACAGGATAAACTTAAGTATACTTAAGTGTACTGAATTCACAACTTTAACCTATAGGAAAATGATCATAAAATTCCTTGCATTTTAGACCTAACCCAAATGAGTAAATAGAAGAACAAAGTAATTAGCAAATGTAATTATCTTTTTGGAAAACAAATAAAATAATAATATTGATGATGATAATCATAATAATAACTTCAATTTTGTCACTTTAGTTCATGTAATAAGTTGCACTGTGTTGTGCCATGAAACCTTTCAACAAAATATGTGATAATTATTTTTCATAAGCTTCTAATCCTGTGGATTCTTTATAAAAAAAAAAAAGTCCCTCTGATTTGGGAATTCCACATAGGACTTAATAGAGAAATTCAATCTCTTTGAATTTTCTGTTCAAAGTTGTATTTTCTATCTAGTCACTTAAACATTTATGCTTTAGAAAGAGTCCTTTCATCTAATTATGCCAAGATGGCTAAATTCTCTTATAAAACATTGAAGTTGGTTCATCTCTTCCTTTAGTGTAAAAAGGGAACTCAGGGGAGAGGAAGGGTGGTACATTGGGAGAGCAACAACAGAAACAGACAGAAATTCAGGAATCCAGCCGTCTACCTAACTCCATTATCATATCAAATGACCTTTCAAGTTGGAATTTTTTCCAAACAAATACTCTTGTATCAGAATTGTTTTAAAACTATTATTTTAAACCAATGGGTCCTACTTCAAGCAATTGGGACCCCCAGGGGCAGTAATTATTTATAAAGAGCTCTTAGTCTATATGCACATTAAGAATTTCCTAAACACTAAAATTAAAATTATATGCTCTACACATGTGTAACTTGTTTTTCAAATGTCTTTAGATGATACCATGATTGTACAAATCATGTTAATTTATGTAAACTTTGTTCTGAGAATATTTTCCTAAACAACAGAAACAAAAGTATACCTATTGTGAAATTAGGGTTGTTAAAATGTTGATTGATTTTTGAGGGGTGGTAGGATGGGAAAGAAGATATGTATATTTATATAGTCAGCCCTCCATATCAGTAGATTATGCATCTACAGATTCTACATTTGTAGATCAAATATCTGAAGAAATGAACACATATACATATGTGTACATAAATCTACATAATGGATATATATATGTGTGTATGTGAAAGTTTGATCTGTTCTGAACATGTATGGATTTTTTTTGTATTATTCATTAAGCAGTCTACTATGAAGACTATTTACATATCAAATTCATTGTGTTAGGCATTGTAGAAATGTAGAGATGATTTAAAATATACAGTGGGATATGATTATTTAACCATACTACTTTATGAAAGGAATTTGAGCATTTGCGCTATTTGGTGTCCACAAGAGGCCTACAAAATTCCAAAGAATATCCAAGAATGACTATATTTATGTCTGTGTGTGTGTGTTTTACAATTAAAAATATCAAAACCCTACTGTTCCAAAATCAGTACATAATAGGTCTATAGATGAAAATAATATTGGTTTGAATAGTCTTGATAATATAGAATAGTCATATTTTCCCTAGTTTCACTTTCTCTTCAGCCATGGTCAATCACAGTCTAAAAATATGAAATGCAAAATTCTAGAAATAAATACTTTGAAAGTTTTATATTGCATGATATTCTGACTAGCATGGTGAAGTTTCTTGGGAGCCCAATCTGTCTCATTTGAAATATAAATCAATCTCTTTGTTTTGCATATCCATGTTATACATGGTACCAGCCCATTGTTACTTGTAGAAGTATTAGTTACCAGATGGTTTGTCGCAGCATTGAAGTGCTTATGTTTAAGTAACACTTACTTTACTTAATAATGATCCCCAAATACAAGAGTAGTAAAGCTGGCAAGTTTGAAATGCCTAAGAGAAATCATAAAATGTTTCCTTTTAGAGAAAATGTGAAAGCTTTTTACTTAATAGGATAGAAAAACACCGTATGGTAAGATTGCTAAGGTTCACAGAAAGAGCAAATTTTCCATTCCTTAAATTGTGAAGAAGGAATGAGAAATTCATGCTAGTTCATTGTCACACCTAAATAGCAATAGTTATTGTCCCTGTGTGTGATAAGTGTGTAGTTAAGATAAAAAAGGCACTTAATTTGTGGGTGGACAATATGAACAGATAATGTGTTCCAATTGATGACACTTTGTATGCCAGAAAGCATCAGGCCTTGTGTTAGTCAGCTTTTTATTGCTGTGATCAAAATAGCTGACGAGAACCACTTAGAGAAGAAAACATTTATCTTGGGCTTAGATTTTCAGAGGTTCAGTCCATGGTGGGCTGACTCCATTGCTCTGGGAGAAGGGCATGGAGGAAGAAAAGTGCTCATTCATCTCCTGCTAGTTTGGAAGCAGAAAGAGAAATAAGGTGGTTGCACAGATTCAGGAATGGGTTTGGAACTATCAGCATTCTCAGCATCCATTTGCAGTCTTGGAACTTACCCTCCATGAACAAGAGGGAAGTACCATAATTCTGTCTTGGTAATAATGTTACCCAAGACCTAAACAGAAGGCATGTCTCTGGAGGTCCTCATGCTACCATAAGAGTAAAACCAGAAACGAATAGGGCTGAAGAAAGAAGGAATTTATTATTCAGTATGAAAATACTGGGACAAAATAGGGAGACAGATGCCTTAAATTCTATATTTGGGGGTTATTGACAATAGCTTTGGGAACACACAGGGGAAGGAGAAACATGGGAATCAAGCAGTATAGGGAGTTAAACAGTCTTGGTCCAACTGTGATCTGGAGTGTTATTATTTCAACTGTGGACCTGCGAGGGCCTCAGTCTCTGCAGAAATCATTGTTGCCGGAAAAGACTGTTTTGTTTCCCCATGAGATGGTCACTTCTACTTAGGGACTGGCCTTGAATACCACCATGGATAATTCTTCCATATTGGGGACAGACTCAGTCCCCCTTCATGGAGGATGGATCCTCTTGCAAGATTCATTGTTCCTTTAATCTTGAAGTTATCTTAGTTGCCCTTATCTTGATGTCTTCAAACTTGAAGAGAGACAAAACAGCCAATCAAATTTAGGACGAGTATATCTGGTGCTACCAGTATTTAGGCAGATGACACCTAAATGATTCATATGCTTATGTGCAGAGGTAGTAAAATAGACAGCTACAAGCCCAAGTGAAGAGTCTGCTTTTAGCAAAAGCAGACTTTAAGTCCCTGTTACAGTAAGAGGAGGGCAAAGTGGAGGGCAGAGTTGGGGTGTTCTCTGAAAAATATAATTGGCATAAGAAATGAATATTATTTAGATTGCCAGGTTTCAGACTATTGAGCAGGATTAGTATATATTGTATACCTTCTCTTACACAGACCCCAAAGAATATGTACATTTGTATGCCAAACTTACCCATGAAATCTATCGATGAACCCCAAGGTCACAGAAATAAAAAAATGCTGAAGAAAGTTGTTTGGTAAAATGCTGACAAAAGCACACTAAGCTAATTAGACAACTAAGAATAGTTAAAGCTTAAAGTAGATGAACGGAGGATAAAGAAAATCTTTTTAATCTTATTTAGGTCTATAATCAAAGCCATGAATTGTTGACATCAAGAAACAGAGAAGTTAGACATTTCATTTGCTTTCTTCTAAGAGGCTCATTTCTACTCTTTTCTTTCATCTGGTACTTTCTTGAAAACTCAGTCCTGTCATTATACGTCCTTAATCAAGTATTCCTTCACCAGGGACTAATCATTATCAGGGTCATCCATCCATATATATGTTTAAGACTATGAGAGATTTTTCTGGCTTTGAATAATCCCTCACAAATCTATTGTAGGAAGCATTGAAAATGAAAGAAAGTGCTAACACAGTCTCCTAGCCATTCAGTTCATCCTAAATGTCCATGTTTCCTGCAGCCTGGGCACATACTTCTTTTGGCCAGGTAGGGGAAGGAGTCATAGAGACAGTCAACCAGTTTCTAGTGGGTAATTAGTGGCATGAAAACTTGGTGAAAGATTGTAGCATCACATCTTTTTATTTTAGCCTTGCATAATTATTTTAAAAGCAATGAAACATCTGTGTAACTATGAAACAGGAAGTCCATCCTTCATTAAGGGCAATATTAGAAATCCTCATAGAATTCTAGCTCTTTATAATTAAGAATAGAAATTAAAATTGGAGGATTGTTTCTGAGTTTACCTTTTGGGCAAGAATGTACTTTAGACAATTTTTATTATTAGTATAAAGTGAACTTCAAGCAGACTAATTAGTTTCAACTCGCATTTATTGAAAACAGCTATAATGAATTGCAATTTTGTTATTTTTCAGAAAGTTCTTCCAAGATGACTTTGGAAGGCATTTGGAAGCATAACAATGATATTGTTGAATAAATGAAAAGCACACATAATTGATATACTAATTGATTGTTCTGGAATACAATATAAAACATTTTCCTTTTAGAAAAAAAATTATTTTATTATCTCCCTATTCTTTCAGTTAATTATAACTTATCAGTAAGATATTGCTTAGTCCTAAATAAATTGAAAAACAAAAAAAATGAAAAACATATTTGGAGAATAAATAACATCTAGAGCTCAACGTGTTTGATAGATCTCTAAAAATAATTGACTCAACATTCTCAAATTTTCAAATTATTATTTATTTGTTTGCTTTGGTACTTTAACAAAATCTTTGAAGAGAATATTATATATCTACTTTTTAAAAAGTTGATTGTTCATAGTTAACAAATTTCTTGTCTCCACTTATAAATGGAAAAAAAAAATAATTATAAATATGCTAATTTCTAAAATTATAAAAATTATATTAAGAATATGCAACTTTTAAAAATAATCCCATCTACTGCTTATGGTATAACAAAAGGAAACCCTTAATTTTAATATATTAAATATGGAAAAAAATAATCATTATGCAACTTAATTAATTTCCAGATAATAAAACTTTTGAATATATAATATTGTCTCAAGTTAAATATAGTTATAGACAAATTAATTTTCCTTTGGTTCTAAAAATAATCTTTTGAAAATTCATTTATCAAATGATACTGTGAGAAACATACTAAACAGAACAAATATTAAAAATTATTTTTAAAAATGTTTTAAAATTCTCTAAAAATAGTCTTAAGGCCATAAATAAAACAAAGAAAGAGGATAGAGGAGAAGGGAAAATGGATAAGTAAAGGCAGGAACTTGCTGTGTACACATATGATTATACCACGAGAATTTCAGCTTTATGTATAAGGCACTAGTTTTAAGAAAGTAAATAAATAGAAGGAAGACTAGTAGAGAAAGGGAAATAGGGAGAGGAAGCAGGGAATGGAAAGAGAAAGTCCTGGGAGCTGAAATGGAGTAAATTATATTCCATTCATGTATGATTATGTCAAAATAAACTCCAGTATTATGTGTAATTATAACACACTAATAAAAACATTTAAAAATAAGCAAAGAAACACTATGAAAGAAGACCTATAAAAATCTCACAACAGTGATAAAATCTGTGGTACTTGGGGGTCAAAACCCACTTACTCACTGTTTTTCCTTCCCAGCTCATCATGATGGAAATTCCCTTTGGAGTAAATTATAATAGGGAACTCTCTCCCTTCAGCTTCAAGCATGGAGAGTCATCAGCATTTTCTGTACCTATCTTTTAAAGTAGACGCTATGTTCCAGGGAAGTGTGTTCAGGTCAAGGACAATCCTTTCCCCTGACCTGTGGAAACTTCACCCCTGGGACGTCAGGTCAAGAAACAGGCTCAGCTCATACTCACCTCAACTCATAAGAAGCAGGATCCACACTAGAAGAGAAAACCTAAGAAAGTCAGAGGATACTTTATTTTTCCAATATCCTGCTCATAAAGCAGAGGTGTCATTCTGAGAGACAGCAGCCACTGTCTCAAATATCAGTTCCAGAGCAGTGCTGAGAGGCATCGCTGAGGGTGAGTCAGTAAGAACCCAAATCTCTGCAGCTGTCTCCATGGAGACTAACTATTTCAAAAAAATAGGGGAAGTTCAAGCCTAAGTGGCTCTCCAAGAGTTTACATTTGGGTTGTAATTAATTATATACTCCCTTTGTGACAGCCACAAGCAAAGCCACAGGCATGATAGATGACCAAAGAAAACCATGCATGCAGTTAGGAAGAGTCATTCTGGGATCCCAACAAACGTCAAAGACTGTCTTTTTAAAATCTACCTCTTCATGGAGAACTAAATATAATTCTATCGAACTGTGGATCAATTTTTGTCCCAAGATGTGGTTAAAAGAGATAGAGGAATCAGTGGACAGACAACAGAACATGGCAGTTGGTGATGCCCGATGAAGTTGACAGCTTAAAGGAGAGATGCAAGAAAGAGAGCCAAAGGGAGCCTTCTTAAATTACTGTCATCCTACTGCTGCTGATGGGAGGAGCAAAGCTGTAGAAGTCACAAGGCAGAGAGACAGGCTTCACTAAAGCACTCTACCCAAGTTACTAAACATTCCATGAGGAAGCAGCACAACAAACCCTGAGCTGGGTCAGAGTGGGGCCACTATCTACTGTTACCACAATACATTATCTAAAATATTCACCTGTTGAAAAAATTATAAGATGAGAAAGGAAACAAGAAATTGAAATCCATACCATTTTTCAATTTATAATTGAAAAATAAGCAGGCAACAGAAATGCCTGTGACAGGGCCCTGGTCTTTGACATAAAAGAAAACAATTTCAAAGTAATCATGACAAATATGTTCAAAGAGCTAAAAGGAGACATACATTAAGAAAAAGAAAATGAGATGTCAATGTCTCACCACATGCAGAATATTAATAAAGAGACAGAAAATTATGATAAAGAACCAAATGGAAATTCTTGAGTTTAAAAGTATAATAATTAAAACGGAAAAATCCACTAGAGACTCAGTAGCAGATTTCAGTACTAGCAGAATCAGAACAATTAAAGATCAGTAAAGAGTAGGCAGCTCAAAGAACAGAGAGGAAAAAAGAAACTGGGACAGTGAGCAGAAGTTTGTGTCAGTCATACCCATAAGGAACACACACATAACCACATAACAGGAAGACCCGGACTGGGAGAGGTAAGTGGGTTGTACTCCTTTCTCCATGTAGTCCTAACAAATGGCCAAAACCTTAGAGGCCTTAAACAATATAAATTTATAATTTTACAGTTCTAGAGGTAAGTAAATCCAAAATTCATCTCTTGGGACTAAGTTGTCAGCAGAGCTGAAGTCGCTAAAGGAGAATCTGTTCTCTGCTGTGTCCGAGTTTCAGGGTTCTCATTTTGATGATCCTCTTATCCCTGGCTCATGCCCACAAGCCACCAATCACCCTGCTCAGACCTCTGCTTCCATCATTATAGCTTCTTCTCTGACTTTGTCTTCTCCCCTATACTTATAAGGACACAGTTGTTCACATTGGTGCCACTCAGAAAATCTAAGTTGATGAGAAAATCCAAGGTGATCATTCAACCCATGCAAAATCCTTAGTTTACTCGTATCTACAAAATACCTTTTGCCTTGGAAGGTCATTACTCTTCCTACAAAAGAAATAAACATATTTAAAGAAATGTCTGACTGTATTACAAATAAATTAAAATCATCAACTAAACCTCCATGAATTTGGAAAAAAAACCCAAAAATGTCATAAATGCAGAGATAAATAGGATATGGACTTCTGTAGACATTCATACCATCCTCTCAGTGCTCAATGAAGTAATTATGACCTATGGAGAACAAATTGGAATTCCCACAGTAGATTCCCAGATCATTAGTGTACTCCATATGGGCTTTATTTTATTTTTCTTCCTATCTGCATTGCCTTTTCTGTTCTCTTATGTTTATCTCCTGGGTTTATCCTTCAAATAAGCAAACGCCATCCAATTATTTTTCTTCACATCTGCCTTTTTAATAACCTCAAGCAAAACAGGAATCCACCAAACTAATATATCCACAGGGTGGGAAGTAAGTTTCAGTTTTATAGAGTAATATGTTAGCAAGGAACAAAGTATGTTGTTTAAGTTCAGAAGGAGGTAAAGAAGAATAAAGTATTCTAGGTAGAGAACTATGCAAGTATTGGTCATGTACAATGTTTTAAGGTAGCAGGGTGACAAAACATTTCAAGAGAAAAGTTTCTAGGCCATAAAATGCAGAATTAGTATATTAGGATATGATGTAAATACTAGAGATGGGAAATCACAGGCCTATGATAAGACTGATGTCAATGTACATTGTTTACTGGGCTAAAGACCAGGATAAATTGGAAAGTACTAAGGAGTAATGATACCAGGTCGCTTACATTGTTTCCAGAATATAATTGTGACTGATTTATGAAGAACAAACTTATCACTAACAAAGGCATTACTTGGAAATTTGTTGGGAGACTGTAAATGATCAAGTTGGAAAGATCATAAAGGCATAAATTGGGCCTACAGAACGAGTGCTTTACAGAAACAAAATTAGAAATGATCTGTAATTAATATTGAAGAATCAGGTGATTTAGGAGGAAATGTCAAGTATTACTCCTTATATTTGAGGTGAATTTCTGGTAGAATTGAGTTGACAATTATTGAAATAGTAAACTTGAATCTGTAAGTCAAAGAAGTATTGAAAACCATGATTAGATTTAGTAATTGAGAGATATTCATTACACGTCACATGGGATGCCTAACAGAGTTGAAGTTAGAAACTGGGAATTCAGAGTAGCCCAGGCTGGTTGTTTATTTAAATATTCAAATCATCTTATGATAGAATAAATGATGAAAGTTCTGAGAGTAGGTCAACTCATCTGGAGAGGAAATATTAGTATAAGGAAATGAAGCTAAGAACTGAGCCTTACACCTCTTCCATTTAATATTAGTGATAATGATAATTAATAATAATGTAGTGTCTGTTGTGAAAGATTGGCAGGGGGTGTGGCTAAAAATGTGGAGCAGTCAATGAGATAAGAATAGAAAACCTTGAAAGAATCACCTACTGATACAGTGATTTTTTTCTTGTCAGAAAGGAATCATTCTAAAGCTACTGACAAATCATTTAAAATAGTTGACTGCCTATTTAGCAATACAGATATAAGTAGAGACTTTTTCCAATACTGGTAGAAAATGAGAAAAAAAAAACCTGATTAAAATTGTTTTAAATAGAAAAATAAACATTGGAAATGGAAAGTTCTAACAATTCTTTGTCCAAATATGCTGGAAATTTGGGGCAAATAAACTACATATTTCTAATATTTTCTAACTCCAAGAAACCATGTGGTGTAGAAAAGCATTGTTATAACCCTTTTTTTACAGAAAAGGAGACTGAAACTTAGGTAAAGTAGGTTACTTAGTTTCGTTAAACAATATGACTATAGTTTCTACTACTCATTGAATATGGCTTTATTAGATATTTATAGATAATATCCATGAAGATTATAATTTTGTTGTGCTCCTTTATTCATATGACCTAACTTCAACCTTTCCTCTGATTTTCTATGACTTTCCTTAAATGCAAAACCTCCCACTCCCAAGATTGGTAAAATTTCAAAGGAGTATGAGGAAGTGTTTTTAATTGAAAATAGCTAGCTGTCTTGTACTGGTAGGTAATTAATGATTAATAACTCATTTATTCTCATATATATCATTTATGTGATTGTTGCTGTAGAGAATCCCTATTCATTATCTTATACAATTTTAAAACAAATTAATCCATGAAGTTTGTGTTTGCTCCTCTACTATGTAAAATGTCCAAAGGAATATTTTATATTTCTTTATGCATATGTGTACTGTTTATTGTTACAATCACCATGATACATTCATGAAATTGTTTTGAGGTTCTAAAATAAAGACAGTTCCTCTCAATAAGTCTTAAAGTGCATTTAGCAGAGCAATTAGCATTTTACCCAAAGTATGAAAACAAACAAACAAAAACAAGATTGTCCCTCATAAGCAGCTAGTGAATTGGAAGAATGGCCAGACACTGATGACAATGAGTCTGTTGATTATTCAGAGTTTTTGATTCATAGAAAACATCAAAATCCTTTCTGATTTTCAGTGTAACACTTTTCTACTTGGATATTTCTTCACTCATTCAACAAATGTGTACTGCACTCCTATGACACATACATTCTTTCATTCAATGAATCTGTATTAATCATTCAGCCTATGCCAAGTATTATACTGGGAATAAAGAAGAAAGCAATAAAAAGATAAACAGTCTACTTCCATGTTCAGGGAGGAAGAAGGATATTTAAAGAAGTGTTTAATTATAGTTATAGAACACAAAATAATGATGTTTAATACAATAAATGAAATCTAACCACATTAACAAGTTCTATTATTATTTTGTTGGTTTTAGATATATTATTCCAAATAATTCAGAAGAATTTTGTGTTAATAAAGAGACATCATGTGTCCACTGTTCAATGGACAGAGTGGCAAAATGCCAGAGGACATCTGTTTTCTCTCTGTAAAACTTTACCTCTTATTCAGGGCTGATTCACCAGCAGGTGTAAGATTGGGTATAATTTGATCTTAGATTTTTGTGCAATATCCTTTGTCACAGGTCCATTCTGAAGCATCTGTTTGCTTGTCTGCAAGCAATTTGGTATTTGTCAAAAGCATTAGGAGCAGTTGACACTAATCATGTGTTGCCTGGTAAAATGTCTTTGAATTTATTGGAGGCCTGGCTCAGTTCATTTCTTCATTTTTATTTTAAGTACACAGATGAATCACACAAGAAGGTCAAGGTCACTGTAGGGAATTTATCACATTAACTAAATCTTTCCTTTTGAACTTTAAGGGGATAAGTGGATTTATATAAATATACATTCAACAGTTGACTTAATGGCTGCAAAGCATTCCATATATTACACTGAATAAGTACTTAATCCTGAAGCCAGAATTATGAGATTACACAATGCCTCTATCATTCAGTATTTATGATCTGGAGATTAGTAATCGCATCTACTTATCAGATAGCAGGGATAAAATCCTGTAAATGATATGTACAAATCACCTCTATGACTGTCATTTTTCTTCTATAATTTTTACTTCACAAACAGCAGTTTAATGTCATAACCTCTTTTTGAGTAGACATTGTCAATCCCGAGTGGTATTTGTTCTTTTCCCTGGTTTCTGCCTTAAAAATTCTTGGGCCAATGAGACTTACTTTAAAAAAATAATTACCATTTTCATTTTGAAAAATGAAAAATTGTCTTCCTGACTTCTGTTATTGCTGATTCTGAAGGCTGTACCACAGTAACTTAGTGGGAAATGATGTTTGTTATCTGCCATTTGCCCCTTAAATAGATTACCTTTTTAAGATATCAAAATTTACAAGTCTTAAATAATATTTTTCCGATAAATATATATATTTTTATTCTTTTTTTCCCCCATAGAAGTAGAATGCACATCTGGTATTAATTTTTCTCTGGAATTCTCCTATATCTTCAAGGAGGTTCATCTGACTCTTACATTGATTGTGCCTTTTGCATAAATCCTTCTTTCTCTACAAGGTGTAGACCTAACATTGCGTTCACATAGTATTTGCTTTTCTTCTTCTACATTTTCTTTCTCTTCTTTCCAAAACATTCATTTCTGTGACCTTCTGCTCTTGATTTTGTCTAGAATGTTCTTTCATAATGACCAAAGTGGACTGCATGATTTTAGAACCATGTGATTGCATTCAACACTTAAATTTAAGGAGAAACATGCTGAAGTAAGACAAATGTCTATATTTAAATATAAAAAAAAACTAAATTTAAAGTAAAAATTTGAGCTTTCAAGAAATTGCAAGGTAACCTCAGCACACTAAAACAAAACACAGTTTGAATCATTTAGCACACAAGGAAGACAGTTGGAACTGAGCCCTTTTATTAAACCAGGCTAAGGTTCTACCCTTCATCTATAGTTCCTCTTTTCTATAAAAATGAAAAAAGATAATATGTTTATATTTATTTACTTATTATGTAAAAAATTCTATAGAAAAAAATTTGCACTGACAAAAGAAGACAGCAAGGAATGTTGCCTGCCCCAGCCTGGGCTCTGGGTGGGACTTTCTGTTTCTGAGAAAATATTTGCAAGCATTTCTCATTTCTGCTCCTGTTGGGCACCTGAGCTGTCTTCTTCCTCCAGGCTGCACTGTCTCTTCTTCCTGCCTTGTTTCTGAACACTTCCGTTTGTCTCATGTCACATGTACCTGCAATTTGGAGTTTCTGTTGTTATTATCACCTGCCAATCTGTAAAGGTTTTATTCTTTTTATCCTTCTGAATGTATTCCAGTAGGAAAGGTGGGGAGAATCAGAACTAAAGTTACTCATATGTACTTACTAGAAGAGCAAGACCTTTACCAGATGATTGCCCACAATGTTGTATTGCTAGAAAGCAAATTCCTCTCAAATGTTATTTGTGTGTTTTTTTTCCCCCTGCAGCTTTAACACTGTCTTCTTTTTGAATATGATTTCACCTTTTATTTTCTGGCTCCCTATTTGAAAAACAGACCAACACCTTGGACTCAAGACATGTGCAGAGGCCAAGGACCCATTTGTCAAAGAAAAGATTCTGATAATTAAATACTTAAAAGTTTTCAAAAGGGTACTGAGGGTACTGCTTGTACTCTCTAAGAACACTCATGCCAGAGGCTCCTCATTAGATTTATTGATAAGGATCTTAGTATGACACTTACCCATGTTCCCTAAACTTTTCAATTCAGGTAACAATAATGGTGGCTGTATAGCTGTGACTTGATGCTACTGACCAGTGTCTAGCACGTATATGTGTATTAGGAGTCTACTGGAAGTTATGTAATAATTCTAGAGAAACTTTAATGTAGAAAAATAATCTGGAGTCAACAAGGTGATTCTATGATATTAATGTCTAAATGGTTATAATTGTTAGTATACAAAAAGTATTTTGGGTAAGTGATGAAAGATCATGCTTTAGAACTTTCAGTGTCTAGAGATCATTTTCATTTTTGTGAACAGTCTACAAAGAAGGAAATACATCTTTTGAAATAATTTTGAGGTTACGGAGAGGCAGTCTCAACAACAACAACAACAAACACTTTTTGTAGTTAAACTTAAAATAATAATAATATTACATATTAAGCCAGGCATGGTATCACATGCCTATAATCCCAGAGGCTAGGGAGGCTGAGACAGGAGGAATGCTATTTCAAAGTCAACCTCAGCAACTTATCAAGGACCTAAAAAAAACTTAAATAAAAAATAAAAAGGGCTAGGGTGTGTCTCAGTGTTTAAATCCATTGCATTCAATTCCTGTTACTACTATTACTACTACTAATAATAATACATACTAAAAAGAAAGCAATTTAAAATATAAATATATAAATTATTCTATTTGATGTACATTTCCTAGTTATTCAGAGACTGGCAAGTTCACTACCTCATGGATTTGCATCACAGTGAGAACAGAATGTGTTAAAAAGAATGAGGTAGTGATAATGCTAATTACCATGTACATCATATACTTCAAAATTATTTTATGAGATTTGAGAGCATTTTCAATTTCCAGTAGTAAAAATTCTATTTATTATTTTTCTTCTTTGTTTTTTATGTTTATTAATTTAGTGGTACATTTTTCAATTGCAAAAATGAGTTAAATCTGATTTTATTTGAGAACACATTGTACAAGAAATTTTATTTCTTTCTTATATCAAAAGTAGTTCTTTATTATTTTGAAAGACTTTTTTTTCTTTTTCTTTTTCTAAGATTAGCTTTAGCTGTTCAAGTCTTGCTTCTTAAATTTATTTGCTAGGTAGAACTATCTTATCTCTTTTATAGCTAATTCAAGATAAGCAGAGAACCAATTTCCTGAGGTTTTCCCTGGAAAAACTCTAACATGGACCATGAAAAATATGTCTAATTTTATATTATAGTTCCAGTTTGAGAAAGAAAGAGCTGTATGCAACCAACACTTGCAACATTTTTAGCATAGTCACATGCAATCATGGAAATGTATTCATAATGATTTCTTCATTGTCAAGGGACACAATATGTACATCATGAAAAGTATGATTGCCTTCTAGAAGCAGGAAAAGCCAAGTTTCATGTTTGCTTATTCTAGCCATATATCCACATGAAAAAAAATGCAGATCTGAGGTTTGATATGTCTAAAAATACAATAATTATAGGAAAACTTAAAAAGAACTTAGTGGGTGGCTATTCAAAGTGACCTACTTGCTATTTTGCAGATGACAGAATTAGTCCCATAAACCTGTAAATTATAAACCTATCATGAAAGCAAGTTTCTATCTCCAACTGCTGTTCAGTTTAGGCATAGATTTAGATGTAATGTATATAATATAAAAACAGTCTTTCATATTTACATGTTCTCCATCTATGAATCCAAGAAAATATAGGCCAAAACCATTTTTTTAAAAATAATATCTCTACTAAACATGCACACTCTTGGTTTTTGCTCATTATTCCATAAAAAATATAGAATAACAATAATGTACTGTTAATTTACATTAGGTTTTACAAGTAATCTAGAGATAAAGAAGACAGAAGGATATGTTTTGGCTATATGCAAATATCATGCTATTTTATTTAAAAGATTTGTGCTTGAATGGATTTTGCTATCCCTGGGGAAGTCCTTGAAATCATTGCCTCCAGATTCCAGTGGATGATTATAGACAAATGAGCTGGTGAATTTGTGCTCAAGTGAATAGTACATAGAGGTTCAAAAAGAAAAAAAGTGATGAAGAGTCAGATTTGCCTGCTAAGAATAAAGCAGGTCTCTGTTAAAGTTACTATTATTACTAATTTGAATTGATTTTTAGTATTTTGATCACTAAATTAGTATATATTTGTTAAATTAGTATATATTTATTTTCCCTTAGGAAGCCTAGGAGAAGAAATTTAGTTTTTAAACATGAAGAGTTATTTAATCTTTGGTATATCATATACATTTATATGAACATATATAAACATGAATGTAAAATAGGGATGACAATATTTCCCAACATATTGTGGATATACTCATGTTCAAATATTCTTTTCAGTGTACTACTAATAATTTATATTTTAGATAAACACTGTTTACTTTAGAAATTTCCTAAAACCAAGATTTTAAATATTCCAAATACTTTTCTTGGGTTGCATATGGTAATGCTCATCTGTAATCTTGGTGACTTGGGAGGTTGAGGAAGGAGGATTCCAAGTTTGAAATCAGCCTCAGCATTTTAGTGAGACCCCAAGCAACTTAGTGATACCTTTTCTCCAAATAAAAATAAAAAGGACTGGGGATAAGTTCAGTGGTAAAGTACCCTGGGCTCAATTCCCAATATTTAAAAGAAACCAAAGCAAAAACAAACAAACAAAATAAAAATACAAGAAAATATAAATAAACATAAAACATTTTTTTTGTGTTAGGTTACATGATAGTAATCATATATTTACCATTGTTATGAGAAGGAAAATTCCTACATATACAACAACTGGGACAAAGAATCTTTTTTCTGCTGCTTCAGGTAAACTTTCAATTTAAATCAAGGAATCCAGAAGTATCAAACTGTTATACACTTGGAGTACTAGCTTGGAATTGATGATTTCTTCCTGCACCTGTTATTTTTGGAACTTTGTTTCAATTTTTGAAAATTGGATTAGGCAAACATCTTTTGATATTCACAGGTCTGCTTTAAAATTTCTAGTCTAATATATTTTCCCCAGCATTGGGTGTTACTTCATCATTTTCATCTTTGATCTATAATTCTCTTTATTAGTAAGTGTATTAAACTACATATGGACACATGAAATAAATGATCAATTTGTAATGACTTTCATATTTTGATTCAACATGCTGTTGTATACTGTACATCTTAAAATATTTACATGATTAAAAGCAAAGTTTTCTTTTAGGTCATGTGAAAGAAATCTGCCCTGCACTACAGGGTATGCACACACACACATTTTTGTGTGTGTGCTAATTCTTTCATATTTTTGTCCTGTTTTATTTAATGTGTTTGTTGTTGAGGAATCAGTTGCTATTTTATTTTTATCTAGAACAGAAAACCAACTCACATATCATTTGAAAAATGTTCCACCTTTCACGCAACTTCAAACAACCTAATTTTATGTACAAATGAATAACTGATAAACAGAGTCAAACACATATGCACATATTTTAAGAAGTTACAATGTTTGAAAACTTACATGTGTATTTTTTACAGTATAGTACAGCTTAACATATTTTTAAAATCTAGATTGTAGAAATCCATCCTCTTATTCATTTTTTATAATTCTCTTGACAAATTGATGGGTTTTTTTTCTCATATGAACTTTTATATCTTTTGGCTTGTTTGGAGTAACGTTAAAAGTTTTACTAGAACATGTTGAATTTAGAAATTAATGCATGAAGATTCATATCTCATGGAAGTTTCCTACCTATGTTAATTTATTACAATTGCTTTTACAAATCAGATGCTATGAATTAACTTCACATGACTGTAAAATCATTTGAGATTCATAAAGATGATCTATTTTTTGCTCTTTCATCTATTGATATAGTGACAAATATTACTAATATTTTCTAATGTTTATATATGTATGTATATGTATGCATTATAACATGCAATACATTGGCAAAATTACATATAAATTTCTTGGTAGCATCAGCCATCTTAAAAGAAATAACTGGGCTTGAGATGTTGCTCAGTGTAGAGCACTTGCCCAGCTGTGCAAGGGACTGGATTTGATCTCCCCAGAATCACAAGGAAAAGAGAGAGAAGAAAACAAACAAACAAACAACAACAAAAAAAAAAACAAAAACAAAACAAATAAAAAAACACTTAATGATCTATTTATCTCTGACACCTTTCAGGTTTCAGTCTTTATTCTCTGTAGGAGTTGTCTGAATGAGACCCTCAGCCCCACAACTCTAGAAATAACCCTCATGATCTTTTGAATAATGCCATGTATTTTAGAACCCAGAAGTTAATTTTATGTCCTCATTGTAACCATGTGGCAGCATCCTAAGGTAAATTAAGTCTCTATTGTACCTCAGTTACCTAATTTGACATCAACCCCATTGACTTTTCATTATTTTCTCTCATTTGTTCCCCTTATCATATAGAATTCTAATTATTGAAATGCTGCAGTTTTCTGCTCTTACTCTTCTCTTCTGTCTTCAATGATCATATCTGGTCTCAGAGTTTCATATCCCAATATCTTTCTCATCTGTTTTTGTAAACCCTGATCTGCATGAAGTTTCAGATATGCAAATTGTCACATGTTGGTTTCATGATACCATTGAGAGCTATCTTAATATATGTTTTATTTGGGTATGTTTTAAATCTCTGTTTTTAATATTGACCTCTTAATCTTCTCATGCTATATTTAGCATCTTTGATATTGAGAATATATTAATTTAAATAAGTTGAAATTTGTTGTCATCTTTTTTTTCTATGTTCTAAGTAATAAATGTAGTATGGGACTGGTCTGTCACACACTATCAGTTTTACTACATTAGTATGAGTCCTTAATATAATAAATAATTCACCAGAAAATATGAGCATGTAAAAAAGAGAAAATAAGAAAATAGTTCCTATTATAGGAAAAAAGATTTCTTTTTCCCAAAACTTCTGATTTCAAATGAAAAAAAAATTAAGTATTGAATAGATTAGTCTACTTATATCACTTTTCTCATCTAAATTTGTGGTTGATTTACAAGAGACATGACTAGAGAGACATTCCTGGGAAAATTGCAAAGGGTCTTATGAGTAATGCCATAGAAATATGTTATTACTCTGAAGAAATTAGAAAGTCACTGAATGTTATTAAGCATGTGGATAATACAGCAGATTTCCATTTTATAGACCATCTCCCTGACATTGGAAATCATTTCAGTAAGGTTAGAACTGCTCTGAATGCTGGAATAGGGCAGGAAATAAGAGTTCTAATTTCACAAATGTTAATATAAACTATTTAGTAAAAGTAACTAATCTAAGGTCTTTGATTTTTGTATGTATGTATTTTGCTACAGGAAATTAAACCCAGGGACTCTTTAGCACAGCTACATCCCCAGGCCTTTTTATTTTTTGAGACAGGGTCACATAAGTTGCTGAGGTTGACCTGGAACTTGCAATCCTCCTGCCTCAGCCTCCCTAATGATTGGAATTGCAGGTTTGTGCTTCTGTCTCCAGCTACTCTAGGTTCTTTATGAATACTATTAATTTAGTCTATTAGTATCAGAGATATTATTGTTATCATTATTATTATTCCCTTTTTCTGAATGAGGAAAAAGAGTCACAGACACTCAAGTCCTGTTTCCCAAACCAAGTAAGTATAGAATAATAATTAGAAAATATAAACCCAACCAATTCATTCTAGTGACCTCAGTTTAATGGTTACCAATTACATGTCCTCATTTATGGAAAGAGAAGTAAGTGAAGTTTTAAGGAATAGGTGCTTGAGTGGGAAATGTTTAATCATTCACACATATTAATTGAACAATGTTTCCATTTCACAATAGTTTAGAATTACAAGCCTGTGCTTCTAGGAAGATAGTGGAGCAAACCATCAAAACAATAAAACTTAATAGAGATGCATTAGAATTTTCAATCATGCATCTCAAGTTATTTGAGATGGAAGTGTCCATCAGATTATTGGGTAGACTACTGTACTCTTGAAGCAGACCCTCAACCAAAAAAACCTTGCCATAATTAAGCTTCTCCTCTTATCAGATCAGCAGGATGTTTGCAGAGGTTATTGTGGTTGGTAGTTTCCTTTTTCTTGTAAATGCCAGGTTTGCACACAAAAGGTCTGACAGAGAATGTATAAACTTGTTGTACAAAAGATATTATCCCTGTTTTCTTGGTAAAAACTTATAAGACCCTGTCTGACTTAAAAAAGCACTTTCTGAGAACTCAAAGAAATAAAAAAATATATAGATCTTTATGTAAGCCTCCAAACCCTTCCTCCCACTAGGTATACAGTTTAAAGAATTTCCAAAATCTTTGTTCAAGGAAGAATTTTAGGCAGGAGCCACCTCTGAACCCTGCAGTCCATAAACCTGCTTCCTGAAAATTCTTTTGGTATCCAACCTTTGGTGCCTACTTCACTCTTAGGAACGAAGTTTGCTCCGATGATTTACTTTAGGGATATATTATCATGGGAAGTAAGAGTAGATGTTCTGAATACAGATGAATTTTCCTTGAAGAAATATTTATACTTTTAAGTAAACAAACAAAAATAAGGGGAATTGTATGGATACTAATTCATTAGGTAGAACATTACGAAATAGACTGAAGATGTTGATAAATGACATAAGATAGTCCAATGATGGGAATGAAGGAATATTGTTATAGTTTATACAGTGGCATTCTGAGAACTAAAAAGTATATATTAGAAATGGCACGTAGTGGAGATATCCTGGATGACATTATCAAGACAATTTCAAAGGTATTTCTAACGAAAGCTAAAGCAACAAGTAATTAGTATTAGAAAAATGATACTGAGCATGAAAAACCATTTTAAATGTTCTTTCCAGGATCATGTTGTTATGATTTAGGTCCCCTAAATGTTCAAGTGTTGAAGACTTGGTTCATAAAGCAGAGGTAGGAATTTGGGGGAGTGGTTGGATCACAAAGGCTCTAACTTCATTATAGGATTCATTCATTGATGAATTCATATCTGAAGGGACTATTGGGATATGGTGGAAACTGTAAGAGGTAGAACTTATTTTAAGGGAGTGGGTCCTTGGGGACATGGCATTGGGGACATCTTGTCCCCTGATCATTGTGAGCTGTCCTGAGGTAAGTCTTTCTGCTCTACCATGCCCTCTCTGCTATGAAGTTTTGCCTTACCACAGCTCATAGCAATGGAGTCAACCACCCATGGACTGAAACCTCTGAAACTGTGAATCAAAATAAATCTTTCCTCCCTTAAGTTGATTTTTCTCAGGTATTTTTAACACATTTTTTAAAATTAACAAATTATGGAAATAGAATCAAGAAAAAGATACCAAGTTTGATTAAATATGTGTTCTGTTTTAAAAGAAAGTAAAACTGTTAAAAGTAGGTTTTTTTTTTTTTTGGTTAATCTTATGAGCAGGATCCACTGGTATTTCATGAAACCATTTATATAGTCATCTTCTGCCTCTTTGAGTAGATATACTGATGTTTGTAGTGCATTTCTCAAATTTCTATTACACTAGATTTTTAACTACCCCAAATCCATTTACAATGGTATTCATGCACATGCACACACAATTATATGTAAACACACAATACAACAACAACAACAAAAGATGAAAGCTCTCATGCATTATTTCACATATGAACTTATATACCCTTCTTATGATGAAATTCGTTGATTCATTTATTCAATACATATTTATGATATTCACAGTGTGCTTTCACTTTTCTTATCATCAAGAGAATAGTTGTTGGTATGAAACCACAATCTCTTAGCTTTTCATTCTAATGGGAGAGTAGTAAATAAATAAAGAATAAAAATAACAGGATAAACAATACTTAGATATAGATTAAGTGTTTTTATGTGCTTTGAAAAAAAATAAGTAGATCATAGGAAACAGAATAGTGGGTATTTTTTTGAGAGTTTAAGAGTACATGGCCATACAAATTAAAGCTGGCAAGTTTCATCAAGGGCAGGACTGGGGGTGCCCAGGGCCATATCCAGGGTGAGTACAACCAGAGTATGTGGGAGCACTTAAGCTGGAAATATAGCCAGGGACCACTCTGCAGATCTTCACAGCCAATGGAAATAATTCAATTTATTGTATTTGGAGTAGAATGCAAAAATAATGAATCAGGTTAAAGAAGGACTAATTCATATCTTATTTTATTTGGTGGATCATACTAATGTATGTTGGATGTTCGAATATGCGAGGTATGGTTTTGCATTCCTGCAAATGAGAATCCTAATAAGGAATATTTGCAGAGCAAATAACAATTTAAAATTTGGTTTACTTTTTATTATCTTATGGAGTTGCATTAATTTAAGTGGAAATATGAAACTCTCCTAATTCATATATGTACCACCTTATTGTCACTTCAGTTATTTAAATCATCCAAGTATGAGATTAAGGTCAACTTCTAACAAAATTAGAGTCATCCACAGCACAATCTGAGCTCAGACAGTTCTTTGAATACTGTCATTGGAAATGAGTTTTTAAAAGAAGAATGTTAAAGAAGTAAGAAGAGTTATTTGGCTATTTTTTTAATCCTTTTAAGACTCTGTTTCAGCTGATAAACAGCTTCAATCTTATAAGATAATGTTGAATTTAACAGGATAAAAATCCTCTCAAAGACTCCAAAATCTTGAAAAGATTTAAAAAAAAAATTTCCTTTTATTGTGACTACATTCGAGTACAGAATTGCTTAGTAATAACATCTGATCTCACTATAAAATTTTTTCTTTCTTTTTTTTTGACTTGTGATTGATACCTTTACAAATCATTTTATGATACACATAGAGTATGACTGGCAATATAAAAATAAATAGCACTACATTATGGGCAATTTTCCTCTTGTTGTACTATATGGAGCATCTAAGATATTCTAATGAATAGCAGATGAGGTTTGTCTAATAGCAAATAGGTAAGTGCATATTACCACCTTGAACCAGGTGTATAACCACTATTAATCATAATGTGAATTATGTCTTCAATGCAAATTTAGAAACATATCAACCAAACACTGCAAAATAATATGAAACAGAAATTAGAATTCGATGAGCAAACTATTTTGGGTATTGCAAAAGCAAAGACAATGGACTCTAAAGATAATTATTTCAAGCTGATTTTTTTTCTTCTTAAGTTAAAATATCCCTTTAACTCTTTGTTAAATGATTAGAGTAAGGATTGTGTGTGTGTCTATGTGTGTGTGTGTGTGTGTGTGTGTGTGTGTGTGTGTGTGTGTGTGGTGAGGTGTGTATGTGGGTGAGTGCTCTAAACAGCAGAAGTTAGAACTGAATTATTTTCTTTAAAAACAGCAGAAACCACATAAATAATTTATGCTTTTTTTCCATTCATCTCCAATATACCATTCATGTAAATAGCTTTGAACAGATTTGGGGCTTAACAGATGCTGTAACCCACTTCAACTTCTCAGAAACATGTAAGTACACTTTTTTTTTCCTTTTCACTAAAATCATCTGATGTACTTTTCACATCATAGACAATTCTTACTGATGGGATGTGGAAATGCCTGCTTGCACCAATTTATTTTCTCCAATAGCTTACTATATCACCTGAAATTCTCTTCATTAAAATCTCTTCTTTGATCAAAGCATTGTGCCGCTAGAAGCTCCTTTAAAGTAAGGCTAATGCAAAACCTTAATTCATTATTTAATGTTACATAGTATTGCATATCAAAATGAGAAGCCAAATTAAGACACACCCCCAAGGCAATGGAACTCAAAATAATGACATTGTGAAAGACAAGGAGAAGACTTGGATCTTGAAGGGGAATCGGAGGAAGGCAAGAAGTGAAGATTTGAAAGACATGACAATCACCTTGACAACAAAGGACTAATATTTTTGTTCCTATATTTCCTTTCCAGGCAAAATATAGTTACTCTGATTATATAAAGCATTTAGTGAATACAATGTATATGTGTGTGTTTCAGAAAAATTAATTGGGCCCTAACGTGCCCCAAAATACAAGTCCACAAGGACATGACAAACAAGTCTTTAGTCATATCTACCTACAAATAAATCTTTGACTCTGTAAAACTTGCTGCATTCTATAGTTAGCCTGCTAAGAGCTACAGTTATCACCAGAGTGGAACATTTCAATATTATATGTAGTCATCAAGGACAGATTCACCTGACTCCCTTATGTTCCAACAATTTCTTTGTTCTTTTCCTTAGCCATCACCCTTTCTGAAACCTGCTTTAGGAATATTCTTTAAATTATCTAACCCCTTTCTTTTAAGAGAATTTACTACTTTGTCAGTACCAATCAAAATTCTTGAAGACTTCTGATGCTAAACCACACTGTGTGGTTCTTGCTCTTAAAACTTGCTTGAAATCTGTTAAGACCCTGGATCACTTGTTTCATTTTTCCTGAAATTCATGTCTTCTGAGTTTCAACCCCAATCACCTTAAAACTCTCTTTGTTTTTTAACAAATTTGTCCATTTCTCTTAAGGGTCAGTGTTGTACGTGTGGAGACAAAACTTGCCCATCTTGTATTGCTCTACCTTTTCTATTTGAAGAGGTGATGTTTGGGAAAACAAATATTTGTTCTTTACCCCTTAGTAGGAGACAATTAACTGCTGAATTTAGGGTGCCATCAAAGTCTTCAAAATGGCGTTCTGGACTCCTGAGCACAGAGCACACATGGAAACATCTCGGGGCAAAGATTGTTTCAGAAAAGAGCTATGGAATCTCACCCACATTGATGTTTTAGGGTGGAATTTTCTGTTGTATGGGGGCTGTTGTTTCCAGTAAAAATTTATCAATATGCTGATCTCTACCCACCAGACTCCAGCTACATGCATCCCCAAATTGAGATACCCTAAGTTATCTCCCTTTGTTTTCAAACATCTTCTAGAGTAGGGACAAAATGATCTATGTCTAGAACCAGGGCTTTAGAAAAATCTATCTCTTGGTGCTCATCTGCATATGAACTCTTTTCTCTAACAGATCTTCCTGTGAATCTGCAGTATTAACAAAACTTTCCTTAACAAGACAGCAGAAATCCACAGTTGACTGCCTCATGATTCAAACATTTCTGATTATTCTGAAGCTTAGAATTAGAAAGCACACATTTGGATCTGTTGTTGTGCGTTCTAAACTGTAATATGGGCGGCAGGAATAATAGCAGTTTTTATTAAATGAATATACATTTCCATTTTGTCATGAGAAGGAAAACATCAAAAGGAGAAAGAAAGGTAGGGGAAGAAGAAAGGAGGGAGGCCGAGGGGAATGAGGAAAGAAGAAAAAGCATTGTTCCTCTGATTAAAAAATAAAACAAAATCAGAAATACTGGTGTTAATTATACTGGAGTTAGTGGCATGTTGTTTTTTAAAGAAAATGAAATAAGTATTGACAAGAAGCTATACATAATCTGATAGTCATCTTAAATTATATATCAGAAGTGATTTTTTAAAAAACTACAAACATTTTTAAGAATTTTTAAAATAATTTTATCTTAAAGAAAAAATCGAAGACCATTGTCTTCATGATTTAGGATCTTGTAAATTAGCAATCTCACTTCTTTAGAATATGCTGAAAATAAACATAAGATTAAAAATAATCTTTGTGCACTCAAATTAGATGGCACAAGTTATAAATTTCATTTAACGCATAGTTTATGTACTTTATCCACAGGAAATGTCCCTGTTCCAGGAACATTTGTTATTACATTTTATGATTATGATTATATTATACAAAATACTCACAAATATCATATCTGCCTGGATTTGAAATTGAACTCTCTGAATCCATTGAGTAGGATATGTTAAATTTGAATATCATATTTAGAGATGGATAAGAAAACTTTCTTAAGAGTCAATTTCTCAAGAGTGTCTTTTTCAAAATGGTGAAGGTCATACAGCATTGTCCGTAATATACTTGTTATGGTTTGGATGTGAAGTGTTCCCCAAAAAGCTCACATGAGAGACAGTGCAAGAAGGTTCAGAGGAGAAATGATTGGGTTGTAATGGTCTTAACTCAGTCAGAGATTTAATCCCCTGATAGGAATTAACTGAGTGGTAATTGAAGCTGTAGGTAATTGAAGTCATGGCTTCAGAAGGTGGTAACTGGGGCTTGGTTTAGGTATATAATGGCCAGCTGGAGCCTCCCCCCCCCCCCTCTCTCTCTCTCTCTCTCTCTCTCTCTCTCTCTCTCTCTCTCTCCCCCCCCCCTCCTTCCTCATTATCATGATGTGAGCTGCTTCCCTCCACCACCCTCTCCCTCTGTGATGTCCAGCCTCACCTGACCTGGAGCCCTGGATGGAGCTGTCCTTTTTATGGACTAAGACCTCCAAAACCGTGAGCCCTTAAATAAATTTTTCCTCCTCTAAAATTATGGGTTGGTTCCTTTAGAAACTGCCATTAAAAAAAAAAAAAAAAGACTGACTAAAACAACAGTCAACAGTAGTTTTGAACTGCTCTCAAAATGCTACAAATAAAGCTGAGTTATATTTTTCGGACTTCCAAAGGACCAGGAATTACTAATGAAACATGATTTTAATGGCTTTGTTACACATCAAAAGCATCTTTTGTTTTGTTTTGTTTTTTTAACATATAAAATCATCCTTAAGTGAGCCTGTATTTTTGGAACCTTTAAGAAATGGCAAGGAAAATCAGAGCAAAGGAAACTCTTATTACAAAAATGTGGTTTGTAGCACATGCATATTTTTTAATACTATCATGTATTTAACTACAATGTAAAGAAGAAAAATATGGAAGGTCCTGGTGGCTGAGAATGGCTACCAGAATTTAGAATTGAGTGAAGAGAATGTATCAGTCTCTAATTCTTTAAAATTTAAATTTTCTGGGGGCAGGGTGTTGGTTCAGTGGTAGAGCACTTGCGTAGCATGTGTGAGGCACTGGGTTCGATTCTCAGCACCACATGTAAATAAATAAAATAAAGGTCCATTGAGAGCTATTTTTTTAAATTTAAATTTTCTTTTACAAATGTGACTTTTTCAAGTAATAGGATGCCATTATCTCCTCATGATGGTGAAAGAGAAGGATTCCTTTTGGTATAATTAAAACAAAACCACGTATTTCCTCCCTCTCTCTCTCTCTCTCTCTCTCTCTCTCTCTCTCTCTCTCTCTCTCTTTTTCTGTCTCTCTCTCAAGGCTGTCAGTTTTACTTTTATCAAGTATGAATGCTTAGTTTGGACATGTTCCTTAAAGTAGCCTACTGTGTGGGAAATCCATCAACAGATATCATCAATTAAATAGTATACATACTTTAAATAAAGAATATATGTACTATGATTAAAATATTAACAGTTATAGGTGATGATATTTTGGATACTGAAGGGCAAAAAGCAATTTCACTGTTAAGTTTATCATAAAAAATATAATAAGCATTGCTGAGTTTTGTAAAAGAGATTTTTGGTCTACATTAATGTAGTAACTTATTTTTAGAAACTCTAATGTTAAAATGGAAATTTCCATTATTTCATCTCCAGTATTCCATTTTCTTATAATATGAAACACATACAAAAAGGTAGTAGTAATTAAATGTAGCATTTTTAGGGAAACTATACATTTAGGATATCAAAAATTTTAGAGGTTTTTTTTTTTTTTGTAATTTCTTACCTTCATTTTTTTTTTCCTAAAACAAGGACAGAAGAATTTATGTGTGTGCATATATGGTTTAGAAATGAGTTTTCCCTCAAAAGCTCATGTGTGAGATGCAAGAACATTAAGAGTTGAAATGATTTGGGTTACGAGGTTTTTATAACCTAATTAGTGAATTAATCCCCTGGCAGGGATTAAATGAATGGTAATTGAAGACAGGTAAAGTGTGGCTGGGGGAAGTGAGCATTGAGTGTGTGACATGGGGGTATTTATTCTGTATCTGGGAAGTGGAATCTCTCTCTGCTTTCTGGTCATGTGAGATGCTTTTCTCCACCATGCTCTTTCACCATGATGCTCTGCTCTGAGGAATGGAGCCAGCTGTCTTTGGAGCCAGAATGGAGCCAGACCTCTGAAACTGAGCCCCCAAATAAACTTTGCTTCCTCTAAAATTGTTCTTGTCAGACCTATGAGTCACATCGGTTAAAAAGTTTACTAAAACAATCTACATATATTAGATCTTAAGCTCTTAAAAATACCTTCGTCATGACAAATGTTACTAGATCATGCTCCTTTTCTCAACTAAAATGGTTACTTTATGTGAAATCAGGCTTTGAGAGTAGTATTCCCTTTTGTTCTGTCAAAAGCAAAGCTTTCACATTAATTAAAGACAGAAATAATATTCTATAGTTCCTCTATTTGATAGAATTTGCTGTTAATCATAATTTGGGGATTTTCTGATACCAGGAGCTGAATAATTTTGACTGCTAGACCACTATGAAAGGATAGCAGACATTTCCTAAAACTGAATCCGTGCAAGATACTGATGCTAGTTATACAAGATTATAACTCATATTTTCCACAAAAACCAAAGCACTGACCCTCTTGGGAACTGCAGGTCTTCCAGTTTGAACATTTGGATCTGACTGTGCTGAGAATTTAATAATGCATCTGACCTGTATTTGCTTTCAAGTGGTTTTAAATCTCACTAATAAATAAAAATGGTAATTTCCATGGCCAGATCTTGGTTGCAGGTTGTAAAAATTATGGCAAATAGTGGGAATTCTCTCTCTCTCTCTTCTTCACACACACACACACACACACACACACACACACACACACACACACTACTCTTAACTTATAGGAAAGAAAAGAATTGGGTGGAAAAAAGAAGGCATTTTGGAAAAGACAAATTTGATCTGAAATAGAGATGGGTAGAGAAACTCTTAATGGAAAACAGGAAAAGAGGTAAATTTCTCACCAGGTAATTGCATGAAAAAAAAGAAAAGTGCAAAGAAGAAATCACCACCATATACATCAAAGAGGAAATAAGTCAAAAAAAGTGTTTGCTAAAATGTATATTAAAACAATGCTACCACAGAGGCAAAAATATCAAGGACAAAACTAAATGATATATATTATGCAATTAGGAACAAGTTATTAACATCTGTTTATGTGTTATATTTATTAAAAAGTCATGTATTACTTATAACTTTTGTGTTCAATTATGAGAAACTCTTATTAGATATCAAATTTAATTTGTGTATGAATACACAGAAATATTCATGTGGCATACATAATTTAACACACTCAAGTTTAAAGCAGCTTATCATTAGTACTTGAAATTGTCTCCTATCCTCCTAATGCTTATTTCTTACTGGTTAGGCTAAAGAACAATAAAGTTTTATTACTTTAAGAAACTGAGAAGTAGTGAGATTGTTATGATTTTGCCATTTTTTAAAAAGTCATGATGAGTTTGTGTTAAAGTTTTTCTCTTTTTAATAATCCCATTTAAATATCTTGGATAATTATTGTCTTTCACCTGATGTCTTAGCATGTACCTGCCTGCTAGAGTATTTCATACATAAAACATTTCAATAAATTCTTCATAAAAAGGAAATTTATGCATGAATATGCACACTCAGAAGGGAGTATTTCTTCAAAATCTATTCATTGTTGAAAAGACACTCTTATAATGCAATTTGTTGACACAAAGTAGTAGATATGACTTATTTTTATCTTGAATATGTAAGAACAAACAACTCTGTCTTTTATAATAGATAATTTTAGGCTTTGTAGTCCCAATAAGAAAGACAATATGAGAAACATGATATAAGTTTTTATAATGAGATCTCTGAGAAATGACATTTTTCTTTGTTTATGGTTCTATTCACTAATTTGAGAAAAATTTCAGATTAACTCTTAAAAAAATACTGAATAAATAATTCTATCTTAGTGCCCTCAAAAGTGTCCATTGAGAGGATTTCTCCTTTATTGTGCATATGTATATGCAAGATCATATATTCATATCTCCACATAATGAGCTGGATTTGATCCTTCAAAAACTCTCAGAGGAAATAATAATAAAAAAATTAAAATATTAAGCTTAATGAAATACTTTTTTTCACATTTTGTATATAGCGTTTTTAATAAAACTTAAAACATAAACACATGAAGATTGCTAGGCTAGGGTTCCATTTTAATTTACATCTTATAATATTCATATGGAGTCCAATGGAGTTGTATTCCTAAAAAAAAAACTCCATTGTTTATTTCACATATAACAGAAGATCATGATGTGAAAATGAAGGTTTATATTCTTTATGTCTCTTTTTGTCACATGAAGTGACTAGATGGAAAATGGCATATATCTATGGTTATTTTTTTTGTTCAGTCTTTCAAACATCAATGTAAAACCCACTTGTTCATATTACTTTACCACATTTTTTATTAAGTCTGGACTCCCTGAAAGCAGAGACCACAATTTTCACTCTCATCCTAAGACATGCTAAGAACCCTGCAAGAGTGCTTGTGATGTACATAACAAGTACCAGATGAAAGAGTTATTCTAAAACTTACAGCAGAAATTAGACCAAAGAGTCAAATACAGCAAAATAAAACATAACATTTTAAATATACATTTAACAAATAGATGTATTTTAAAATTGAACATTTCTGTATATTTCATGTATAAACATATTTATTAAGGAGATATTGGCCAATCAATCCATAAATATTGCCAGAAATTTCCAATTACCGTGGTTAGTTTGTAGATTTTTTTAAAAGAAGTAGGAACTTAAGTGTTTTGAATACACAGTTATCAGATCTAAAAGTCACTATTTTAGAACAAGGATGCAATAGACAATACGTGTACCTTAAAAGTCTTGGAACACACATTTCACCATATATTAAACTCCAACGAGGTCTCAGAGAACTATCAAAAATTTAAAAACAAGTAATCCTATATGCACATGTAATGAAATTCAAAAAAAGCATTTTTAAAACTGTACTCAAAATGTAATGAAGAAAATATTTGGAGAAATAATGGAGGTACACTTACCAAAAATGAAGATGAAATATCTTAGATTGACAGTGAACACAGTGAGCTAGAAATTAGATAAGGAAAAACTTGGATCTAGGTATGTTCTTGTGATATTTAGAAATATAAAAGATTAGAAAATAATTTAAAAATATAATTTCCTTAAAAATTATATTTTTATAAGAAAATATTATATAAATATGAATGCTTTTTTCACTTCTTCTTTTTTGATCCTCATCTATAATCTTTTTTCTTTTGTATTTTGACTTTGTAAGAAACTCAATTTGGATTCCTCAGAAATTATGTAATAATTTCTTTATTCTTAATCTGTTGTTCAAGGAGAGGAACAAAAAAATTCCCATCTCTGTAACAGTAAGAATGTCCTTTTATGTGGTTTTGTTGATGTGCTATTAATCTTCTAATGGGTTTGTGAGTGTATGCCTGTTGGGTGGTTTGTTTGCTTTCAGGATAATGGTGGAGGAGAGACTAGGCAAAGCAATCTGTTCTGGCTTCTCAAGAGAACCCCAGAACTGTAAGTTTTGTGGGAGTATCTTTAAGGCTTTCTTTAAATTGGTCATTCCTTGTGAGAATTTCATAGAGGAGCGGGAAGAGGCCGGTAGCAGCAACTGGCAGGCAAAGGAGCCAGGTGAAAGCAAAGCCTCCCTGGGCTTCTGTGTCCTCTGATAAACAATGCAGGGTCCAAGGCCAATTCCCTTCTCACTCATAATGGGTCAGTCTCTTCTTGTGGCCTCCATGTTGTCTTAGGGAAGGAGACAATTTCAAATGACAGCTTCCTCTGAGAAGCTGAGATTTCTCCCTATCAGCAAGGACCTAGGTATTGGGGGAGTCTTTGTGGCTTTGGGAAAATCCTGTTAATGGGAGTGGAAATGTTGTAGGGAGGGTGGGCGTCAGCCCACCACATGCCTCAGACTGTCCTGTTGAAAGTGTCCACACAATTGAAGGATTGGACCTAGGAGGAGAAATATAAACTAATTACTTAGGGTTAATGAGGGTGGATGCTTCCTATGTATTACAAAAATGTTGAGAAACAGTAAAAACATTCACAAATGAGTTTGTTTACTTTATATGGTGAAGGCCAAGACTAATTATCAAACCTTCCATACCAGCCCTTTCAAAGTACTTTCCTTTCGAAATTGTAGCATTATGGTAGAAAAGTAAGTCTAATACCTTTTCTTTTTATTTTTTTTTTAATTTGTTGTTTTTAGATACATGACAGGAGGGTGTATTTTGACATATTAATCATACATGGAATGCAACCCGCTCCAATTTTGAACCCATTCTAGTAAGTGTATATGATTAGAGTTACACTGGCTGGTATTCATATATGAGCATAGAAAAGTTATGTCTGATTCATTCCACTATCTTTCCTATTCCCATCCCTCTTTCCCTTCATTCCCCTTTGTTTAATTCAACGAACTTCCATACTAGTCCCTTTCTAGCAGAAGCAAAATAAGAAATCATGCATAGCAATATTCAACAACCCCAACTTTTCTTTGAATTTGAGCACTTCTGGAAAAGATTTTTTCTACCCTTTCCTATCTGAGTTAATAGTAACTGTATTCTTGAAATTTTCAATCCAAAGCTCCAGCACTATTCTTAATATCTCTTTGTTTAATTCTGCAGAAGATCCTGTGAATTCAGACTTTTACAATCATTGTCCTCTTGGACTGCATTGTTTTTTTCCTAAGATATGTCTTAACACTTTTGATTTGGCAACACCACACTCCTCTCCACACACACACCATGTTTTTTATTTTAGTTTTTATTTCTAGTAATGCTTACTTATTCCTTTTATTTAAACTGTTACTCATTTTCACTTTTGAGAAACTGAGAAACAGATTCATTTTATCCTATCTGATTTCCCTTACCAAATTTCACCTTACAACATACAATGTAAATGTATTTCTTATGCTTACAGTCTTCTCAGTAGAACTTAAGCTCTAGACAGTCAGGGGGATTTATTGTTCCTTTAATTACTTTATTCTGGGTGCATGTAATAATTCTGTTAAACTGGAACATTCTTTATTTTGCAGAGTAAAGGTTTCCTGACAATTCTCATTTAAGTAACATCTACTCCATTTGAATTTGAACCATTAGATTTACTACAAACTATGGTTTTAAATATATATCTATGTTTAGAATAACATTTGAGTTTTAAATTGTAGCACTTTTTATTTGAAAGTTTTATATTTGTTTATTTTATTTTTTTATATTTTGGGGGAATACCAGGGATTTAACTCAGGGGCATTCGACCACTGAGCCACATCTCCAACCCTATTTTATATTTTATTTAGAGACAGGGTCCCACCGAGTTGCTTAGCCCCTTGCCTTGGCTGAAGCTGGCTTTGAACTCACTATCCACCTGCCTCAGCCTCCAGAACCATTGGGATTGCAAGCCTATGCCACCACACCCGGCTTGTTTGTTACCTTTATGCCAAAATTTTCACATTCATTTATTCCTCAAAGCAGCTTTATATTATCATAACAATTTTACACATGAAATAAATCCAGGCTGGCAGATGTTAGCAAATTGCCCATGGACACAAAGCCAATAAAATAAAATCTTTATTTAACCTTTTGTATGAATAAATAATATATATGGAAAACTAGAAGATCATAAATACAAGGCTAAGTTAATTCTTGAAAAATTAATGTACTCATGGAAGAACAACCTATGACAAGGAAGAATACTAGACAAGTAATTCTTGGGGTCCCCTTCTATCTTTTTACAATCTCTGTCCTTCCTCTTTCCAAAGTTACGAGTTTCTACAACACAGGATATTTTTCCACAAACTGGATTTTATATAACCAGAATCATGTATTTTTGTATGCTTTATTTCATTTAGTGCTCTATTTAATCACTGAATAATACTCTGTTGTATGACTATACCACAGGGTGTTTATGGCTTCCTTTTGGAAGGACATCTTTGATGAACCTGGGTGCTGAACCATTGCTAAAGTGCCATAAATATTTGTGTTTAGGTTTCAGTATATGCTTAAATTTTCAAATAATTGCATAAGTACATAGGACTACGAATGTTAAATTAAATGATTTATCGTTTTGGAAACTGCTAAACTATCTTTCAAATTATTTTGCATGTTCATCAGCAAAGAACATGAGTTCCATTTATCTGCCTCATCACCAGCAAATAGTAGTGTTGGTGTGAGACTTCAGTGATTCTAATTGTTGTATTGAAATCTCATAGTTGTCTTAATTTTTACTTTCTTTTAAAAAAAAGAAAAAAAACTGCTATTGAGCCTCTTTTCATACATTTATGGAGGAAGATTATTAAGATCTTTCGCTATTCATTTAATTGAACTGGTACCTTCTTTTTTTTGGAATATAGTTGTTGACTCAATTCTCTAGTAGAGTTTACATTCCTTTAACTCCTCATTGCTATTTGTGAGTTGTGTTTGTTTATGTTTTTTGAAGAGTTGCCACATTTAATCTAATTTATGAAAATTGTTGATGCCAATTTGTTTATAATATTTTTATTATTGTTCTAATGCCTATAGGAACAGTTTAGTGTTCATTAGCTACTCTTTCATTTTCAGTATTACTAATCTGTATATTTTTTCTTTTTATTCTAGATTGGCTGCTTAGAAATTTATTAATATTATTTTCCTTTTAAAAGAACCAGCTCCATAATTCAAACAGTTTTTCTCTATAGTGTTCCTATTTGTGATTTCACTGATTTCTGCTCTGAGTTTTATATTTTCTTATGCTTGTTTTAAATTATAATGAGTATTTTTCTCTAAATCTTCTAATATGAAAGTTAGAGTATTGTGTATAGATCTTTCAGAGTATAGATTCAGAGTATTGTGTTTAGATCTTTCTTATTTTCTAACAAATGCACTTGGGGCTATTAATTTCTCACCAAACTTCTTCCATTACATCCAACAAAGTTTGTTATACTGTAGTTTTATTCTTGTTCAGTTTAAAACATTTCTAATTGCTCTTGACACTTGTTTCTTGACTAATGTTGTACTTAGAATTATTTTTTTAAATTATACATATTTAGGGATTTGTAGCTCTTTTCTGTTATTAGCTTATAGTTTAATTCCACTGTGGTATATACAATGCATGTGTTTTTCTTTTATGATAGTGTTTTACATCCTGCATAAACACGAATAAAACTCAGGCAATGCCAGCCCCCATCTTCCATGAGATGCTGAAGAATGAATCTATCCCTCCCAGAACTGTGACTCTTGGTGATCACCCAAGTTCAGATATCTGCTTGCTCTTTGTTAACTGTGTACTTTCCTTGATGTCTAGTGTATTTATTAATGTGATTTAAGTATATAGGTTCTTTTTTACTCCCATACTAATAGAACTGATGTTTTTTGTACATCTGAGACTCTTTTCTTTATCAAATTACACTCCTTTTGTTTTGAAATATTTAAGGTAGTGGTTCTTCCTTATTCCGGCTCTGGCTAAAACCAGAATACCATTCAATGCTGATTTCCTTGCAGCCTAGTTGAGTCTAGGTCCCTCTCTCTCTGCATGCACTCCATGTTCCAAAGATGTGAACCTGTGATAGATGTTCACTCTGTTCTTCATTATCATTTTCTGGAAAAATGCCATCTTCATTCCATTGTTCTTTGTCTTGTTATATGAACCCTATTCCTTAAATCTCTTCCTCATCATTGCTGCCATCTACTGACTTTCTGGTAACTCAAACCAATTCCATAAGTAATGTGAAACCCAGCACACATTATAATTTTTACACCGGGCACCATACTTTGAGACATGGAACTCATGCAATACTCTAGGTGAGTGGTTTATTTACCTCATTTTTTAAATAAGTAATTTCCCATGCAAGCTTAGCCAATCACTGATAAACTAACACTTGACCTTGTCATTGACAGCACACTGTTTTCAGTCTCATAAATTCAAATATCCTATTCTCTACACAAAATTTATCATCCCAACTTGTTTCCAGTTCATTGTTACTATTTCTACTGCAATTATTTCTGTTCATTGGAAATGTCCTGCCTTTGCTTGCATTATATTCTGTCTACATTTATCATTTGCATCCTGCCTTTTTTAACACTATCTATTAATTATAGTATTTTTCATAGAATATCTCAAAATTGCATGTGCTTATGTGACTTTGACAAGCATATCATTGTATCTTCCTTCTTCTTAAACACTACATGGAATGAAAAAAAAAACTCTCTGCTGTAGTTTGGATGTTGAATGATTGGGAGGCAGTGGAATTATTAGGTAGTAGGGTCTCTTGGGAGGTTGGGTCATGGGGACATGACTTTGAAAGGGATTATGGGATTATAGCCTCTTCTTCTTGCAATTTCTGCTTTGCTGCCTGAATGATGAAGGAGTTTTTCTCTGCCATACACTTCCCTCTAATGCAATCCACCATGCTCAGTAAAGGCTCCCCAAAATGGGTCCCTTGATCTTGGGACTAGAAACTCCAAAACCATGAAAAAAATTAAATAGTTTTTTTAAATAAGTTAATTATTTGAGTTATTTTGTTATAGTCACAGATTGTTAGCTAACACAATCTGTAACCTCAGATCAAGGGAGTGCCCTTGGATGAGAGAGAGCACTAATTTCTCAGTCATAGAGGTAAGACATCCTCACTTGTTACACCATATCTGCTAAGAAGGAGAAACAAGTATACCTATTGATCTCTATGCAAACTGCTGATTTATGAGAAACATGACTTTTTCCTCAACCTTTATATTTGAAAGTATTATGCAACAATAAATAAATGATACACTACTCAACTTTGAATTCACAGTGCATCATTAAAAACACTTTGAATTTGTCCCAAACTATTTTTTATGTACATATGCATAATATTTTTTTTAAAAAAATCTAAATATATAACTTTTTCTTCCACATATTCTTTGTACCTAAGTGTCACTAGGAGAAAGAAACTATGCAACTTAGGATGTAGGTTTCATTGTGTTCTGCAAATACATGTGTACTTTCCAATGTATTCAAACACCGAAACTTGATTCTACTTATAATTTTCAGCATGAGCTTTATTTCAAAACTAATTTAAACTAGAATATATTATATCAGATTAAAACTTTGCATGTGGCATAATAAAAACAAAAACTCTACAAATATAAAATTTATCTTTACTTTCTATTTATATTATTATATATATATACACAAATATATGTGTATAATTGAGGTAATAACTCTCCTTTTTATTTTGTAAATCAATATATTAAGTTTATAACATTTTTAACTTTATATAAAAATAGATTAGTATAAAGAGTTTCATATACCCTAAATGTCATTCCTCTTATTAGTAACATTTTATATTAGTATGCTACATTTGATATAATTAATAAAAATCTATATATCATCATTAACTACAGTTCATATTTAGTCAGATTTGCTTATCTTTTTTCTAATACCCTTTTAATGTTGTAATATCTCACATTGGAGTTAGTCAACATGCCTTCTGATGTTACTATTCAGTGTAGAAATACCTCCTGTTTTCTTTGTTATTGACATATTTGAAGTATTTGAGGAGTACGAATTTGATATTCTGAAGACTTTTTCTTAATTTGAATTAGTCTATTTTTATCACAATTAGGTATTTTTTTTTTTTGTACCAGGAATTGAACCCAGAGGCACTTAACCACTGAACCACATCTTTAGCATCCCCACCTTTTTGTTTTAATTTTGATACAAAGTCATGTTAAGTTGCTTAGGGCTTCACTAAATTGCTGAGGCTGGCTTGGATCTTATAATCCTCTTTCCTTAGCCTCCCAAGCCACTGGGATTACAGGTGTGCACTACTGTGCCTGGTACAACTAGATATTTTGATGTCTCAAGTTCACTAGACCATGGTGCCAAATATATATTAATCTACACTGGGTGAATTTATTGTTTTATTCAGTCTGCTAGTTCAAATGTTCACCTCGTTGAAAGATAGCCTCACAGGCACAATCAGAATAAGGTTAGCCAAATATCTGGGCACCTCATGGCTCAGTCAACTTGAAACAAATTAACCATCACAATCTACAGAAATTAAAGTTTTTCACATTGGATTTTTGACTATTATTCTTCATTTATCTATTAATTGAGTCATTTATTCATGTCTGTATAAGTAAATGGATATTTATTTTATACTTGAGTTGAAATCCAATGATACTTCATTTTGTGTTTGTGATTTAAGCATTTACTTTATAAACCTATAAGATACTTCAGCTTTACCTTTTACATTGTCTGTCCCAGACTAGAGCCCTGGCTGCTTTTGTTGATGAGTAATATTATAAATCAAGATCAGGACCTTGGTGTGCTTATTGCTGCTGGGGTGCATACCCTTCTCTTTTTCATCAATTCTTCTACACTGTTACCATCTCAATATCTGCATCTCTCCCATTTTCTGTATCTGTTGAACTCAATCTAATGGTGATCTGAGATTCCTGCCCATCTCCACAATTTATGTAAAAGTATACATTGTATCAGATTAAAACTTCATTTGCATATATCCTGCCTCAAGTTTCCTCAATTCAAAACATTCTATACATTTTGATCTTACTTGCTGTCTTTTTAACTTTTACCTGCTGTAGTGCAACAATACCCTCATTGCTTTCATATCTTCATATTTTCTGGCTGGGTTGTTTCAACCCTTTACAGATCCACTTTACCAGACTCTTACATCCGTTCATTTTAGATTTTTGATAGTTGAGCACTAATGTCACTGCTTTCTGTGGAGATTTTCCTTCAGTTGACCAAAACGTAACAGATTGAGAGAAGGGTGCAAGATGTTCTCCTTCCTTGTCTCTAGAGGAGAGAAACTCTGAGTTGTAACTTGGGTTTCAGATCTGCCCATGGGACTGAACTCAAGCTACACTCCAGCCAAGACCAAATCCTTGATTAGCTGTCTCAGCCCTGACCTACCTTCCTCATTCCTTATCTCCAGGGAACACAGCTTCTATAAATAACTTTCACAGGAAACCCTATCTTAAAGCTGCTTTTCCAGGCAACTCTGGCAAGGCTGGCTTTCTGTTAGTAGGTGAAATTGTTAAAGGGACTTTTGGTCACACTTAAAGATCTTACTTCGAGAAGCTAACTATGAAAGAAAATGACCAAATGTGGTCCAAATAATGACTCATTTTCCAAATTAACAAATTTGTCTCGGATAGTCGGTCACATCTTTGTACCTCAGAACCCTCTTTTAATTATGAAAGAATCATTGTCCTTTATCCTTTTACTTCTTCTCAAACCCCATTTGAAATTATTTTAGCTTGAAGTCAGCCAGATGACCAAATAAAAGTAAATAAGTACATGCTTTTTCACAGGTCAGAAGAAAGAGCATTTTGAAGCAAGTGTTCATTCCTTTCAACCTAGAAAGTCCTTGAGGTTAAGGTGTTGCAGTTTTATCCATAGCTGTTGGTAAATTGTTTTTAATAAGAATGAATAACTACCCAATGAATGAAAAATAAATAAATAAATGATAATTCCTCTTCAAATGTTTTTTTGAGGAATTTGTGAAAATTGAGTTATAAACTGTCAAAGTGAAATGAAGGTTAGGGAGTTCCTGCCCAGATAAACCCAATAGTTTTATTTCACCATCCATGTCAGTGACATAGTCACAATATAGATGTCAAACAATTAAATTCTTGATGGAATTGAACCTCCTTCAGAGTTTTCTTCTTCAAATTTGTCTCTGAAGAAATAGCACACAATCTTGTTGTATCTAAAAATTTACCTAAAATGGCCAGTGGTATTACTTGACTCAAAATCTGTAGTTTTGAAGGATATTTACATTAAGTATGGCCATATAATTTTTTAATATTTTCTTTTCAAAGTAAGCAATTTTTTTTCAAGGTAACATTGTGATGGAGTTCATAACAGAATTCTCTCATTCTTGAGAAAAGAAAAAAATGTGTCCTCTTTGGCAGTGGAATTTTAATCACATTTGAATTTTCTTATTCACAATAATTCCACTTTCAGGTCTGTCAGGACCTGCATAGCTGCCCACTTAGCACATGCATGAACAAATGCTTCCAAAATTTGATGCTCATTTTCAAATCTGTTTCCCACAGGTTAGTAATAATTTTAATGGCACAGAAGACATATGTTTCCATCAGGATAAATGCACAGTGGTCCACTATGAGAAAAAACAAGGCAAATATTTTAGTAAAAATGTATACTTTATGTTCTTAGAGTAGAAACATAGAAAATAAAAATAAATAAGCATTTTTTTAGGCTTACTGAGACACTGAACATTGAGGATTGCTTAATATACTCTTCAAATAGAAATGAAAGACAATTGCCGAGGCTATAATATTTGCTATGTATATAGTTGAACATATAAAAGATAGGAGTCCTCTTATCAGACGAGGAAAAAGGGGAAATTTATTCTAATCAAATAATCAAGAAGGTTTGCAAACAACAGTGTCATTGTTTTTGATGTATATATGGCTAAACATTGATTCTACCTTTAAGATCAGAAGGGAAACAAATTATCTGGCATCTCAAAACAGTGAGTATGTGTTTGTGGGATAGAAGGTTGAAAAGTCAGGGGAAAAAAGGGAGAAACAGAGAATGCACACACACACACACACCCACCCACACACACACACACACACACACACACACACATACACATACACAAACATTTATGTGTATGTATATATAGTAATATAATGGGAGATTAAGTACAACTTTGCAAACTGGCAAATTATTAAAAATAAATTTTCTAATATTCCCAGTTAAACATTGCACTACTTATAGTAAAATATCTATATTTTTCATTTAAACATTTCAAACTTTTCATGTAACTAAAATAAAAATAAAATAAAACACTTCATTATACCATGCTTGCCTGATTACAGATTCACTGACATACAACTTCTTCAAAATGAGGAATTGCTAGCTAATGACATAGCATTAGCTTGCACATGCTAGCAACCACAAAATTTCATTTATCTGTGTGTGCGTCCAAAGGGATGATTGAGGGAAGGAAAAGATGAAGCGGAATAGAACATGATCTTGTACTTCTAGAACACTGTCCTCAAACTTTCTCATGCATAAGAATCACCTTGGGAGCTTATTAAATAGCATATGCTTTTATCAAATCACCAGAGATTTTGATGAAGTGGATGTGGGATTGGACTCTGTAATTTGAATTTTTAATAAACACCTCCAGTGACTTTGACACAGGTGCTACAAGAAACATATTTTGAGAAATCTAGAAACAACAGTGTTCTCATCATGGGGATAGACATGCTGGACAGGCTACTGAGAAAGACTGTGAGGAATTTCCCACAAAAGTTGAAAAAGGACAGGTACCATCTGGTGATAATTGTTCAGTAATGCTTTACCCAAAACATTTTTAGTGTTCAAAATCCCTGCCAAATGTTTTTAATGACTTCACCACATTCTACACTTGGAAGTTCTAATTAAGGAGACGGTTGATTTGCTTAAAGTGAAAAAGTGGTGGATGAAAAAGAATGTAGGATGGTTCTTCATTCAGCTTTAACATCCATAGAGAAAAACAAGTTAAAATGGAACCAATGAAAGATTGGGGTTATATGGTTTAAAAGCCCTCATACACTCTGTACAGAGCACAGATGCATAATTTAAGTTTATTAAAGTAGTTCTACTTTAAAGTGTGTCATTTTGAAGAACATTTTTAATCAATAGTTTATTAAAACAATATCCCACTTGATATACTTTATTTCTAGAATTTTAAATTTTAATGTGACACATATTAATCTGTATTATAGTACCAATTATAATAAAACACTCCGCATGAGGCTTTTTCTTGCTTTATTACATCCTATTTCACAAGATAATTTCTTGTATCTTCTGATGTTTAAAGTACAATAAGTATAAAATGAATGCTGCTCTGAAATTTATAAGATGTGTTGCATCTATTGCCATTGATGTCCCTGGTTTTACAGTAGTGTCTGTGATGACAGCAGTAAGAAATTACATGGCAGTTTGATGTGTGGTGTAATGTATATGTCTGTAGATTTTAGTTTCACCAGTGAGAATCCTCTGGATTATTGAAAAGCTACTATGAAGTGGATTATTTCCAAATTGTTAGAATAAGGGAGAAAAGCACACACATATACATACACTCAGACACAAACATCCAGCATGCATAATAATTAGTGGAATTTTTTACAAGTCACATATTTTGTTTTTAAAGGGTAACTCATTCCAATTAAAACAACTCAAATTACCCACTTTGTGATTGGGTGACAAATCAAGACAATTTGGAGTATATGAAAAAGAGCTGTATATTAAAGAAAACAGTAAACATAGGAGACCTGTAAAACAGGGTGTATGCATTTGTATCCAAAAGTGAAAGAATAGTGTGGATTTTCAGAAACAGAGGGCATGGCAATCTTCCCTGTTCTTGCTTTTTATTCATCTCCTCCACCCCTTTGGTACCAGGGCTAGAATCCTCGGGTGCTTCACCACTAAACTACATCCCTAGTCCTTTTTAATTTTTCTTTGAGACAGTGTCTTGCTAAGTTGCTTAGGGCATTACTAAATAGCTGAGGCTAGCTTTGAACTAGAGATCCTCCTGCCTCAGCCTCCCACTGGTTCTTTATTTTTAACTCTTGCTGCTTCTCCTTTTGGTAATAATAATAGTTTTAATTAAAGCTACTTTAATTTCAATGGACTATTTCCATTTTGCAAAACACTCCCATGTTATTTCTTCTTTTGAATTAATTCTCCCGATAGGTTTCCCTTGCATACACCCCCCCACATACACACACACCCAGAGAGAAGGGGGTGGGGCTTTATAGCACCACTTATTTTGCATGTACTTAATTTCTAGATTTCATCATAGACTACTTCTCTTCAGAAAGCTTCCAATTACTGCTTAAGACTACATTGGCTCTTCTGTGGTGGCTTCTGCAGCACTGTACTCATATTCTTTCACATCAGTGTGTTTATTGTCTTCTCCACAAGACTTCCAGTGACTTGATGACAGAGTCTGTAAAAAGTTCTCTGGTGCAACTTAACTCCACAGAGCTACATGAAGTGTGTTTTACAGTCTCCTTTTTTCCATATTCTTATCTGCACTTGTTATCTTTGGTCTCTGGTAATAGCAATTCCTTGGGGAGTGGGTGATATCTCATTGAGGATTAATTTGCATTTACTTTTTGATTGGTGATGTTGAATTTTTCTTAAATATATCTATTGGCCATTTCATATACCTGTATATCCTCTTCTGTAATGTCTCTGTATGTCTAATTTCCATTTTTAGTCTTTTATATTTCATGGTTTTGTGGCTCAGCTTAGTAGGTTCAGCTGGGTGTTTCCTGTCAGGAACTCTCACACAATTACAGATGGCATCTGGGGCAGAAGTCATTGGAAGACTTCTTTATTCATGTTTCTGGCTCATGTGTTGGAAAACTGGTAACAGATTTGAGCTCTTTGGTTTCTTTCTGTGGGTTCTCTCTAAAGGACCAGCTTGAGCCTCCTAATAGTAAGGAGTTCTCTGTGTAGTAGGACTTTTCATGTGAGGACCACCAACTAATCAAATTAGTGTTAAGACTCTGGGGTGGAAGATGTGAGGCCACAGAGTTCAGTCTTGAAATTCCCTGAATATCTCTTCCATCACCCTTTATTTTTCCATCACATCAATAAAACTTGCCCAAACTCCAGCAGCAAAGGATCATAATCCACCTCTCCATGGAGGGCTAACAAAGTATTTGTGCCATGCTGAATTTATATTAAACACAGTGGGGGGTGGCGGGGGATTATTGAACCCAGGGGTATTTAACCACTGAGCTTCCTGAGCCACTGGTCTATATAACTCTTGATGTAACTTATTTTTTTTTATGTACTTTACTATGAATTTGACAATTACTTTGAAATACACACATTGTCTGCTCTTTTATTACTCTCACTATGGCTAAGCAACCATAATATTTTGCCTGATCATGATAGTCTAAGAATGGGGTTGTCATTATGTAGACCATATTTCACCCAATAGAGCCTTTCCTTCAGAATCAATGATCATGCCTAACATGTACAAAGTCTCTATGACTTTCTATCTTAATCAGAGGAAAGTCAACGTCCTAGCTATAGGAGCCTAAGTCATCTCTCCTTGAAAATTTCTGAAGATATTATTTCTATTTTTTTTCTTTCATCAGTGGTTTTACCCAGACATGTCTCATCACATTTTTTAAAACACATCAATCCAATCCCTCCTCAAGGGACCTGCAGTTGCTATTTTCTATAGCTAAAACAATCTTATTCCAGATGTCCCAAAGATTCAACCTTTCAATTCCTTTTTCTTCCACTATGAAACTATAGTGTCCTTTATTTTTTGCTCAGAACAGATTTTAGCACATAAAAAATGCATATGTATATGTGGAAAATTTCCTCAATATAAAAAAATCCTCATATAAAATCTTTTAAAAGTATAACTAATGAAGCTGCAAAATTTTTTTTTCAAAAACATACTTGTTAAGTGGCACTAATATGGGTAAGTCAGTTATCTTCATTGTATTGAACTTTGAAATTTTGTATTTCTTTTAATTATTTTGCTAATAAATGATTTTAGTTTAATGCAATAAATACTTTTGAATGAATTTTTAATTTTTTAAGTGATGAATTTTCAATGTATGCAAAATATTATATAGTTTCAGTACATTGCTATTGGAGATATATTTTCAATCATTTAATGTACAAATATTAGTACATATTTAAATACTGATAAATGTTTGACAGACACTTGAATAATTGTATTTTTATATTTATAATTCAAAGTGGAATACAGATATCACTTGGAGTACACTATTAAACCATAACTATCTTCATGTTTACATGACTAGATAAATCTCCAAAGTTTTAGTTGCTTTTAATATTATTACAATTGGTGATTTAAAATAAATATGTTGTAATATGGCTTTATATAATTGTCCATAATGGAGTAGCCAGTGTACTGTTATGTTTGTACTTCAATAAAATAATAATCAGCTCATTTCACTTTGCATGACTTTAATACCATACTCATCTTTTGCTCCTCTAAGGATGAGTATTTTTTATTGCTTAACATCTGAAAATGGGAACACACAGGCATTTCTTAATGTTTTGTTTTATTCTAATGTATAATTAATATAAGATTAATACAAATCATTATTAAATGAACAAAGAAAAGAAAGTCATCATTCATAATGATGACTATGATAACATTATATTCTAAAATGTTATATTAGCATGCTAATATTTTTGTGTATTTTCTTTCAGGGATATGTATGCATGTGTGTTTTGTGTGTAGATTCATAAGTTTTAAAAATTAATATCTACATCTGACTGTGACCATTATGTATTTTAATTTTGATGAATTTTATAATATGTTTAGTATGTAAAAACTTGTCTGAGGAGCATTGAATGAAGTTATTCAGTTTGTTTTATTTTGGAGTGATTTTCTCAGCCATTTCTCTGATATTGGACACCATTCTTGGTCCCAAGGTTTTGCTACCATAAATAATGCTGCAATACACATCCTCGTGCATAATTCATTATGAGCATCTCTGATTATTTCCTTAGGATATATGACTAAACATGGAAAATTGGGTCAAAGACTATGAGTATTTTAATGATCTGGATAAACGATGCCAAGTTGCCCTCCAGAAAGTTTCTCTATCTTTGTTTTCCCACAAGTAGCATATTAGACTTCCATTTGCATTTCTTTAATTAGAAGTCATATTGAGTTGTTTAATGTATTCATTAACTGTTTCTAGTTTTTGAGTTTTTTTGCACTGATGGAGTTGCACCAGTTGGTAATTTACTCATTGCCAATTTTTCTTATTTATTAACTTATTAAGAAATTATTTTTGAGTCACATATATAAAAATTGTTTTCCAATTACCACTATTAATATTGTCTTTTTTCAAAACTATACATATTTTTTTATTATTATTTTTTAACCTTTATTATATTGGTTTATTTTTATGTGGTGCCGGGGATTGAACCCAGTGCCTCATGCATGCTAGGCAAGCGCTCTACCACTGAGCCACAACCATGGCCCAAAAACTATATATATTTAAATGTGCATGTATTCATTTCTTTCCTGTCTTTCTCTGTCACACGGTACCTATTCTCACATATTAGTGTTATTTTTCTTCACAAGGCACCCACATATTTACATATTTAATGTAAATCCATGGCACTCTAGGCATGCCAATGAGGCAAATGTTAAGTAGAACTTCATCTAAACATACCATGTTCCATCTCTTATTATTTTTCTGATACTGTGAAATTACAACTAAATTCCAACTCTTTTTGAATTCCAGTTCATGTAAGGATCTCTTATGAAGTTTTCTGTCTCCTCATTATTCGTTTTATAATTTTCAGGTGTCTGATTCTTAATTTGAAAATGTTTATGTGACTCTCAATATCATCTTGAATAACTAATACATAGCAATACATTATTTGTGTGTCTGATAGAAAATAGCAATAAACCTGTAACATAGAAGAGCTTAGCTCCTGTAATTCATTAGATGCTTTATTGATTATTCACTGAGTGCACAGACTTGAGATAATTATCTGTAGAGACTTAAATTTTTATTCTCTCTAAAATCATATATATTTATGGGATACCATGGAATGTTTCAATACATGTATATGTTGCATAGTGTTTAGACAAGGCTCAACTTATCTATCTCTTTAAATATTTATCATTTTGTATGGTAAAAATTTCAAGATCCCTTTTCTCCAGGATTTTCAGATGTATAGTACGTAATTGTTACCTATTGTCACCCTGCTAGGATTTATATTCATAGTTAAACTAAAGCTTCCTACTTCTATGTAACTGTTCCTTTAGAACCATTGATGAACCTTTCTCTATCTTTCCCTCACCTCCATTGTGCCCAGCCTCTGGTAACCACCTCTGTACTCTCAACTTATAAAAGAGATCAGGTTTTAGAATTTACATATGAGTGAGATCATGTGGTATCCATCTTTCTTTGCCTGGATTACTTCACTTAACGTTATGATCTCCAGTTCCACCAGTGTTGCCACAAATAAATTTTAATAAACAAGTGAAGGGATAAAGCATCTGATCCCTTATCTGTATTTCTGTAAACACTGGGCTCAGAGGTCTTCAACCCAAGTGACAGGTGCAATGGAATCTGAGAATGATACTACATTCTTATATCTGGGCATCATCAAAACACATTCAAAATACGAATGCATTTAACTTAGTAAATATTTAAAATGTGGGTTAAAATGATTTATTTAGTACTACAAAATTACACAGGGAAGAATGATCATCCTTTTTACATTAGTAAAGCAATCCATGTTGTAAGTGTCTAAATTTGCCCAAGCATCTGGTATGTCACAAACTTTTGGAAAGAGTTTGAATGTATTCCCATGTACAATATTACTCTGTTAAAACATGTGCCAGAAAGCTGGCGTAGGATAAGTTCTCTTTTGCAACAGGATATCTGCAAAATGTCATCAGCCTTCATCAAGATGCATGATTTGGCAAGTAACTCACTAATTGGGTTTTATAGAGATCATTGTCTTCAGAGTTACCAGTTGATTGTTTTATTCTCCAATGCAGTGGGAATGTCACAACAGTTATTACCTGCCAACTGCCTGGCAGTTCTGAAGCCGACATCGATCTAAAGCAATCTGGACACAGTCATCTAATATTTTACAACATTTATCAAAAGTTTATAATCATTTATTTTTTAATAACTACAAGAGACAAAAATATCCTCGTGGCCTCCTAGACACAGCATGGAAATAGATTAATTGTAGAAAGGTGCAAAGAGCTCAGAGAAGTTAATTTAGTTTGGATTCATGAAATTACTTGAGGTCTCAGTACTAATATCTTCTCTAATTTCCAAAATTCATGCACTTTTATTAACAAGTGTAAGCTTCTTTCAATCATGTGTTTCTCTCATTCCAAAGAATCTGATGAATGTATAAGCTGTGTGAAGATTCCATGCTTCTGTCAACTTGCCAAAAAAGTAAACATTTTTAGTGATGACTAAATTCAAGTTCATATTCTTTGCATGAAACATGATGTTAGGCTGTAGCTTTAGATGCTGCAAAAGCCATCACAAGATAATACTCATTATCAGTATTTTTTCTCACACCAAAGTCATTAGGTAATAGAAAAATATTCAGATATGCATTCCATCTTCTTTAATGGCACATATTACTGATTTTAACATGAATTACTTATTGAGGTCGATGCAAATAATCTCACGAGGAATAAATTCTGACTATATTGCAAAGAAACTGAATGCTAGAGTTAACAACAATCTAGGAACAGGTTTATCCTCCCTTACATTTCACTACCAAATAAATTGGGGCCACTGTAATGGTGCTATGTCTTTGAATAGAGGATGAATAAATCTTTTGAAATGCTGTTTTAGATGGGAGATGAAATTATTCTACCTTCATTATAAGAGAAATACAAGAGCAACTGGAAAGCTAAGAATAAGAACAATGCCTTAAAATATTTTAGTGAGGGATGAACAAACTGATATCCAATAGGTCCAAGTTACACCAAAATTACCTTGTGTATGTCTAGAAAGATGCTCAGTCATATAAAAGAGAAATTTCACGAGGTTTACAGACCCTCCTGAATTCATGAACCCTAGTTTATCAATCTTCCTTTATACTATGTACTTCATGCTGCACAAGAATTCAAACTAAAAGTAATTAATGATACTCCACTGTGGTATTGCTTTCTTGAAGGATATTCTTTCCACTATTGCCAACTGTTTGAACTGAGAAATAAAGTGTGAAAGGAAGCCAAGCACCTGGAATACAAGATAAGAAATGATATCAAAGTATAAATCTTTCTAAGAAAAAATATGTTGTCAGCAAAAATAGAACAAATTGACCCATGGAGAATACCAGGAAGCCCAGACAGTATCCAACAGCATATGGAAACTTTTAAAAAGATGTGTGCCAGGCTTCCAATGTCATTTTTACTTCTCAATAACCACTGTTTAGAACTTTTTTAACTGAATAATTCTTTCCTAATATGTTTCACAAATTTCTATATATGAGTACATCTATTTCTGGTCTTGATCGGTTTTTCTATCTTTATACAAATATCATCCTACGCGTCTTAATCTAACTTCAAGAGACAACCTATTAGCTGCAGTCCATCACTCCTTTTCTTAATCTTTCTCCAAGCTATCTTAGTTGTGTGATTTTTTTTAAATATAAAATTTATAACAATTTCTAAATGCTACAGAGATGGTGTTGGAATATATATTAGGAGTATATTATTAATCAACTTGAATTTTTCTATGATCAATTGAAGAAAACTGACTATATATTACTAAAACGTTTGAACATAAGATCACTCTTTATTTTCTTATCTCTTTTCTAATGCCCTTTAAATGTTTCACTGTTTATTAAAAAAAATGTGCACATCATTTGCTAAATTTATTTCCAAATAAAACACAGCTTTATTGCTATTGTAAATTATATCACTTAATCTGTGGTTGAAATATTTGTTGCTGGTGTTCAAAAACAAAATTGGCTTTTTAAATCTTATATCCATTGAACTTTCTAATATCCTCAGTTATTTATAGTAAATTGTAATTTATCTCTGTTTCCTTGTAGAAAAATCATTAATGAAAAATAATGACAGTTTTATTTTCTTCTTTCCATTTCCTATGTATGTATTTTGTATCATTTTCAAACTGTGCCATATAAAGCCTGAAGTGAAAAATCAAAGAAGAAATACAGAATATTGTAATAATTATCATTCACCCTTTTAAAGGGAATGATTATAACATTTAATCATTTAGATGATTATTTGTTTGTTAATATTTTAAAATTCAATAGATACTATTTCCCATATTTTTAAAAAAATGCTTTTTACTCATTCCATTGAAAGTTAACTTATTATCTTTATGTGCATGGAACTATTTTTGGTGCTTGAGATATATTCTTAAATGGAATAGGACAAAATCTCTGTTCCATGAAATTTAACTCCTAAAGTTCCTTTTTCACTAATAGATTTTGTTTATTTTTAAAAACTGTAAATATATATTAAATTTTATCAAAATCTTTTTCGATGTCTCTTGAGGTGGTTACATTCTTCTTTTAATCTCCCAACAGAGCTATTTTTAAAAATATATTTAAACACTTATATGCCCTTAAGAAAAATCCCAATTTTCTGTTACTTTAAAAACTACATTTCATGGGTTGGAATTGTGGCTCAGTGGTAGAGCGCTCGCCTTGCCCGTGCAAGACCCTTGGTTTGATCCTCAGCACCACATAAAATAAATAAGTGAAATAAATGTATTGGGTTCAACTATAACTAAAAAAAATTAAAAACTACATTGCAGTCTTCAATTTACTGATAAAATAAGATTAAAAAAATAATATAAGAAAGCCTATACAGACAACCAGCAGAGAGTCACAGAGGGACTTTCCCACAACATTTAAATGGAGACCAAAATTCATTGGTACCACATCACAGTGGTTTTAGGCTCAGTTTTAAATGTGAGTGCAAACAATGTATAGTACTCTTTTATTTTAAAAATGACAAATATCTGGACTTTTGAGATAATACCAAAGATTTGAGTATATCCTAGTTCATTAAAGTGTGTATCATTGGACTGATCAAGAGTTAGGAAAACTCTAAATTCACAAATACCTAATCTTTCCACGCTGTATGTATCTTTAAACAGGGTTTTCTGGCATATATTTAGAAGGCCACTTCCTTCTGTCTGCATCTTCTCTTGCTCCTTGACAGTCATGCGTTTAACTATCTCTCATTCATGAAGAAATGGAGTTAGCTAAGGATGGTTGTCACTTATGAATTGGCTTATTGGAAGTTTTACTGAGTTTACTCAGGATGTTTGTATCTGTATTCATAAATCAAGTAAGTCTGCAATTGGAATTTCTCACATCGTTTTCCTAGTATTGCCAATGAAGTTTTTATTAGAACTATGAAATAAGATGTGGAGTGATCATTTATTCAGGGGAAACTAATTTAAGATCAAATTAATACATACTTTGAGAGTTTCACATTTTTCTGGGCATGTTTCTTTGCAGAAAAATCCTGGGCATGTTTTCTTTGTAGAAAAATGTGTTAAAATATGGTTTCAGATTATTTAATCACTATAATATTATTACAACCCTCCATTTCTTTCTGAGTCATATTTTTATATTTAAATGTTTATTCAATTTGTCAAACTTTTTTTGCTATAGATTATTAATAATATCCCATTATTAACCTTACAACGTCTGCTGAGCTGCAGATATGATGTATGATTTATTTATAATGCTTCTGACATGTGAATTCTTCTGACTTTAACTTGATTTGTTATTCTCAATGTTGTCAAAAAATTATTTTTTGGCTCTGAGATTCTTTACTCTGCCTTTTATATTTCATCAATTTCAACCTTTTAATTTATACTTTTTATTTCATGCTACCACCAATTTCCATTTGTTCCACCATCCAGAAACTTCAAGTTATCTTTGACTCCTTCTCATGATCCTTGTGCATGTTTAAGATCTCATACATATTTTTCAAGTCTAGGTTGTCTGTTGTTCCTCAAGTATGTTGTCCCTCATCCTAAAAGGAAATTCATAAATGTAGCTTTGTTTGCACTGAATTCTCTTTTTCCTATTCATTCTATTAACATGGGCAAGATTTGATCCATTCTACTCAGAGTTCTAAGCATGGTATTTATTTTTTCTGTAGTGTTTATTTTTACTTCCTGATAATATAATTACACCCAGTTCATTTGTGTTGAGTGAAATAAGTAATCCTTTACTGCAATCTATTCATTTAAAATATTACTTAACTTTCTTTTTCACTCAAGTGCTATCTTCATTAAATGACAAGTGATAAACTACTAACATGATCTGTTTGATTTTGCTGAGATTTTGCAAAAGAAAAAGAAGAAAAGAAACAAAAAATAAAGTTTCAAAACTGATATAGTAAACTAAATGGAACCTATTTGATGAAAAAGGCAAACAATTTTTTAAATTTTATTATTACTATTATTAAGATTCTTCCTACATCATTCTTAGGATGGTTAAGAAAATGAAGTCAAGAAAAACAATGATGGTAGAATTAATGAGGAAGAGCATTGTGGGTGATATTAAGGAAATCTCAAAGTGATTGTTTTGATTTTGTGTGTCATAGCATTTGGGGGTGTTTGAAACTCTTATAGCAACATGATGCAAGTGAAATAAACTCTAATGTTAAAACTAGTGTGAATGAAATGTTTTAGTCCAGTTGCCTCTCTAAGAAAAGTCAATAAATCATTTTAACATATGTGGTTTATTTCCATACTAGAATTTGAAGAACAAAAATCTTGCCTAGAGTAATATTATTTTCCCTTTCTTTTCCTTTTTCTGTTCTGAAGGCATTTGATATAACATAGATTTGCTCTTCAGAGAACAGTGAGAGTACTCTCCACACCAAATGTCTCGAAAGAGGCAGAAAAGAGGCCAACACAAAAACAAAATTTATTTATGAATAGAAATAAAGACTGTATTTCATAGAGTCAGATGATAGGAAAATTGTGAGCTTGTTGGTTCATTGAATAACCAAAGAAATATCTTTAGCAGCAGAGAATGTGACTTAGTTTTATAAGTGCAATTCAAGTTTTATTTCTCATGTAGAAAGTGCTTACCCTTCAACAGAGGAAACTGTCATTGTATTGGGAGCCAAAAATCATCTCTCTATAATTACAATTTGTGAATCATTTACCTTTTTGAGGTCAGTAGTACAATTGAGAGTTTCATGAAATTAATTCCACTGCCCTCATTGAAGGTGTGATTTGGAGAAAAGGAAACATGTAAAAAGTTATAATAAACAATCCTTTTTTTGTTGAAGAATACAGAAGGACACTCAACAAAATGTGACTGTTGTAAATACAGAACTGGTTAATTATATTTTGGAATAGCTATATAAGTGATTGACTCAAAGGGAAATTTAAGCTGAGAAAATCTACATACTTTTGATTGCTTTTTTAGTTTGAGTCTAAATTTGAACCTTGGTTTTTCCTTTACTTAATCGACATGTCTAGAAAAATTAGTACTGTACACCAAAATGTATATTTTAAATTGTTTAAGGCTTGTTCCTAGAATATAAGCTCAATGAGAAAGTAGACAGGAAATACTACATTTTCTATTATATTCTCAGTGTCATACACATATTTCTGACAAAAATATTGAGTAAAGGGCAAGTAGCTAATATTTAACAGAATCACTCTTAATTATAAAAACTTTAATCACAAAAGTATACAATTGGGTAATTAAATTTTTTGGTTCATTATTTACAAGTCCCTCTGTTATATTAATTAGTATATACTGTGTTATTTAGAAAATAGATTTATAACTGAGAAGGATATTGAGCTGTCTTCTGTAAAGATAAAAGTATAAACAATGCATGACTTTAGCCTATTACTTCAAGAAGATATTCCCTCTATTGTGCTGTAGATTGCTGGTGGGACTGCAAATTGGTGCGGCCAATTTGGAAAGCAATATGGAGAGTCCTGGGAAAGCTGGGAATGGAACCACCATTTTACCCAGCTATTCTCCTTCTCAGACTATTCCCTGAAGACCTTAAAAGAGCGTACTATAGGGATACTGCTACATCGATGTTCATAGCAGCACAATTCACAATAGCTAGACTGTGGAACCAACCTAGATGCCCTTCAATAGATGAATGGATAAAAAAAAAATGTGGCATTTATACACAATGGAGTATTACTCAGCACTAAAAAATGACAAAATCATGGCATTAGGGCAGATTATGCTAAGTGAAGCTAGCCAATCCATAAAAAACAAATGCCAAATGTCTTCTTTGATATAAGGAGAGCAACTAAGAACAGAGCAGGGAGGAAGAGCAGGAGAAAAAGTTTAACATTAAACAGGGAGGAGAGGTGGGAGGGAAAGGGTGAGAGAAGGGAAATTGCATGGAAATGGAAGGAGACCCTCATTGTTATACAAAATTACATATAAGAGGAAGTGAGGAGAAAGGGAAAAAAAAACAAGGGAGAGAAATGAATTACAGTAGATGGGGTAGAGAGAGAAGATGGGAGGGGAGGGGAGGGGAGTGGGAATAGTAGAGGATAGGAAAGGCAGCAGAATACAACAGACACTAGTATGGCAGTATGTAAAAACGTGTATGTGTAACCGATGTGATTCTGCAATCTGTATATGGGGTAAAAAAGGGAGTTCATAACCCACTTGAATCAAATGTATGAAATATGTTATGTCAAGAGCTTTGTAATGTTTTGAACAACCAATAAAAAAATGAAAAAAAACCCCAAATAATTCTATTATTATAAATCTAACAATGGTGCTTAACAATTTTGAAGTAATTGGTATGTTTCTGGTTCAGTTCTAACAGTTTTAGGTCAATCACTTTAATAATTAAACAACTAAAATAATTTGGTGGTATCATAATTCCTATGTCAAAAGTGAGAAAACTGAGATACAGAACACAATTAACCACCATTACTAGCTATCGAGTGACCAAACTTGAGCAGAGTTTTGGATTAAAAAGTCTGAACTTTACATTCTTATAAGATTATCTTCTATTTAATCATGACCTTGAAAACAACAGTAATAAATAGATAAAATGTATTGATTCTTTTTGTGTGTAAGGCACTTTGAAAAATGCTAAATGTGTTTTTTGCCTACTTATTATACTTGAAATTCATGAAAAATTTGAAACAGCATTACTTTAATTATCTTCACCTAAGAAAGAAACTAAATTGCAATGTGATCATCTTTACAATTCTGGTAAGTTTAAAACCCAAAAGTTCAATTTGTTTTAGTGCCAACATCTTTTTTATGTGAGCAGGTATACATATGTGTCCCTGGAAAATTGAAAGGATTTTTTTTTTAAACTGCAAACAAATGCCTAATCTGATCCTCAAAGCCAGTGCTTAGTCAAATAGGTCTACCATGGTAAATGTATTGCTTGATAGGAACAGAATAATTATAACCTTGCTAAAGATAATTTAGGCAGCACACTTTGAGGATGTGTTTTTTAGTTTTCTACTCCTACTTAAAATGAAAAATCCCTTATTTTATTAGAAAAATGGGTGAAAGAAAGTATCTTTAATTTGGGTCTTGAAGGAATAAGTCAAAATCAATGAGTAAGGTATGTTTAAAAAAATGAAGGCATAGAATACAAAGCCAAAGACTTTTGTGATTATAAAGTGTGAAAAGTCTCTCATTGTAATATCTCTGATGTTTTAATCAACTTACAACATATTCAATTAGTTACAAGTCAGTCTGTCTTATTTTGAAGTTATAATTGTTACAAATGTCTTTCCTAAGATGCATTTGAATGTTGACCCTTATAGCTTCTAAGCTTTGATGTAATTCTTCCCTCTGAGTGTAAAGTGTAAATAGATTAAGGTTACTCCCTCTTCCACAGCTATCAACCTGAAGCTAAGATTTTCCTCTAAAATTAAACACACCCATTGCTTCTGTTGTGAATTTGAAGCCTTATCTTCTGTTATCTGGAAATTCTGACTTTGCTTTTCTGATCCTAGTATTTTAATTCTGTATTAAAGACACTCCTGGTTACTTTTAAAGTTTAAAAGATGGATGATTCACGGAGGATGGCACAACTGACCAGTAAGAACTATCAAAGAGATGAAGTCAGAGGCCACATCCTTAAATTGTGCCACAAAACTACAATTGCCAACATGAGACTGTAGACTGTGTAAAAGTATCCAGGATCCGTTGCAGCTCCTCTATGAGGGGGAGGCTCTTTTCCTCCTCGTTAAGTCTAAGATGGCTTTATGGCTTGTCCAGATGGTGAAGGCAACGTAGGGCTCCCAAACCAGAGTCAACAGGCTTTTTGTGGGGCCATTCTTGCTCTTGGGATTCCTGTCTGGAGTGCAACCGAGCTCAGGAGAGCTGAGTTGAATTGCTAGCTGTGGGTCTAGCCAATTAACAACAAGCCTGAATGCGAGAAACAGTCTACCCTTTATACTTTACTGCAGTAGTATAAACAAGAGGCAAACCTGCTATTATGGTTTAAATATGAGATATTCCCCCAAAAGCTTATGTATGAGACCAAGCAAGAAGTTTCAGAGATGAAATGATTAGAAGAGGAGAGTCCTAGCCTAAGCAGTGAATGAATCCACTGAATTAATGGATTATGAATTAACTGGCAGCAGTAAATGTAGGCAGGTGGTGTGTGCTTTGGGATTTTTATTTTTTTCTCTGGTGAGTGGAACTATCTCACTGCTTCCTAGCTAACATGTCTTGTGCTACTTTCCTCCATCAGGCCCTTCTCCATGATGTTCTGCTTCACCTTGGGTTCAGAGGTGTGGAGTTGGCAAACCATTAACTGAACCTTGGAAATCATGAGCCAAAATAAACTTTTCCTTCTCTAAATGTCCTTGTTATGTCTTTTGATCACAATGATGCAAAAGCTAACTAAAATACCTGGAGAAAGCACCAACTCTCCCATTTTCCTGAAGAAATGGTAGGTAGGTGGTGATTTAGGAGGATCAGCATAGGTATTAGAAATCATCTTGTTGGGTTTTTTTTGTTTCTGTTTTTGGTTTTGTCCCTTGAACAGACGTTCCCTGCTGTGTTATGGATATGGGTCCTGGAGGATGTGAAAGAACTAAAGTGTCAAAGGAAAAAAAAAAATAAGGCATAATTTTTGGGCCAGAAGCTAGATTCCTCAGCCTCTGCCATGGACAGCACATAAAGTAAGTCTAAGGCAGCTCCATCACGGATGAACTTCAGTTCAGCACAGCTGCACCTACTCTCCACCAAAACAAGTGTCCACTACTGCTGAGGCAGGAATAAGCTGAGTCTGGCCCAGATGGAGAGAGCATTCCAGGTAAGCCCAATTCAAACTATCAACTCAGAATAATAAGTCAAGTAAGTGTCTGTAGTTTTAACCCACACAGTTTTGGTTTTAGCTATTTTAATTATACATTCAAACAAAGTTAAATGCAACTAACAGTAACCAAAAACCTTTAAAAAGTATCCATGAATAGATTTGAAACTTTAAGCATATTGTTATCCAGGCTCTATTTTTTTTTTTTGTTTATTTATTTCCAAAGCCAATTTAAAATCAGTGCTGTGTCCTCTGTACTTTTTTGTTGGGTTTCTGTGATCTTTGCTTACTCCAGCGGCACTCTAGACACTCTTAAAGTTGCTGATTGTGTCTCATATCTAATTTCTGAAACCTTCCCCAACATTCAAAGGTTTTGATCTCCATCCCAGAGAAGGAAAAAAGGCAAAAAGTCAAACATTATACAATATGTATTTCCAATGTTGCAGTATATTGGCCCAAATTTTCATAAACATATAAATATTTTAAACGGTTACATATCAAAGGTAAAAAGATAGCAAGAAAATCAATTCAACAGTTCTCTGGAAAAAATGATGCTGTCTTTCTTTGAAGAATCTGATGTCCAGGAAAGAAAGAGACGTGACTTAAACTTTGGCCTCTGGACATCAGCTATCTGCACTCAGAAAACTGCTGATGGAGATGGGTATGTGCATTCAATGGCCAGTTTTCAGGCCTCTACTGTGAGGTAAGACAGGGGCATGATGGGAGCAAGATGGAATTCAGCGCAAAAGAAAGCTTGTATATGACTCCATCACTTACCCACACTTCTGAATTCACTTGCTAGTTGCAAAATTGGGGGGAATTGATGTAATATGACAAAGCCTATTATGGTCTGGCTTAATGTTTCAGTACTCACTTTCAGAGTAGTTATAAGTTTTTTTTCTCTCTCTTCTTGCAATTTGCTTAATTTGTAAATTGAGGGTGGTGTTCGAGGCCATCCCATAGGGTTGTGATGAGGATGGACGTGATGATATGCTCAGGGACAGTGCTGCGGGGACTCCTCCATGCTCCTTCTGTTTCTCCTAACACTGTTCTTGAGGGTAGGAACTCACTTTTGTTCAGTTTTAAATGCCAAGGGCCCCTGATAAATGTTACATCCCCAATAAAAATTTGTGAATGGAAATGAAATAGAGAAATAAGTAGAGTAGAAAGAAAAGAAGGAGAAAATAAATTTTAAAAAAAGAAGGGATCAGAAAAGAAAGGGGAGGAAAGGAATAATAAAGAAATTGAGGGGGGAATAAAATGTAATTCCAGGATATTTTTTATGAGAAGTGTCAATAGATTTCCACAAAAGTATGGAATTTACAACCTCATGAAAAGGTTTTAATTACTTTATAAAACTAATACATGCTTAAGTATTTATTAAATTGCCTAAAGTGACAGTAAGTAATATTTCAAACAATGGGTGAGTTAACTGAAGATAAAGAAGAAGAACTCCGTATGTTACTATGTAACTATAATTACTATTAAATAATCATTTGGAATTACCAATCAGAGTAAAAGAGCACAGACAGTTCTTGTTTGTTTGTTTTGTTTTATAAATAGAGACAAAAAAAAAAATCAATGAGGCAAAAGCACCCTCAATGGTACTATTTCTTTAAAAAAAACAAAACACATTTGTTTTTTAGTTGTAGGTGCACACGATACCTTAATTTTATTTTTATGTGGTGCTGAGGATCGAACCCAGTGGCTCATGCATGCTAGGTGAGCACTCTACCACTGAGCCACAACTCCAGCCCCAATGGTATTATTTCGAAGCCCAAGAACTTTCTAAGAATTCACCTTTTAAATTGTCTAATCCTCTTACTAATCCCATGAGGATGGTACTAGGATACTTATCCTAGTATTTCTATTCAAAAAGAGAGGGAGCCCTCTGTGATGATGCACACCTAAAATCCTAGCAACTCTGGAGGCTGCAGGCATGAGGATCACAAGTTTCAGGACAGCCTCAGCAACTTAGTGACACCCTATCTCAAAATAAAAAATTAAAAGGACTGGGAATGTAGGTCTGTGGAAAATATTCTGATTCCCATTTCGAATGAAATAAAAAAATTAAAGAGGAAATTATGACAGAGTGGTTCACTAATTTTCTGAAACTAACACAGTTGGTAAGAAGTTGATGTTCAAACAATTAAATCCAGAGTTCTCTCCCTTTGACTTGAGCTGTTGTTTTATTTGTTATATATTAGAGGTAGTAATATTACCTTAAGTAATGGAATGAAACTAGAACAAATCATTTAGGTGAGGTTATATGTGAAAACTCACTGGCGAGATGATATGTAATCATGTGTAAGAAGAATTAAATTTCCCCTGTGAGACTCTTGGGAGTATGACAGGAGCAATAAAAGGGAGTTGCAAAGAAATAAAAAGAAATCATACTGAAAGAATTTTCTGACACACAGAGCCATACACAGAGAAATTGAGTTCTTGAAGAATCATGGGCCTTCTTTATTCTAGGACTTTAAATGACCTGGAGGACCACTAAATATGAAAAGGAAAATATCAAGCGTGGTGGGGCTTATAGGCAACATATATATTTTAACCACTATCAACAATACTTCCTGCGGTCAGGAGATTCTATGACTGTGAATACTGGCACATTAGCTAATGTCTCATATTTCTACCAATCCTTTATATTGAGAAATATTGGTTTTCTTGGAGAAATAGTATTTGAGTTTGGAGTATTATGGGAGGTCATCAAACGCTGCATTTTTGTCAAATTTTAAGCACGAGAAATTTTGTGTTTATATATTATGCTTTTTTAGTCAATAACAAAAGCCATAAAATGATTAAGCCTTAGAAAAAAATAGAGTCCCTGAAGAAAGATGAAAAAGAACATATATGTGAGGGGAAAGAAAGCTGAATAGAAGCATGAGGGAAGCATTAAATATTTAAAAATAAAACAAAAACTGATAAAAAAATGTACTAGAGAAATTCTTCATTCTACCTATCCAGTCCCATTCCCAAGTCAAGGTTAATGCAGCTTGTAATAGATTTAGGAAAAAAATGATTCAGGGTCTGAAAGGTTGGCAACATGAACCAAGAGACAAATCCAAGTAAATCTTTAGATACCAAGAGAAGAGTAAGGATGTACACAGGCAAATCCAAATAGCATGCCCTGCAATAATGAGCAAATAGTCTAGGTCAGGTCACCTGCGTCTATTTCCTCTTATGAACAGCTCTATTACTTTCCCAACATCATTCTCATAAGTGGGGAGATTGACAAGTATGTTCATGTTTAGAGGCCACCATGATTGTGGAGGCTGAGATTCAGCATGCTGCTAACAAGACTTGAGGAATCATGGAGGGATAGGGTTAAGCTAAATATGCCCCACAATTCACCCTACTCATTCCCCTCATCCATGGCCAAGAATCTAGCTCCATTCATCAAGATATGTTTGGGTCACGGGCACTGTCTTCATTGATAACCAGCCATGAGATTCAATGTCTTTAACAGGAGCAGATGAATGCCACTGAAAGGTGCCAAGAGCATGGATGGACATATATAGCTCATTTGGTCCTCAGAGAGCCCTCTGTAGAGACTTGACTTGGCCATTTTATTAACTGCAAATTTAAAAATTGCAGATTTTTTTGTAATTAAAACTTTGAAGATTTAATGTTGTAATGTTGAAATAGAATTGTGTTGTGATAAAACTAGTGTTCTGAAATAGATGTTGCACATCTGATCAGACTGGTGTTCTTTGGAGAAAGTATAGTAGATTAAAAATGTATTTTCTTATATCTAGCATTTGTTTTGAACAATCATATAATTTTAGAGTTTGAATAAATATATGATTATTTGCATTAACATTTACATTTTTATAAGCCAAACCATTGTGATGTAACAAGATTTGGTTACATTCATCCAGGTGCATCTTACATCTTCCATATTGGTATGAAGCCATTGAATATGAAAAAAAGATTTTTAACATAAAACCTACGTTTTACCAGAAAGTGAACAGAACATTTTTAAATTTTAATTTAGATATTTGATCTGTTCTGATATGACTTTGTTTTCATCAATTCTGATGGAATTCTTATTTTCATAATTTTTTCTGGACAATGTTCTATTTCATTATCTTCCAATTATCTTCCATATTATTTAAAAGAAATATCTCAGAAATTTGATAAATCTATAAAATTGCCAAACAGATAGCTGAACTTTAGAAAATTCCATCAAAGTAAAATGAAATAAAGAAAAAGATGCTGGGTGTGGTGATGGGCACCCATAAACACAGTGGCGTGGGAGGCTGAGGCAGGAGGATCACATGTTCAAAACCAACCTCACCATCTTAGTGAGGCCCTAAGCAACTCAGTGACATCCTGTATCTAAATTAAAAAAAAAAAAAAAAGCAGTGGGTATGTGGCTCAGTGGTTAAATGCCCCTGGGTTCAATCCCTGGTACCCAAAACAAAACAAAACAAAAAACAGAAAAAGAGATGGTGTTTTTCTTTCCATCATTTTTAGTTTGCTTTTATTTGCTCTTCATTGTTTTTATATTCTTTTGTTACATAAAATATTTGTTTTAACTTACAAATGCCCTAGATATAATCACAAAGGAATCCAACTGTTTTTCCATTTTGTTTCCATCCTTGAATTTTGTTTCAGAGGTAATATTTCATAAATCTACCCTTAGAGAAATATTCCTGATTACTGCATTTTTTTTCTCTCCTGTCCTCTACAAACTTGTCTTCAGATATAAAGTTTGATTTAAAAAATCTCTGAACTGTGTTTTCTCCTGTATACAAAAACATTTTAGTGTCTATCACATCCTGCTCAAATGTTCAAATCAAGTAAAAGAACTTTTGAGATATGAGATTATTAATATAAATTATGTTCAGAAAACCATCTTCCAATTACCAGACATTTCTTATGAGATAAAATAATGCTTACTCCCACTTCCTGGCTAAATATAAAACATGTGCATGTTATCCCAGGAGCACATTAAAAGTAATATCATCTGAAGCAGTTGTCTGGCTTTACCTAGCATACTTACTAGCTGCCTGCAGTAAGCCACTGATATTAGTTAAGGAGAAGTGCTTTTAAATGAGAATGGAGTAAATGAGACAGTGGGGAATTAAACAAAAATTATATCATGATGAGATTTAAAACAGTAAGTAACTGATGAGAGTTAGGGTGATATGTAAATCTACTAGTCAATTTCTAGGTAGGTCATGTGTAAAAGCACTAGAGAGAGAGACATCTCCATGAGATGACAGCAAGAAGACAGAACCACCTTTCACAGTTATGTTATTCCCACTAGTCCTGTCCCATTTTATTTCATATATCACTTGCATAGTAGCAAACTTATTATTAAATACTCATATTTTAAATGTGATAATTTGTCTGCACACATGAAAAGCTTCATACACAAGTAAGATTAACCTTGATAGACTAGACCACATATAACCTGATATGCCTACTTTTTTGCTGTTAGATTTCTTCCTCATCCTGCAATTCTTATCCTGTCCTAATTATTCATTCACTCTGAAGTTGTTCCCTACTATCTTGCTTCATTAATTATTAATTCCAACTACATATTAACTGCTATGTTGACTTGTATAATATTTAACCTTCAATAAATTCCAAGCACATGACTGAAGAGATCATGTTGCATTTATGATTTTAAACACAGTATGTAGGACAGTTTGTGCAATGCAATAGGCACCAAATAATTACATATGGGATTAAAAAAAGATTATTCTAACAAATTTGAAAATTTTAAACACTATTCAATCATTCAATTATTAAATAAATGAACAGTAAAAAAGATATATAAAAATTCCAGGCTTATTGAATTAATATATAAGTGATAAATAATTTTGTAATAACTTAGAAAGTGATTAGTGATTAAGGAACAAAAAAAGTAGACTAGTGCAATTGGTATTACAGAAATTTGGGTCAGGGTCCGGGGCAGGTTATAGTATTAACAGAGGGAAACCTGAGGTTTATGCCTGGGCTGTGCTATTCACTAGGTGCATGACCTCATTTCTAAGACACCTTTGCAAAATTAGGTATTTGAGAGAGATTTACTCTGGGGTGCTTATAACTATAATATCCTATGACTCTGTCTATGCTAAACAGCTCTTACAAAGAAGATGAATCAGTGATATAATGTTTGTTACTCTCTGAGAATACAAATGGAGCATCAGATGAGAACACACAAATCGTGGCTTTGACAATGTATGAACAGACATTTGCTGTTGTTTGAGATTCAGCACTAATTTAATTCATTCATTGTCTGAATCACTGCATTTGAAAAGTTGTTAACAATGTCATAGAATTTCTGCAGTTATTAAAAATAATACAATGAAAAAATTAAAAATAATACAATACTATACATAAAATCACTTCACCAGACCATGAATAAAGTACTATTTCATAAGGTTATATAATACTATGTTATATTGATGATGTTATGCAATGCCAAATTTGCTTGCTTTTCTGGAAAACAAAATTGTGGTGTAAGAAATGTTAGATATTCATATTGAGTTTAATGTGCAAGATGTACTGCCTGTCTACAATTTTCCAGGTGCTTCTTCAAACTAAAGCTTAACTACTTAAGAATTTCAAATATGACAAATAGCTCTTTGAAGTTGACTTTTGTGTGTGCTTCAGAGAAACACAAGGTGGAACATAAATAAAAACAACTCACAGCAACAAGGTTTAAGATCTGACATTTCTAAGCAGCAGGTTTCTTCTGTCCTTAGGGAGATAAACAAAACTATTGAAATCCCCATTAAGTATATTTATAGTCCAAGTATAATGTCCAGGACATGAAACTAAGATGCCAGACTGCCAGCCACCAACTTTGGGATGGAAGAAAACAGCTTCTTAGAGTGAGTGTTTCAATCTTTTTCTCATCAATATTCCAAAGGCATGGCAGCTTAAACTTTACATGGTGCAGGGGAGCTTCTTTTAGATGCTTTCCATGAATACTTTTTTTTTTTTTTAATAAAGCATTATCTGGGAGAAATTCACTTCCTATTTACTGTGGTCGTTCCTTATCCTTGGTCAGGAGGAGGAGGCTAAACAGTTCAGAACTTTTCAAGGCTCCACAGCTGGAAAATAAACATGACCGGTACCTTATTGTAAGAAGATACATGGATATACCGCACTAGGAAGAGCAAGTGTTGCTCCCAGAATGTGTGTGAGAGCCAACAGATGTCAGATAAGATGTTTTGAAGAACTGGTTTATTTTCATAGGATATTTGAAACCGACTTTTTCATATATCCCCAGAGGGTCAAAACAGTCAAAATGGGACTAAGGTTGTAGCTAGGTGGTAGAGCACTGGCCTGGCATGTGTGAGGCACTGGGTTCGATTCTCAGCACAGCATACAAATAAAGGCCCATTGTCACCTAAAAAACTTTTTAAAAAATGGTCAAAATGAACGACTATATCATCCTAAAATTCATGTTAAAGTCCTAACCTTCTGCAGGTCTGTGTTTAGTTAATTATGATAAAATGAGGTCATACGTGTGGCCCCTGATTCAATTGGAAAAATGCCTTTATAAAAAGAGACATAGGAAAGGAGTATACAATCCAGCTCTAATGTTGGATGAAATTCTCTGATTCCATGGGCTCATTAGGAATGCTGACCAGGAAATATGTTCATAAAAGGAATGTTATTCATTGTAAATATGTGCATTCAACATGTGAGAAAAATTTAGTAATGAAGACTGATGAAAACCAGTGAGTCCCAAGATGTGTGGAAGATATGACATTGAAAAGGGCTAAGAAGTGATAATGAAATAGGAAGGGAAACTATATTTTGTGGTATAGATGGGAAGCATGTTTTAATCTGTGAGTGTGCTAATTCACAATTAGTCATAATGATAACTGAAAAAACTCACTGCTACTTTTATTTTGCTGTCACAGTTAAACCTGCATTTCTTCTGATTCAATGTCTCGTTTCTTCTCTTCTCTCTCTCTCTCTCTCTCTCACTCATCTCTATATATCTATTTTCCAGAAAGGGATCACAGATGGGGCTGTCTTTCAGTGGTAGAGTGCTTATCTAGCATGCACAAGGGCCTGGTTAGGTTCTTAGCATTGAGAGAAAAAAAGAGAAGGGGATTGCCTAAATCTCATATATACACATGTTATAAGGAATTAATCTCAAACTTTGAGTGATTCTAAAATTTTTTATAATAATAATTGAAATAGGAGATCAATTTAAAAGTGGGTCAATGGTAAAGACTATCTCAATAAGCAATAGAATAATAGCCTTGGGATAGCTCATACTTTAGTATACTTTTTAAATGTTGCAAATTAGTAGAGATTTAACAATTTTTTGTCTTTCATCCAAACTTTTTTTTTCTCCTGAAATTACTCTTTGGAATCATTACCTTTATGCTGAATTAGTGTTTGCTTCAGAAACACTCAAATATAGCAAGAAACAGAGCCTAGAGAATTCTTCTACACTGTGGATTAAATTAATAGTCCAAGTAAGAATCTTGACAAGTAAGCAAAATTCCCATTCCAAAAATTTACATATTTATTAACTTTTGTAAAAGCAGATGCCTTTAAATCTCAACTTTCTATGCACAAGTTGTCTGTTTCTCAAAATTATTTGCAGATGTTATATGACAAATTAAAAATAAAATATATGACCTCTTGTTTAGAAAACTGTGAACAAGAATATAGCACAAGCCTTCTCAACTCTGTTTAACAGATGAATTTTGGTTCATAGGAATGTTTGACAAAGACTTTCACATTCTGTCTTTATATCTGCAAAAGCAGAAATCAGAAATCTGGTTTCTACAAATTCTATGTCAAGCTCTCAGCTACTGAATGTTGAATCTGATGTGGATTACTGTCAAGTATACTTTTACATCTAAAAGAAACAAAGTAGTTCTATTGTTGTATTCGTCTGTGAACTAAGTTCATTAAATTAATGAAAGTTCGATTTCTCTCTTTGATATATTTATGATCTCCTGTTCACTGGGACTCCTTCAATCTTCATTTGCTCTTCTGGCTTTCATTTTTTTTTCCTTTCTATAATGTAGTTTCCATATTGCTGCCATGAAAATCTTTCAAAACCACAGTTTTGTTTTAGTGCCAGTTTAAAATAACTCAATATCAGCCATGAGAGCATGCCATACTTTTTGGCCTCTCTTACAGACATGCAAATATGTGTCATGTGTTGAAGCTCATGTGTGTTCATGTATGTGTTTTCACATGTTCAATCAGGCTCATATCTATCCTCCACCCTCTTTGCAATCTATCCACTACTTAAACTAACTACTCATAGTTCTCAGAAAATGCCAATTTCACATGTTTTTTTTCCCTAAGACAGCAGAACTCCCACTTTTTAAATGCCCATCCTTCTTTACCTCCAATAACTTAGAAAACAGGATAGAATATTTTACTCATCTTTCAAAATTTATTTCATATGTCTGCTTATTTAAGTACTCTGAAACACCTTCCTTCTGTAAGAAAAAAAAATATTCAAATCAATCCTTGTGACCCTGATGAAGTGTATAAAGGTCTCTAGCATTTTGCAGCACTTATTTTTTCATGTCTTAGCTCCCTCTTCAGAACCAATGACTCTCGGCAGATGAGGAGCAGAAAGTATTTTTATGATAGTGCAAAACGATAGAATTGGGGAAGCATCAAACTCAGAGGTTAAACTTTTTTTGTCAGTGTATGCATGTCCCCAGGTGCCGGGTTTCTGTTCTCGTGACTAAAAGGCTCAGGGTTTACTCCAGTTGAACTGCTCTGATTGGCCTGTGCAAAATAATCATACAAGAGACACAAATACCTTTTTGTTCAGGGTCGCTGTGACAGCTCCTCTGATCTTAAGGGTCCACAGGAAGAGAGAGCAAGAGCATGCTCTGACCCCTTTTATTGAGAAGAAGCTATTCAAATGAGACAAGGGGTCAGGTTTCAGGGGGCTGAGTCTATCTTCATGATGTCCACTGTCAGCAGGTTGACTGACACCTGGGTAGGCCACACCCAAGGGCACAGTAAGAGAAGGGGACACACACAAGGTATTTCCAAGGAAGATTATATCCTAAACAGGGCAAGGGATCATATTACAAAGAAACAGTTTAGCATAGCTTCACCCATGGGGTTGTAGCAGGACACACCCATGCACAAGACACCCTTGAACCCAAGAAGGGTGGGGAAAGCTCTGCCACATTTCTGTGACTGAGCACCTCAGCACCCAGCCAGGGAGTATAACTCAGTCAAGTGCAAGGTTGGTCTCCCACACCCAGGGAAAATCAACTGAGGGTAAAGACAAGGTCATTTTTGTCACTTTATAACCAGTACTCAGCAAAGTACCTGATAAACACAGATCAATTAATACTTATTACACAAATGCATAGTACTTTGTCATGAGAAGGGTACAAAGGGTATGTGCAACATTTTATTTTTCTTCTTTCTTTTTGTTAAAATTCCTAAAATGGGAAGTAATCTCTGTATTACTTTTGAAATGCATTTTTTAATGTATTGGATTCTGAATAACTAGAAAACTGTAAAGGTGATTTATGTGTATTTCACATATCTATAGGGTGAGTGCATCTTTTTAAAAAAGGGAGGAGAATGTTTCAGGAAGATTTATCACTATTTTTTTCCGTATTAACCAATCCCTAAGATATGTTTTCAAAATTTTAAAATTGACCTTATCAATCCCATGAACATTAGTATTTAAGAAATTGTTTGCCATTAGTATAGCTAAGGCTAGAGCACCGTTAATTTCAATTTTGTGCAAAATTTCCAGGTACTACAAAAATCCTCTCAGCTTTCAGAAAATAGTGAGCAACATACTCAGAACTCTGTCCTTGCTTTTAAAGGCAAAGGTTGGTTCTGTGACATTGCAATATTTAACATGTAGTATGTGACTTTCCCCCATATAACTTCATTCTTAAATTTCTAAGTGCTCTTTCTCTCTTTCCACTTTATATCTCTTCCCGTTCCCTGTGTCTGTCTCTCTCCCTCTTACCTTCATGTGGAAATTAGACATTAGTGAATAAGTGCATGGAATGTTTCATATCTCTTCCTACATCTAAATTTTAAGAATTACAAAATAACTTAGACACTTAGCTTGACTGGTTCAGATCAGAAACTTCCAGTATATCTTAATATTTAGTTGTATAAGAGCTTGATCACTTATTAACCATATTAATGTTGAATTTTACAGCATTTTAAATCAATACAATTTTCTATGATCAGCAAAGCTGTCTTTTATAGAATATGTTACCTCTAATTGGAAAGTGTATCTAATCAATAATTATATTACATTGTATTATATTATGCCATATTACATTTGACTCTTATCAGCTCTTTTATGACTGTTCATTGACTCATTCTTTCATCCATTAATAGAAAAGAGTTGTTGAGTTCCCACTGTGGAGCACGTACCTTTCTAGAAACAGGAGAAAAGGACAAAACCAGACAGAAATCTCTGCCCTGAAGCTTACATCTTTTCTTTGATAGTAAGGAGAACAAATCCCATCTATCCTTATCATACAGATGTTTTTCATGGAACTAAATACAACTCAGAAGTTATTCTTGCTGTTCTAGTCATCTTAAATTACACTTTGGCCAGGGTCAGAAATTTTAACATGGCCAAAACCAAAACAAATGAAGTACAGGAGAGTCTATTTGCATCTCACAGTACACATACACATATAGACATGACTAGGCCATGCGTTTCATAGATCTGCATCTACTGGGTCTAATTATTTTGAATAAGGATTGCTTTGGTAAGCATGGAGCCAATAGCTTTCCATGTAGGATCATACAGAGGAGGCTGTTTTATGGTCTGCTTGCAGGCAATCACGTGTATCAGCAAATTAATCAGCTAGAAACCTGGGACACCCTGAATAAAGTGCAGCTAACTGAAACAGCTCCACATGTCTTTTTGTTGTTCTTGCTGTTGTTGTTTGTTTCTGTGTTTGCTGCAATTATCTAACTAAAAGATAAATATTCACTCTGAATAGTCTGAGTGATTAAACTTCTTTAATCTTAAATGCTTCTGTTTAGATCAATGGTTTGATAAGATCAACTGGAGTGGTTTTCCTCTCTGGAGGTACTAAGTAACATCTGGAGACATTTTTGGTTGTCATAACTGGGGGAAGTGCTGCTGGCATTTATAGGGTAGGCGCCACGAATGCTATCACATTCTCTAAAATAAATAGGACAACCCAACCAAAAAAGAATCATCTGGCCCAAGATCTCAACAGCACTGAGACTGAGATTTTGGGCCATATAGATATGGATTAGATAGAAGTGAAGGGAAAGTGCTCATTTCTAAAATATATGTGCTCATTTCTAAAGTGTTCATTTCTAAAATGTTGTTCATTTTTGGAGAACTTTGCCAAATTTAGAAAACAAAAATGCATGTTGCCCTGTTGAATGCAAAACTCAAATAAAGTCCCTTCTTCTTCATTTTTTTAAACTTCTATTTTTTCTTTTTTAGTAATCTTTTTTTTTGGGGGGGGGGTTGGTGTATGTGTATTTGTGTAAATGTATGAAATACACTATTTGGGACATACAAGTGATACCAGTGTTGGAGACTGGGTCTTTATTCCTATAGTGTTGAAGATTAAATACTCTAGAAATGCTGAGGCAAGTTGAGAAAGCCAGTTTTATTTAAGAGAAGGAGAGAGGTGCAGATTTCTCTGGAGAGAAAGTGACCCAGAGCAAGGTGTATCTTGCTCTTTTATAGACGGGAATCCCCCACCTTCTCTTTCTTCTACATGTAAAGTGCCAAAGGCAGGAAGGAGCAGCACAGGGGGTAATCACTAGCACACTCTTGTGCCTGGAGGTGCTCTCCTATCTTCTCAACCTCCATCATTCATTACCTATACTGAGGGCCAGACATTCCCCACCTGCCTCAGTTTGTTGAGGAATGTGACATTTCCTGTCCCCTCAGGCTAGGTGGGGCTGCAAGCAGATTGCTTTTTGGCAAAGAAAGCACGTGGGGAGTCACTACAGTGGGCTCATTTTATACAATTTTTCATTTAACCTGGTGTTCCCACCACCATCCACTATTTGTCCCCCTACACAAGTACTAAAAGTTTATTAATTTTTATTTTAAGTATTCAAGTTTTATTTGATGCCTTGTATTTCATATTGCATCTCTATTTGTGAGATATTCAATATCTGTAGACATTGGCTTCTTTATACTATAGTAGAGACCTTTTACTTTGTTTATTGATGAAACACATAGTGCTCCCTATTTACATATATTTACCTCACCTAGACAACCTACAATCTGAAGTGCAGTTCTGCATCAAAAACAATTGGTAACAATGAAGATGGCCAACTCCAATTGACAAAAAAAAAAGGTAAAATTCACATTTTGCAGGATAAAGAAACATCTCTTAAATATCCAGATAATTTTTATTGGAAACAAATAATATTTTCATAAATTATGATGGATTCCAGTAGAAGGTTTATGGGTGTTTGTGATAAGTAAACATTTGCTAATTTTACAGAGTAATATGATGGTGGACTAACCCCTCTTGTAAAAATTTCATATAAATATGAAAGAGATGATTAATAGTAGTGAATCCTCAATACCAAATTAGACCCTGGAGGAGCTGTCCCAGTACAAGTTCTAGAAAAAGAGGTGAATCTACACCATGTGAGATGGGGGCTTTGCTGGTGTTTGTGAATTGACACACTTTTTCAGGACTCCAACAGGATTCCTCAAGGCTCTAGGAGGTTCTAAGCTAAGTTCCTCTTGTGAAACTGCTCCAAGGGACCAAAGGGCCCAAGTTTATGTTCCCTCTTGAGACCAGCTGGAATGCAATGAATAGCCACATGTTAAAAGTCCTGGTCCCTTGCCTTGGTAAACAGTGAGGAAAGGTGACTCTGGCTCAAAGACCCTGGAAAGCCAGCAAAGTCCTTTGTGCTGTGTTGCTGTTCAATACTTCCAATTACTCACTCTCATTTCCTTTAGTTCACCCATGGGGTTAATCTCAAGAAATTCTCCACTCCCAAATTTATGCTTGGTAATAGCCATCTCCAGAGTATGTTTCTCTGGTGGACAAATTAAGGAGTGTTTTTCTTGTTTGTTTCTTGCTGTGAACCCCAATTGGTAAAACGTAGACATTCATATGGTCTTTGCTGTATAGTTTTTGAGTAACATACATGTCTGTGCACATACACAAAGTGGCCTACAGACATGCACAAATACAACTTTTTGTTTGCATGTCAGTTATGAGATGCTTCTAGGTTTCTATTTTGGGGCCAGGAAAAAACTTTTGGGCGAAGCTCTGCCTTTCTGCATAATAGCCAACAGAATATTTTCACCTTTATTTGATCTCCCAGTGAATCAAATCATTCTTATTGCAGTTAACTATAGTAATACATGCTGTAATAGCCACTACATAAAATTCAAGCTATAGATAAATCATAGGCATAATAGTTGAAGGGAAAGCATTATTTTTCATATTACTAATATTATTTGTAATAACGTATGTATTGTGCTTTAGGGTTAGCAAGGGGCTGTCACACATTTTTTCTCATTTATTTTCCTCATGACATCATATACACTGAGTAGTATCACCATTATCCTTTAAATAGGAATAAACTGCATTTACTAAGAATGATTATCTTACCCCAGATCACTCAGGTAAAAAGTCCTAGAATCAGTCAACCCAGGAGTGTTGGTCTTTCTACTTTAATCACAGTGCAGACCAGGTCACTTTAACCCTAGATCTGTGACTAGTCCTGTAACTTTAGAACTGAATGTGCTCCTCCATTCTGAAATTATTTTTTTCTGGGAAGTGAGAGAGCAGCATACCTGTGGGTTGGAAGGAGAAAAGAAAAGAGGGCAACTCTGGAAAGGTTTGAGACTATGAACAAATTTGACATAGAGAAAGTTAGAAACTTTTCTGGGATACCCAGGACCTGAAATTTAGTATCCAGCACATGAATCATGACTATGTGGAAACTTAACACTTAGAAGGGGATGTAAGTGGAGATCATCCACAATCCTAGCATACAGGATTCCTCAGGAGTGCTTTGTATAAATAATTTATAAATAAACTATAGTGAAAATGTGTATACATAATTAATAAATAAACTATAGTGAAAAATAAAGACAGAATTAGGGAGTCAGTATACATAGGTAAATTGAGTCAGGTCAGATTGAATCTGGCCAATTTTGAGTGAGTCTAAGAAGTTGGAGACTGTCCCCTGAGAAATTGAAATATTAATTCATTCAGAGCCCTTCCTTCACCCTTATCAAGAACCTCCTCCTTGCTCCAAAATGTTGCTAAGGTAACCTGTCCCAGGAATAGCCCCTTCCTATGGGGAGCTATAAACTTGTTAATTAAAGTGTCCTTGGCTGCTCCATCCTGCCCTCCCCCCTTCAGCCCACCTGTTTCCCACCTTTTAGTCATTCCATCAAGCATCCCTGGGCCTAATCGTGAACACAGGAAAGAGAAAGATGAGGGAAGAGAGCAGGAGAACAAGGAAGCCTAGGGCATATAAAAAGGGCAGAACATCTTGCTTCCAGAGATGCTAAAATACCAGCTATGGCCCCCTTCTCCCTCCTGGGAGAAGTCTATGTTGCCCCTTTTTGAGTAAACCCTGCTTTACATGCTCACCTTGGCGTGCTTCTCTAATGTTCAAACTTCAACATGGGAGGAGGCAGAACTTGTCACCCATAAGGAGCAGTTTCAAAAACACAAATTTATTTTGAATTGATAACTTTATTCTGGTCACCCTCAGCTTCTGGAAGGATTAGTCATATGGATGACCCAGGTTACTATAGCATAAATTGCTTTTGGGGGTTGATTATTTGAGCTTGTCTTTTGGATAATGATCTCAGCTTGAGTCTTGAACCAACAACAATTAAATGGTGGTGAGGCCCTGACAGGGACTTGATTTGCAACAGGACTCGTGTTGGGGAGGGCACTTAACTGCTACAACTTGTGGAATGTAGTCATGCATGTACATGTGGCTTGTCTTTGGGTCTCCTCCATGCCATCAAATTCATTCATCAGAGAATTCTAAGTCTTAGCAAAATTACCAATTTATTGTTCTAATTTGCTCTGATTAAACTATAAAAACTTTGAAGGCAAAAATGATATTTTGTGCTATGCTTTCAACAGAGTGATGAGTTAATAAATCTCTTTGGAAGGAGACAGTAGAATGAATTGGACATAACTTTCCTGTGTTTATATATGAATACACGACCAGTGAAACTGCACATCATGTACAACCACAAGAATGGGATCTTAATTAGAATAAATCATATGTGTGTATAATATGTCAAAATACAGTATACTATCATGTATATCTAAAAAGAACAAATTTTAAAAAAAGGATTCAGTGGAGAGGGAGATGGTTCTTTATTAAATGGAAGATTTCAACTAGCAGAGAGTAATAGATCAATAGTGTGTTCATAATGACCAAATGCATAATACTGAAAGGAACATGGGAACATATTGACTAGAGATATGCTACTAGTAAACATTGGAGGAGGGAGACAATAAGTAAGTAGGATAGATGTGTCCAGATTACATAATTTTGATTATCAGAAAGATGTGATGTTGTTGGTAATAAAGAACAAAAATATGTACTTAACAGAGAAGTCACCTGATACAATGGAACTTTAGAAAACAAAATGATATCCTAATAAGATGGAAACAATACATATCATCATAGAACATCCAAATCCTATGGAAACAATTCATTAGTTTTCATACAGCATATTATAATATACTAAAAACTACAAATATTATGATATTTTGAATGTTCAAAAAAATCTTCATATTCTTTTAGCATTCAATTCTAATTTATATGTAACTTTAAAAAAACTACAATTCTAGTCTGTAATATTGATTGTTAATTTTACAAAATATATAAAATCTGCATAAAATAGACCACAACTTTGAGTAATGAATCTTTAAAGGTAGATCTGAAGAAGACCTGGTACATACTTCTTTAAGGACCTGAAATAATTCCAAGTTCTCTGGATTGTCAAAATGCAATCAGTCATTGAACATTTTCTGATTTATGCTCAGTGTTTCAAAAATACATATTTTTGTTCATGGTGAAGAAAAATGACTACATATTTTACAATGTTGTCCATCACAATTAGGCTTCAATGATGTAAGATAATGGTCTCATCTCATTTATAGCATAAGAACAGCAGATCTGAGATGAAGAATTTATCTAGGTTATGTTTTGAGGCTATGATAACTATTTTGGTTAACACAATTCACTGTTATTTATTTATACTGCACTTAAAAATGACTTTTATCTTTCAAAATAGACAGGTTTACGTATTTGATGTGATGGCCTCCATATATGGGCATATATGTGTCTGTAACTGTTGGTCCACATTCTCCTAGACTTTTAATATGCTCATCACATGACACATCCTGTGCAGTTTTCTGGGTAGGTGTTGTTTTGGTAAATTCTTTGAAAATTTTATTTGAGTGAGTCTATTCTGCAATTTTCTACTCATCTCCTTATCTAAGTTCCTTCCCTCAATGCTGTCATCAAATTTTACTTTATTCAAGGTGACTTGCTTCATTTTTTCCATTAAAATGGAGTTTTCATTGTATTCCACCTTACTTTGTTTGAATATTCAGTATGTTATTTATGCAAATTTTCATTGTATTAATAGCAACTTCTCATTTCTTATCACCTCAAGTGCCTTATGAGGCCTTTGAAATTAGGGGAAGACAGGAAATTAGTAAAAAAAAAAATAAGCCATTGAATGTTATATTTTTATTCATGCCTTAAACATCTGACTTAAACTTCCTTAAACATCTGACTTAAACTCCATCAATAAATATTTATTAAAGTAAACAAAATATTTGTACATCATTTGTAACAATTTTCTTTTTCCAAAATACTAATTTTGATAGAAAAAAAATCTTGGCGAAGGTATTATTTTTAAGAAAAACTGAGTATAGAAAATGGACAGCAAAAGATCAAAATGCAATGCCTGTCACTTGATTTTGTGACCACACAATATTATGTTGGGAGCACAAACATTGACACTGTATTCAGCAAATATATTTTTTTCTTTAAGTGATATAGCACATTTTTTAAAGTCCCAACTTGATAACTCTGATTTTTTTTTACAGATGACTATTTATAGACATTACTTGTGCCATTTAAAATTTTAGAAAAATAATATCTCCTTTTCTTTCATCACTGGATCAATTTGTATCAACAAAGACAAAATTATATGGAACTATATGAGGGTCTCTGAAAACTGAAGCCATTGTTAGTATTGTTTTGTATTTCATTATCCACTATGTTGGGTTAATGAATACTTTGTCCTGTCTGGAGTAAATCATTTAAAAATTAATGACAGATTTTTAGAGTATTTTATAATTTGTAAATCATGTGTTTATACAAATTATCCTAATTCTTACAGTAAACTGGAAAGATTGACTTTTCAAACTACTAAGGGTTTAAGTTTTAGTTTTAAATATTTGCTGTACACTTCTGTTGTTGTTTGATTTGACTTTCTACCTTTGCTCTAAAATGTTTTCATGATGTTTTATTTCAGTTATGTTTTTTTCATAAACCTTTAACATAATGTAAGTATATTACTTTTATATGTATGAAAATCTGGTAGCATTTAGATTTCGAATTCCAACTTCATGTTATCACTTCAAAGATGTCCCAGTATAATCTTTATCTAAATAAAACAAACATTATTTTCAGTTCAAAATGGTCTACACTTTTGCATCTTCCTGATTTCTGTCTACTACACAAACATTATCCTTGATATATTACCATTTCAAATCAATTCCTGACAGACTCCAACTTCTTATTTTACATTGTTATAAAATTATGTAGATTCAGGATCCACACAATATTATATATTTGTTCACCCTTTCATTAATATTTCATCCATGTATGATTTATGCATTTTCCTTCCTTGCCCGTTTAACTAAGTCTCATTAGAGGTACTCTTCCAAGCTATGTTCCAGTTTTCTTTGAACATTTGGAACTATTCTAACCCCAAGTTTCCTAGAACATATTTCTGATCATATCACACACTGATACACAAACTTAATGATTTTCTATTACTTTCCAGTTTATTGTGAAAGCCTTACATCAGTAATCATGGTTCCTAACATTGACTGAACTCAATGGTCTAATTTGTTTCCTTGTGTACACATTCAGTGTGATTGCTAGCATATCACCTAGTTCAAACACAAATCCGAGTCATCCAGTGTTTCCTGAAAATGGCTTTGAGTCTGTGGTCATAATAGTCCTCTTCCTAGTTGTATTGCTGCCACCCATCTTCACCTGTCAATGTTTATTTCAAATGCCATCCTCTTTAAGGATTTCTTTTGGGTTCCCCTTAACTCAATGCTATCTATCTTCATAGAAAACCCCATAAATCTTTATTTTTTTGTTTCTCTGTAAATTTATCTTAATCTTAGTTTTCAGACTGAAAGTCAGAGAGCTGAACCTCTCCTCAGAGGTGCTTCACAAATTGTCTTGTAAGAGAGAAATATGGTATAGGTGCAAATTCTAAAACTCAAGTTTGTACTAATGTATGTTAAAAAGTGTTTTGTATAGTTATACAATATGCTTTTGTGATAGCATACTATATAGTATAGTACATAGTATGCTTTTGTTATATAGTATTGCTATAGTATGCTTTTGCTTATTTATTTTGAAGACAGTTTTCAACAATTTAAATTTTGATAAACAATTACTTTATTTACGTTGTTCTGTATATTCATTTAGCCTGAATGTATTGTACTGTAAGCTTCTTTAAGAGCAGAAATTATATTGTTCATTATTTTGTTTCATAATCCATCGCCCAGCATCTAAGGAAGTTGTACAGTTGTAAAATATTGGAGTGCTAAATTGATCTAGCTGCTTTTCAGAGAGTGTGTCTTGCAGAAAATGCACATTTATGAGCATGGGTCCTGATTAATCTAGGAAAGCTGAGTTGTATTAGAAGAATGTTGCTATTCATAGGGAGGGAATTCCACATAATAATGGGTTAGAGCATAGTCTCCAGTGGCAAGGTAGTTTTAAATTCTGTCTCTGTCACTCACTAGACAATGATCATGAAAATTTTGCATTGTTTGTCTATGTCTCAATTCCCTCATCTGCAATATAGTGAATAATAGTGAAAGTGCCCAGTCCTCCCAGTTAATGCAAATTATAGTTGAGTCAAAATATATAGATCACTAACAGTGTTTTGCACATAGTAAAAAGTGTATGTGTTAGTTATCATCAATATTTTTAGTGGATAGGTGTCATCTTTAGTCATACAGCATCTGTGTCCCACTCCTATGTTTGAAGTACTTACCTGGTAAAGAACCAAAAGGTATATAAGAGAGCAGATTCTTTTAGAGCGGGCATGTAGTGAAAGATTGACCAATCAGATGAGCCATTCCTATTTATTTGACTTAAGAATTAATGATTCTGTGGCTGGGGATGTAGCTCAGTTGGTAGAATGCTTGCCTTGCATGCTTAAGGCCCTGGGTTCAATTCCCCAGACCCTCCTCCCCAACACACACACACACACACACACACACACACACACACACACACACAGAATTAATGATTTCAACACACAAAGGAAAGTCTCTTGGAAGAACATAATATCAAAGGATTGTAGAGTGGCAGAATAGATTGCAGGGTCCAGGCAATAATGCTTCCATTGTTATGAGTTCCAGTTTCTTTCTGATCTTTAACAAGTGTATATTTCAGAAAATAACAGAGATAGTGTAAATCACATGTCTATTTAAAAGTATTAGCTTTATTGTGGTAAAAAATCACATACCATGTAGTTAAGAGTTGTACCATAACCATCGTATCAATTTCAGAATATTTTGACCACTCCACCTTGTATCCATTAGTGGCCACTCATATTGCCTCCTAATCCTTGCATCTCCAACCAAAGTTTACCACTAATCTCTGGATGGATGATGGATGGATGATGGATGGATGGATGGATGAATAGATAAACATATTTGCATACACAAAGCATACTTTGTGACCAGTACTTATCACCTCACATATTTTCAAAGTTCATCTTGTAGCATATATGATTACTCCTTTTTATTGCAAAATAATATTCTTTGGAAAAATATACATTTTCCCCTGTTTATCAATAAACTGCTTCCTGTTTTGAAGGGTGGTGTTAGTGATGACCAGTCTTTAAAATTTGTTTTGGCTCCAGCAGGGATCTTCTCACCTTCCATTTCCTGTCTTCTCTGGTGGATGAGCTGACCTATATTTTAGCTTGTCAATGGAGCTAACAACTTTCCTCTTAAACACTTGTCAGCAAATATCTGCTATTTTTATCCCCCTTAGATTTGAACTTCTTGTACTCTGCTCCACATATAGTCAGTCCCTTTGGAGAAAGCATCAGAACTCTCCATGCTTATCACTTGTCTCTCTGTCTGGACAAAACCACTGAACCACTATTCCAGAGCTAGGAGCATCAACAGTGACACACTTTCTCAGAGTGACACCCTGCTTTACAAGCAGAGTGATCAGAGTGAATGGAGGTCTCTGATTTTCTCTGCTTGCTTCTTTGAGCCTGGAACCTCCACCTTAAATCTAGCTGTGTTAAGTACCATTCAAGTCTCCAGAATTTTTGTCCTGCTGTGTCTGGAGTATATACTCCACCCTATGAGTAGGGTTCTGATGAATGTAGGGAGCCACAAACTTTCATCAGTGCTCACCTGAACTATACCTTCTGCTGTACAGAGGGAATGCTGGTGGAGAGTCTCTTTCAAGTAGACATTCTCCCCATGTTCAGAAGCTGGGGGTAGAGAAAGCACCACCTTAGCAAGACTCACCCAGAATAGTGCTTCCATCTTGATGAACTGTGATGACAGAATGGCAGTGGGAATAAGGGGGTTTGGTAAGAGGGAGAAGACGGAGATCAATTCTTACATTCTTGATGATCTTACTGAGACTTAGTTTCTTCATTTTTGTTTGTCCTTAGAAACCAAATGGTTTGGATTTTTTACATAATTTCCACCATTTGTGATTGTATCACTAAGCAGCAGGTTTCTAGATATCCTCACGCTGACATTTGAAATAATATCACCCAACGCCCAACTAAAAAATCCCCCTTTTCCTTAAATGATTTAGAATTAAAAAAAAAAACTAATTTTAGAAGCCTACCTATTATTTTATAGGCAATCTAGGAGAGTTCTGTATTACTCTTAAAAAATGTGGTATTGGGATGTTTATGGATGTAGAGAATATAGTGAAATCATTTCCCCAAATTATACCAAATTTAAACTATTCAAGTAGCTTTCTTCAAAGAGATTATTTATATTTCCAAATTAGAATATATCAAAAAATATTTTTGCAGCCCTTCCTTTTAAACTACAAGTGAATAAAAGAATGTTATTGAAGTTGCATTTAAAATTCTACTTGTCTATATTAAAATGCCATGCTTAAACTACATATAATGTTAATCTTTCAGTTTTTAGTTTGAAAAATACTATGAAGAAATGAAATAGTTCCTATATGAGATTAGTCCATAATTATAAATAAGGAAAATATAGCAATATGTCTATATATTTATTCCTATATTACAACACAAATTATTTAAAGTATCAGGTGTTTCTAAAGAAAACACTTAAAACAAGGTGTTTGGCAGGTGTTTTCTTACTAGACAAAATTCTAAATTGTGAGAACATTCTGAAATAGTCTGTATTTTCTTCTAGCAGATTTCTCTCACCCTATAAATTCACATGCATTCTGAACAAAGGTTCTTGGTAGATTTTGAATCTAAAATGTAGATGCTTATCACAGCCAGACACACCAGCTACCAGTCTAGGGTCTAAATCTTCACATATTCCATGTGGCTAGAAGTGAGTGCAACATAATGAAGTGACCATACCTTAAGTCCCATGTGTTAGATTAATGTGTTGTACTATGTGTTTCTACTTTTCCTTTTTCCCACAAATAAATAATAAACTTTCTGTGGGCAGGGACAATGTTTTTGTTGTTGTTGTTTGTTTGTTTATTTTTTGAGCATTTGCTCCTCAGTATATATTATGGGATCTTTTAAGTGTATATTGACCCTCCACAAGTAAATAAGGGCATATTTAATATTTTAATTCTAACTTTCTGTAAAAGAGATTTGAAAATATTTCCACTACTAAGATATAAATGCCAAAAGAAGAAGAAAAAGGTATCATTCAATACAGAGTCATAATATATCTCGTGTGGTGTGTGCTGACAGGCTAGGGACTTGAAGAAACACTGAGTGGGAGTTGAAGACCTGAAGACTATATCCTATCCTACCCTATTTTGGATATGCCATGTGTTTGTCATAGGCTTCAGCTTCATCATTTGGAAAATTAAATAATTTACTTTTAGTTATTATTTTTAATTAAAAAAAGCTGTAATCAGTCCTTTTAATATTCCATTTACAGTTTATACTTTTCAATTAACCAGTTCTTGGTAATAAACTTTATTGATTATATAGCCTTTTCTCCCTTTGTGTGGATCTTTATGGTTGGTATATACCTAGTCTTTTTACTACTGGGTGAACAGAACTGCATTTTTAAATTAAATTGATGGCCATTTTGAGAAGGTAAGCCAGAACACTGACAAAGAAAAAGTCAATTTTAAATAAATTCTCCTAAGTTTACCAATTTTTCTAGAAAAAGTATAGACTGTGGTTGTTTGCTAGAATAGTTTTTGAGTGAATAGTGATAATATGAGACAGTTTTGTGCCATGAATCACAAAATAAGACTCATATATCACAAATATATGCCCTCTGAATTCTTTACAGTGTGATAACTTTCTTTAAAAATTACAATTATCACTGTGCATTTTTATATTTTTATTTTTATTTTGTCCATTTTATGAAAAAGCAACATATGTTATTTGAATAATGCTAATCATGATGACATTTTGTAAGTTATTGTCCAAGCAATATCTAAATACAGAATAAAGAGCAAACTGAAAAGAATTCTTTCATTTGTTTGACATACAGTGTTTAGGTCATAAATTACAATGTGTTCCGTGAATTCCATGCATTTCTATGTCTCACTAATTTTTATATTGTTTACAGTTATATATATAGTCTTTATTCGTCTGGTCTTTTTCAAAGTCTGCTAATGTAGGAAGATGATTTTAGATAATCATCATACACAACATACTCATAGCAGAATCAAGGTGTTCCACTGATAAATTGAATAGCGAGTCTTTTTTTGATTTGTTGGAAAAATTCCTAATGAAGATAGTTCTGTTCAATTTTATGTTTTCATACAAATGTATTTTGACTCACAATGTTGGTTCCTTTTGCATCTTGATGATTCCTCCTGTATTTGAGATTATATCTGGCTTGCAAAAAATGTGTATTTTGATTGTTTTAGGTACAAAATACTCAGTATCTTCTTTTATATTGTTGTCTAGTAGCTAAACCAATTGAACAATTTTAAGAACCATGAATCTATCTAAAATATTTAAGAAAACAAAAGTAACATTTTAAAAGTGAAAAAAATTTAGTATTCTAGGCAGTTAAAACTATTTGAGTACTACAAAGTGCACTAAGTTACCTTATGTAATCATTCTCAAGTGGCCTTGAAAATTTTCCATCCAGAAATAACTTAGGACTTGCCAGCCATGCAGAGCTGAATTTAAGCTCTTGGGCTTTCCTTCTCTGAATGAAAAGGATCCTCATGATATGTCATAAAACACTGATAATATTATATATCAGAAATAATAATTCAGATACAAATGTTTATTTATTCTTTTAAACATTTACATTAAAAATGGGCAATTTACTGTTATAGTTCTGCAGAAATAGAGTTAGAAATGTACTTCAATGGTGCAGATAGTAATTCCTGTTTCTTAGGCACATAGTCACTTATTTAAAAACAAAACAAGCAAAAAAACCCAATCAAACAAAAAGATAGAGAAAAGGCAGGTTTGAAGAACAACTTCCTAAGGCTTTCAGCAGCGGTGGCTGAAACACAAGTCATTATCTGGATTACACAATGGTGTTTTAATTCAGACAATTTTTTGAAGTTTTAGCATTTTTCCTTCATTAGCTTGATTTTTACCCATTATTAAAAATAATCTAAGAAGATAATGCCATTATTTGCATAATCAAGAAATAGAACATCCTTTCTTCCCCTGAATGCCACTAAGCTTGATAAAGATATATACTTGAAAAATACAGACATCTATGAAAAATGCTTCACAATAGTGAATGTCAATAACACGCAATGTATTTCTGTACTGTTGATATTTAAAACAAAGGCTTCTTTTTGAGTCTCATATAAGAACTTTTCTTAAAAGTAATTATTTTAATTTTACTATTAATTCCCTTTGCCCTCTCTTTAGTAAAATTTAAAAAAAATTAAGGTTAGATTATTCACTCTACTAAACAACTTATGAATAGATTTCTTCAGATTTTACCTGTGTCTGAGCAGGTAAAATCTTATTTTACAGATGACATAGTTTCTCTGTGAATATTTTGAATGCTTTATTCAAAATATTATAGGTGAAGTAAGCCATTTATGAATTCCAGGTAGATGTAAGGAAAGGATATAATAGGAAACTTAAGTTTCATGCTCAAGGATCTTCTCTTCAACATTTTAAAGCACTATTTAGTAAATGTTACCCCAGCACAATATGCAGCTATAGAATGAGAGAAATTAGTAGCTGGATCTTGCTAAGAAGTAATATTTTCTATAATCAAAAAAAAAAACAAAAACAGGAGCACTTTTGAAAATATTGGAAGCTGTCTACAAAAAATCAAAGAAGAGATTGTGGATTCTAAGGAAAGTATCCATAAGTTTGTTAGACAACCCAGAGCATGAGAAAAAATATGGTCTGTTTTTACTCAGTTCATTCAGTTGAAGTTGGTCATCCTTTACTATCTTATAATACTAACAAGAACCAAATTTCTCATAATTTTAAGTGGGAAACACTATGTTATAGGTATATTTAAAGCTCTCAAATAACTTCCAAAAAATAAAATGAAATTTATAAACTCCTAAAAGAAGTATCCAGTGTCACATAAAATAATAAAACATCATAAATATTGCTACCTTGTCTTCACTGCATCAATGTAATTATTAACAAACAATTGTTTTATATCCAGAGAAGTGGTCTTCTTCATGGTAATTACTTTTCTTATCTGCTTCACTTCTTTTTATATATTTTTTTTCAATTTTTATTCAGTTTCTTTGTGACTAATTGCATAGGAACAGACAAGTGCTAACCACAAGGCAGTGTAAAATCAAGTTCAGGATGAAGCCAACATGGCAGTTGGCAATTCAGCATAGATTTGCCAGAGGCATCATTTAAGAGCCTATAGAATGCAAAACACTCTTTCCCATTGTTGGGATCCTTTTCAAATTTACTGTTATGGTTTGCATGTAAGGTGTTCCCCAAAAGCTCATGTGTGAGACAATGCACAGTTAGAGAAGAAATGATTGGGTTGTGAAAACCTTAACACAATCAGTGAATTAATCCCCTGATGGAATTAACTGAGTGGTAACTGAAGGCAAGTAGGGTGTGTTTGGAGGAGGTGGGTCTTTGGGGCATCCCTTTAGATTATATATTTTGCAGCTGGGGAGTTGAGTCTCTCTCTCCCTTCTGATCACCATGAGAGCTGCTTCTCTATGCCACACTTTTCTGCCATGATGTTTTGCCTCACTCTGAGCCCCTAGGAATGGAGTCAACTGTCTGTGGATGCAGACCATAAAAAACTGAACCCCCAAATAAACTTTTTCCTTTACAATTGCTCTGGTCGGGTCTTTTAGTCACCACAGTGAAAAAACTGACTAGAATACTTTCTTATGTGATTTTAACATTCTAATAAATGTATTTGAAACATAATTCAAGTCATTTCATTATGTTAAATATGTTATTTTAGAAGAAACATTTTTGTTTAGAAGTAAACATAAATTCTTTCAATTTAAGTACTGACTGAAAACCACCCGATTGAGAAATGTGCATAGTTAGGGAATCTGGGATTAAAAACAAAAGGATGTTCTATAGGGAAAATATTAATCTAGGAGACAGATTGCAGAGATATGCCCCAATTCACATTAAGATTACAGAAAATTAGCAGAAACTTCACAGTTTACATAGAGTAGACTCCTCACTAACTTGAAAGCTTAATGAAAGCAAATATAATTTTCTGGCTCCACAAAACAGAACTTTCCATAAAGTAGGCTTCCAATAAAGATTTAGGGATTTGAATTTAAATCCTATGTCACATAAGTATAATCTAAATACAAACCACAACTGGATAGATATGTGATTTGGAAGGAAAACAGGAACCATTGTGTTCTCTTGCTCCTAGGGTTACTCGTCAAGTCAGGCTGTATTTGCAGTTTCATAGGTTGCAGTAAAGTTGGTGTGATATTCTTAGAAAATCTTGTTTTAAACAGTAGTTGATCATGTGCTTTCCCAATTTTCATTACAATAATCATCAGAACAGTAATAATAGTGGGTGCCATATCTGCTGATGAATTGCTACCCATTTTCCTCTGTTAACTCAATGAAGCTTACAAACAATGGGTTACTGAGGTATTTGCTAATTCCATTCTAGAAGGAGAAAACAAAGAAAGTGAGAGAGGGTAAGCTACTTTCCCAAGATCATATGGTTGGAAAACAACAGAGAGGAGATATAATTCCGGATCAGTCTGCCCAGCATACTTGCCCTTTCCTCTGTATTGAATTAACATAGAGAAAGCAAAACATAATCAAGAAAAGGACAGGTGGGCACTCTGAGTCTCTATTGCCTGTTCTAAGAAGCAAAGAGAGGGCCTGCATGCTCTATTTACCTGCAAACCTTTGATGTTAGTTAGGCATTTAAAAAATAAGAAAAAAAACTTTGCTACTGGGCAACCACTAAGGGGCAGTGATACACAACAGTCAGCACACGGTGGTTCTGAGCAGTGAATCATGGCAGCTACAAGTTCATTGCAAGGAAAAGAATTGAATCCTCTTGGTTTTATTTCTCAGTAGAGAACTGGAGCAGAAACAAACCAAAACACTTTGTCTCCCCCCCAGGATCTAGTTATACCTTTTGTTAAGACAAACACATCACATTCAATTCTCCTGTCCAACCACGGATAAGAAAACCAACTGGAGCATCCAGATGACCCTCACACAAAAATAAACCATGTCTTTGTTTACAGATCTGTTTCTTGTATTTAACTACTGTCCAGTGTTCATAGAGTCGAACAAGTTAACATCCAACATTAAAAAATATCCTTTCCTCGTGGCTGACATGTAAAATATCAAAAGATTCGCAATGTCTGAATGCTTAGTCTAGCAATTAAGATCCTGATAGCCAATTGCTTCCCAGCTCTTTGAGCTCCAGATTCTTTGCAAAATATGCTTAGATGTTCCTTTTACTATGGGCTAGATTGGATGCAGGGAAATAGCTGTTATAAAGGTTAGGGGGAAAATCCTTATACTATAGTTGACGTGCTGTATTGATCTGGTACAAAATCAACCATTACTGAGACAGATGGGGGAGCTCTGAGACTCTCAATCCAGAAATTGCATCAGCTATTGCTGATGCTGCTGCACATGCTGACAATAGCTACAGTCTGAAAAGCAGGGTTTACATGCCTGAAATAAATTGTTTTGATTAGAACCTTTAGGAGAGAAAGTCATAAGGTACAGTTTTATTGACTACTTGCCAAACAACACAGACCCATGCACTGTAAGCTTGTTTTGCTCTTGTAAGTCAAGCACCAACTAGACTTTTATTTTCTAAGGTTATGGACTTAGAGTATAATGTATTATCATTTACTCTGAATTATTGCACACATGGCATACTAGGAAATTGAATTAATTTTCCAGTACTGCTGACCTCTGTGTATATCTTCATATATTTGCTCCTTTCCTTGTAGCAGGCAGACTCTAATTTTGTGTGATAAAGACTTCTTTGATTTCCTGATAATCTGTTAAATATTGTGCCCCAAAATGTGGGTTCAAAACGCTGCCACTGTGCTCTAAAAAACAAATCACAAAGAGAATAATCCTATAACTAGCCATATTAATAATGCTTTCTTGCTTTTTCTGCTCTTCTTCTCCCCGAAGCATGTTTTTTGCCTGCAGAGAGGTTTCTTTTAATCTATTGCTGTTTTTCAAAAACAAGACAATTCAGTGCAATCAACCAAACAAAATTTGGACAAATCATTGTAAAATGCAAAACAAGAAGTCAGCATACTTGTTTTCTGAAGTTGGACTTGTGTTCCATTATCCCCCATGAAAGCAATTCATCGTGATGCTCTTTTCTCAAAGAAATGCACAGAGATCATTCTCCTTTCTTACATTTTTAGCCAGCATATATGAGTGGCCATTACAGATAGAATTGAGCATGCACAGTTTCCTTAGGAGTACTAGCTGTAATGATAACATTCTGGTGTGTATATAGTACCTACACAAAACAATCAGCTTGCCTTGGAGAATTGTGTGTGCATGTTTTCCATACAAATGCTTTCATGAGACTATAAGTAAGGGCACAAACCAAGGGAAACTATATGCATTATATGACTTATTTTATCATAGGTATTGTATTGTATGATTTATATGTTATTTCATTGCATGTCCAATTTACCAAAAAACAAAACAGAACAAAACATCTAGCATACCACTGTATCTCTAAAATGTAAACTTCAATTTGTCAATCTTGTGGTATTTAATAATTTTATGGTATTTACTAATCTTACTACATTCTAAGTTTGTGTTGGAGTAATTAATCAATTAACAAAATGCATGTAGAACAGGATGATTGCTCTCTAGGATTTTTAAATCTGTTCAAGAGATCTGAATCATTGTGTTTCGCTGTTAGCTAGGAAATGCTACATGTCAAATGATTATTAAAGCCACGTAAGAAGATATCAATAAGAATTATATAAAGATAGCTGAAAAGAATACTTTCTTCATATTACAAATACCTGTATTTTTTTAAAGGACACATATTAGTTAAAATAGCTACACCAATATATCTGGTTCACATTTGACCAATAACACTCAAGGTTTCATAAATTGTTCTTCATATGTGCTGACTCTACTAGCTTCTAAAATGGTGAGATCCAGGGTCTCAATTTTTAATAACTCATTTGAATGACAACTTGCCTAGCTTTCAATTTATAAGCTCTAGGAGAGCTAAAGGCAGAATTAAATTTGCTAGAATCTGCACATTGGATTTGGGGGCTAGATACAAAACACGGGACTGCAAATATATTTTTCACCAGTCTGCATTATCAGACACCGCCATTAATGCTAATTGCAAGGTAACTATACATTTCAAAGTGATATGAACACAGGGCCACGATTTATATCACAATATTTTAATCATTATTATCATTATAGCATAAATAAACTGATGATTGCATGAAATTACCCAACATATCTTTGTATGCTGGAAATTGCAGGTATAATTATATGGGGTCCAGTTATATAAAACATTTACCTTATCAGTTTATGCTGTCATTGAGAATTTCAGGTTGCCATATGCAGCAAGGGGGTATGTAGTGGTTTAACTGCAATGAAACAGTTAACTCCAGTCCCTCTGCTCTTAAGCAGTCAGGAGGGTCATAAGCATTGAAACAAATGGAGCATCATTTATTACCTCTGCCTCTTCTGCTGTGTTTTTGAGAGGAAGTATTGGCACTTACTTTGCAACAGATTTGATCTTCTGTTCTCTGAGGAAATGCTGTCACTGGTATTATTTACTCTCTGAGCAACAAATCCTCATAAATTATAATGGTTCTCCAGACAGCCATTTACAAATTTAATCAGAGATGATTTCCTTGCCTTTTTCAATTATCCCCAAATTATATTCACTCAAGGTAATGTACTAAGTCCTCTACCATATTTATTACAGAAACACAAGTGCAGCATGCTTCCAGTCTAAAGGATGTCACTGAAGATATATATATATATATATATATATATATATATATATATGGAGAGAGAGAGACTATATATATATATATATATATATATATATATATATATATATAGAGAGAGAGAGAGAGAGAGAGAGAGAGAGCTTGTACCTTGTTGAAAAGCAAATGTTAGTCCACTTCCTTGACAATATCTATGTTACAATAGATTCTAGGTCACCTTGCATGAAAAGATGTTTTATGCTTCTTGTTGAGAATACATACCATTGAAATAACAAATAATAATAATAGAATGCTCATATGAACCAGAACTTTATCCCTGTAGCTAATTTTGAAGACATATCTAAATTTGTGTCTTGTCTCCACCATTGATCAACTATATACTCATGAGACTGTTTTAGCATTCTGTAGGACTACATTTTTTCAAATGTAAAATGAGAAAATTCCATACATCCTACAATCATTGTTAGGAATAAATAGCATAATGAATATAAATAATATAGAGAACTCTTTTTATATCAAATAATAAATGGTAGCTGTTAATAGTAACCTAACTATCCTTTTTTTTTAAATGAATTACCTTATCCCAAAAAGAATTTAAATAACTGTCAAGGCTTATACAAAGAGTCCAGATAGTCCAAGGTATGAACCTATGTCTTCAATTTCGTATTACATTCTGATAAATTCTTTGGTGTAGTAGTTTATATTATATATAATATTCAAATGTAGATTATTCCCTGAGCACTTTGCACAACATTTAGGAGAGATTCTACTAATTTTGTGCCATTTTAAGTCATGAGAAAAATGAGTAGATACTTGTTAGCTCTGGATATTTCCCTAGAAATTCCAATGACATTTTATGCTCACCCCATAATTGTTTCTATATTTGGACTTGGTTCTGTTGGATACTTACACTGGATGAAGTAGAACTGCCTCAAAAATCAAAACTCAATACAATTGAAGTTAATAAGTGTGATGGTGAATTTTTTGCATCAACTTGACTAAATTATTAGGGAACCCAGACCTTTGACTGAATATTATGTCAGATTATGTGACTCTGTGAGGGTTTTATAGATGAAATTCATATTTGAATCAGTAGACACAGTAACAGAGACTGCCCTTCAAATGTGAATGGGCAGCATCCAAATCCCTGAGGGCCTAAATAGAAAAAAAGGTGTATTACAAATCATCTGCCCCTTCTTCTGCCAGAGTACCAGACTACTGGGAAGGCCATCAGTCTTCCTCTGTTCTAGAATTCAATTCACCTAATTGGCTCTGCTGATTCTCAGGTCTTTGAACTCCATATTAATAAATCCACCAACTGTCAAAGGTCTCCTTATGGTTAACAAAAGTTAGATTCTGGTATTTCTCACTAACCATAATTATGTGAGCCAAATTTTCAAAATAAATCTCTTATATTTTATCAGTTCTGTTTCACTGGAAAACCCAAACTAATGTAATAAACTATGGAAAGGACTCAAGACCAAGATCCAAGAGTAGGATACCCTCAAGAAATTGAAATAATAACATTTCTCTTTCATATGTGGAGCATGAGAAGAGGGCCACAGCTCGGAGTTATATTTGATTTATTTTTGCTATAATGCTTTCTGGGAGGTAATAATGGAAGATATCAAAGAAATATGTGAAGAGGCATAATGAAAGCTAAAATCACAAAATTACATAAAATTATCCTTTTTAAACAGTTGATTAGCTACTAGTCAAAATTTGAACAAGAAGACATTAATAATTTCCTTATAAATGAAGACAATAACCAAAAACACAAAGACAATAATTTATCATTTTAATGTCCACAATCATCTCAAATCTTCTGAGCTTCAAGAGTTAGGATGTGAGATAGACAAACTTTTAAAGAATAAGCCCCCATTGCAATAATATTAAAAAGAAGAGTTTTCAAGAAAAAAATCTTGGTTTTAACATGTCACAGTATTATGTAAAATTAAAATTTAAAAATCAATAAAAACAATTTTAATGTATTCCTGTGTCATTAATTTTGGTTGTTTGATTCTCTTGTATTGATTACTGAGAAAAAAGTAGCATTTGATCATTTACAAATAATAAATGACCCAAAATATATATACTTTAAAAATATTAATCAAAAAACTTTAAATGTCTGTAAAAAGCACTTGCAGGTATGTACATATTTGTATATGTGATTTGATGACTCTCATTAAGTAGGAAAGGCAGTATATATTGAAACGTACAGTAATGTGATGCTCAATGACAGAGATGTTCTGAGAGGTGAGCTCTTAGGTAGTTTTGTGGTTGAGTAAACATCATAGAGGGTACGTACATAAACTAAGATGTCTATAGCAAACAAAGATGGACAGTTGACAGGGCAATACAGCATCAACTTATATATGCCATCTATCATTAACTGGAATGTTGTTATGTCACTAGGACACAGAGACAGAGAACTGAGTCTCTAAGGTATTCTTTTTTTCATATTTATTTTTTAGCTTTAGGTGGACACAATATTTTTATTTTATTTTTATGTGGTGCTGAGAATCGAACCCAGTGCCCTACACATGCCAGGTGAGCACGCTACTACTTGAGCCATATCCCCAGCCTTCTAAGGTATTCTAATACCTTAATAATGTTTCACTTCCTTGGTCAAATTTTTAAAAATGAATCTAAAACAAGAGAGAGAGGTGGGGGGGAGAGAGAGAGAGAGAAAGAAAATACCACCTCATTTCTAGGGGAGGTGGGGATGAAGAGTCCTTTAGTCTCCTGACTGTAACCCTTCTAAATCATACCTCCATTAATAGAAATTCTGAAATGTTTAATATATGACCTAAAGCATGAACATAGTGACTTTTTTTCTTACAAAGAAGTAGAGCAGCATCTTGGTAATCAATAAAATGAGAGCTACAGTTTTGTCTCAAATATTTTACCACCAAAAAAGTGTGACACAACAATGCAATTTCCCTTCAATGTTGTATCCATTTTTCAACTATTGTAGTCAATGTCTTATATATTAGATTGCCTGTACAGCATTTATTTTGCCCTGGAAGTCTACTCAAGCAATGTGAAGGTCACATCTGTTTTGTTTTCATAAGCTTTACATACAACTTAAAAGGTGACTTTTATATCTGTCTTGCTCCTGTACTTTAACAAGATAACATGAATACCTTTGTGTTCTGTTTTATGCATATTGAGTACATTTGAAACTCGTCTCCTCCACCTATTAAAAAAAAGTCTTCTATACCAGTAGCATTTTTAAAAGAATTCAGATTTTATTTTACTTTGTGTACAAAAGTATTGAATTAGGATTTGGCAGTAGTACCTAAGCTCTGTTCATAATCTTAACTAAGGAATAAATGTCATTTCATTACAACTTTTCTTAGTGAAGCACTGCTGGCTTTGCCTTCTAAACTCTTTTCTGATTTTTTTCCCTCAGCTTTTAAAACACTTGAGATGAGCAAAACCTCATGAGATCAGGCTCTGGAAGTACATCTAGTTTGCACACCCCAATCCTTTTTTGGCATGTTCTCTGAATAGCAGACAAGGGAATCTCGACTTTTAGGACTAGCTATTGAGCATTTATTAGAAATGAATAACACATTTACCAATTTTCATCTCATTTTGTAGTAAAGATGAAAAAATACTCATGTGAGAAAGTACTATGAACCAGTGATTACACTTTCTTTATTTACACTACCAAACTGAGATTACATAGTTGAAAATGAAAATATTTTTTTACCTAATTCTAAGTATGAGAATGTTTAGAAACCTCCCAGTGACACTTAAAACTGGGTAGGCAAGTTCAATTTTAGGTTGTAAGACCACATGGCTAACAGAATAAAAGATGTATTTTCTATTGTAAGTGTTATCACTATTCTTAGTTCTCTTTTGATTCTTATATGTCTGATCCCTGTGTCTCCTGGTTTCCTATTTGAGAAAAAAAAAAAAAACAATTGTTTCCTCCTTTTATCTGAGTGAGATCTCAAATTTATAGATGTTTCATTTATTTGAATTTTATAAATTAATGTTGCTCATAAACACCATTGAATTATGACTCAGTGTTTCACAAACACTTAATTATTTACCTCAGTAACAAATTTATAGTTTTCATTATATTTATAATAGCTTTATTAACTTTTCATTACTTAGATGTAATTGAACATTAATAAAATCTCAAACAATGATCATAGCTAGGAGATTCAGTGACAAAAAAAAAACCTAGAAATGCAGAAATCAACTCAAACAAAAAATCTAAATTTACTTGAGGCTTAGGAGGCAAAGCAAGTAAATTTCCTTTTTGTGTGTGTGTCTACCTCCAGGAAATCAAAGTACCACCAGATTTTTAGTAAAATAGTTGCAATTTTTCAACCCTTGTATACTAATGGAGATTCTCAAATTTTTATTTTTTTTCCTAGAATGGCTTAGGATCATTATCCTGGTATTTCCCCAATCCTTTTTAATTAAAAAAAAATCTACGTGACATATTAGTGACAGATTTTGCGTGGATATATATGAATCACATTCAAATGATTTTCAGTATACCTGTTTAATATATGAATAAATGAATCATCTGGGATGATTCATATTGAATTCTCTTACCTATAGCAATGATTTAAGAATATATATTTGAGGTATGTATTTGATTCTCCTTTTTTTAACACTTTTACTATATTTATTATTATTTTGCATTTAAACTGAGCATTAATACTGTTTCCCCTGAAAAAAAACAGTCAAGAGAAAATGATAGACAATTTTTCAGAATTCCTTGATTCCCTGATGTTTTCTTTTTTCCCTTCAAATGTAAAGCGATATGTTATCTGTAGGCCAAGTGCTCTGAGTTCATTTTCCACTTATGAAAATCTAAGCATGCAAATATCCCTGTGCTCTCAGAAATGCAAGCTCAATTTAAGTTATGTCACTGAGGAACAAAGGCAATTAAATTAGCTCTCCCTGTTCTCCTTGATGCCTTTCTCCTGACCCTACCAGGTTACTGATAATTTGTCTCAAAAACATGTCAGGAGAACTCAAGATCAAACTCACATGCTACTTGCCATCATATGCTTCACTCAACCTCCGGAAGAAAAAGGCATGAATAAGACTGATTTCCCTTGCTTACTTTCCACTGTGATGAAAACTTTCCTCTTGAGTCCTAGATCTCTGTTGACAATACTATTGTCACACCTAAAAGTTAAACTTTCATTTCCACGTTAAATGTCATTGAGGTGACCTTCTCTATGGAAGCATAGTGATTGAAAGAAGACAAATGTTCCTAATATCACCTTCAGTTTACTTTTGCTAATGGCATTCTCATAGAATTTTAAATGTGGATGGGATCTTAGCAAAAAGAATAGGTAAGCTCACTGTGGCATTGTGTGACCAACATGCAGGCATTAATCGACTAAGATTTGGCAAATATCTTGCGTGGGAAAGTATCTAATTAGGATTTGGCAATAGTATCTATGCTTATTAATGTAATAAAACAAAAAGAGGAGAACATTTGTAAAAATCCATAGTGATAATTGTAAATATGTTACAATTTATCCCAGTTGTTTAGCAGATAGACAGGATTAAAGTCCAGTTTCTAGATACACTTATATTAGCTGGTTGTGGATGTAGCCAGCCCAAACCAAAGTGTCCCAATGCATATTAATACTTGTTGATTGGTTATTTACCATAATTCCAAGTGACTGATTTTACATGTCTCCTAAATATTTTCACAAAGTAGAATCCCATATTCTGGTAGTTTGAGAGCACTTATATATTATGTCTGATGACTGAGAAACAATTATAAAATAGAGAAAATATCGTCAAACCCACCAAGACATAATAATTCAGTGCAAAACTGCAGGCATAGGCACAAAGATTAGGTAAACATAATGGTGATATTATGGAAGATTTATGTATAAGAAACTTGGTTATTTTATTAAACAATTTTTTCTAATTACTTTTTTTTTTTCTTTTTAAACAAAACAGAGATAATGAACCTTGGAGGATAACAAAAAAGCATTATTAATGACAGAGCATCCACATTCATACAATGGAAAAAAATGTAAATAAAATTCTAAGCATTGCCCTGAGTGGGATCAAGGAATACTGAAATGCTTAACTGTCACATTTTTTAACCTTTTTCAGCCAACCTGTGCAAAGCAGTAGGAAGAAATGTCAACTTAGAGACACTGTCCATCAGACTGTGGCTTAGTTCATGCATTGATAAATGTATTTAGAGCCCCATGGGGAATCACTGTGGGCACTGACACTTAAGGTTTATGCAGATGCTAAAGGCTCAATGGTAAATGAAATTCAAGCAGGTATTCATTTATTATGTCTTTACAAAGATGTAAATTATTTGGGGAATTAGGAATGCATAACCAAGAGTTTATTTAATCATGTGATCCCAGATAACAATTAGTTCTCTCTGTAGAATCATTACCATATGAGACATATTCTCCCCTTCTTGCTCAAAGGGGCCCTTCCTACTGGGGCCAGGAATGGATGGCAGTTCTGCTAACTACACAGAGTTGGAGGAGGAACAAAGCTAAATTCTTCTGCCCTGTCTTCTAAAGAGGTCATTCTTTCAAGCAGTAGCTTTAGCAATTCACTTCAATTTGGAGGAAATGAGTTTTTGTTGCATGACTGTCCTGTTCTCTGAAATACCTTTAGCTTGTCAATAGGAAAGGTCCATTTGGGGTTCAGTCAGTGCATAAAGGAGGTTTTTCAGTCACAGGAGAACCTTGCCTTTCAGTAGAGCTACTTTCCCACCTTCCCTTTCCCACATAATTCCCAGTCTCGATCTTAGAGTTGTATTGTTTGAAAACCATTACTGTTAGTAATGGTATGAGGATTGTGATCTAAAACTTGGCTGTAACCATTTCAAAGTGCTAAAGTTAGTCGTAATGCCACTTCAGTGACTAAAGGAACACCAGCTGAATTGAAATGTTCTCTTGTTAATGGGGGAAAAAATAAACTCTGCAACTTCAGGGAGAGTGAGCAACAATGACTCTCACAATGCTGAGAGCAGCAGGGAGTCCTTCTGTACACACGCGTTGAAATAATCATGTCTTGGTCATATTGGGAATGAATTTCTATTAAGAGTAGATGTGGGTCTTTATGCTGCAGGCTACTGGACTCTCAACAGGAATAAAAATGCCTCCCTGAGAAACCTGGGTGCCATTAGATAAAGGACACCTAAATGGCCTGGGGTGAGGATATGACACATTTCCCAATATGTCAGAACAGAATCAGGATTTGGCATTAACTTCCAAATGTCACTAATTCGCAAACCAATTTTTAATCAACTTGGCTATTTCCATATATCTATTTTTATGTTTCTTGCCTGTCACCCTAATTTGCAGTCACTTCTACAGGAGTGCTATTTTTGGATTCCATTTCTACTCCCTTTCTATGCCTTGTGTTCCTGTCTCTTTAATTTCTATTGTACTCGCCACTAGATATAAGAAAAACAGGCATACCAGATTGCGGTATACTGATTCTTGATTATTTTACTTCAGTGGCATAGATACCTCATCTATTAAATAATTATTAATCAATAGTGATGGAACTACTAAGGGAAGATAAATGATAATACCATATAAAAGTGAGCAGACAATATCTTTTCAATTAAATTTTAGATTTTTATATAATAATGAATAATGAACTACCAAAATCTACTTAGGAAAGAAGAAAGTCCCTTCCTTTTTTAACATATTAATTCTCATAGAGTCATGTAAGGTCTGGGAGTTCTATCCCGCACTGAAAAAAAAATCCCATCTCATGATTCTTTGACAGTCTAATTCTGTAAAAAGTCAGTTTAAAATTGTATTGTTGAGAGGGTAAATTTCTGCACATATATTGAGCTATGCATTAAGTTCAATAAACATTCTTTCAAAATGAATAGTTTACAAGAGTTCTATCAACTTTTCACAAAGATGTATAAGTAAACTTTCTCATTTTTATTTATGGATTTTGGAAGAAGTAATTGCTGAGTTATACAACTCACAATAGCTACGTCTCAGATTTATAGTGCATGCATATATCTTTTAGAATGCAAAGCCCTTGCACAGTGGGATATGTGCTCTGGGCATGCATCAAAAAGAATTTCCAAATTGTGTATTGGCATGTGGAAAGGGAGGGTGGATTATCAGTAATATTGAGTTATTAATTATTCAGCTTTACTGCCATCCATTATAAATAATGTATATGACATTCAACAGTAGAACAGCAATTCCTATCAGCATGCAATGCTTTTTAAACATATATTGGGACATCCAGGTATTTGTAATATAATTAAATGATCCTGAATTTTAGTATGAGAACTTCATCTTCATCAGGAGTAGTGGGGGCAATCCTCTATTTTCCTATACTTCTGGTGTTAACCCAACAGCTAGCATGATGCAAAATAAAGTCAGAATTGGAAGAATGGGGGGTTGGGGTTGTGGCTCAGCGGTAGAGCGCTCGTATAACCTGTGCATATTCCTAGGTTCGATCTTCAGCACCACATAAAAATAAATAAATAAAACAAAGATATTATGTCCAACTACAACTAAAAAATAAATATCAGAAAAAAGGAATTGAAAAAATGGGTTACATTTGTTGGGAGAAAGAGTTTAGATGATATTTAAACTGTGATCAGGAGCAAATTAAGGTAGAATAAATGAGAAAGATAATATTTCTCATTTTTTCCACAAATACCATATGAGATACAAAGTCCTGCAAATCAATACAATTATACAGCAACTCCAACAGAGACATGAGTAAAGGTTATAACATGTAATTTACAGAACATAAATACTAAAATGCTATTAAGAATATTCAGATAGGCACAAGGTCACTAAACATCAGAAACATAAGAATGGAAATCAACAATGAGATATGAGCTTAAAATTATTTTCTTGGCAAAACTGTAAAAGCTGGATATTTTAAGCATGATCAAGATTGTCAGGGCACAATGGTTTTCAAGTACTGGTGGTGTCACTGCAGGCTACAGAATCCTTACTGAAGAGCAACACAGCTAGCACTGCCAAACAACACTCATGCATACATATTATCCTGGCAATTCTGCTCTTGGGAATATATAATGCAGAATTTCTTATACAGCTCCAGAAGGGGGCATTTATTAGGATGTTTAATACACAGTGTCATGAAGTAGTAAAGAATTACAGGCACTCTGGGTGCCCCTCACTTAAAAAGCAGATGGAGAAATGTAGCGAATACACTCCAAATAGCATTTAGAAGCAAGGAATGAGCACACAACTATCAGAGCATAGAGCATGGCTGGATCTCATAAACAGTGTCCTGAGTAACAGAAACAAGAAACAAAAAAAAAAAAAAAAAAAAACAAGCACCAGGAAAAAAAAAAAAAAGAAACCAGGGATGGAAACCAATATCTATATCTATATATTGTTTTAGAAAACGCAGAAACAAAAATATATGCTAAATATATAAGAAATACCTCTGTGTAAGGAATAACAGTAAAATGTCTGGAAAAATAAGGATAGGAGATAAAAGTGGGGAGGAAGAGAGAAATTAAAGGAGAGAGGGAGGGAGATAGTACTTTCAGGGAGGGGTCTGAATAGACAGAAAGCTGCCAAGACATGTACAAGTATCTCTTTCCCTCCCCCCTCCTAGTATTTTTATTGATTAACACAGTTGTATGAAAAAATTACAGGAGGCCAGAGCAGAAATGTTTAGAGGGAGTAGTTTGCACAAAGAGCAGGGAATATAATGCCTGTCCCGACCAGCTAGCTTGAAAAATCCTATTACTTATAATTATTGGATAGAATACTAAGAAAAATCTTATCTTTGCACTGGAGAATAATTATCCCTAAGCCCAAACTGCTCTCTGTTCCTAGCTTAAAAACTTTAAAAGAAAGAATTTAAAGATCAAACTGTTTTGAAATAATTTAATTGCATATCAGAACAAAGCTCAAGGAACAAGAAAATAGGATCCACAATGAGAAGAAATATCAAACGTCTGAATTCAACTAAGAATTGTGACACATTTAAGAATTAGTAGAAAAGGACCTTCTAAAACAGTTATTAAAACTGAGTTCTGTGAGTTCAAAAAGTTAAATAGTGGCATAAAATACCTTTGGAGAAGGAAACTAAATGGTCTGAGATTAAAAGATGATAGATGGAACTAATGACAGATTAGAAATTGCAAAAGATGGGCTGGTGTTATAGCTCAGTGATAGAGCACTTGCCTAGCATGTGTGAGGCACTGGGTTCTATCCTCAGCACTACATAGAAAAATAAATAAATAAAGATATTGTGTCCATGTACAACTAAAAAATATTTTTAAAAAAGAAATAAGAGAAAAAAGAATGAAATTTATTAAATATAAAAATGATTGAAAAAGAAACAGAAAGAGGAAAAAAAGAATTTTTAAACATTAAAAACACATATATGAGCCATGGGGCAATAAAGTTTTCCATTTATTCTTAATTTTGCTAAAAATTTTTAGTAGGTATGTTGGGCTTTGTCAAATAATTTTCTACATCTGTCATCTTAATAAACAACATTGGATTTTAATTTTTAGTTTGTTAATATGGTGAATTGTATCTATTGATTCTTGAAGGTGAGACCAACTTGAATTGCTCAGATTAATTACCACTTAGTCAAGAGATATTATATTTATACCTACAGTTACATCTGATTGGCTAAATTTCATTTCTAATTTTTGCACTTAAGTGCATAAAGAATATTGTTCCATAATTTTATTGGTATTTTTCCAGTATGGGTATCATGTTGATGCTTATCCTGATAGGATGAATTTAAAAGTATGCTCTTTAATTTTCTGAAAAATTGTATAAAATTGGATTAGTCTCTTTAAATATTTGTAGAAAATATGAAGGCAGCCATCCAAGTGTTAGTTTTTTTTAAGAGAGAGAGAGAGAGAGAGAGAGAGAGAGAGAGAGAGAGAGAGAGAATTTTAATATTCATTTTTTTTGTTTTTTGGTAGACACAACATCTTTATTTGTATGTGGTGCTGAGGATCGAATTCAGGCCGTACAAATATTGCTGTCTTGATAGATTTAAGGTTATTCATATACTGTCTTCTTTTGTAGTGACACCCCTTTTCTCCATAGAAAAGTCTTAACTGGGCTTCTCCAGAAATCTTCACCATGGCTGATATTAGGACTGTCAGCAAAAGAGTCTCTACAAAAGAATTCAATGTAGATAAACTTACTATTTTCATTTTTTTAAAAAATTTAATTGATTTTATTTTTTTAATACACAACTTTGGAATGCATTACAATTCTTATTACACATATACATCATAATTTTTCATATCTCTATTTGTAAATATATAAAGTAGGTTGACACCCAATTTGTGTCTTCGTACATGTACTTTGGATTATTATATCCATCACATTCCACCATCCTTGCTAATCCCCTGCCTCCTCCCTCTCCCTCCCTCCCCTCTTCCCTATCTAGAATTTATGTATTCTTCCCATGTTCCCCCTCCCTACTCCACTATGAGTCAGCCTCCTTATATCAGAGAATACATTTGGCATTTGTTTTTTTAGGATTGACTAACTTCACTTAGCATTATCTTCTCTGATGCCATCCATTTACCTGCAAATGCCATGATTTTATTCTCTTTTATTGCTGAGTAAAATTCCATTGCGAATATATGCCACATTTTTTTTATCCATTCATCCATTGAAGGGCATCAAGGTTGGCTCCCCAGTTTAGCTATTGTGAATTGTGCTGCTATAAAATTGATGTGGCTGTGTCCCTGTAGTATGCTATTTTTAAGTCCTTTGGGTATAGTCTGAGGAGAGGGATAGCTGGGTCAAATGGTGGTTCCATTCCCAGTTTTCCAAGGAATCTCCATACTGCCTTCTATATTGACTACACCAATTTGCAGTCCCACTAGCAATGCATGAGTGTAACTTTTCCCCCACATCCTTGCAAACACTTATTGTTGTTTGTCTTCATAATAGCTGCCATTCTGACTGGAGTGAGATGATATATTAGAATACTTTTAATTTGCATTTCGCTGATTGCTAGAGATGATGAACATTTTTTCATGTATTTGTGGATTGATTGTATATCCTCTTCTAAGAAGGGTCTGTTCAGGTCCTTGGCCCATTTGTTGACTGGGCCAAAAACATGTGCTGGAGAAAAGATAGCATCTTCAACAAATGGTGCTGGGAAAACTGGAAATCCATGTGCAACAAAATGAAATTGAATCCCTATCTCTCACCATGCACAAAACTTATCTCAAAATGGATCAAGGACCTAGGAATTAAACCAGAGACTCTGCATCTAATAAAAGAAGAAGGAGGCCCCAATCTTTATCATGTGGGATTAGACCGCAACTTCCTTAATAAGACTCTTATAGTGCAAGAATTAAAACCAAGAATCAATAAATGGGATGGAATCAAACTAAAAAGTTTCTTCTCAGCCAAAGAAACAATCTGTGAGGTAAACAGAGAGCCTACATCCTGGGAGCAAATTTTTACCCCTCACATATCAGATACAGCACTAATCCCTAGGGTACATAAAGAACTCAAAAAGCTAAGCACCGAAAAAACAAACTTCTTATTTTTGTGTTGCCCTATCTTACTTGGCCACCAACCTGGAAGAAATCAGCACTCCAGGTGCTGGACATCCCCTTACTAGTTTTTCACAACCATGTATCCAGTACAGTAGTTTGTAGAAATGTGTAAACAAGGCCTCTGACCTTGAGATGGAGCTTCACAGAGATGTCTACATTTCTAAGATAAGAGAAGTTACCAACTGGGCTCCATGGTAACAGCTGGCAGGCGGAGGAAAGAAAGGGGAGAAGAAGCTCTCCCCTTCTCAGGTGTTGTCCTTGACCGGTTAACTTGCCCAAAACAGTGAAAGAAAAACTTGCTTTTATGTGAACTTCTGCAGACTGTGAACTTCTGAGCCCCTCCCCTTACATGCTGGGTATAAAATTCTGAAACTACCTGAACTCAGGGTTCAGGGGATTAATTATTACAGCAAAAGCTGTGCCCTCTGAACCTGGCTGCAGCCAAATAAAGCCATTTCCTGCTGTCTTCGGTGCCTTGTCTCATCTGTCCCTACAACACTTTAGGGAACCTTGTTTGGTAGCTTGTGTGTTCGGAATTTGTTCCATTCATCACAAATGCTAATTGGATAATTATAAGTTATTTATAATATTGCTTTTAAGATCTTTGGAATCTGTAGGCATGTTCCTTCTACCATTCCTACTATACGTAATTCATATATTCTTTTTCTAAATATTTTGTCTAGATAATTACCAATTTATTCATGTCAGAGAAACAACTTTTCATTTTAATTTTTCTGATTTTTTTTTGTTTTCTACTTCATGATCTACTAAGAACAAGTTAATAATTATAATTTATTAAATTTAAATCTTCTCCTCTTTGAAAATCTCTGGGTGAAATATAACTCAAATGCATCTAAAAGGCACATTTGAAAATCATGTATCTGATTGTATATAGTATATAAAATAAACTTTAAAAACTCAAAGAATAAAAAAAAACAATATTTAAGTGGCATAGAAATGGATGCTTTTCCAAGCCAATGCATAGATGGTAAATAAACACAGGAAAAAAAATATTATGTGAAATAATGAGATAGGCCTATATTCCCATTATGATGGTTAATATTAAAGACAGTATCTTTACCTAGTGTTTACAAAGATGGAAACTGGAATTTCCATATAAACCCAGTGAGACCGTAAAATATTACAGTCATTTTAGGAAATATTTTTATAGTTTTTGAAAATTGTTAAACATACACCTACCTTAGAATGTATCCATTTTACCCCAGGGAAGTTAAAACCAAATATGTATACACAGATTTGCACATGAATGCGCATAGTCTCTTTTTTTTAATGAACAAAAGTTGGAAATAACCTACACATCTATCAACAGGTAAATAAATAAAAGTATATTGTTTTAGCCATAAAATAAATTATTACTTACCCCTCAAAATTAAATTATTGATAAAACAAAATAGATGAATTTCAAAATGATTTTGCTAAAGGAAAGATATCTGAGGAATGGGGAAGGTATATATTATAAGGCCACTTTTCTATTAATCCTGGAAAATTCAAAGTGACCTATTGTGGGTAAAGCAAACCATGGTTACTTGGGGTGGAGGGCATACATGAGTGGTACACAAAGCAGGAGAGAGGGTTTACAAGGGGGAAGGAAGAAACTTAGGACAGCTCATTCTCTACATTTTTTTGATGAGTTAACACGAATATATATCTATGTCAATGCTTATCAAATAATCCACTTAAATGTGTACAGTATTATTATATGTCAGTCATACTTCAATAAAAATGCATTTTAATAAATGTGTACTAAAGACACAGAAAAGCACATGAAGGATACTATCCATGTGTTATGAAAGGGCTTCACTGAACTTGAGTAAAGTCATAGTTAAATCCAAACCATGCAAACCAAGTATGAATGGTTTCTCTACAGTTCAACATGGGCTTGTCAAAGCCCCACTGCAGATCATGTCTCCAAGGCCTGGAGTCTCTCATTAGCTTTTCCTCCAGCAGAGAACATGAGGGCAAAAAATTTTTGACCTAAGTGATATTTTACTCACTTACCTGTTAACTTACTGAAACCACAGGTACAGACTATATTTTATATGAAAGTATAAGAGCAAACTCACTTTCTATAAGCAAGAAATAACTCATTTTAATTTCAATGTAATTAAATACAAAATTAGGATTTTACTTGTGTGTCGACTTCCTATTTGTCAGGTAGAAAATTCAAGGAAGCCTGTGGGCGGGCAGCAGCAACAAAGCAAAGCAAAACAAAGGCCTGTGCGCCTGGTTTTGATCAACAAGGGTCATTGGCTCCCTTAAGAAACTTTCAAGTTCATTTCACATGGTTACCTCAGTTCACTCTGCCCGCCTGCCCCCTGCCTCAAAATCTTTGCCAAGGCTGGGAACCATGTGATCTTATTACTAGGAGTTCCTAATACTTCTTTGGGAAACCTCAATGAGCACATTAAAGGGCCCTAGTCCTAACCACAGGACTGCACCCCAATCCATATTCTCCAGGCTCCTAATTCTCTTTTTTAGCTTGAAAGTAATACCTTCTGTTCATGTTCTCTTCAGTCTCTTCCTCCTCCAGGGAAGACTGATTTTATCAGTGGATTTTGGTTTTAGGAAAGAAATGTCAGTTAAGGAGAGTGGCATGTAGATGATGTCTACTCTTTCTTCCTGCCAAAAGCACCTGTTAAGAAACATGAAGCTCAGATTCTGTATCTGTAGGAAAAAAGGAAAGAAAGGAGGAATTGGAAGGTGGAAGAGCTAAATTGATACTTAACATCTCATAAGAATTCAAAGTCTTTAATTTCCAAATTGCTTTCATGGGATTTATAAAAATATATTCAGCAGTCCTGGCATGAGTGAAGAGGTATCTCCAAAGAAGCGTGGTCCCAAGTGTTCCTGGAGAGAAGGGGCAACTCAATTCAGCAAAGCAGGGTTCTTGGCTTATGAAATAGAAAAGAATTTTAGGACTTCACAATCAGAGGCATGGATGGGGGATATTTAGGAAATTAAATACATATTCAAGGGAGAATAAAGACAATCAGAAGATAGAGATGCTTTGGGGAGTAAACCAAGAATTAAGTATTCAAGAGAGAATGTGGGCCATCTTGAGAGTGAGAGATGCTATTTAGAGGTTACCAGATCTTCTTTTAAAGGAAACTTAGTGAGGATGCACATGGAAAGGTATATAGAAATGATGTCAGTCTGGTCATCTCAATACAAATTCTGGTAGTCTGGTTGATCTTTGGCTTTTTAGTCTCTATGATTTTTGTTTTCTGATCACTAGACAGCACTGGAAAGTCCCCTAACACTCAAAATACTATATCTCTATTTAATCAATTAGTCTGAGATCAAGTTAACAATGAACAGGTAATTTTACAGATTTTTGAGGAATTTGGGAGGTTTAGGCCTGGAAGGGAGACATAGTTGGGGAGTGACTGCCTGGAAAAGTATGTGGAACCTCTCGATTAAAATCCTCTTTTCTTGTCTTTACTCTGTGTCTCCTTTATACCTATTTCTTATTTCTTCTATTTTACCCCAGTCTCTTTCAGTGAACAACTTAATGAAAGTTGCGATGATTTACAAAACATTGCATTTCCTTTGTATAAAAAGCAAGGCCAAAGTAGAATAAGCTTCTATTCTATTGGAAGTAAAATATACCACATGACTATTCTAAACCTGTGTTATATCTGTGAGCATGTGTAAGTGTATTTGTGGGTGTATAAGATATAGGGACAGATAGACAGAAAGCTATACTGTAGTGCAAGGTTTTGCATATGGAAGGTCGACTAAAATCTCATGTATTTGAAGGCTTGATCCCTAATGCAGTAATGTCCAAAGGTGGGACTTTGGGGAAGTAATTGGATTAGAATGGCTGTAAGCCCATGAGTGGATTAATTCACTTGATAATCTCATAATTTAAATGGACTACTGGGAGAAGTAGTAGAAATTAGGTATGTAGGACATGGCTGGTGTAAGTAAATCACAGTGGGGTATGTCCTTGAGGACCACATCCTGTTCTTGGAGTCTTCTTCTCTGTGTCGTTCTGATCCTTGGCTGCCATGAACTGAGCAGATTTCTTCTGCCTCTCCCTTCCACCACGATGTTCTGCCCTAGGAAAAGGTCCTGGCTGGCTTACACCTATGAAACCGTCAGTCAAAAGGAATTTTTTCTCCTAAGTTCTTATCAGCTATTTTAGCCACAATGACACAAAACTGACTAATACACCTACGGTGTCCGTGAAAAATACACGTTTAGCATAGTTTGCATACATCTGAAGGCTTTCTCAATCACTGGACTTTACTATTATCACTTTGGCCTTTGAAAGAAACTATTTTAAAGATCATTGCTACTTGAAAACAGACAAAATAGGCTTAGAGTTCTTTACAAAAAAATAATAGAAATTAATGTGACAAAAGTGGAATTTGAAGCCAAGTTGTCAACTCCTCTGTCTCAATTCTCATAAAATCCAAACATTATATGAGAGCTATGGCTAGAATGCTCATGATGGAACTCAGTCCCCAATGGAAGAAAGTTAGCAGGTGGGACCTAATAGAAGGTGTTTGATTTTGATGCCATTACAAAGGGGGGATGCAGGAAATTCTTTCGCCAGCAATCTTCTAAGATCTGTCATGTGCTAATGCAGCAAAAGGGCTCTCATCAGGTGCTGGCAACTTAAATATCTGGACTTCTCAACTTTAGGAAGCCAGTAAATTTATGTTCTTATAAACTGTCTCATGTGAAGTATTTTGTTATAACATTATAAAACACAAAAAGATTTGCCAACAGAACTGAATTCAAATTCTGGCTTGACAATTTATTATGCAAAATGCACTCTTCATTAAAATGATGATAGCCAATAAGATAACTACTATGCTTACTACCGTCAAGGGAATCATGTCCAAATATGCAAACAGCTTAATAAGCCAGCTTGATTTCCTTATTATAAGCAATTCCTCTGCCTTTCTCTAGATTAACTGTGAAAATGTTCCTAAATTATTTTAGTGGTGTTTACCTTTAAAAAACATTTTAAAAACATCTTTTGTCTATTTGGCATAATTTTCCATTCTTAATATTAATGAAATAACTAAATTCAGGTAGAAAACTTGTGCAGAGCTTTCTAATTAATATTAGTCACTACTTGGTTTATCTTTTACTGGAAAACACATGTATGAGCAATTTTTAACAAGGAGCAAGAGCTTCAAAGATAAGAACCCTTGATGGAGAAGTTATTCGTTTACAGTAAACGTCATATAATATATCTAGTAAAGCACAGCTAAACAGTCGAGTACTTTCCTTCCATTTGCCATTTCAAACCGAGTTTTCTTCTCTTCCTTTTTTTCTCTCTCGCTGAGAAGTTGATCCTATGAACTATACAACCCGAACAGAAGGGCTACAGCAAATGGTTTCAATTTTGTTTGGTTGGTTTTATTGGGTTCTAGATAGGAAAAAGAAAAAAGGAAAGTGTGTTCAAGGTCCTTATTCACCTTGCTGGCTTTGTGTGAAACCAACTTAGGTGGTCTTTGTCTTTTAAAAGACAACCCATTCGATGAAATTCTTCTTTCTAGCTTTTAGAAGCTGCCCTTTCCTTTTGCCCAGCCTTAGGAGCAATAATAGTTCTGTTGCCAGTACTCAGGAATTTTGCATTATCCCTTTTTTTTCCCATTTCCTCTATCCAGCCACACCTTTGTAGTTAATTTCTTACTAAATAAACTCTTTTCAAGTTAACCTAATTTGAATATGCCATTTGTTTCTTGTCTGAATCCCGATTGACACAAATTATACTATAATATGTAAAGCTTTGTTCCATAACTATATACCTTTTTTTCCTACAAAATTAGTAGTATTCTCTGAACCTCTTGTTTGTCTCAATAAACAACACATATTGTACATTTTTCCGCATTAACAAAAGAAGATTGACCATGTTAAAGTAACGTTTAAAGAGTATAAAATTAGGTTGTCTATAAGATGAAAAGTAATATTTTCTACAGTGAAAATATTTATGGTCACAAAAAGACCACAACCCACAATTTTAAAAAATCTCACTGAAAAATACTGATTGTAAAATTAACATCATCTTGAGATTGAAGACTATTAACATTTTTGAAAAGAGAGTCATTCTTTTCTTCCAAACCCACGTGTCAATATTTTTCTTTACAGTAAATCCTCACTGGATAGGTGCACACTTGTCTGTAATCGTAGTGATTGGATGTGCTGAGGTAGGCAGATGGAGAATTTGATGCCAGCCTGAGCAACTTAGTGAGATCCTATCTGAATATTTAAAAAGTAAAAATAATAAAGAAAGAAGGAAAGGAAGGAAGGAAGGAAGGAAGGAAGGAAGGAAGGAAGGAAGGAAGGAAGGAAGGAAGGAAGGAAGGAAAGCAGGGTGAAGGGATGTAGTTCAGTGGTAGAGTGCCCTGGGTTAAATCCCCAGTACTGCAAAAATAAATAAATAAATACATAAATAAATTTGATCTTCATACACATATATAATGAGACAGAGCATGTTTACCACCTTGCTAAGTGTATGTATTACTTGAAAGGGAAAAATATCGTGCAGCAGTGTGATTGGAGGTGGGTCTCTTCACCTCTGAGATGAAGGATGAATAGTTCATATTGGAGTACTGAAAAATCTCTGCTGCTATCACTGGCAACAGGTCTTTTGTAGAACCTAGAGTGGCTTATCCTCTCAGAGAACACAGCAATATTAGCAGGGTAGGAGGGAAGACATTCCTGAGTCAGACTGAGTTAACTGGGGTATGTGTCCTTCGTTCAGCTGTCAGGCATCTGCAATAATTCCCTCCTTGGGTAGCTTCCCTCACTTACCCTATTCAGTTTCTTGGGACCTCTGCATATATCTACACATAGGTTCTCATTTCTTGACATCTTTCTAGTTCCCATTGATTTATTACCAGGATATTCTAATGAAATGCAAGGCAAGTGTCTTTCTAATTTCATAAATACTTTAGAGAAGTGTTAAGTAACATCAATGAAGGAAATACACTAGCTTGGAATCTAAAAGGAATAACATAACCCTGAGAAAAAATTACATTTTCACAGAAATAATACCATATGACAGAGTGAGAACTACTTTTCTTTATTTACATCATTTTATTATTAAATGTTCCGGATGCTGTTGTCTGAGAGATTGGAACCACATTGTGTTTAAACAGAATCAGTTTTATTTATTTAATGAAAATGACAAAAAATCATGGTTGTTTATTTCCAAGAGAGCATACCATCTCTGCCATGGCACTCCTTTCTTTGTGAATTCCATCAATTTTGGGCTAGAAAATGGATTTTTGTAAATGCTCTGGAGGAATCTACTTTCTCCTAATTGGAAACTATCCCTTTTTCAGAGTTTTTTTTTTTTGTCAGTACTAAGTTTCAAGAGTCTTGCAAAACCTATCTCTGTGCCTATGTGAATTCTTTTACCATTTAAAAGCTACATTAGTCTTTTTAAGCCAAAGAAGAATGGGTATTCTCTGGTAGTCATGCCATTGTGTGACTTGGAATCTCAGTCTTAAAGAACCTTACAACAAAGAGCACTGTAGCTTCTTAAAGAAAAATGGTATAATACTGATATAGTCCTCACCAGGACTTAAATATGTAATAGAAATATCAATATATAGTATGAAAATTAACAATCATAGACATACGACTATAAAAAAGGCTTAAGAAATCTTTATGACACAAAAATAAGCAGGGTTCCCAACTTATTTCCGCATTCACACATGGAAAATAAAATATGCAGTTACATGATATCTTAAATCTAACCTAATTTATGATAGTGTGATAAACCTAATAATGCTCTCCACCAAAAAGGGTACATACTGTAATTCCTCGAACTTAGGACAGTGTTACTCTATTCACATTCAGATATTATTAAGGGTCATGACTTTGAGATGAGAAAATTATCTTCCTTGATGTGAGGAGGACCAGTTAATGTGAGTGTATTGGCAGAAGAGATGAGTCAGGGAGATCTGGGGGAAAAGGGAAGCTAAGGAGTGGGTCCAGGCATGAGAAGGTCTGGAATGCCATCACTGGCTGACAGCCAACAAAGAGACACGGGCTTCACTCCGACAAACACACAGACTAGATGCTGCCAACAAACTAGATGGTCCTGGTAATAGATTCTCCTTAGCTCTTCCGGATAAGAGGGCCACTCCATAGGTACTTTGATTTTGATGTTGTCGAATGGGTGCAGTGGAGTGCACTGATGTTCAGAAGGACAGGACAATACATTCATGCTGCTTAAGCCACTGAGTTGGTTGGTGGTAAATGTTTGAGGCATCAATAGAAAACTAACGTAGTAGGAGAGCTTGGTTTGTGATTGTTCTGTAGTCCCAGCTCTTCTAAATAATATGATTCATGTCACTTAAACCATTTTATTTAATTTTTTTCTAATGTATTTATCTTCAACACACAGAAGGAGTCCATGAACCAAGTGGCACTGCCTGATCAAGGCAGTAACAAACTGTGTAGTGTGTAGACACTAGAATGTTCTTCCAAGACACATTAAAATAACTTTCTCTAGTGTATCTATACCGTATCCTGAGATGTAAGTGTGACCCAGCCTCTTTGCCTCTGTTATTTGTTCCAGTATACATGGCTGTGTGAACAAAATTTGGCCCGTCAAGGGCTCTGTGACCGCAGTTACGGAGGGGAGGTTTTGAAATTGTTTTCAAGTTCTGTGAAAAAGAGTCACTGACGCTGAGAAATGAGAGATGAAAAGAGATATGGAAAGGGGAGCCTTAGGCATTTCAGTCTTAGTCTTGGTTCCACTTAGTCTTCAGCTAATTTCCTACTTCAACATAATAAGTTCCTTTTTTTCTTAAGTAACACATTTCTAGACAAATGTGTTTCTGTCATTTACAAATGAAAAGTCGAGGTTGAGTATTGCCTTAGTTACCTATTGATGCTGTAACAAATATTCATCCACAGTGACTTTTAAACCACAGAATTTGTTGTCATATAGTTCTGTTGGTCAGAAGTTCCACATGAGTCTCATTGAACCCAAATCAAAGCGCCCACAAAGCTGTGATCTACCCGGATGCTGTAAAACAGCCTTTTCTTTCATGTGTCTCTCTGCTTCTAGGTTGTCTCTTTCCTTGGCTGGTGATCCCTTTCTGTTTCCTCAAAAGCTAGTAATGTTGCTTCCTTCTGTGACTTTCTTTCATGAGCACGTCTTTGATTCTTCTTCCAGTTCACACTTCCTCTTTTAAAGGTCTTCTCAATTACAATGCCCCACCAATAACTCAGGACAATCTTTATACAGTAAGGTCAGCTGATTAGCAAACTTAATACCAACTGCAACCTCAGTTCTCCATTTTCCATGTAATCTAACATTTAACTATTATTGAGATTAAAGCATGGAAATCTTTGTAGCAGCATTTGTCTGCCTACCACAAGTACTGAGGGTTCATAAAACACTGATCAAGAGTATTGGCTTTGGCACACTGGGAAATTGGGCTCAGGTTCTACCTCTTCCTTATTTTATGACCTGGGGATGCATTGATGTTTTTTATTCTTGGTTTTGTCAACTACAAAATGGAAGCAATTGGAACTACCTCATATGAGAACTTTAAACATTAAATTTATGCCAGATAAGGTGCATATGTCATTCCTGCCCAGGAGGCTGAGGCAGGTTCAAAGTCAGCCTCAGCAACTTAGCAAGGACCTAAGCAAATTATCAAGACACTGTCTTAAAAAAAAAAAAATGTAGTGGTGGGGGACTGGGGATATGGCTTAGTGGTTAAGGGCTTCTGGGTTTATTCCCTTGTATCAAAACAAATTTATATTATTACTTAGAAAAGTACTAACATAGTAGTAATATGATGAATTTCAAATGTAATTGTAAGTGTTGCCAAGAAAGGAAAATATCACCAGAATCTTTACTTTGGTGGGTGGAAGATGGTGACCGTGATGAGGATTATAAATAATGATTCCCTTACCTTTTTGGTATGGGATAGTGGTAAATACAAGGGACAAAACTATCAAGTGAAAGATCCCAGGCTTGGGGAGCACATCAATGCATTAAGTTATCTTGAAGGAATATTGAAATAAAAATGCTGTTGATAGAATTGTAGTTCGGTAGTGTCTAGTAAAGTTAAAGAATTCACATATCTGGTGGTTTAGCTTTTTCAGGAAGCTTTAATGAGATACTGTAAACTGAGTGGTTTACATAATATAAATCTATTGGGCTAGAGTTCTGGTGGCCAAAAGTTGAAAACTAGGGATCACCCAGGTTGCTTCCTTCTGAGGCTCTGAGGAACATCTATTCCATGCCTCTCTCCGAGCTTCTGTTAGGACACTCTGATGTCCCTTAGCTAATAGAAGCATCATCCATATTTCTGTCTTCATCTTCACATACTGTACTTCTTGTGTGCATGTCTCTGCATCCAAATTTCCATTTTATAAGGATACCTGTCATACTGGATTTCAGTGACCTCATCTACACTTTATTATGTCTTCAAATAAAGTCACTTTCTAAAGTTCTGGGCTTTGGCAATGCAAGATAGGAATTTTATTTGAAAAAAAAAAAATTCAACCTAGAACTTTGAATGATACAAATTCCAGTTTAGAAATTGTTTTAGTCTTTTTTTTACTGCTGTCATAGTATATCTGAGATGGAGTTAATCCTAAAGAACACAGTTTTTTTGTTGTTGTTGTTTGTTTTGTTTTGTTTTGTTTTGTTTTTTTATTTCTGTAGTTTTTGAAGTCCACGGTGTACGGGCCTCATATGGAGAAGGCCGTCTTGCTGTGTTATCCCAGGACAGAAGGCAGAAATCAAGAAAGCACAAAAAAAAGAAAGAAAAGAGGCCAAACTCATCCTTTTATAAGGAACCCACTTCAGTGATAATTAATCTATTCCCATCGAAACCACATTAGTCTATTGTTATCTCATGAACTAAACACATCTTGAACTTCCCACCTTTCAAACCTGTTGTGTTGGGAATTAACTTCGCAATATATAAACACTAAGGGACACATTTAAATCATAGCAGGGATATACAGAGAAAACTATTGCACAAGCGAGACAGAACATAGGCAAAAAGATGTTCATTGATACCTTTCTTTTCATGGTTTACTATCAGAGGGAAAATCACCATCAGGATGACCATAGATTTAAACATATACTATTAAACAGAATTTAAAGGTATTTATACACATCAGTGTGAATAAATCCCCAAAGCATAATGCTGAATGAAGAAAGTTACAATCATGAAACATAAATGTATTTTTAAGCATATAATGAAATAGCTTTTATTGTTTATGTAAACATAAATATTTATGACATTACAAACAATTACTGGAAATAACTTCTACAAACTGAAAAGGAGAAGGAGAAAGGGGAAGTGAACTGATGAGAGAAACAGAGTCAAGCTCAACGTAAGTCATTAATGACCTATTTCTTTGTTTTAAAAGGTCTGAATCATTAAAAAAAATAGTTAATCCTAATACAATAATTTGATATCTAATTGTTGTTACTTATTTTATAAATTTTTTAAACTACAAAAATTCTCTAGGACAAGAAAAAAATTATATCAATAACTCCAAACTTGAAATTTTTAGGTCAATGTTTCTTAATTGATGCAGAATGTTTGGATAAACCATGACAAAAAAATGGGTTCCTAACATCATCATTTCTATCTTAAAGCCACCAGATGTTTGTGAAAGTGTTAGGTGGGCACATTTGCATTTAATTTGGTGTAAATATACATATAGATGCACTTAATTTGCATACTGCTTTAAGAAGGTTTAACACCGCATATGTAAAGTAAAATACTACAACTTAGTAATTAAATTAAAAGTCCAACTTTCAAGGTTAAAATCAAACAGAATTTTGGAAGACTCTTCACAACAGTATTTTAAGGGATGATTTAATGTTATTGCTCTTCCAAGTAATGGAAAACAAAAAACAGATAATGGAAGAAGAGAAAGAAAAATAGGTTATTCCAGGACAGCCAGGAGGAATATGAGGCAGTGTCTGAGTATATGGGTGTTAGAAATCCCTCTTAACTTGTTGTGTATACCACACTTTTTCCTCTATATGAAAAGGCTAATAAACATAAGTACATCTTAAAATTGTAGAAGGTTTAATAGAAATAGAATGTGTTAAGGACCTGGAGCATTGAAGTTATTCTTTTTAAAGTTATAATTTTGAAGCCTTAACATATTTTTCTGAAAACCTTGTAGGATTATTTACTGGATAGTGGAATTGACTAAGAAATACTTGAGAACGGTAAAATTAAAAAAAAAAATAAATCCAGACCTATGTAATAAAATTTTCTAACTTGCATAACCCCATTGCTCTAGTGGGAGGAGGACCTTGGCAATAGGAAGGGTATTTTGAGGGCAAGGTCTATTCTCTTCTCACGGTTTAGGCAGAAAAGTCTTTTCCTAATGTGAGGAGAAGAAAATCAGGCTTGGTGTGGGAGCAAGATGAGCAGGTGTAGGGTGAGATACAAAGGAGTGGGTAAGAAAAGCAGGTGTGGGGGTGAGAGAAGCAGGACTGGGGATGAGAGGAACCTGTGTGGGGGTGAGAAGAGAAGGTGGTCTTGATATGACAATTGATCCAGGGACTTTTTTTTTTGGAAGGGGTCAGTCAACTCTCAGGAAGGCCCTGACTGAGAAGCTGTTCTGAATTCTAATGCCTGCTGTGTATTGCTTTTGGAATTATTAGCACACTATTTATGCAAATCCATAAGATTCCCTGTGATATTTTCATGCATTCATTCATGTGTGTTGGCTGTATGCATCTACTCTTCTTTCTCTGAACCTCATCTCCTTTCCTCTCCTTGGCATCTTTCCAGTTTCCAGTAATTGGTCTCCTAATTTTAGGTCTTTCCTTAATTTCTACATGTGATATTTCTTTATCTTTATCTGCCTGTTTCACTTAACATGAACCCTCCCCCCAGTTACACCCACTTTACGGTAAATGAGAGGATTTCATTCTTCTTTTTGGCTGAACATGACTTTATTGTGTTTAAGCACCATGTATTCTTTATCCTTTCATCTGTTGATGGGCTCCTAGGTTATTCCATATCTGAGTTATTGTGTATAGCACTACAATAAATCTTTAAAAAAATCAAAAATAGAATCAGCAAATGATCCTTCTCCCCCATTTCTGAAGGAACACCTGCACATAAAAGTCTACTGCAGCACCAAATGCTTGCTTACATTCAACATAAAACCAAGGTCTAGAGACGGGGGAAATTAGATTTTCTAGAATTTGGCTAAATGAAGTTAAGGGACATTGTTGCTTGTTAGGTCAGGTCAGATAAAGCAAAGAGGGGAACTAATCACAGTAACATGGCAGCAGCTAATGAACTGAGTGAAGGTCGAAATCGATTACACTTTGTAAAATCCTTTTCCAAAAAAGTGAATTTGTATGTAACTTTCCAAAAACCAAACAAAACTCTATTAATATAGATCTTCTGATTAGCAAATAGTAGTAGTTTTATATCTTACCAAGGTGTTAAAAAAAGAAAGGTATTTTTTTCTGCAATATGTATGTTCCAAAATTATTGGTTCAATATTTATTTTAGTGATTTTAGTAGAGGCTTGACAAATATGCGCTGTGACTATTTTATTACACTTCAAGCCACTTGAAACTTGTGCTTACTATTGGCAAGTTTTATCTTTCAAATAATATGATAGCATCTTTTGGCTCTGTGGTTTTATGTAAGGTTTAAAGGAGAAGGAAAGCTAGTTTTTTAAAAATGTAAGTTTTTGTTTCAACATAGAGAGGTTTAGTTAAGAAAGTCGTAAATATTGTAATAGTTAGAGAAGCATAACTAAGTTAAATGAAGCTCGATGAATTTGTTTAGTGATGTTCTCTTCTTCTGTAAAATATGAAATCAAAATATTTAACTCAGATAGTGTTTTCTTTTGCTTTCCAGTTTTCCTTTCACAGAAATATTTTAAAATACTAATGGAATGGAAATAGTCATTAGTGTATTAGCCATATAGGTTGCAGAATTTTATAAAATATGAAAATAACCTTGACAAAAATGAAATAAGATATAACCATCCTGTTACAAAATAGCCCAAGGAAGATTATTAAAAATAAAAAGTCGTACCCAAAAGGGAATAAAATGCATTAGTTACACACATGCACACACACTGTTATTATTTGTATCTAGAATGTCCTCCAAGGCCTCATGTGTTGAAGCCTTTGTCCCCAGTGCAGCAATATTCTGAGGTGAAGCTCTGGGGGGACTGATTGGATAATGAAGACTCTGACCTCATCAGTGGACTAATCCATTGAAAGATTCATAACTAAGTGTATTATTTGGAGGTGGTAGAAACTGTAGGAGATGAGTCCTTTAGGGTGTGCCTTTGGGGACTCCATCTTGTTGTCTATTCCTTCTTTTCTCTTTCTTTGCTTCATGGCTGCCATGAGGTGAGCATTTTTGCTCTGAGACACCTTTCCACCATAATATGCTGCCTTACCTCGGGCTCAAAGCATTAGAGCTGGCCAGCCATGGACGGAAATCTCTCAAATTATGAGTCAAAGTAAATCTTTCCTCCTTGCAATTGATTTTCTCAGGTATTTTGTCACATTGATGAACAGCTGACTAATACACACAATTTTAGTGTTCACCTAGAATAAATTTCAGAAAGATATTTTATGCATTTTGTAAAAATTTAAGCTGTATCTCTAATCATCTTCTTTCTCTATCTTGACCTAGACTTCTGAAATCCTATCACTCTTTGGTCATTTTGATTAATATACATCTTTTCTATATCTTCATTGCTAGTTCATAATAGACCTATGTGATTATGTAGTTTATTTCATTTTTCTTTGTTTATATATTTATTTTCTGTGACAGTGGTGATAGAATCCAAGCTGTACATGTTCTCTAGCACTGAGCTTCATCCATAGCCATTAAGCGATTTTCAACAGGTTAAGTTACCAGATTTTAAATCATGGTTAATATAATTATAAAGAAGCACTTATCACATTTGAATCACAAGCTTGTAATTGTTAATATTTTATGGTGAAAACCTATGAGGCATAGCCTTTCCTTTCCTAAATAACTTCCCTTCCACTCATAACCTGAGTTTCTCATTTGTTATTTGATTTGTTTGCTTGAAATAAAAGAGGTAATGGTAGTAGTACAAAAGCAAATGAACACAAAGGAACAAAAAATACTTGTTGATCAACTGAAACTTGGAAAATATAAAGGTAAAAGAACTTTTTTGTGGGGTCTTTGCATTGTGATTTGAGAGAGAGAGATTGTGATCATTTGGGATAAATGTCTTGATGGAGTTAGGGAAAATAGAGTCTTATATAAGAAAACAACAACCAAAAAATAAAGAAAAAATGACAGCAACAAAACCCTCTTGAATCTTTACAAAAAAAGGTAATTCAAAATTGTATAGAGAAATCCCTACTCAAGTTGAATATAAGTGAGAAATGACAAGAGATTTGTGACCCATAGAAAATGAAGAAAACAGTGTATAAGCCAAATGGAAATGACCATAAAATAAGAAGCTCTTGACCATGTTGTGAGCCTATGGACCTGATCAATGGTCCAGTCGTTCTGGTCAGGTCCAGATTCCTGTCAGAGTGCAGATGACCAGAGTTCACACTCCCAGGTCACAGCTTGAGACCTACATAAATTCTGTTCCCTTAATTGCTCCCAAATCTATTTTGAAAGGTTTTCCTGTGTCATTCCCATCATGACTTTACTTTTATTTTCACAGACTAATTTATTTAGATTCTACTCACTTGATGCACACCTTCCTAATTCCTCTAACTAGAAAACCTTTGAAATTCTGGATTATTTTGAATAGGCAAAACAGAAACTCAGTGGCCTTCAGTGTACACTAAGTGAGCAGTGTTCATATGATGAGCAATGATGCCTTTGAGGTCTCTTGAGGGTCCTATAAATAATCTGGCTGAATTAAATAATCATGAATTAGTGATAAGGTGCTCGGTGTGGCAGCAGCTACCTTCAAAATCCCAGATAAATCTCTTTATGCTCTTTACCTCTGGAGACCCAAGGGAAGCTTCAGGGCCTGGTAAAATAACCTTGTAGATTTGTGTCTAAAAGATCTATACATGATATGATTAGCTCAGCATGGCAAGTGGAAATTGGGTCATATTCACTTTTTCATGTTCGATCCATTTAGGTATGTACGTTGAACTTCTTTTATAAGTAGGAAACTAATAGGTGCTGTTATCCTAACATAATTTGAACTATTCAAATGCATGAAAGATATAAGTTAAAATTTGCAACTCACATTAACTTTTATGATATAAATGTACACAGGTTACTAAGGAAGTGCAAGACTGGTGTCTACAGCTGCTGAAGGAATCATGGTCAGTTTTGTTGATCACATGGTACTTGTGAAGAATCATAGTACAATGCACAGGGGTATCCTTTCAAGTACTGAAATAACTTTTTTTTTCATTTTCTTAGCTAATTCTATGACAACCTTTATACAATAAACCCTTGGATTTTAAATTTTGTTTCATTTAAATACAACTATTAAAAGTGACCCTCAACTTCCAAATGATATACTATCTAGTTCTCCTTAAAATAAAGTTAAATTACTTTCTTGTAGAAATAATAAAAGCCAAGTGAAATTGGTTTATATAATAAAAAGCATTCCTATGAAAGAATCATGAATACGTTAGAATTTTTGTTTTTGCAATTCTTTTTATCTCTGTGCTTTTCTTCTATTTTGCCATGTTCTCTAATTCTGCCTTTTACCCTATGTATGTTTTATACTCAGGTGGCTTTTACTATGTCAGTGACATGATTTCAACTGCTTCTATCAACATGTTTGTGTTGCAAACCATCTAGCAGCCATCAGGTATAAATTCTGCCCATCAAGATGAATTTTCCAAATTGGATCCATAAACACAGAGATATTAAAATTGAGGTTACTATCATGTATCAGATAATCCCAAGGGAAAATTAATGGGTTCATGCGAATTGTTTTGAAGAACTGTGGGGTCTGGTCTCCAGACCAGGAACTGGGTTGATGTAATTTGGTTCATATGAAGAGTTGAGGGGGACAGTGAATGTCAGTCCCTGGAAGAACATAGACAGTGGCTTAGCATCATAACTTTGCTTTTTTATTCTCTACTAATCTTGTATTCAATGCCTACCAGCAAGATATTTTCTAAGCTTTTGAATGTGGAAAATAATATACTGTTTTGCTTTATGTGAATGAGGTTATTTGGGGAGGTCTTCAGTTATGTCACTTATCAATATCTATGAACTTCACTAGTAATATTTAATTTTAGAATACTGTATACTAAGAGAAAATGGAATAACTTCTAAGACTGACACTTTTATTAGGTTTGCAATTGCTACCACATTATAACCCCTTAAATTTAATGGCTTAATACAATGAAATGTTTCTGTTGTTGTTGTTGTTTTAACTTAGAGCTCTGCAGGTTAAATGAGGACATGTGTGAAAACAGATAAACTGCAGGTGTCTGAGGATCTGTACTCTTTGCTGGAGGTTCTAGGAATAAGGTATATTCAGGTCATTTCCTTGTAACCATTGGACCATGGTCCCCATTTTCTTGCCAGCTGTAGATGAGCATCTAGGGGCTGCCCCACTCCACAGCTTGTGGCTTTTCTTCTTCACTTTTGTTGCTAGTCATTTAGGGTTAAACCTCTCTCACTTTGAATTTCTCTGACACCCTTCATCCAGGAAACAATCTTTACTTTTAAGGAGATTAATATAATTTAATATCTAGTTTACCTAGATAATCTAAAGCAGTCTCCCCATCTCTTAATCACCTCTGAAAATTCCCCTTTGCCACATTTACAGATTTGGGAGATTAGACCTGGATGTCTTTGGGGGGACCATTTTTTCTGCCTAGCAAAATACACAAAAGTCCACATCACTTTCAGAGTTATGTCCTCAAAATTAATAGTTATTCAGGGTTGTGCAGCGCAGCAGAAAAAAATGTAATCTCTCTCTCTCTCTCTCTCTCTCTCTCTCTCTCTGTGTGTGTGTGTATGTGTGTGTGTATAGATATTTGTTTTAAGAAATTGCCCACAGATTATAGAAGCTGCCAAGTGCAAATTATGCAGGGCAGTTCAATAGGCTAAAGGTTCAAGGAAGCACTCATGTTGCATCCGTAAGTCCAACAGCTGTATGAAGGCAGATTTCCTCTTACTGGAAGTACTTCAGTTTTTACACTCAGGCCACCAAATGAGTGGATGTGACCCACTCACTTTATAAAAGCTAATCTACTTCACTCAAAATATATTGCTATATATTTTTGTTCCAACTAAAAAATATCTTTGTAGGAACATTTCAACTGATATTTGAACAAACATTAGTACTACAGCCTAACCAGATCAACACATACAATCAGTCCGTGATTATTCATTAAAGTTTTCCATGTACAGTGTACTGTTGTGCTTCACCACAGTTTTGTATGAGCCATTTAAATTTCTATTTTTTCTGATATAGAAAATGAACCTTATAAAAGTGAAATACTTTATCTGAAGTCATAGAAATAAAGAATGAGTGGTAATGACAGTTCCTTTTCTTTTAGCCAATCTTAAAAATGATATGTCATTGTTCATTGACGAGAAAAAGATTTGTGTTTTTCTTTCTTGAGTAGCATGTAAGTCTAGTTATCAAGCACTTCTTCAATCTCACTTCTTACATTCTGCTGAAAATTTTAAGTCCTCAGTGTATTCTTAGTAATCATGATGCTATAGTATAACAGGCTTTGTCACCACCCACAAGCAAACAAAATTGTGCTTATTGACATCTGGCTACTGGATAGCCAAGTTTTAGGATCTCATTCAGAAACTTCAAGTCTTAAAACCTTTGTATACCCTTTTCCCCATATCCTCTATAATGTTTATTGTTACTTGTATTCTTGATAACTGCCTTCCTGGTTGGAGTAGGATAAAATCTCAGTGCAATTTTAATTTGCATTTCTCTAATTGCTAGAGATGTTAAACAAGTTTTCATATATTTGTTGACTGTTCATATTCATTCTTTTGGTATATATCCAAGAGAGTTAAAATCAGCACACTATAGTGACACAGCCATATCAATGTTTATAGCAACTCAACTCATGATAGCTAAGTTATGGTGACAACTTAGATGCCCATCAAGGATGAATGGATAAGGAAATTGTAGTATATATACAATGGATGAATACATGGATTATTACTCTGCCATAAAGAAGAATGGCCTTATGACATTCACTGGAAATAGATGGATCTGGAGACTATTATGTTAAGTGAAATAAGCCACGTCCAAAAAACGAAAGGTAGAATATTTTCTTTGATATGTGAAAGCTAACCCACAATAAGGGAGTGGAGAAAGAAGTTCATTGGATTAGACAAAGGGGAATGAAGGGAAGGGAGGCAGATAGGAGTAGGAAAGACTATGTAATGAATCTGGAATAACTTTCCTATGTACATATATGAGTACACCATAGCAAATCTCATCATCATGTACATCCACAATAATGGGACCCTAATTAAGATAAGATATATTCCATGCTTGCATAATTATATCAAAATAGATTCTACTGTCATGGATAACTAAAAAAATAATAATTTTTAAAAAAAAATTTGTGTTACAAACTGCCTTAATGTAATTTCCCTGAAAGTTGAATCTGTAAAGATTGCTTTTAAGTAGTTTATTTTGCAGATGAGGAAGAGAAAAAAATACATAGATACAATACTATAATGATTATTATAGTTGCTGCTTAGTAATATCAACAATTAAGCTCATTTCTACCTAGGACTGTTTGAAGCATGAGGCAGAATGGACATCAGACTGACCTAATAAAGATCTGGGAATATAAAGCTTTTAATCTCCAATCCCTGCCACCACCACCCCTGGCCCTCAGGTTTTATCAATATTATTTATTTCTTACATTAGCAAGGCTAACCTTGGGAGAAAATCTTGAGATATCAAAGCAGAGAGATGCAGAAGTTAATTATTTATATAGGACATTGGCATAAATAAATAAAATTTTTCACCACTGATGAGATGAAATTAGACAAAATGAAAGATTTTCCACATGTCAGACATGTGAGCACACTGCAGTATCTGTTGGTGTAGAGCATAATGGGAGTTGGAAGTCGAGATCTAGACATGGATACACGGAGAAAAACATGTCTATATGTATGTTTGTAGCTTTCAGGTTTCTTTTTGTTATAACAAATGCCTGAGATAATATACTTATAGAGAAGAAAGGTTTATACTTTGGAACACTGTTTTCGAGGTTTCAGTCCACAAGTGTTTGACCCCATTGCTTTGTGTCTATAGTGGCATAGCACATCCTGGTGGGAGTACATGGTAGATGGGGTCTGTTCACCTCATGGCCAGATGGAAAAGAGAGAAAGAAGAGGGCCTTGATCCAATTATCCTTCATTCAAGGGTCATGATCCCTTCTCTTCAAGAGCATATCCTGAATGACCAGAAGGTTCTGCACTAGGCCCCAACTTTTAAAATTTTCTTCATTTCTCAGTAACATGAAGGTAGGCACTAAGACTTTAACACATAGGCTTTTGTGCGACATTCCAGATCCTGACTACAGAGATAATAATTCCCTAAATGGTGTTCTACATTTAAGGGAAGTAGAACACCATTTTACACATGAATTATATATATAAGAAATAATTATTTGTTTCTAATGAACGTGTTACTTTCTAAGCACTATTGTAACAAATTCCCTAAAACCCAGTGGCTTAAATACACAAATGCTTGTTTTCTCGGTTGTGAAACCCAGAAAGTGCAAATCAGTTTAACTGAGCAGAAATCAAGGTGTCAACAGAGCTGCGACCTCTCTAGAGACTCTGATTGTCTGATTTTCAAACTTCTTGTGACTAATGGGGCTGTTTTGACTAGTGGCTGTATTGCTCCTGTTTGTTTGCTTCTCTTCTGCATCCTTCTTAGAAGTATGATACTTGTCGCCATTTTGCATTTCAATTGATAAAATCAATTATTTGTGTATTATATGTATTATTTGTGTATTAATGTATTTATGACATATAATACAAAGTTTTGATATGTATATATTTAAAATGGCTCAATCAAGCTAATTAACCTATATATTATCTAAAACAACATAATGCTTTGTGATGGGAACACCTAAAATCTACTCTATCAGCAACTTTGAGTTATAAAATACATTTTAATTAACTATAATAATCACGATGTACAATAGATCTCTTGAAATTATTCCTTCTAATTGAAATTTTATGTTTATTTGGCTAAGATCACATGTAGTGCCATTTGGATAATGCAGGTAATCACACCATTGAAGTTCCATTTCCTACTGTGTAGCAACCTTTCAATATATTTCATACTTTTCAGTTACTATAACAGACTCATTCTTCCAGTTCTATTTATTTTTAAGCTTGTTTGTCATATATTTCAAAGCTTTTACCCTTTTACACATGCATGTTAGAACTGTATGGAGATAATGACAAAAATGTTGGTGTAGTATCCATGTGGCTGTCTATCATCATCACTTCCTCTTCAGGAATGGGAAATATGTGGCGGAGTGTGGCAAACTTGGATGCTAACTTCTCTAAGTTTGTAGTTTACTTTCAGTGTGGTTCGAATTCGTTTGCTTTCTGAACAATCCAAGTTCATTCATATTTCTTGCAATATGAATAGGTGATATTTCCAAACATGCTGCAAAAGAGTCAGTCCTAATTACATGTATGTTGAACTTTGTCACATTATCTAGCAGACTATATTAGTCAGGGTTGTGTAGGGAAACACAGGACGTGTGTGTGTGTGTGTGTATGTGTGTGTGTGTGTGTGTGTGTGTGATATGTGACCATAGAGGCTGAGAAGTCCCATGATCTACCATTTACAGCCCAATGCCACAAGAAAATTGGAGGTGGTATTCAGTCCATGTTTGGAAGACTGAAAGCCAGGGGAGACAATGGTATTAAAACCAGTACAAGGTCGGGAAAAAAGGAAATGAGGTATATCAGCTAAAAATAGATAAGTAAAAGGAAAAATCCCTTCTTCCCTGTCTTTCGCTCTATTCCAGCTCCTCAAATGTTTGGATGATACCCATTGGCAGCATGGAGGGCAAATTATTACTTTACTTAGTTCACTCATTCAGATGCTAATCTTGCCTAAAAATATCCTCTCAGACACACCCAGACACAGTAGTTAATCTGGCCCATCAAATTGTCACATAAAATTACCCATCCCACAAGCCCTCATTTGATGACATGAAAGTAGATTTATGTGATCCTCTTCCTCCCACTGATTGATGTGGCCCTGAAATATAGCATTCACACTTTGATATCTCCAGTAGTCAGCAGTCAAACTTGAATGTACCTGTGCAGTCCTTATTCCATACTCATTAGGACTGAGGACTGAAGGAGCCCCATCTGAGTCCTTATTTGTCTGGTCGTTCTTCCATGATCTCTCATTCTAATTTTATTCTACTTATTTTATTAGTGTAGATTGTAGGTGTGCAAATCAGTACCTAAAATATGAACAAAGCAGGTCATTAAATGCAAACATTTCCATATGATAGAAGCTCAAAATAACTATCTCACTGAATGGTGACCCAGTCTCTAGAACTCCTCAAATGGCTAATACAAGGATACAGTAGGCTTCTGGTGTCTAATAGATACCTGTCTTCTACAGGTATATAATGACTGAAATGGAAGACAGTGATAGGAGGCAGCTTGACTTACCTTGCTGGTATAAATTTCTCCAAAAACATCAAAATTTGAATTTTAAATCATTTCATTGATTTTATGTCTATGTCTATATATTGTGTATTTCATGTAAGTTTTGAAATTAATGAAATTTTCACAGTTGCATATCAAAGATAATTTCCTGTCCAATTGTGCTTTCATTCATTACTGTGTTTCTTATGGCTACAAAAATTTTATTGATCTTGTCAGGTTTTTCAGAAATAAAGTTGAGAAACAAGTTTGTGTCAGGGCTTCCAACTCTGAGCTTATTTTTGCATGCACATTCATTCTATATTAGTATAACGCACACATGTTCATCCTATATTATGCTGCCAAATAAATCCTGGACTTGTATTTTTGGTCATGATCCCTTCATTCAATTGTTGTTCTCAAGTATTTTCTTAGCAGATGCACAATAAAGAATTTAATCTTGACTTAAGAGTTGCTTGATCTTTGTTTTTATCTCAGGAAATAATCTTTCAATCCTTGGAATATCATCCTCTACAGGAAGGTCTTTTTGTCCAGAGTTGTTACTAGTCTAAAGGTGTAATTTTGAATAGGAATTGAGAAGGCCAGATGGTGTAGGCTTCTGCAATGTGATATAGGCTAAGAGATTTGGGTCACATGGCTTTTGCTCCAGTTCCTGAGGGTCTAGAGACTTGATCAGTCATGAAGACAGTCAAACATGTTTATGTGACAGAATCTCAATTAAAATTTGCACCCTAAGGCCTAGGTGGATTTTTCTGATACAGTACTCTGTTATAGAAACACATCCTTGATGGAAAAGAAATATTATCTATACTCCATGGAAAAAGAAGACATGGGAGTTCCATGGCTAAAACTTTCTTGAACTCTATGAAGTTTTCTGGTTGACTTTAATCTGTATCCTTTAATGTAATAAATCTTAACCATGAATATAACAGCATTCATTGAATTCTGTGAATTGTTTTAACCAATTAGTGAAATTCAGGGTAGTCTAAATTAACAATGATTGACAGCAGAAGAAAGGGTAGCCTTATGGACTGTGCTTTCTCTGTTGCAGAGCTCCAGTGATACTTAGATTTTTAATCCAATATTTTACCTTTTAATTTATGTTTCTAGCTTCCATCTTACTGTCATGCTTTCTGAAACATGAACCTTCTGTTCTAGAAAAAATGCTTCAGTCAGAGTGATTCTACCTCTTCCCTGATGGGTAATATGATTGTAGCAATGTCCCAAGTTGTTTTCACATTCTTTGCCTACACCTTGGGTAAGGCTTACCGGTACTAGCTTATGGTTTCCCAAAGGATTTTATTTATCTAATAGGTAATAACCAATAAGAGGCAACTTGACAATTACTTACACATCAGGACTTGATCTCTCGATTTTTTAAAAATACCTGTTCTGCCAAGTGAATAAAGCTGAGCTATATATCTGGATGATAAGAAACACAGGGTAAGTCCTAATAACCCCTACTGTACCAGCAGATAGTCTACTTACCATCAAACACTGAGAAAAGCTACATTAGAATACCTAGTAATCAGCTGACCCATAAACTAAATATAGATGCTTAAATAATCTCAGATTTTATAATTACTCTCAGAAAGGAACTGGATTTGATTAGTACTTATACAGGAGCATTGACTTATAATGAACAAGGAGCATAAGGAGAATGATCCATTTTTCAGTTATGATGTCATCACAGATATTATGAAAGGAATGGGTAGGTAAAGAGTTGATTTCAGTTTTATCTAAAGCATTCATATTTTCTTGAAGATTTGTGATTTCTTGAATAAAAAAGGATATTAAATAATGAGTTATTTATCCATTATACTTTTGACATTTTGGATGTGAATTTTTAATTCCAAGGGCACATTATATTATATTGCATATTATACTGCATATGACGCCTTTTTTCTTTTGGTATACCCCTCGGGCACTCAACCACTGAGCCACATCCCCAGCCCTATTTTGTAATTTATTTAGAGACAGGGTCTCACTGAGTTGCTTAGCACCTCACCTTTGATGAAATTGGCTTTGAGCTCACATTACTCCTGCCTCAGTCTCCTCAGCTACGGGGATTACAGGCACATGCCACCAAGCCCAGCCTGCATATGATCTTCATGTAGTAAAAAAATATTTTAGTCATATTCTACTACAACCATAATCTAATATATTAATTTTTTTCTTGGCTTGTCTATATAGCATCCTTTTTGAAACCTTTTATAATTCCTTAGAAGAGCAGTGTATTCTTAATATGGGCTGTCACATTAATGGATACATTAGGAATAGTAAGGTAAATATAATACATTAATGGGTAGATGGGTTATATCTAGTGAAATCTGTAGCATGTTTTAAGTTTTTGCCTAAAATTTTAAGGCAAGTCTTTCCAAATATTCAGTATTCAAAACCTAACTCTTATGAACAGAAGCTTTCTCCGTTCACATATTGAACTCTCACCACAATGTGACTATGTTTGGAAATAGGGCTTTTAGAAAAGTATTTAATGTTATGAGATCATGAGGATGATACCGTAATCCAGCAGGATGTGTGTCCTTATAAGAAGACACCGTAGACCCTTCCCTCTTCACTGCAGCCCAGAGGAAAGGTCCTGTGAGCACTCAGTGGTTGTCTGCAATCTAAGGATTTAGGCATCACAGGACTCCAACCCTGCCGGCATTCTGAGGGTATACTTCTAAACTTCAGAGGTGGGAAAAAAAATCCTCTTTGTTTTGATCTATTTGTTTAATGCCATGTAAATTTTCTTTGTTTTAATCAGTTATTTCATCACTGCAAACAAAAATCTTGACAAGAATAATATTAGAGGAAGAAAATTTTATTTGGGGGCTCACAGTTTCAGAGGTCTCAGTCCATAGAGAGCTGACTCCATTCCTCAGGGCTTGAAATGAGGCAGAGCGTCATGGTGGAAAAGGTGGTGGAAGAAACAGTCTCAGGGTATGGCATCTGGAAACAGAGAGAGAGCTCTCTTCATCAGGACAAAATATAAACCCCAAAGGCACTCAGGGACCCTACCCTCCAACCATGCCCTACCTGCCTATAGTTACCATCCAGTTAATTTCTATCATGGGATTAAGGCTCTGATTAGCATAAGACTCTTATAACCCCAATCATTCCATCTCTAAACTTTCTTGCAGTGTTATCACACATGACTTTTTGAAGGACACCATATATCCAAACTATAACACCCTTGTTTTAGCACTTGGTCTGGCAATTTGTTATAGCAGGCCAAGCAGAGTAATATACCACCTATTGTTAAAATTGATCTTTATACATTCTTCATTGCGGGTTTTTGCTTATTACCCATCCAATTTTACCTCATTGTTTATAGGAACTAAATGATGTTTATCTTCCAGAGACTTAATTGAAGTCTGTAACTCATTTTAATTAGACCTCTCAATGTAATATTGAATAATGGAAAATTCATTATCACCAACTCCTTTAAAAATGATAACTAAGACATCCTAATACTTTAATTTATTCATGTTTTACATGCTTAAAATAAAATAAATGATAAATATCATTTTTAATGCTATGCAAATTTTCAGCAGTTTTTAGGACTTAGGTGTACCATATTTGCATGGCTTTGTATTTGTACACATGAAAATTAATATCCAATAGGTACAGAAGCAAAGGGTGCTACACTTATGACCACATGAATGAGTAGATGAGCTACTATTTCCTGAGAGCTGCTTTGCTACCTTTGTTCATTCTAAAGCATACATAAATCATCAAGGAAGTGATATCTTCATGTCATAACTATAAATTTCTGAGATGTCTGACTAGATCATAGTAGGAAAAAAGATGAAATTGGTTAAATATTGTGTATTACCCAGAATTATTAAAGATCTTATGAATTAATGAGGATCATGTAACATTTGAATGAAAAGATATAGCAATATTGGAGACAAAGAAATAGTTTACTCATGAATCTGAATGTAGCAGGCCATTCTGAGAGGTAATACCATTGTGAATTGGTCACTGTGTCAGGACATCTAGTAAGATTTGAAAAAAAGATAAAGAATAGGATTCTGCCTGGGTGGATGACAGGAATTGAATAGAAATCTGGTATAAGACCATACTAACATTTTAAATCTCCAAGGTCCTATTAAAATCTTCACAAAAAAGGGCTCATTCTGTTTGGACTGCTGTTGGTCCTTGAGCATTGCAATAACAGAACACTGCAGAGTGCATAATTTGTAATAAACAGAAATCTATTGGCTCATAGTTCTAGAGGATGGGAAGTTCAAGTTTGAGGGGTTGGCATCTGGCAAGAGACTACTACATAGAGAGTGTGAGAGAGAGACAAAGGGAGCCAAACGATTCTCTTTTTATGATCCATGATAGGAAACTCACTCCCATGATAATAACATTATCCATTCATAAGGCCCAATCACTTCTTAAAGGTTCTGCCTCTTGATACTGTTGCAGCAATTATGTTTCAATATTAGGAAGGGACACACTTTCGAATGATACCTCAACCCTGTATTCCCTGCCTCCAGTTATTTGTTCTCCTTTATGCTTGTGTTATTTCTTTTTCTATTTTTTTGGGACACTTTGTAAAAATACCTGAGAGAAACATTTTTTGGCATATGGTTTTGAGACAGGGCAAAGGACAGGTAGCTGATATCAAAGAAAAGGAAAAGGGTAAGTAACAGTTCTCCATCAACCAGTTGCTAACACCTCCAGAAGAAGGGAAGGATTGTATTTTCTAACACATGCAATTATCCCTTGGATGGCTCTTTTCCTTCCTTTTTGGCAGGTATGGAGGAGAGGACGAGATCCCTGGGTGGCTCTTTCCCTGCCTTTTGGTCGTGTAGAGAACGTAGGAAGAGATGGTGGAGAAAAGGCAAGAAAAACTGACATCTATAAAAATACAAGACATCCCCTCTCCCATGGGCTCATGGTTTTTGGTATAAAAATCATGGGCACCAGCTCTGGGTCCCCTTCTACTCTCATGAGAAGTATGTTTTTGTTCTATCCCTTAAATAAAACTTGTAAAGAATAATTATAAAGAGAAGACACAGACAAGGTACAGGGGCAGAGGTGGTGACAGAGTGGCTCTTTGTCCAAGCGGCCATGTTTATTTGTACCAATAAGTTACATTAGGTCATTAGTACCATAACCATATTATTGTTGAGAGTATCAGTAAGGTTACTTATTCTGCAGTGACATTTCATAGTTACAAGATGCAGTGTTAGGAGCCTTGTGCAGTTCTCAAGAAGGTCCATTGTCTGAAGTTACTGTTAGATGGGCAGCTCCAGGAGCACCGGAGCTTGGTGAAACATTGTAGTTATCAAGCAAGCTAGTTCCTTTATCCCCAGGGGTTATGTGCCTAAGGTTAAGATCAAAAAGCTGGTAAGACTGTAGCATAGAGGGCATTACCATACCCACCTGCATCCTGTGCCTTTGCACAGAAACTTCCCCAGGCACCAAGCATGCCACAGCCATGAAGTCATCAGGGACCCCAACCCCAAACAAGGAACCCTTACAAAAACTTGCTTTCTATTCTTGTCTCGTTGTTTCTCAGGTGTTTAATCTTAAAACCTTGGGGAATGAGGACCAGATCCTGATTTTAAAGACTGGTGTCAGTTTTCAGAGATTTCAGTCCATGATTGCTTGGTCCCATCGCTATGGGTCTGTAGTGAGACAGAAAACCATGTGAGGGAGCATATGGAAGAAAAGAGCTGCTTACTTCAAGGCAGCTGAAGAGCAGAAAGAGCATGAGGAAGGATCCAGGGACAATATATGCTCTTCCAGGGCATAATCCCCTTGATGCACTTCCTCATCTGGGCCCCACCTCCTACAGTTTCCATCTCTTTCCAATTAGACCCCACTTCCTACAATTTCTATCACTTCCCACAAACCTTGTGTTCTGAACTCCTAGAAACCAAAGGCCAAATGTTCTCTCTGATAAGTGGATGCTGCTACATAATGGGTGGCCGGGAGAGGAGGGAAAAATGGAAGAACTGTGATTGGGCTTGGGGGGGGAGGGGAGATGGGGGCAAGAAAGATGGTGGAATGAGATGGACCTCATTACCCTAGGTACATGTATGAATCCACAAATGTGCAACTCTACATTGTGTACAACCTGAGAAATGAAAAGTTGTGCTGCAATTGTGTACAACGAATCAAAATGCATTCTGCTGTCATATATACCTAATTAAAATAAATAAATAAATACATAAAAAGTCCCAAATCTGAACACTGCTGCCATATAAAGCTTTTTTAGTCCATGAGCATTTGGCAGATATGTCAGATACAGACAATGATAATTGTGCAACAGTCTGCACAAAAAGTCCATTACTTTCCATCACATTACCATTACAACACTGTTTTAAAAATACCTATCTTTCATAACATCCAATTTCTCTTAATAATACTTATTAAGACTGATGTAGTTTTCTCCCAGCATATTGTCTGCTGCCTAGCTGGTGTTAAGTTTTTTTAAAAAATAAACATTAAACTTATCCTATGAGTAAGTAAAAATATTTGCCTCAGTGAACATGGTATAGAGAAATGGTGTATTTAGAGGATTTCAAAGATATTAAATTTCAATAATGTGAATTACTAAAACCTAAAATTTTGTTAAAGAGACAAGTGCAGCTGGCTTTTTCTTTCCTCAAATATTTTTGTTCATTTCATTGTATACTTTCAGCTTATTTTCTATTAATTAAGCCAATTTATTTAGCTTCTAAGTTCTAGTGAATTCCCTTTCTAACAATTTGACTATTTGCTTTTCATATGCATGCTTGTCAATGAATAAATGTAGATTTCTCTTGTGTTCTGAGCTCCTAGAACTTACTGTGCTGATGTTAATATGATAAGTGAGTATCAACATGCTGAAGTACTTAAATGTCAAGATCAAGTACTTTGATGACATTAATTTAAATATTTTTTTAAAAGCTCTGATCACATAATTTGTTTTGATTACACTTTGCTCTAAGATGCAAACAAACTCACTTATTTTTTCTAATCTAAATTATTAGTGATGGAATAAGATAATATGACTTTATCAAAAAACTAAGAAGAAATTTATTAACATTTAAAATTAAATACACTATTAAAAAAGCAAACACTTCCAATATGAAATAGTACTGCAGTAAGCTTATTTAAATTTCTTTCTTTCTTTCTTTTTTTCTTTCTTTCTTTCTTTTTTTTTTTTTTTGCTGTTGTTAAGCATTTGAAATTGACTTATAATCAATTGAATATATTTTACTGCCTTCAGGGTACTGCCATGATTTTCCTTTAGACTTAGTGGGAGCTGTTGGATGAGCCAGATACACACTGGCTGGAATTGCTATCTTAGAAACAAATTTTAATAGAGAGAAAACGCTCACACACACACTTGCAGATACATACTCAAACTTTTTAATTTGAATATTTTTTGTTCTTGTATAGAAAAATAATCTCTTCTTTAAAAAAAAATGTTTGGCCTTACTTCTCAATGTATTATTTGCTTGGATCATGGCACATAGAGAGAATAAATTAGGTGGATTTGAAAACCAAACAATTGAAACATAAAATTAAGAGAAGGTATAGGTAAATGTTTCACCTCTACCCCAATAAATGACCCCATTGTTACACCATTTTATGTATGCCTTTCATCTCTGTTAGAAAATTTAATTTCACGGTAGCCCTTTTCAATTTATGAAGTGGTCAAGCCTTTCATATAATGGTGAAATCTGTCTCTTCCTTAACTTCTTTTATTCTTAAATATTACTTATTTGCTTATGCTAATATTTTTCTTTTATTGTGTATTATTTCAAATACATATTTCAAAAATTCCCAACAAGTATTGGAACAATAAAAATATATCATACCAGATAACAACTGCTCCTATATCAATGTTTCAAAGTAGATAATGGGTGTGTGTATGTGTGTGTATGTGTTTGCGCGCACGTAATCATGCACCCACTAGCTTCCTTCATCAAATTATTATCTCATCCCTTTCCTCACCAGAATTAATGATATCCTGTATTGATTATTTATTATTGAAACTGTCTTCATTTACTAATTCAAACAAGAGTTGTTGAATGCCTACTGTCAACCAACATCATCTTTGTCACTGCATAGAAGAGTTTAACATATACAAAATTTATAGGAAACACACAAATTGATGTTTTCATAAATTTGCATGGTATTGTTTTCATGGTTTTAAATGATGACACATATATGCTTCTATTTCAGCAACTTTTTGAAATTATTGTCATATATAATGCTTTTTGAGATAACTTATGTTAAAACATGTAACTTGAGTTGGGGACATAGCTTAGTGGTACTTGCGTAGAATTCATGAGGCTCTGCATTTGATCTCCAGCACTGGAAAAAAAAAAGAATGAAAAAGGAAAAGAAAAAAAAAGCATATAATTATAGGCAACACATGTAACAGAGTATACAGAATCCCCATGTTAGAACAAATTATTTTCATATCCCTATTGATAAGATACACTAAGTGTATCCATATAGTATATATTCTTACTGATTTTCTTTCTCTGGTTATGAAAAACTACACTGCAATTCACATTTTAAACATGAGTTTCTAGATACATAAACTTTAATTTTATATCTAGGAAACAAATTTCTATCTCAAAATAACACATATATCTTCCATATTAGCTGACACTGATAAAATACTCATCCAAGAGTCTACATCAATCTACTCTCCAGAAAATAATGTATGAGGGGTCTTGCTCTGCCATATATTTACTATGTGTCATTATTTTCAAAGTTTTTCATTTTTAAATTTAACGTAAAATGTTTTAACATGATTGTGAATTGTGCTTCCTTGATTATAAGTGAAAAATGAACTTTTTTTCAAATATTTTGGCATAGAATCTATGATTTGGATAACTACTTTCTCTTTTGGTATTTTCTCTTTTGTTATTAGTGTCTAGAAATACAGGCATTGTATACAATTCATTGTTTTAATTATTACTTTACCTCTGTAACTTTTATGGAAGTCATACTTTTAATTTTAATGAGGTCAAGCTATTTTTTATGCTTTGTTTTCTTAATGTCTTGCTAAGCCAAGACCATAAATAGATAATGAAACATTTTTCTGGATATTTAAACATTTTCTCCTTCATTAAATAATTTATTGACCAGTATGTTATTTAATTTTTTCTCATGCAGGAAAATATAGAAAATTAATTCCTCCATTGTTTTATGTATGGATACTTTTGGTTCATATACATGTTATTTATTGAACAAATAGTTATCATCATTTAGATTCCATTCCATATGAATAATACATCAAATTTTAATACAAACATAGGTTGTCTATAGTCAGTGTATATTAGCTTTTTCATTTTTCTATTAATCTATAGCACAAGTGTTTTGTCAAATTCTTTTAACAATCCACATAAGTGAACAAAATATATTCATGCAATTTCTACATGGTGAATTCCCTCTGTTTTGGATGTTCCTATCATATTGCTTTGGCCATTTGATTTTTGACATATGTGTCAACATAGGCCAGAAATAGAAGCCATATTAGCACATTTGAACACTGAAATATCTTGAAATCCTGGACTAAATCCCAAGTGAACAAGAATATATTTTATACATTAATTTTGATTTTGTTTCATATATTTTATTTAAAATATTTCCTCCTGCAGATGAGGATGATGTTTTTATTTCCATTAACATTTTTATAAGTTTTTTTCTATCAAAGTTAGACTATAATGATAAATGAAATTAGATAATGTCCTCTCTTTTCCTATCTATGTAACATTTTTATAAGAATATGTTTTCAAAACTCATTTATAAAATTATTTGATGTAATTTTTTTTCATTTTCAAGTAAATTTTTTAAGAAACTGCAAATTGTCATCAAAATACATTTTGTTATTGATATGTAAATATTAAAATTCACTTTTAGAAATGAAGTTACATTTTAACAAATATTATAAGACAGTGTTAAACAGATAAATATAGAAAGATACATACATATTTTAAATAAAAATAACAGATACTGAAGCATATCTAGTGCTTAGTATTTGTTGAAAAATGAAATTAAAGACTAATAAGTCAGAGGACAGTGAGACTGGAGGGATAAGGAGAAAAAAATTCAGGGCTGCTTATTTCAAAAACAGTTAATAGCCTATCACATAGAAAAAGTAAATTATTGAACGCAATAGTCTAGGAATGCTGTGGTCAGATTTTTACTTTAGTTACATTATTTTAACAGTGTTTGTTGTCAATAGATTTGAAGGATTCAAAGTTAAGATATTATTTTCATGATCTTGGTCATAGTTTGATCTTCTAAAGCAGTTCCATGGCAGTCTGGATAAGGTTAGTCTGTATCTTCTATCTACCTATCTATCCTCTATCTGAATATATATATATATATATATATATATATATATATATATATATATATATATATAGAGAGAGAGAGAGAGAGAGAGAGAGAGAGAGAGAGAGATGTGTATGGATAATGTTGTCTAGGAATAGAAATTGAAATGGCTTAACATGCTATTTGAATGAACTTAGATAACTGGAGAGAGAAAGGAGTCAGCAACATGTATCAAGTTTCTAGCTATAGTGACTGATAAGTGGTGGTAATATTACCCAATGGGAAAATACTGAAGTAAGATTAGAATTAGGGTATCATGTGTTCAGTTTACAATATAGTGACTACTTTATTGAATTATACCCCATACACGTTATTAGACTCATTGAAATGAGGAATGTGAAATATTTTAAGAAGTTATGACACTAATTTAGGCATACAATATATGGCATTATTATCTTCTTTAAAAAGAGAACTGTATTAATCAGAACTAATGACAGTTATTTTCTTTTTATCTAAAAAGAATGGACTATGGAGGTAAGAGGGACTGTGTAATTGAATTAAGATTAAGTCTAGATATAAAGATTATTACATTATATATGTTGACCCCCTAGCTTTGACATTCTATGAATCTGTTTGGGATTTATGTATTTTTAATATAACCCCATTCCTATAGTCTTCACTAACCCTTTTCTTTTAAAACTCAGTTAAAGAGAACATTATAATAATATCCTCTGTGGAAGAGTTCATTTATGCTAAAGCTACCACACTTTGGTGAGAAACCATCAGTCTAAATAAAGGGTAAAAAGCATAAAAAATTATCATGAAACTACTCATCTCATCTACTAAAGAGAAATTACATTGCTAACTAATTATGGTATACAAAGCCATGCTTATTAGTCTCCTTAAAGAAAAATATTTGTCTAATCCTTAGAAATAACAATATTTCACATTTATAGGACAAGTATAATGCTAAATTATTTACAATAATTATTTTAAAAGGTGGGTAATTTTAGTATACCATTTAATGTTGATGAGACCAAAGTTTAGAAATAATCCTTTGAAAGGATCTACTTAGAACCTGAGAGTTGGAATGAAATTATTTTAAGTTGAAGACATTTGAGATTTAACAGATGCAGAAAGTCACCTTGAAGCTTCCTTTATCTGACTAAAAGTAACAATGTCTTTTACTTTTTGGGTTTTTATAACAAAATACCATAGACTTGGTAGCTTACAAACAAAAAAAATTTATGAAAACTGGGGAGTTCAAGATCAAGGTGCCAATAGTTTCCATGCCCAGAAAGGGACAATATTTCTGTTTGTAGATGGTATCTTCTAGCTTTCTCCTGACAGATGGAAGAGAAAGACTTCCTTTACAAGAACATGGACCCCACACATGTCCTAAGCATCTTCTAAACCCTCATTTTCTAATACTGTCACATGGTGATTCTGGTTTCAGCATATGAATTTTAGAGGGACACAAGCATTCCAACTGTTGCAAGAAACTTCTGGAAAATTAAGTTGCATTAATGCACTCTTTAGAAATGGCCTACTCTTACAAGGACAAGAAAAACCTATCATGAATTTCTTCTCCAGGAGGTTATGGTCCTTAGAAAGATGGAATAACCACTCATTCTTATAAAGACAAATATTATCACACATTTTCTTGTTTCCTCTTCCTTCTTTTATCTGTTTCTGTTTATACACAAATCAACCTTTTATCCTATCAATCTGTCTTTATTTTAACTTGAAGGTTCCAAGTACTGAAATAAGCTGTTAGAGGAAAGTTTGGAGTTTTGTCCTTCTCTCTTGTCCCACTACACAAATTTAACAACTGGTGGGCTAGGCCTCAACTGTATGCTTCTAACCTATTTCTTCAAATAGCCACGTTCTTCTTTATTATTCTCTGCTTACTCTTTTTTATTATTTATCTTTGTATCTCTTAAATTTCAAATTTTATGGTCCCTATAAACAGGGTCACAACTCTCACTGATCACTAAAATAGTATCACACAAACATGCAATTTGCCCCTTATAAAATACATGGTTCTGTGGTCTCTTTCTCCAGTTCCTACCAGCAAAATATCTTAGATGTTTCTGTTTTCTTTTTATTAAAACAAAAAATAAAATATAGGTCTTGACCACAGGTCTATGAGGCTGTTAGTCCACTCTGACAACAACGTGAGGGATTGCAGTTTATGGCATAGAGCCAGGCACCTTTCAACTACATTGAAGGTAGAATTTCATGCGAACAAAATGGCAGCAGTTTTGAAAGTTTGCTGTTGAGATAAACGGCACTTTAAAGTTTCCTGGTAAGCAGCATTCTTCTGAAAAGTAACTCTACCCTTAAGGAATCAAGTGACTCTGGCCCTCTGTATTTGTTTCTGTGTCTGTTTTGTCACCAATGTAGATTGGACATACCATGGATGGGGCCAAGCTGTGCTAATCAGGTTTACAACACTGATTTCTAAGCCTCAATGTAGTTTCCAGCTCTGTTTATTTATTTCCACTTCCAATTTGGTTATTTTATTTTACATTTTCATACAAAAGACTTTAAATATATTTCCTAGAATTAGATTTAAAAGAAAAGATAGTAAATTAAGCAATTATATACATATGCATGATATGCATATGGAATTATATATGATGTGTGTGTGTGTGTGCGCGCGCACGTGCATGTGTGTGTGTGTGTGTGTATCCCTTTCCCCAAACCCATACTACATAGGAATATGTGAAGAATAGGTACACTCATCACACATCCATTTTTATTATTATCTTATTATAATTAATCCCATAATGAAATGGGTATGTGTCATAATAATGATTAGGAATACTCAGTTACTAATCAAAAAGTGATAGACTAAAAAAAAAATCTAAATTTCTTAAAATACACAGGCTGATTTCTGGTTCTTTGAGAATAATGATTTTCTTAATCTTTAATATTTTTGTTTCATAGGTTAAAGATTTTTTTTCATGGTTTTATAGTTAAATCATTTACTGATATGATTCTATTTAAAATTCTATTTAAAAACCTATTCTTTAAACAGTGTAAATTTCTACTGAAGTTAAATAGGTAGGTAAAAAGGTGTGAGAAGAAAAATTGTTAATTGTGTGAGTTATATTGGTGGTTCCTTAATTATACAACTGTGAAACAAGAGGAATTGTTTGATCTTTTTTTTTTTTTTTTTTTTTTGCTTTTATAGGGGAATTTTGAGAATCAAAACCTGTGACTGTCTTTGCAAAACAAAGAACCAATTACATGTTTAGTCAATAAGTAAAGAATGGCTGGTTACATGTTTTGTTTTGTTCATTTATTTCCCCAGCTACAGTTACAAGGTTTTCTTTGAAAGTGCAATAAAATGAGCTGGTCTCTGGATAGAGAATAGAGAAAACAGTGCTTTCTTTTTTTCATAACATTCCAGCAGTGTGGCATAGAATGTACAGGAAGTCTCTGAACTGCAGGGTGATGAGGTCACACCACAAGGGGTCTTGTTGGGAGATCAAGATCTGTTTAGGCAGGCTCCAGTGAGAATAACTGTTCAGGCCTTGTGCTCAGGGTGGGCTCTGGAGGAGTTCAGGGAAGAGTTACTAGGAAAAGTAAAACTTGAACAAAACAAAAGGGGTTAGGGGAGAAGGAGGATGACCTTTGAGTGCTTTCATCTTTCAAATATTCTTTCTTTTGTCCTCTACTCCTCTGCTACGTTTTCCAGGTCATGTGTACAGGGAAATAGGGCATACTCAGGCTCATGGACCCATTTAAGGTTAGTGCCTAGCCCAGGGCAGTACCTACCAGGTTCCCACAGTGATTAGTGGGCAGAAGAGAGCTCCAGGCTGTCACCTTATTTATTTGGGCTCAGTTATCCCAATATTTCTGTTTGGAAAGAAAAGATCCTAATTGGCTCTTCTTCAGCAAAAAGAGTATGTTTGAATGTTGTACCTGGAAGATAACTGGTTTTCAGCTCTTGGCTAACTTTGAAATTTTCCCTCCTCTAAATGACTCTTGTACTTTGAAGGTGACAAAAGGCAAATAGCACTACTTGACCAAATCGATGTCAGCCCCACCACAAATCCAGAGCTTGTGCATGCAACACCGAGGCTAAGCACAGAAGATTCACCCTACCTTGAGGAAAAACAGGAAAATGAGCCAGTTAGGGTTCCCAAGGAGACATTAATGGAGCCACATTACTTCTTTGTGGTTTGAGGGAGCTTCCAAACACAAAGAAACAAGCAAAAATGTCTTAGTGAAATGGGGCAAAGCTAACAACTGTTTTATACAAAATAGAAAACAAAACACCCCAAATAGAAATTAAGTCAAGCAGACTAGGACTTCCCCTTTCTCACACACACACACACACACACACACACACACACACACACACACACACACAATTTCCTAGGAAATGTTGTAGTGGATTCATGTTTATAAGGACACATTTCCTTTGGGGGGAGAGGAGTGTTTCCAAACTGGGTTAAGGAAAACACATGTAATATACACTAACTAAAGCATAGCCAAAGCTTTGATTGAATATTTTGAATGTTCTTATCATCAGAAAATATGAGAAAACTGCAATTGTTTGAATGCTTTTCTTTACATTATTTGTTTTGTTTATTTTTCTTGCACCCAAGAAAAGTTTCTTGGATAAGGAACTTCCTCTTTTGCATTATATGTTCTGTTGAGAAGAACCCTTTACATATATATATATATATATATATATATATATACAGACATAATGGCTTATTTGTAAAATTTAAAGTGTTTATTGGGTTATTTTCAATAGATACTACTTTTTTATCAAAAAACCACTATATCATACCAATGAGGCTTCTAATGTTAAGACCTGAAATTTCAGTTAAACACATTTTTTCCCTATTTTTGTGAGAATAAAATAATTTCACTGTGATTGGAACTGCAATGACAGAGGTGACCCAAGGGTTTCCTTTTTGACTTTGTAAGGAGTGCTGCCTTTGTTACTCAGTCTTAAAGATCTCCACTTCCATCAATCTAACAGTAGATCATTTGCCTTAAATCTAAGAGGCCTCACCCTTCGGAATTTAAAACTTCTGCATCAGTCTGCCCTGGCGTCACACTGGGATGAGTCAAGCCATCAGACGCTATCTCATTGGGAAAGAAAAATGATCATGTCTGAGTACCAGGAATAACGATTCTAAATATGGACAGGTCTAATTCATTCAACATTTCAATTATGGCCAAGTGACGCATGCTGGGAGGGCTCAACCTCTACAGCTGGAACTCTTAGCTCTTTTGGAAGATCTGGGAATGCAAATTTGTAGAGGATGAATGACATATCACTTTTCTGGAATGAATGGAATGGCTAACCATACAGAAATGTTTCAGAAATCTTTGTGGTTACATTGCATTCTCTTAACTGTTTAATTCTCTATCCATTAAAAGCAATTGCAATACCCAACACACATCCTCCTACATATTTGTTCTTAATATTGATTTTCATGTTCTGGTCATTTAAAAATATTATTATTAATATGCATATTTCATCTCCTTTGAGTAATTGCATTTGCATTTGTGTAAAGAACTATAGAAATAAATGGTGCCTGTGTCTAGTATGAGATACCAGTATTTATTTGGGTTTGTCTCTGTGTCTTCTATTCTGTATCATTGGTCTCCCTCTCTGTGGTTGGTGGCTTAGTTTGTTGTTGTGATCACATGGGGACATCAATGAATTTCAGCTCTTTTTCTCTTTCAAAATGGACTCTCACCAGCAACAGCAACTGTACAGGGAGTTCCTAGCCCTCCCTCCAATCCTGAACTGGGGTGGTATCCTCTTATTCAGAGGCTCCAGCCTCTTGGATTGAGCAGCTACTGGTTCCTCTAGCTCTCCAGTCTGCAGAAAGCCAATGTGGGTCTATCCAATTTCTGATTCTGTAAGACAATCTAACAAATTCCCTTTTATAATTTCATAGCTGTATCTATCATTTGTATATATCATTGTACCTGAAGGATACTTTGGGGAATTCAAACATTTAGAGGAAGCACAGAGGAAGAAGAGGAGGACTTTTCTCCTCTTCTCAGCTATCAATATTAATTCCTAATAAGTTCCTATTAAATGCAGTAGTCCCACCTGGCTGAGTTCCAGTGGATACAGTTTTGAAATCAGGTGTGAAGTTTTTATCGCCCCCCAAAAAACTTTGTAATGTACATCATTTCAGCTTTTCTCTCCACAGGGGAGAGAGAGAGAGAGAGAGAGAGAGAGAGAGAGAGAGAGAGAGAGAGAGAGAGAGAGAGAGAGAGAGAGAGAACTGAGAAGTTTTCCTCCTTTTTTTTAATAAGCATACAGGGAGATCAAAGAGTTACAAATAAACTCATTTAAAACACGTGTGTTTGTACTGAAGCTATCCATTCATTTATTTATTCATTCATACATATTTGTAAAACATCAGACATGGATTAGGAACTTTCATTTTATTTTTTATATTTCTGGTTGCCTTCACCTTAGGAGTAGTTGCCAAAATATTTTCTGACTTATAAAACTTTGACTAATTTTTCCTAATAAAATTAAGCCAATCCACAGGAAGCACTTTTCTAATGACTTTATCTTTTACTGAAGACTCCATATGTTGAAAAGTTGAACTATGGTCTGTATTTACCTTATGAACACCAGATATAGACTTGATTATGGCAGCTACTCTCTTTTCCTTGAGAAGTTGGCACGAAGTTAAACGTGTTTTTACAGTGCATTCTATATTATGTGCTTTTAACACATTGACCTAGTCCTATTCCCTGAAAGATTTCCCTAAATTTTTTACATATTTTTTTTTGTTTATCACCCTATTAGACTATTTAGTAATCACACACCGTCTCAATTCTGTACTTGTGAAGTTGAGCTGGGAGTACATATATAATAGACCTACCAAAGGCTGATGTCTGATAAATCTCTGGAGAGGAAGAGAAATCATATCTCCTTTTCTTTTCTTGGAACTCATATTAACTCAATGAACTGAAAATAACAAAATATTTAAAAAAAAACAAGTGATGTATGAAATATGTCTTAAGCTTTGGGAAAAATATAAAGAATACACTCATGGTTTGCATAATGTAGAAAACATTAAAATCAAATGACCCAAAGTCCATGAAGACACCCCCAAAATATTAGATTGAACTCACACGTATTTCAGAGAATTTTTGCCCCTGTACAGATGTACATCTGTTTTCCTATGTATGTCAAAATTTCAACCTTACTGTGTCCTGTAATTTTCATCCTGAAAACTAGTTTGCACTAAAGCAGAATATTCCTATTGTATAGATTGTCACCAAAGTCAGTTCTTCCCTAAAATCTTTCATTTTTTAACAAATTCTTCCTTCATCTAAGTTTTTCCCCTCCCTTTCCATGAACTGTTTTGCTTTGCACGTTGATATGGTTTGGATATTTAATGTCTCACCCAAAGCTCACATGTTAGTGCAAGAATCTTTGGAGGTGAAATAATTACCTTGTGGGAGGCATAAACCTCATTAGTGCATTAGTCCATTTTATGGGTTAATAATTTGAATGAACTATTGGGGGCTAAGTTTGGTAGGTAACACACAGCTGGAGGAAGTAGGTCACTGGGGACATGCTCTTGGGGACTGTATTTTGTCCCTGGGTCTTCTCTTTCTCTCTCTGCTTTCTGGCTTTCATGAGTTGAGCAACTCTTTTCCTCCATGTCTATGGCATGATGTTCTGCTTCATATAAGAGCCAGAGCCATCAAGTGAGCTGGTAATGGACTGAATCTCTGAAAACATGAGCCCCAAATAAAGTTTTCTTCCTCTAAGTTGTTCTTGTTTGTATTTTGGTCACGGGAGGAAAAGCTGACCAACACAGACATATTCTTTAAGTCATCCAATCATTTTTTTTTCCAAGAGGACAGCTTGCTACCCTGTCAGCATTAATCTAAATTATGGAAAGAATACTAATGTGATCCTCCTCACCACTTATTGTTTTTGCCTTTAAAACGTCTTTGTAATCTGTAATGCGGACCCCATAATACATGTTCAAGTTTGCTTGAATCTGTGTTTTCCCAAGTTGCAACTCTGATTAGCCCAAACAAACTCTTTTAATTAATTTGTGCCTCGACAATAATGGAGAAAATACCGAAAGCATTTTAAAATAATTTATAATGCATTTAATTGTGCTGAATTTCATAACAAATGCATATAAACAAACATTGTGAAGAGAAAAAAATGGAGGATTCTTTTTAGGTAAGGTGTGTTGGAGGTGATACAGGTGAGTTAAGGAAACTTTCACAGAACTTCAAGGAAAGTGCTAAAAGAGTACTTGGTGCCACAAATGAATTGATTGCCCTATCCCAACCTTACTTCTTTTAAGGTTGATTATGTTAGTAATTCATGCAGTAATTAATTTTCTGTTTTATTCTCCTCTAAACTCCATACTGCAATTTCAATGACAATTTAAAATATATATATATATATATATATATATATATATATATTTTAATTGTCAGTGGACCTCTATTTTATATATTTATATGTGGTGAGTGACTCACAAATGCTAAGCAAGCTCTCTTCCATTGAGCCATAACCTCAGCCCCTCAATGACATTTTTATTCCTTTTTCCATTCTCCATGATCTTAATGCTTACTATTGAAGAGATGTTCAGCAAACATGTTGAGATTGAAGGAATTCCTTTCCCCCAGTAAATCAGTGTGCCTTTCACTTTAGCAGAGACTTGATGGAGACTTAACACCGTATGTGCCAAATGTACTCATTCTTGACCAGACTGAGAGTTCTCCATGAGAAAAACTCCAGAGTTTAATAATTTATGTTTAAAGTTATCATAAAATAACTAAATAAAATATATTGAGGGGCTGAGTTATAGCTCAGTGGTAGAGCACGTGCCTAGAATGTCTGAGGGACGGGGTTAGATTGTCAGTACCAAATAAAAATAAATAAAATAAAGATATTGTGTTCATCTGCAACTAAAAAATAAAATAAAATAAAAAATAATGAACTGGTGTCTATAAAACTTTCCTAAATTATTGAAAAGGATTCACTAAAGTCATTAATAAGGATTTAGCATTGGGTATTATGTTGTCTACAAATGAATTAAACAGTTCCTATATTTTCTATAAGCTTGAACACTATGGGGCTGGGGATAAAGCTCGGTGCTAGAGCACTTGCCTTGAAGGTTCTATGGATCCAATTCAGAGCAGCTCAAAGAAACAAAAAGAGAAAGAGAAAGAGAGAAAGAAAGAAGTAAGTGAAAATTTCAGTTGTTATTTGCTATAATAATTCACATGCTTCTTTCCAAAATATGTAAGTATGTCATTATAATCCAATAATTCCAAAAGGTGGGAAACCAGAAGAGATTCATAAATATGAGAGAAGCAAATCATGCAGAGAAATATTATTTTCTCCATCATTCCTTAATATTTTTCATCGCAGCATATCAAATCAAGCTCTAGGGTTAACAGAGACAAATCACAGGACAGCCTGAGCAGGGTGAGGCCACACATGGATCTGACAGCAATATCTGAGCATGTTTTACAGGAGTAAGAAACTCCTAAAGCAATTCCACTAAATGGATGATTTGTGTGTGTGTGTGTGTGTGTGTGTGTGTGTGTGTGTATAAGTGCACTAGTGACTTAAGCATCAAAACACGTGGTCTCTTCAAGATGCAAAGTTATCTAAAATTGACCAGATGGATTTTGAAAAGGCTTTCTTCTTCTGCAGCAGTATTTCTCACAGTGCAATTTTCTCTGTAGCAGCTGTATAGTGTGGAAATATTGGACTTGCTTATTCCTGAGCCTTGCCCCAGACCTACAGAATCATAAATCCTCCAAACCTGTCAGGTGATCCTGATTCACAGTTAAGTTCAAAAATAACTGGTTTATAGGACCAATTTGGATGCTGAATTTTCTGCGGAGATGAAGTTCCTTTAACAAGTTCCTTCTTTTGTTTATGTATTATTTGACTGAACCTACTTTCCTCCACATTGTATGTTATTCTGTTCCTGTTTCCCGTATGTATACCAAGAAATTATACTTTCTTTGAAGATTGGACGGTACCCATTTTATATACCTTCATGGTCTAGCATAGTGTTGCTAAAAAAAAAAAAAAAAAAAAAAAAAAAAAGTACTCCATAAGTGTTCTGGTGAAGGAAGAGTCAATTACTTGATAACTGCACTAGCTAAAGCTGACTTTGCAGACAGTCTCACCTGGGCAAAGCACTGCTTTGGGGAGATGATGCTAAATGTTGACCTGAAGATACCTAAATTCCAAGAATCAGACATGGCTACTGTTGATCCAGAGACACACTGTCCCATTTACAATTATGTTGGAGATTCTTGTTCTTTCTCTTGCTGTTACCCCATAAGCATATAGAAGAGAGGGAAGAAAATAAATCTAATCTTAGGAATGTGCGTACGCAGTCTGAGCCCTGATAAAATGAAGAAGAATGAACTGTGTTTGCCAAAACCAGAGTCCTCACTAAACAATTCAGGTGCTCCATTCATCAGCGTTACTTCTCCTGTAGCTCATCAGAGCTGGCAATTGAGTGAAGACCATTCAACTCATCAGAGGGAGAAAAAGTAAAAATTTCACCATTATTCTGAGGTTACCAAATGAGTATGCAATCGTAGCTTATGAAAATCTTGTTCATTTCTCTAATTTATTTTTGGCTACATGGAGCTTGAGGTAGGTTGAGAACCTGTTTCCTTTTGAGAATGGTTCACCTATAATCTTGTACACTTTCTAAATAACAGTCCAAAGGTGTGCTCAGACATATTAACCATGAAAAATGAATTTAGCAGTCCAGTCTCTGAGGAAACACATTCTTTGTCTGTGTTTTATTTTCTGTGATCCACCGGTTATCAGTAATTTTCATGTATATGATCTACATGATGGCCCCATGAGAAAAGTCTTTATTGATTGTTGGGAAACTGAAGTTCAGAGAGGTTGGGTAAGTTTCAACAGGTCACACAGCTGAAGAGAAAAAAACAAAATCTCATCTGTTTTGTGGCAGAGAACTTGAATTTTCAAAAAAATATCTCAGAACTTATGAGAACATTTATTTCTTCAGAGACTTTAGTGGATATAGCCTTAGGTGCCTTCATGTAATTTTTAAACTTAAAACTCTCTTTTGGTGAAAAGCTTATTTTTTGGCTTCTCAGAAGCAATTTTATTTACTGTTCCTTTACTGATCAAGTCTCCTGTGAATTTTCTATTTACTCTCCGAACAGTGGAGAGAGGGATATTTGCTAACCTGGTTGTGCACGCCATGCGGTGACCTTTCCATGCCTTTCTGGTTCTGGTTGTTGGAGACTGTCCTCTTCCCACCTGCTTCTGTTTGTACTCTGAACCAGTGTTTGAATTTAATTTTAAAATATCTCCTTCTATTATCTTTTCTAGGTTCCAAAATTTTTATGCCACGTTCATTGGTACTTTTCATTCTTTCCAATTCATCTAACAAACACACACACAAATATATATATATATATATATATATATATATATATATATATATATATATATATATTCATCTAGACTGGGAGTAAACTTATGAAGGACAAAAAGAAGACAGAAAAACTAAACAGAAGTGTCGAACAGATTGTAACATAAGGGAATATTGAGTTTGGGCAAAAGGTTTAGACCTAAATATTTTCTTAAACAGAATTAAAAGAAATTAGGTACAAGTAAAGAAATGGCATAGTTGGGAGATTGAGGCACCGGTTGTACGGATGAAATTGCCACAGGTTTGCCATCAAGTCCTACAAACCAAATTGGTGGATCATGGTGCCTCTGCATGAGCAGGAGAAGAATATGGACTGACTTTCTACTTGTTGAGAAAATAAAATCCGCATGGACACCGGCACTATCAAGGGAACGTTGAACTCAAGAGTTCTTCTTAATGCCATATACATTGGGTGGAATCTCCCATTCATTCTTGTTGACTGTGGCTGGTGGAGATGATTGAACAATTTCTGTCTCATACTGGGCTAACCCCAAACTGAACTGTGCAACCAGTTTCTCTGCTGTTGATTTTCCATTTTGTTCCGTCTCTTTCTTTACTCCTGTTCATTCGGATTTTAGTGACTGGCTTCATATTTCCTCTTTTCACAAAATTTCCCCTGAGTCTATGTCTTAGTCCATTTCTTTTGTTATAACAAAATACAACAGACTAGGTAATTTATAAATAGTAGAAAGGTATTTCTGCTACAAGGTGGGAAATCCAATATCAAAGGTACCAGCAGATTTTGTGCCCGCTAAAGGCTTGTTAACGGCTTCTGAAGTGGTGTCTTGTTGACATGACTTCCAGAAAGGACAAATACTCTGTGCTGATGTGGAAAATGGAAAAAAATCCAAAACATAATACTAACTCCCTTGAGCTGTTGTGTAAGGGCATTAATCCTTACTGAGGACTAAGCCCATGTGAATTATCACACCTCTTATAGGTTCTGGTATATTATTTTTGGAGAGACATAAACCCTACCAGTTTAACTTTAGTACAAACATCAAAAACTTAGTCACAAAAATATTAATAGATGCTATTTTTCCATGATAATATGCAATATAACTTAAATGCACATACCTAGAAAATAACATTAGACTTTTTTGTTTTTTAACTTTTGGGGCCAACTGAATAAGGGCCACAAGAGAACTCTGTGAGGCATTTTTAATGCATTATACCATTAATTAGCACAACAGTTTCATGCAATCAATATTATTAAGGAAAATCTAAGTCCTTTGAAATGCTACCAAGTTACAGAGAGTGAATGCTGAAGCTATGAATCAAATTCAGTTTTCTGTGGTTTCAAAACCAGAACATTTTACCCAGGGTAAATCCAACCTGAAACTTACACAATCTGGAGAAGCTACTCTAATGAAAGTAATTTGAAATTATGCTTGCACACTTAAATATAAACATGAGTATTCATGTAGAATGAGGTCAAAAAGTAAAACTGAACATCTTAATAAACTGTGCAAATACAAAAAGAATTTCAAAACTAGGAAACAAAATATTTTAATTTGCAGCTTCTTTAATGATTTGTCTTACATGTTGATTTTATTTTGTGAAGATTTTAGAGTTTTCTATAGAAATAATAGAAATATAATCAACTTTTCACTATCAAGGTTAATCATGTTTGTTCTTTTAAGACTTCTGGCTTCACAACACAATATTAATGTATTCTTCTGCAAGGGCAGTCATGAGAGAATACTGCAGATTGTGGCTAAAACAAAAGGAAATTATTTCTTATGTAATTGAGGGCTGGAAGTCAAAGATCAAGTACTGGCTAATGTATGGAATAATGTATAGCCCACTGCATGGCTCTCTCTCGTCCAGTGAGGAGGTCCATGGAACAGGGTAGAGGAGAGTGTGGCTGTGGAGTCGTTGATCAAGACTTATGGAGACCAAGCAGGAAGCAGGTCTGATTTTATTGCGCGGTTACCATGTATGTACATTCAGGTAGTAGCTAAGCAGTTTGCAAGCAGCCACTAATATAATTGCTGGCCAACTGTCCCTGCAACAATGAATCAAGGAGTGGGCCATGGAGCAAGCGCAGGGACTGCAACAGGTTGCTTCACACCCAGGGCTGTGCCTATGCAGTAAGCAATTTGCCACTCACAAACTCGGGAGAGTGGTTTGCCACTCAGAAGCCCTTAATGTATGCCATGTATGCAGTACTCGATGCACTTGTCCCCACAAAACGCAACTGATATTTTCATGTTGAACTTATGTTTTGAAATTTTTTCGAACTTATTTATTGTTCTCAGCAATTTTTAATGGATTCTTCAGTATTTTTCTACATTTAGGTATGGCATCTGACAACAGAGAGAGTTTTACCTCTTCTTTTCCAGTTTGAGTGCCATTTATTATTTATTTATTTTTCTTGCCTAATGTTTCTTTCTGGCAAGGACTTTGGATGCAATGTTGAACCAACAGGAATACTTGTCTTGCTCTGCATTGATTGGGGAAAGATTCCAATTATTCACTAGCGAGTATTGTTAGGTATAGGTTATCAATGTCATCATTTTAGGCAAGTTTGATTTTTTTCCCCTAGTTTACTGAGTTATAATTTAATGGTGTTAAAGTTTGTCAAGTGATTTTTTTCTACATCAATCAAGATAATCATGTGAGTTTGTATGTATGCATTTCCCTTGTTCTATTATGGTGCGATCTCACATCATTTTTTTTTTTATTAAACCACCCTTATTTTCCAGAAATAAACTCCACTTGGTCATGACGTATTATTCATTTTGTGTACTTCTGAATTTTTTAACTAGGCTTGGAGATTTTTACAGCTGCAATCATAAGGGACATTGGTTTGTAGATTTTTTGCAATGGATTTTTCTGTCTTTATTATTAGAAAATGTCCTCATGCATAGATTTAGAAGTGTCCCCTCATTCTAGTTATTAAAAGATTGGTGTCATCTGCACTTTGTTGGATCACATACAGTGTAATTTTTGCAATTTTTCACCAGTTTCTATGACTAGAAAATGTTTTCTATATATATATAGGTAAAATTTTGAAATTTTATAGCAATTTGTTAACAAAAACAAGGGAACATATATGAAAATGTGTATGTTGTACATGTTATAAAATTATATTTACATATATTTAAGATAATTGATGGGAAAATGATGTATTTGAAAATTTAATTTATTCAAATATGTTGTGAAAATTTTATAAGGTACTGAATACAACTGAGTGCCTGTGAACATATAATTACATGTGAACACAAAAGAAGAGAATGACTTTATGTCCATGTATGTGAATGCATAAACACATCTTTTTATTGTTTGGGAACAATTTATATAGCCAACCATTTTGTCATAATTCCATATAACTTTAATAAAATTCATAATCCTCTTTTTTATTTGCTTGTTCTTTGTTGCACATATTTCATGAGTATTACTTTAAAGAAAGAAGATGAGTATCTTTTCCTGGCTACTTTAAAATCCTGAAATATCTGATTTGCACCTTTTGGGAGAATATATTATATAAGTAAAAGAATGTGGAATTACAGTGCTATTCTCCACATGTTTTGTAAGCTTCTAAAAATACAAAGAGAACTTGTTAAAATCACAATTAGATTGCATGAGTTTAACCTATTTTAGGTTTGATATTTCAAGAGGACTAAATATTTCTCAAGATGGAGACCCTTTTAACACTGTGATCAAACATTCAATAGCCTTGAAAAAACATTTCAAGATTAAGCAGACCATGTTATACAGCCATCATCTCATAAATGTCCTTGAAATCAACAGTCTGGAAATCAGAACTGGAAAAAAAAATTGGAATTAAAATTCATACTATTTTGAATATAACAAAGTACAATATTATGCCCAAATTTTAAAATAAAGATAAAAACTTTATTTGGGATAAAATTAAAGGTCTTAAAATATTTTATTATTTAAAGAACATGAAAGATGACTATATTTCAATTTGAGAAACTATGAATAAAAAACTAAAAAAATCCAGCAGCTAGCAATGTATTCATATGCTGAAAGAGAAAAGAAATGTGTTTATATTAGTTAAAATGTACAGTATCAGCTACACAGAATCAATAGGTTTTGGGGATCCAATATATAGTTTGATGACTGTGTTTAAAAGTACTGTATTATAAACTTGAAATTTTCTAAGAGTATATCTTAAATACTCTCATCATACATGCACAAAAAGTTAACTAGGTGAAATGAAGGATGTATTTATTAGCTTATGGTAATCATTTCCTAATTTGTACCTACATTAAAATATTATGCCTTAAAGTACACCTTAAACTTTTAAGTAAAAAAAAATGAAACAAAAGAAAATTATTTAAAAGTATGATAAATATAATAAAAAGAAAAAATAGAAACAAAATTTTACTTGAAAAGGCAAATGAAGTAGATGCAACTTTTGTCAGCTTAAGTTAAAATAAAAACAAATTTAAAGTAACAAAATAAAATGAGAAGTCAGGGCATACAAAGGTCATTACCTACAATAAACAATATTATAACAATGAATGTGTTTTAAAAGAAATTGAAAATTAAATCAGAAAAATAAAAGTGGGTAATTTCGATTCAAGAAGAGCCAGAGTACTCAAGATCATCAATAATAGTGGGAAATATTTAAGAAATATACTTTGTAAAATTGTGCAGTCAGCATCACTTTACCATTGAATTACAGCTAATTTTCAGGGGAATAGTTGTTATACCCTTGTAGAATAAAGACCGTAGGAGGGGTGGGAGTATAGGTGCCCAATGCCCTGGGTTCAATCCCCAGCATCACAAACAAACAAACAAAGACCATAGAAAATTATCTGAAGTTTAATGAAAATAAATCAAGCATAACCTTAACAAAAATGCCACATTACAAAAGTCTAATAATTTAGCTTCTCATTATAGCTGAAAACAATCTAAAAGCAATAATAATAATAATAGCAGCATAGTAAAGAATAGTATCCAATTAGAAATTATAGTTTATTTCAAGAAGAAAATAATGCTTTGGCTTAGGAAATAAAAGAAATACATATGTTATTATAATCAAAAGATAAGAGACAAAATATTAATTCAATTATAACAACATAGGATAAAGATACATTTTATACATTTAGTAAATCAATAATTAAAAATAAATGAAATAGGCATAAAATATATCAATTTAATGTATATAGTTAATATGAAAAAAGTCACATGTTAAGTATTGAAATTGTTGCTGACTTTGGTAGCAAATGTGAACATCCTTTTATCATCATGGTTTAAATCAAAAAAATTAATAAAGGACATAACATTTAATCTGGAACAGAAGTATAAATCTTTGGAGTAGAAAAACTTAATTTCAAAATATTTCAGTTTTCCTAATTAAACCTATGCATCCAATGATTTTCAATCTAAGAATTCCTTTATAAACTAAAGAGATCTTTTGATGAAAATAGTCATTTAAGATTTTTCTAAACCTCAGCTGTGGTTGTATAACTCATAAAATGTTATATCATTGGCCTAATATGTGGGAGGCCCTGGCTTCAATCCCCACCAAAAAGCAAGAACCTTAAAAAAATATGTTATCAATTAAATTTTGAAGAAAACTAAAAGGGAAGAACTTTAAAATATATATATATAAATTATCTCAATAAATTTTAATATTCATTGCATGTTGAAATGACACTTTGGCTATATATATTTTATTAAAATAAAATTATAAAAACTAATTTCTAAGATACTCCAATAACTTTAATGTTCATTAAAAGATGCGCAGACATGTAGCGTATAAACACAATACAGCATTTTTAGCCTCAAAGGTGGAAAGCCAGCCATGTTCTCCAACACGTTTGAACCTTGAGGACAGGATGCCAAATGAAATCAGACGCAGTAGGACAAATACTGCATGATCCTACCATGAGTTATCTAAGTAGACCAACTCAGAGCAGCAGAGAATGGAATGGTAGTGCCAAGGGGCTGGAGAAGAGAAGTGGGAAGTCGTTCAATAGGTGTAAAATTACAGTAATGCAAGATGAGTAAGTTCCTGGCATCTACCACTCACCAATTTTCTTGTAGCTAAGAATTCCATATATGTGAAAATATATGCGACAATTTCTAAAAATTGGCAATTGGCAGAACATACTACTAAGTTCATGTATACAAATAAGGTATCAATAAGCAAATAAAGTATATATATATATAGATAGATATTTTTAACCAGATATTTATAGATATAGATTTATTTACTTCCTAAAAGATGAATCTTCACATAAAAAGTTATTTCCAAAATCATCTCAGCAAGCAAACAAACAGAAAGCAAAACCAGAAAATACCAACATTAGTGATGTCTAGTTGTTATTTTTCATATAAGTGGACCTTTTGAGATCACCATGTTAAGTTTATCCACACTAAAACCAAGAGTCAGGGTGGGCTGCTTTAGGAAAGAAAGGCAGTAAATGAGGTAAAAGAATTGAAAATAATCTTATAATCCTAACACTAATGGATCAGTCTCCTGGAATTTAAAAAGAGGGGAAACAAAGAAAAAACAAACAGTGTGGTGGGGGATGAAACTTGAAAAGTATGTGAGCCACTTGTCAATAAGGTTGCAGAGACCTACTTGTGGAAGCAAAAGAATCACCTGGAAATAGGAGATATCCTGGAGAGACCTAGAGGTGAACAACTGAAAGAGCAATGCCAGGAATAAGGTAGTTTCAATGAATGAGAAGAAAGCAGATATTAGCTTCTGAGAATCATTTCCTGCTAAGAAGAGCCAGTGTTCTTAGGGAAATGCCTGCACCATGGACCAGAAAAAGAAAGGTACTGAGTGATGTTGGAATATCTTATGTTATATCAGAAAGCAAATAAGAACTAACATACCAACATACAAACATGCTAAAGAACAAAGAGATCAATCCTGAAGGAGTACCCATGGGCTCAATCTTGTACATTTGAACAGCATTGATATCAGTAATTTTTCACTTTCTTCATTGGCTATAAAAGATTAAATTAAAATCCATGAATCCCGTGTGTGTGAGAGTGTGTGTGTGTGTGTGTGTGTGTGTGTGTGTGAGAGAGAGAGAGAGAGAGAGAGAGAGAGAGATTGTAAAAAATAATGGAGAGTTGCAGAAAACAGAATTTGAGGATGCTAAAGGACCATTGCACAGATAGCAGGATGTTAAAGCCTCATACAAATGTGGCTTTGCTGACAAAGATCTGATTATCACTTTCCATATAAAATGAGTAAAAAGCACCATTAACTGTTGGATCCTGGCTTAGAAAAAGTACAGTCAATCTTGGGGATAAAAAGAGAAAATTGAAATAGTAGATGGTTTTAGAGAATTAGTAAGTGACACAACTAATTAAATAAGTAACTTATTTAAGTAATTAAATACACTGCTGGAAACTGCCCATATTTTCAGCATATACATGCAAAGTATTTTTGTAGTAAAATGTCAAAATTCCTGTAGCTTAATTTCAAGAGATTTTATTCAGCAAATAGAGATAAAGAAAATGTGAAAAATATAGTTATTGAACCTAGATCTTTCGCATGGATTATCAGTGCTTGTCATTTTTTTAAACTTTAGAGGAAAAATTAGTGTATAAGTAGAAAAATAAATATATATATATATAAATATTTGTATACATATATATTTTATATGTATACACACACACACACACACACACACACACACACACACACACAGATATGTATACCTGGGATTGAAATCAGGGATATTCAAGCAGTAAGCCACATCCCCAGCCCTATTTTGTATTTGATTTAGAGACAGGTTCTCAAGGAGATGCTCAGTGCCTCACTTTTCCTAAGACTGGCTTCGAACTCATAATCCTCCTGCCTCAGCCTCCTGAGCTTCTGGGATTACAAGTGTGCACCACTGCGCTCTGCATTATTAATATATTCTTTAGTTACAAAAACAATAATAAGGATCCTTAAGATAAAATAGTCATGCATAATTATATAAAATAAATAATATTTTATACTAAGCAAAGTTAAAGACAGACATAATAAACCAAGAGTTAAATCCATAAACAGTGAGAATTTTGAAAACTCATAGAATATACAAATTTCAATAAGTATGGACATATTTTGTTAATTGATATTTTACACAAACAAAAAAATGAAAAAGAAAAACCCAATGGGCAAAAGAATTATATCAGAAACTTTTTCAATGTCATTGATATTAAGGAGAATGATAAAATAGCAAAGAGTAACCATTTTAACCTACTATTTTGACAAAATACTTTGAAATTTGATAGCATTCATTACTATTAAATGCATCAGGGTAAAACATGTATAATTGGAACACTGTCCTAATAAGAATAAACCAGTATCTTCTAAAAGTAAATTTTGCTAGGGAAAAAAAAAGAAGACAAAAAATCAGCAACTTCCAGATTATGGCATTTTACGGGCATATTTGCTGAAACGAGTTATCTAACTGTAAGCAAACTAAATGTCAAAAAATGTGGAATTGTTAAATAAATCATGCTGCATCTGTAGTTAGACAATGAAACAGTTAAATTAATTTATTTTTTATATATTGACCTAGAAGCACAACTATAATATACTATTCAGCAGTATATAAAACTGTCTTTGATAAAACATAAATATGCAAAAAATAAATAAACCATATGTGTGCATATGTTTATAAAAGATTTACCAAAAAAAAAGGTAAAATTTAAAAGGAGAAACTCAAAACTGTTAACATGACTTAGTGCACCTCAAGGTTAGGGAGAAGAAAGGAGGGAGTAAGATTATTGGAGCCTAATTTATAAAAGTCTGTATTCTTTGAATTTTTACAAATATATGTATTCATTTTTCCAATTAAAATTAACATTAAAGTAAAAGAGAAAAAAATCACACAAACCAACAGCAACAAAGAAGCCACTATTGAATGAATTATATTCAGTTAGGCACAAATTATTATTTTCTGATGTGCAAAAGTTTGACTGGAGGCAGACTGCAAAGAGAAAGGATTTATGAATCTTTTCATGTAAAATTAATGATGTAGTATAATGTGTGGTATTTTTACTTTAAAAGAAGGTATCACAATGTGATACTTTATTATTATGCCATTTTAATTGCTATATCTCTGTGTGCTTTATTGTGAATATTTTGGTTTTGAATTTTTGACCCCAGGCAATTTTATTATAAAGTAGGGTTTCTTTTCAGAGATTAGAAAATGTTGCAAATCAAAAGGATAAATTATAAACAAAATGAATTCAAACTTGCACTCTTAAATTTTCTCATGTTTTTTTCTCTTTATGCTCATGGAACAAAGTGAACGTTCAGTAAGTTAATTTAAAATAAATAAATGAAATAAATAGCTGCAATGAATCTTAAAATGAAGTTTAGGGGAACTGTGGCCTCAATTAGTAAATTAGAAAAATCAAGAAGAAAATTATCTCTTAAAGGTAAAATATAAAATAAAACCACAGGCCTAGAAAAACACTACATAATAATTTCCTGTAGTAACTAAAATGAGTATGATTTTTAGGATTAGTAGTTCTCAATGTCCACATTATACACCTTAGGATAGTATGGTAAGAAAAATATTGGAATGGAAATCTCTTATCCTGGATTTTCTTATTCCCCAGTTATCCTGGTCCTGCAATATCTAACTGACAAAGTAACCTCTTGTGTCAAGTTTCTCTTCTCCTCTGGTTTTAATAAACTATGATTGGGTTATTTCTCCTCATAAATGTTTGAAGATGCAGGATTCATATATCCCTGTTGAAGTTACTTTTTAACTTGACATCTTCTCAACTATCAACCTTTATAACCTTGATGGCAGTGATCATGTTATTGAAGTTCACTAGAATAAGATTTATCATAGTAGTGGGCTCATATCACAGATATTTGTTGAAATCAATGAACTGATCTATGTGGTGCTGGACACTGCATATTTATTGAAAGTAGGAAGGGATTTGAATGGATATCTTAATGCCAAACCAAATGTGATAATTCTTTTCTCTTTTCGAAAGAACGACTTGCTACATACTCTGGGTGGGCTACTTTTTCTGTGTTGTAAAATTATTAGCTCATACCTACTCTTCATTCTTTAATTATATTTGAATTCCTTTACCTTCTCATTCTAAGGATAACTTTGTGTATACATCATGAGAAAAATAAATGCATTCCAACTGGAATGCTCATATCTATCTGTCATTGGGCTCCTTGCATTCTTCACTGGATATTTAATGAAACATCCTTATTCTTATCAAAGGCCATCTCCTCTATGTCATTTGGCTCTCATCCCTACACATATGCCCAGAAATTTCATTCGTTTGATTGTCCTCAATTATATACCACTGTGTGTGTGTGTGTGTGTGTGTGTGTGTGTGTGTGTGTGTGTGATGCTGGGGATTGAACCCAGGGCCTTGTGCATAGAAGACAGGCACTCTACCAACTGAGCTACCTACTACCTACTTTGCCATTTAAATGAGATCCTTGTACACCAACTTTCTTTTATCATCTTCAATTCTATTTTCAGATTACATAATACTCTGAAATTAGCTTGTTTATCCATGTTTACTTAATCATCATCTGCCTCCTTTCCATTACACTGGCACATCTATGAAATAATGGAATCCCTTGGATCATCATTAGGGCTTCATTGCAAGTATCAAGACCCATGTCTCCTGCAAACATCTGAATAACTGAATGTCAGATGTCTCTTATAATTTATAGATTACTATCAAATTTTTATTTCGTAGACCATAAAAATTAGAGTTATAGTAAATAATAAATATGGATTTAGTGTAAAGTTTTATTTTCTTACAACTAAAACTAATTAAACAAATTCAAAATTAATTACATAAAATACTTAATTCCAGAAAAGATTTTCAATTTAAAGAAGATTTTAATGATGAAAAGAAATAGGATAGCCAAAAGTGAATGACTTTATATGAATAAACATGGGGGTGCAGGTGCCTGTTATTACATGTGTAAGTGCATCTATCTAGACATTTTTAAAATAACATTTGTGAACATCATCTAACATCATTATTCCATGATGTTTTTCTGAATTAAACTTCAACGTATTCCACTTTCAAAGTTACATTGATGTTTTTGTACATGTACCTAGATTTGTTGATTGGAATAATACCATTAAAGACTCTCAGTACTTGAAACCAGCTAAAATTAAATCTCAAAATGGCCACCTATGACCAAAAAAAAATACAACTGCAACTTGTCTAGTGAAGTCTCTCCAAGATTCTTATGTCAGAATTATCAGAAGAAAAATTTTTTATTTTGTGTTTTTTTTGTGTAATTTTGAAAATGCCGAAGCAGGGAAAAGTTATGCAATTAAAGGCATATGAAAAAGAGGGTGCAATGGAAGATGTTTAAATCAGAAATATTCTTTAGAAAGAATAACTTTGATTTAATGTATCTATTGTTCAACATTTTATGTGCATAAAGATTAGTAGGAGATTTAATATTCATTTGTATTTTGTGTAAGAGGTACGAGTCTAAAGCAATGATTTACAAAGTATAGTGCACTGACCTCCAGGTGCCATTACGACCCTTTCAGAGGGTATACGAGGTAATGCTGAAGCTCTATCCCCACTTGCACTAAGACATTGTCTTTATCATTTTATTGACCTGTACCCTCATGATGCAGGTGAAATTAGCAGGTAAGTCTTCTGGTGTCTTAGCATGTACTATAAAGCAGTGACACTAAACTATAATTACTGTATTCTCCACTTGCATGTTCTTGCAGAACATGTTTTATATTGCAAGTACACACATGCATACACACATGTACACACTCATAATATGAGTTACACATAAGGATTTTCTTCATTAAGTGGGAAAAATATTATTTTGTAAGATTTCAATCGTTATGGTATTCTGTGATGAAATTGTAAATATACAAAAACCATTTCTGATCCTATCCAAAGTACTCTGTTTCTTCAATGAAAAATTACTATGTGATGGTATTGTGAGCTATACCAGTTACTCTTTTCAAGGAATATCATTTCTGAAAAACGACTACTAAAGACAAATAATGGAAAAATATAGCTACTTATGCTTCAGTATTTGGCAGATATTATAGCATACCTGAAAAAAAGTGAGACTGACACTTTCAAGAAAATAATTGACAATTTATTGTCAATTAAAAAGTCAAGGTTTAAAGCAAGCACTGGAATTTTGAGAAACTTGCATTTACCAGTCTGAACTTGAGAGCTACCTAAAGATCTTTTTCTGTTGAAGTCAGAGGTGGTATTTATAATTTTTATAATGATAATGGTGTGAATTCTTTTGGAAAATTTACATGTCAGTGACAAATGAATTATGTTATAAATTCATGCTTGGGTAAAATATCTACTTAAAGTTTAAGATAAATCAGTGGATTTTAATGTTATATAGTATAGAAATTTATTGATATGATTTTAGATTCTACATGGCAAATAACTTTAAGAACGATGATAGGATAGCTTGGGTATAGTATCATAAATATTCACAACTGTCTAAGAATGTTATAAAAATATCTGTTTAAACATACTTATGAGAGACTTTATTTTATTTATATATTTTGAATGCAAATGAGGAATGAGATTCCAGTGGTCTTCTCTTAAGCCAGAAAATAAGGAGATTTATAAAAACATGGAAGATGGCCATTCTTTTCACATTATTTTGCTTTGGAAAATATAGTTATTATTTCATAGTACATATAACATTTACAATTTGCATAGATTGGCTTTATTATAATTTACAATAATTCATAAATGCATGTATTTTTAAATTTTAAAACTATTTTTTAAAATTTTATAATTAGCTTTGATTTATTATCCAGGAGATGTCAAAAAATATAACACATACAAACAAAATTTCTTCTTCGCCCTCAATAATTTTAGAGAATATAAAATAGTCTTCAGGAGAAACTATGTGAGAATCACTTGTCCACAATAGTTTAAAACACTTGAAGTTTTAAAGAAAAACAATCTTCCCTGAAATTCCAACAAATGAAAATGATATTGTATGGCTGCTCTCTGCTGGAAGGGAGCAAATTCTAACAGATAAATTATACATATGTATGTGTATCTCTGTGTGTGTGTATTTATGATATTAAGTAAATAGAAATATATTGAGTTATATGAACATATAACTCATGTCCATAAAAAGTTAAAAGTAACTGATGAAAATGTAAGAATCTTCACATTTTCAAGGACCACATGAACTCACATGTATATTGCTGGATTATATTGACAATTAAATTCACTATGAATATGAAAAGCATTTACTCCACATGGGCCTGATTAGAAATAGGTCAACCAACTTATTTATAGGCAGAATGTAACTTTTTGAGCAAGTACAACAGATTGATGAAGGATTTGCATAATCAAAAATACAGAATTCTTTTGCTTTGTGAAAAATTAGTGAATTCAAAGCATGAAGTTAATAAAATGATCTGATTCTGAAACTAGATTAAATTTTTCTACTTTAACTCATTGTCAACCTAATGCTTCTCTTTTAATATAATACTTTATTTGAGAGGAATCAAAATATTATATCTTAACATCCTAAGCTTCTAAGTTCTTCATCGCCCTGCAAATTCTTCACCCAAGGGTTTGTAAATGCACAGAATTGTAAGCTTGGATCATAAAGAACCAACACAGAGGCATGTACTGAGGTGATGTCTTGCTCAATGTTGCTGTGCTGATTTCTGTGGGCTCACACAGGATTTTGCTCCACTGATTTGATGGCAGGTTGGTTTAGGTCACATTTTAACAAGTTTCATTTCTGCTAACAGAGCTGTTATCATTCTCCAGAGCTTTCTTCTCTGCACAGCATTTTCCAGAGAATGTGTGTGTGTGTGTGGTATAAAATGTTATTCTTTTACAATGCTGAGTATTCAATACGCAAGGTCACTTTTAAAAGCAGCCCCTTTAGTATTGATGGAGCTGTCTCCTCTGGCTTGTTTCTCTTAAAATATTGGCTAATGGATGACTACAGGTGATTTTTAAAAGGGGAGCATTAGTCAGGGATTAAAGTGCTATAGCTTCCCTTACCTGTGTGAGAAGGTGCCAGGTTGATATGTGATGGATGGTCTTGTATAATGTTGGGAGCTACTCTCTCCATTTATATGAAACATCTTTGACCACATGGGAAGCAAAATCAATATATGAGGTAATATGGTGTATAGCATAAGTCTATCAGAATAACTTAAAGACTAAATAGTTTTTAAAAATAGTTTCTATATAACACATGCTACAAAGCAATACTAATAGTCTAATTTTCCAGTCTTCAGAGTGGCAGTGAGTGGCTGTGAGTCTTTGGTCTGAGGGGGGATGCAAAAGAGAGCTCAGCTCTTTCAACTCTTCAGATGAGTCATCTTGGGGGATTTCTCCTTAATGGGACATTATGAATGGATTGTGTCCTGCCAATGTGTCTGTTAAAATCTTAACACCTAGTAGCACAGAATGTGACCTCTCAGGGAAATAAACATATTTGTAATGTTAAGATGGCTGGAATTGGGTGGGCTTCTTTGACAGTATGATGGGTATCCATATATGAGATGAAGGGTCTTTCTGTGAAGTCCATATGAAGGTGGAGGCAGAGACTAAAGTATTGCATCTACAAGCCAAGGGATGCTAATGATTGACAGCTGTCACCATAAGCTAGGAAGAAAGCATGAACAATTTTTCTCCAAGAACCAAGCATGCTGAGAAGGCACTAACAATTTTTACACCTTAATTTCTCATTTCCAGTCTTCAGAAAGAAAAAAAAAATGTTGTTTTAAACCACCTTGTTTGTGGGTAGTCCTACTAAACTAATACATGAGGCTTCTGTGATGATTATTATGTTCTAAAATGTGGAAAGAGAAATTCATTGCATAATTGATTAAAATATCTCCTAATTAAATTATGACTCCAATATAAACTTTTACTGTGGATGAAAAGAAAGAACATTATGAAGACATTTTCTTCTAAAGAGCTCACAAAACAATTTGGATTAAAATGAGGGAGCATTGATATTTTTGCACTTTTACTTATATGTATATTGGCATAAAATATATCCATAAAAATATGGAGTATACAGGCCATAGGAGCCTTATGTCTTCTTCAGATGCTTTAAGTTATGGAATATATGTTCTTCCTAGGCTGGTAGTAGGTATTAGTGTTGAGAAAAATACCAAAATAAACACTGAATGGTGACTAGGCCTTTTTATAGCCTCTGGGAATCAGAATAAAAGTGTGACACTAGCATTCTAATTGTTTGATGGAGCAGGGCATGTTTTCTTTTCCCATTGATGGGGAATCTCATGTATTCTTTTCTCAAAAGGCCATCCTTAGCAGTGCTCAGGGGGAGGAGAGTGTTTCCTGGCAGAGTTTTTCCTTCATCCATTAAGCTGACCTTTTTCTGACCAGGGCACCTCTTTGAGAGAATGAGTAGGAGTGAGAAAATATTTGTATCACAGAAGTCTATTTCCATTGGAAAAGGCAGAAGTAGAACATTAGTTTGCATTGAGAAAATGTTTAATTATTTCATTAACACAAGACTCAATTTAAGGAAGTTGTTTAAATGAACAAATAAGTTTGCTCTTTGAGATGATTTTTTTCAATTACAAGGCTGTACTTTTCTTTACTGTTTTGTGATTTAATTTTCTTAAGATTATTGCAAAAGGATGGCATTTGTTTAGAGTAATTATTTAAATTACCAGTGCTTCTTGCTACTGCCCATATCAAGGTTGAATTTTCACTTAATTTTACTTATAATCCTTTGATGAAGAAAATCTCATAGTCCCCAGCAAATATATTATCAGGATTTTTTTTTGACACAGTGTAGATCTTATAGAAAACATGAATTTCCTATTCTTAAGAGCCTCACATTCTAAGTATTACGAAATATGCTGTAATAGAACCATTAATCTAGATGGCAGACACTCGGGACACTCTATTCTCACACTTATTTTATGTTTGAACAGAGCAGGGTTGCAAGAACTATTCATACACACTAGTTTTTGTGGTTATTTATAACATGGCAGGATAGGGTTCACGAAATTCATTCACATGATTCCAAGTAAGACTTAGTACAAGTTTGATTAGGTGCAACTTGTAAATGTGTAAACTGTAATTCTGACACATTAAGGACATATTAAAGGCATGAAGAAAACAATGGCACATTAAACATGTTTTTCTATTATATTATAATGATCAAAATCATTTTTGAAAATTGAAAAGTAAAAAAAAAGAGTGCAAAAAATATTACTTTTATTGCCTTTTTAAATTGTGACATTTTATGGATATTTAAATATTTTTAAGCATAATGATTTTTCTAATTTTTATTTTCTACTTTTAACTCAAGCATTTTCAATTAAAAGGAATATGCTTTCATAATTCACAAAGTTATAACTATTAACTTACACGTTTTATTTTTATGAATATAGCAGAATTTTTTATCTATATGCCTAAAGAAAGATGCTTAATCTATTTGATATTTTCCTTTAACTAGATATTCTGTATGTATACCATTATAAATTTTTTACAGTATTTCTTTATTGTTGAGATTAAGTGAAAAATATAGAATACTTTTAGATTCCTATTATTTACAAAATGATAGCATCAGTTTACAAAACTATTAGAACTCAAATGCTAAATATCAATGAGTAATAAGTCCTTGGCATTGAGGGTAGTATGTGTGTGTGTGTGTGTGTGTGTGTGTGTGTGTGTGTGTGTGTTATCTTTCTTAATTGTGTCCTTGATGATTTAGATAATTCTTTTTATTTTTGGGGGGGGTGTACCAGGGCTTGAACTCAGGGGCATGCAACCACTGAGCCACATCCCCATCCCCATTTTGTATTTGATTTAGAAATCAAATGAGTTGATTAGTGAGTTGCTTAGTGCCTCACCATTGCTGAGGCTGGCTTTGAACTTGCGATCCTCTTGTCTCAGCCTCTGGAGTAGCTGGGATTACAGGCCCATCGTGCCCAGCTTTGCATAATTATTTATAACTGGAATTTACTCAATTTTCTATATATTTTGTTTGCTTATTTGCTATATACTTGAAGTTTTCCTGACAATATTGCATGTGCCAATTTCATTGCAATTCAAGTAATTACAATTATTCTACAAGATATGCATTATTTTCTATACATTATGTCACTGAGATTGCAAGGCACAGCCTATATTGGAATGAAACTCTGCATGATATCAAGTTCTGCTGTATCTCTATGCTCAAGCCTCTTTCCTTATTTATCTACATATATCAAACATATGTGCTGGCCTTGAGGATCACAAAGATCCCTGAGAAATTTAAGTACATAGTTGTCTGTTGTTCCTTAAACACTTGTTTTTAACAATATGTATTCTAAGCACTCTGAAATACAAACTTTAAAAGTAACATTAGGTTGCAATTTTATGGCCATATTATCTTGTTGCGCTAAGAAAAAATTTTGAAGTTTAACTTTAAGTTATTGTCTGAAGAGAAAAAAATAAATTCACTGAGTTCCTGACATATGAACTAGCAGCAGTGTATAGGCTGCATATTTGTAACTGACAGTGCCTATGGCTCCATTTAGGGTTGATTCATCAGTCATGTCATCTTTTGAAAGTGCTAGAAATAGCTGCAAAGCTGGAGTGCCTTTTGAGATGTCCTTTCACACTTCCATAAGGTTATTGTACATCCATTAACTCGAATGACAAAGGAAATGTCACCCAAGTTGAGTGAATGGATGCCTGGATGCTAAAAGCCCTATTGTCTCAGGTGAAGGGGCAGATGTGCAGCTTCAGGGAGGTGAAAATCTCAGATTCTTTATCTGTGTAGTCACACATGATGCACATTATCCTTACAGACTTGTGAGAAAGAGGATCATCAACCATCAAATAACATGATATATAGAACTAGACCTTGGAGTTGACCCACATTATTCTTCATCTGTTTCTTTCTGATGGTCTCTGTCCTATAATAAATATCAGTCACCCAGAAGTGTGAAGACGCAATGGGACCAAGGAAAAGATGAAAATCCAAATAGGGTCACTATTGGAAGAATGTGGAAATGAAGTCAGAGTTCTGTGTGTGATGTAGCAGATTAAATAAAATAGAAGTGGGAGCCATAGTTGAAAGGTGTATTTGCATAAAAAATAGCTCTGATTAAATGACAAACAATATATAGGACACTCAATATAAAAAGAGCTAATGAAATCTGAATAAAAAGAAATAGGATTACATGAAATTAATACCAAACATCTGCAATCTCCATTTATCAGATAAAATCAAGCAAAAGCCCACTGAGCTCAAGAAAAACTTCAGAAACATAAGGACCTGTATTATCTGTATACATTTTTTGCCTCCCAAAGATAATCTTTGCCTTGCCTTTGGAGCTAGTTAAAATTGTAGAATTTAGCATCTATGCATTAGATGTAATGATTTAGAGTTATTAAAAACTATCTGTGGAAATCTTGATTTAAAGCAAGTTCATAACTGATTCTTATTACAACCCATCGTGATAGACCAAGGTTCAAGATCTCCTTGGTTAATTCCCTCCTGTTCTGATCTTCATCCATTTTCCTGGAACTCACTCTTTCCTTTATTTCACAGTGTTCATAACAGGAGATGTTGAAGGCATGTCCTCCAGATCAGTGGCTAAAAATAAGAAGTTTCAGCGTTCAGTGCAAAAAGTGACGTCAACTAATAGGAAATGTACATAGTATAAAGCATCCAGTGTGTACTAACAGAGTAGAGGAAGTTTATATACAACTTATAGCTTTACAGTGTTATTATTTAGGACATTGAAATATCACGGTATTTCAGGTTGCTTTGGAAGGAATGAGTTGAAAGCAATCTTTGAGTAAATCAAAATAAAATTTCCTTTTGGTAATTCTGGATTCAAAAGAGTTAATATACAAAAGGTAAAAAGTGAAGTCAAACAGAGATTGAAATTTCATTAAGTGCAGATCAAGAAACAAGGCTTGTGAGTAATTTGCAAACAAAAGTTCCTGTTGATGGGTAAAGTTAAAGTTAATAGGAACATAAATAAAGTCTAAGCAAAGCCAAGGGCATGGCAAAATGTTCTAATCAGTGTTTGTCTTCTGAATCCCCAATTTCTTCTTATGAACTCTATTTGGAAGAAATTTCACACTCATTCTTCATACTACATACTAAAAGTAAAAGATGAACTAGTGTTCATAGGAATATATAGTGTTTCTCTGAGGTTAAATTCAGATTTGTGATAGTCAGGACTTAGTTTTAAGTTCCTTTATCATACCAATTAGCAAATGACATAATGATTGATGACTAAAATTCAACAGTAGATATGTACTGGTTGTTTAGATGATTTATAAAGTTGATAAGTATTATCAGTCAATTTTGTGATGATATTAGTAATAAGTAACAATTAATTTTGGTCACTGCTCTAAGAAATTAACATTCAAATTACTGTAATGAAGTATATAGTAAGATTTCTGTAAAATTTTTGACAACTTGATACTATATTTTAATGTTTGACTATAATATCTTTTGGTCTCTAAATAATAATAAAGAGAAACCTGGTAAATATGTGAATCCACAATCAGATAATAATAGTAGCAAAGCAATTAATTGTTAATAAGAAAGAATTATGCTTATAATGGCTGTGGATTTGGTGTGCTGTTCCTTTTGGATAGTTTCTGGGCGTGAAGGAGACACCAACAAGTTAAGGATATAGATGCTTAAACATTCAGAACTGAAAGGAATGCATCTTGACAATCTCCAAATCATGTACCCTTGCATTTGTATCAAGTGACTACCCAGGGTTTCATTTGATCAACCTCAGTAATAGGGAACTTTTCTCAAACATGGAAAAATTAAATCTTGGTACAACCATATGTCACATTGTGTCTTCAAGTCATCACCTCCCACAAAGGATGCCAGAGAAGCCCAAAATACAATCCTTCTCTAATCATCTACTAGATTGTAGGGACAACAAAAGTTAAGTACTCCAGATCATAAGGAGTGGTAGCTGAGAATTCACTCCATAACAATCTGCCAAGTTTTGAATCTTGGCTCTGCCATTTGATAGCTACTTGACCTTATGAAAATCACTTATTCTCTTCCTTCATTATGAGGGCAATCTTATGTGTGATTTTTTTTCTAGCTTATGGTGCTCAGTTATTTGGTAAAAAGCCAATTTAAATGTTGCTGAGAAGGTATATTCTTCAAAAGTGTGATTAACTTTTAAATTAGTGAATTGAGTAAAACAGATTACTATCCATAATTTGTACAGCCTCATACAATTAGTTTATGGGCTTTGAGAGTAAACAGGTCTGCTCTAAATGTAGCAGTTCTGCTTCAAGATTGTAACATAGAAGACTTGCCTAAGATTCCAGTCTGAAGATTTCAGATTCAAGGTTGCAACATTGACTCTTTCTTGAGTTTCCAGCCTTCTCATCTGCTCTAAATTTTTGCCTTGTCAAAATTCACATTTGGCTGAGCCAATTCATTAAAATAAAATTGTTCCCTCTTTGTTTTTTATAATAATGGGGATGATTATGTATAATGAATAAATGATTATAAGGATTAAATTGTGACTACATAATTGTTTAGTGTGACGCATGCTACTAAAGTAATATATCTACTCATTAATATTATTTATATATATTGTGCCTGTAATAAAATAGTTACTCAATAAATGAGTTGAACTAAACCTTTATGTATTGTCCCATCGTGATCCAACTGATCTTAAATTTGTTCTTGAAGGTTTACAATAATTTTTTTATACCTTAATTTTATTTATTTATTTTATGTGGTGCAGGGGATCGAACCTAGGGCCTTGCATGTGCTAGGCCAGTGCTCTAATGCTGATCCACAACCCAGCCCAACAATTAAGAATACAACATACACTAGTATGACAGTATGTAAAAAAGTGGATGTGTAACCGATGTGATTCTGCAATCTGAATACGGGGTAAAAATGGGAATTCATAATCCACTTGAATCAAATGTATGAAATATGATATGTCAAGAGCTTTGTAAGGTTTTGAACAACTAATAATAAAAGCAGAAAAAATTAATAATTTTAACATTATTCTTATGATAATTTGTATTTGAAAGTAATACACAATGACAAGTTATAGATACTTAAATACTTTCAATATCTTTATTCATTCTATAGTAGGGAAAAAAACAGAGGTTTCCGAATTTTACAAACATGGAATGAAATTTTAATTCATTTAGAAAAACATGGCTTTGGGAAAGTCATATTCTTTAATCTGTTTTCTCATCTGCAAAATTATGATCATAATATGTGCCCCATGGTGGTGCCATTGAAATGTAACTACATACATTTATCACTTATTGTTAATGTTGTGCTAATTTTTATTTATAAATTCTTAGATTATTCTAAATTGACTTGAATATACAAAGAGCAATTAGAGTCAGCTGCATAATCTTTTGCATTAAAAATTCCTTTTTTGTGTGCTAGTCCTTAATATGCATATTGAGTTTTTTCCCAGGAAACACATACCATAAATATATATCAGATATTTTCTATTAATAATACTAGGAATTTAGGGAATTATGAATAGCTGCTTTGCACTATAGAAATAAAGCACTGTACTTTTTTAAATTAATTTTTTAATTCAAATATCTTGTTTACTAGTTTACTAGTCACTCATGTGGAATCCATGTTAAGTAGACTTTCTACAAATATTTCTCAAGTACTCTAACTTTACACTAAGAAGTATTCCATCATTTGATTTAAAAAGTCAGGCACTTTGCTTTGGTTTTGTTAACAGAACATCTTTAGTAACAATACAAAGTGATTTTTATGGAGATATAACATGCAATCATTTTAACACAGCTGGAAAATATTCCATAAGACTTACTGCTTCATTTAGCACTCACATTCGCATAGCACTTGGCATCTATTAAGAGTGGACAATCACTTTTATTAGTCAGCAGTGACTAAAGTCAATATTATTTTTTCCATTTTCCAGAAAAAAATTTAAATGTTGAGAAATTAAGTGATTTCAATTATGTTGAGTAATAAAGTGGATATTTCTGAGCTCCATTTTCAGTTTTAAAGATATTGTCAAATTACTACACTGAACTCGAAAGCCAAATATTGTCTCATTCTCACAAAGAAAGTTGGGGGGGGGCGCATTTTGGTCCTGTATGTATTGAGGTTTGGCCATAGGATATCAAAAAAGATGTGTGTTGTGGTTTCTTTTCTATTTTTCAAAACACTTGAGACTGGGTAATATTATAAAGAAAAGAAATTTACTAAGCTCATAGTTCTGGAAGGTAAATTTAATACCCCTTGTATTACAGTCCTACACACATTTACACTGAAATATTTTTTTTTAAGAAATGGTTAAAATTACTGAATATGCTCAAGTCACATCTGCTTCAGATCTTTTCTCTCTTTCCATAGAATTCATTCCTGAAACAGTCTAGATTGTGTAAGTAATTTAGGAATAAGTAAGAGAAGTAGGACAAGGATTGATTTAGGACTGAACTGTACATTAAAATGGATATGTTGTTAGAAGACTATATACTAAATTTACAATAATACTTAATTTCCTTTTTAAACTCTAGAAAAATCCATTTACTAAACAAAATATCCAAAATTTACTTTCAATAGAAGTGGGAAAGTGATTGGACAGAGCTTAGTTTTGGCTGAAGACCATAACAAAGTGTAGGATTTTAAAACAAAAACAAATAATCTCAGAGAACACTTCAGGGTTAAAAAAATGTAATTTAATTTATTAGAATAAAAATATAGCTACAGATTTTAGAAATAAAAAAATTATCAAAAATCAGAAGTAGAATTTCAGAAACTATTTAATATTTTTGTGACAGCTGTATAGTTTTCTTTAAATTATCTGAAATTATGCAATATCACTCTTACACACTGGGCACACACTGTGCTGTCAGAAAAAAATATGTAGGCAGCAGGTAAGTAAAATCATGTTTAAAATGAGTAAAGTAAGTTAATATATGAAAAAGCATGTTAGAAATAGCATTATCATAATCATATTTATTTTCTTAGACAGCATCTTGTTTTTTAAGTGTTCACCATTTGTCCTGCAAATATGTAGCTAACATTCTGGGTAACTGTGAATATTTAAATGATAGCTTTGTAGTAGCTATACTATAGTATAAAGGAAGCATGAAAACCTCAAAAGTCAGATTTTCACCTTGCCTTTTATTTTCCTTTTCTTTTAAAACTATATTCTATCCTTTAGCTAATATAAAAACTTGTAGTCCTTCTTCCCAAGTTGTGAGAAGTAAAAGTGAGGAACTCATCAAAGATAATGCTCAAATTTCTGGTGTATGTAATTGGTAGTAGTTTTTATAGCATGAGGTATCAAGGAATTATGTAATTTGGAAGAAGGTATAGTCAATGCATCCAGTTTGTGTTATATAAGTGAAGGTACCCATAGAATATCAAGCAAAGATTTGTATTGGTCTGTTTTCCATTACTATAATAAAATACCCGAGGCTACATAACTTTATAAAGAAAATAAACTATTCCACTCAGAGTTGCAAAGTTCAAAGTCATGTCCCTGGAATACGATCCTGGGGAGGACCCTCATGGCAGATGGTATCACAGTGATGGGAGAACATTTGAAAGAGAGAGAGAGCACATGGCTAGACAAGAAGACAAAGTGATATTCAGGGCTCAGGCTTAGGTTTTCATAACAAACAACTCAGTTTTGTGAGAACCAACTAAAGGTACTCAGGACAAATATCTTATTTCCTTCCTAGGATAACAACTTCAATAACCTGAGGATCTCGCATTGAACTCTGCAACTTAAAGGTCCCACCATATCTATACCACCACAAAGAGGACCAAACCTCCAACAATGAACCTTGGGGAACAAACCATAGCAAGTGTATACACACACACATACACACACACACACACACAAACATACATGTATGTATATATATAATGAATATTAAGAGAAAGGTTTAGATTAGATACAGAAATTTGGGAAGTATTCACATATGGAATTCTGGTGGTGAAGGAGATTCACTCGACAAAATTTCATTGACAGCCTATTTGGTGCAGAGCCTTGATCAATACAGTTACCTCAACTTGATAGATAAACAAAATGTGCACGTGGATTTTTCTTTCACAATTCAGCTACATCACGAAAAATGAGAGCCTACACAAGAAGAAGAATGTTGGGCATAGAATTAGGGAATGCCAGAAATCCAAAATAATTAGGGACAGAGCCCAATAACAGAAAGTTGTCTATTGTATGTTTTCATATTTTTCCTTTGTACATTTTTAGACTTCCATCTAAACATACATTGATTTCATCATTCTATCAGTTTGACAAGTTCCAACATCAATGATAATTCACTTTTTAAAAGTTATTTATTCATCCTTTTAAAATTCCCAACAAGCTTTGATTGCCTATAATTATCATTTCAGATATTGTTATAGATATTGAGGATAAAAATAGTAGCTAAAACACATTTTTTTTTGGCAGTAGGAACATGTATAGTTCTTTTTACGTTAAAATTAGTTAATCAGTTGCATTTTCTTTTCTATCAGCATAGGGATTTGGGTAGTAGAACCTAGGCCATACATGGAAAATGTTAAATAACACAAGTAATGACAAAGTTGAACATTTCTGAAGAAAAAAAGGGAGGCCAGGCATAGCCATTAAGTGATTTTTAACCTATTTTTGATTCTTTCCCTACTAGCAGGTACATGGCAGATTTGTCTCCCTCTGGATTTGAAGTGAGGCACAGCTATATAACATAATTTGGCCAACCAAGGGTGAGTCTTAAGGTATCAGCCCTTAGTATGACCTGCTTTCTTCCTGTGTCTGTAATGTTCAAGATAGTAGGGACTCATACTGGATTCCCACTCGAAGAAAATATGAAAAATCCCCTGTTTTATGCAATGAATATAAGTAAGTACCTTGACAGAAATAAGCTCATGTTATTTTAAACTTCCAGGATGATGGCAGTTACTTGTTGTAGCAGCATTTGCTAGTCTATCTTGATGTCTATAGAAGCCACATTATTAGTAAAAACAAAATCAACCCACAGACTAACTTATTTTACAGTTTTGATTAGTGATTTTTCAGCTTATGATATGAGTGATCTTCTGCTTTGGTATGTATCACATTTTTGATTGACTTGAGAGGATGCACCATCTTATATTCAGTACTAAAGTATATCTATAGCATTCCAATTGGCCTGCACTTAAGAAATACTGAATTGAAATGTGTCTTGAGTCACTTGATTGTATTCTCCAGGGCTTGCACTTCAGAAAAGAACTTGTTTTCACTTTTCTGCTGATTATTTTTTGAAGCATTGTAAAAGAAAAGGCAGTTATCAATAGAAAGACTTTTTTTTTTCTTTTTGCAATATATAATCCAATATCTTGACAAACAAATACACTTATTTTTATTTCACAGTTGAAATAAATTGTTATTTCAAGTTGAAGGCATTAACAGGAAACATTTGATTCCCTTCTTGTGATATCCTGGCAATTCCCTCTTTAATTCAGGATATGCTGACAATCAAGAGTTTACTGAGAACTAGATTCTATAAGAGAAAGCTAACTATTTAATTCGTAGCTTTTGGATACAAACAATGGTGTCTAGTTTGAACCAGTAGGTCAGTTCACCTCAATGCACTTGGCAGTTTGAGTGTCACCTTTGCATATATAATCAGAAATTATATCTCAATAGTGAGTTGATGGCAGATATGATTAAATGGAAACAAGGGTACCAGCATTAAAGCTGTACCCATTAACTTTAAACCAGTACAACATAGTTCAAGGCACTGATATTTCATCTTTTCATGCTGAAATGTGGATGACAGCAAATCTTTGGTGATTGAAATCTAGACAACTAAAGGGGCTAGGATACAGCTCAGTGATAGTGTGCTTGCCTTGCATTTGTGAAGCCTGGGGTTCGATCCCCAATATTGTGTTATCCAAAGGCTTATGTTGACTCTATAGACTACAAAAGGGAACCAAAATCATAAAGATCCTGATATCAGGTGGTTTTGGGTAAAAGGAAGAAGAAACAGATATTGTGATTTGTGGAAATCCTTTTAGAAGAAACACATTGAAAAATATGTGGAATTTTTTTAAGCATGGACCTTTTCCTATGTTCATGTTTTATCTCTCTATTATTAAGAGGCCTGACACCTATTAGCCTAAGAAATATTAAGTGAAAAAGCAAATAAAAGAAATCTATTTTCATTCTCTAACATAATAAAGTTTAAACCCAAATTGTAATTATTCAACTATATATTTAATGAGCAATAATACATTAAAAGAACATCTCTAAATACTTTGCATATTGAAGTTTATAAAGAGGTCATGCTCTTTCTCTTACAGAGGTTGTATTCTAGTAAAAGGAGGCATAAAACCAAACAACTAAACCAAACATATAGTATTTAAGGCACTTGTATAAAAGAATAACATCTAAAGAGGAACAAAGAGGGTTGGGGGTTGTGGCTCAGTGGTAGTGTGCTTGCCTAGCATGTGTGAATCACTGGGTTCGATTCTCAGCACCACATACAAATAAATAAAAATAAACAAATAAAGGTCCATCAATAACTAAAAAAAAAAAATTTAAAAAAGAGGAACAAAGAGAGGCCATTTCTCCAAAGGATAGCTTTTCAGCAATAACTCTGCAACAAATTACCTGAAATTTCCATGAAATTTGTGTAAACAACTTTTGTCTTTAATTGAATGTTTGGGATTAAAATAGAAAAAGGAAAAGAATTAAGAATAAATGAGAGTTCAACATTGTGGTGGAAGCAGAGTATGAAATTTTGAACAGAATGGTCAGGGGGATACATCAAGAAGACTTGACATCTGAGCGAAGACCAATAAGGAGCAGAGTGAGTGAACCACGTAGATGTGGAGGAGAGATGTTTCCAAAAGAATAAATGTTTAGAGGTCTATAAGAGATGTGTAAGAGGTATGTAAGAGAGCTCATGGCCCTGGTTTGAAAGAAACCACAGCCACAGAATTGGAAATGCTTTCTTAGAGATGTTGGGACTGTGGGCCTGGGGTTGGAATTAGAATCTTCCAGCTCATAATGAGAATTCTTCAGACTAAGGAGCCATTGGCAGTTTTCTGGTGTGGAGTGGCACATTGGAATGCAGTCTGACTGCTCTATTAACAACATGGAGCAGGGATAGTGTAGGGAGAATAGAGTATCACAGGGATCGAGTGAGTCAAGAGTCTACCCTACATTCCCAGTGATTGACAGCAGTGTCTCAGACCAGGCCGACAGCCAGCGAGATCACAAAAGCATTCAGATGGAAACTAGAGCTAAGAGAACTTGAAATTGGATAAACTGTGAAGTAGGAGAGAAGCACAGGGTCATGGATGGTTGTAAAGTTTTGGTCCTGAGCAGCTAGAGGCTTGGATGCCATTTACTGAGGTAGTGGAGATTCCTGAGGCAGCACCTGGGGGTGGTTGTGGAAGTGTGATATCAGGAGCCCAGATTCAAAATATTATGGGTCTTATCCAATAACTAAAGGGGATCAATCCATAGGATTTAAATATTTTTACAAAACTACTGGCAACTAGCTTCTGGTTGTATCTAAAGTATGCACACTCTGTCATTCCCCCCTTATCTTTTCCTTTTTGTTCCAGGCGTCTTTTGTAATTTTTTCAGAATAGACTAATTCTCAGATACTATATATCTGATTGTGCTTTTCTGCTCGTCTCAGGTTTGAGTTCTGGTGCAGGTTTCATACAATATAATAACACGAGCATTTCAATTGTGTCACACAGTAAGGTTATAAATACTGATTAAGCCATGAGCAAAATGCTTCAGAGGCCACCACAGTGCTGGTTCTGTCACAGGGGCCTGGAGCTCACCAATTTGGGAGTAAAATAAGCTGACGACTGGAATGTTAATTTTTTGGTATAGATTCAAATTAAAATTTTTTATCCTCAATATCTGAAAAAATCTGTAGAGAAAATTCATTTCAAGTTTAGAAATGTTTATCAATGAAAGCTACATATTTATTTAAATTAATTTATTTTGATTAATTTAAATAATTAAAAGCCTCATATTATTATGCAGATAAGAAAGTATATAATTTGAATACAAATAATCATATTTTCATGTCATACTTTAAAAAGAGCTTACCAAAAATCCCTCTTCTTTTCTTTTTATTCCTTTTAAGTCTGAAGTTATATATGTGCTTATTTATTTGTTTATTTGTATTTTTGTCTCCACCTTTATTATGCTTTTCTTTTGTCAGTGTTACATGGATGCTTGGAGAAAGCAAGTTAAAAAAAAAAAAAAAGCTCTTATATTCCTTGACTGTTTCTTCACGCAGAGGTAACAAAGTCAGTATCTGTCTTGTAACTTGAGGTACTTTGCTTATCAGAGCTCATGTCTTACATGATGTGTGGGGTCAATGGGATTGTGCACAACTTGCACACTTCTGTTCTTAGCATCTATAGTGTCTTCTGTGTGAGGGCTACATCCTGCTGAAGGCCACATCTCACCCCACTATCTTCACAGTATCTTCTGTCCACTGGTGGTAGATGTGACCTCCCAATTCACCAATTCAGCATGGACTGGAACAAAGTAGGAGAGGAATTATTTTTGCATGCCGAACTCACAAACTTTAAAGGATACAAATTTTGTAGCTGAAGAATTTAAAATGCTATTGTGATTGCTTTGTTGAATTATTGATTCACTCTTTATTTTTCCATCTCATAAGCATAAAGCAGGTGTGTCCATTAGAACCTTCAGTGACATTTTGGTCTTTACAAAGAAACATGAAGAGAGAAGACAGGATTTTTTAGAGGTTTACTTTGTGGAAATAAGATTCACAAACACCTCAGAGATGCACATTATTTACCATGGTAAATTTCAAAAGTATCTTAGAAACCACAGTCTTATGTCTTGGTGCTCATTTTCATCAGATTTTTCACTGCTGTGACTAAAAGATCTGACAAGGACAATTAGAGGAGGAAAATTCTATTTTAGGCCTTGTGGTTTTAGTAGTCTCTGTCCATAGATAGCCAACTCCATTCCTCAGGACTCAAGGTCAGGCAGAGCATTATGGTAGAAGAATTTGATGGAGGAAAGTGGCTCAGGGCATTCCACCAAGTAGCAGAGAGAAAAAGTAAGCTCAGCTCACCAAATATAAACTGCAAAGGCACACCCTCAATGACCCACATCTTCCAGCTACACTCTTCTTGCTTTCAGTTACCATCTAGTTAATCCCTATTAGAGGATTAATTCACTGACTGGGTTAAGGCTCCCTGAACCTAATCATTTTCACACCTAAGCCTTCCTGCATTGTCTTACACATGAGCTTTTGGGGGACACCTCACATCCAAACCATAATAGTGCTTCAGGCCCATAGAATTTTCTTCACATTCCAAACACACTGTTAGGAATCTTGTAAAGAACTGTTTTGTAGCCCTTCACAGGAAAGGACAAACTTGGAAGATTTGCAAGACCATGAAGTTCTGCACCAATGTTGAGATGAAAAGACCTTAAATCCTTTTATCTTATCTCTTTTTCCGCTTTCATTTTAAGATAATTATGTGTGGGCTCTGACCCTGCAGGACAGTACATTTCTTTTTAGGAAAATTGGAAACATTGGAATTAGAACCTCATTTCGTCAGCCTTTCAGCTGATATATCTTCATATCAAGAGTGTTAGCTGTTACATCTGGATTTCCTGATGAATCATAATAAGGTGAAAAGAAAGAAAGAGAGAGAAAAGGAAAAGTCTTATTCTTTCAAGTTTCTATAACAGAATATCATAGACTAAGAAGTTTGTAAATAACAAAATATTTATTGATTTCAGTTCTGTAACCTAAAAGTCCAAAATGAAACTACTTGTAGATTTGATGTCTGGTGAGGGGCTGGTAGCTGGTGCATAAAAGTCTACCTTCTTGCTGTGTCTTCACAAGACTATAGGGCCATGGGAGTTCATGGGATCTCTTTTGTAAAAACACTAATCTCATTAGTAAGGGCCCCACAACCATAAAATAAAATACATTGCAATGAAATAAAATACATTGCAATGAAAATTAATTTTCAACATATGAGTTCTGATGGGATGCAAACATTCAGTCTATTTTTAGAGAGAGAGAGGGAGAGAGGGAGAGAAGGAGAATGTTAGTAAATTTCTATAGAAAAAGACAAGTGTGTGGGTAACAATGAGACAGCTAGTTTGTACAAAATATATACATGTACTTGTAGGCCCAACTCATAGTCTGACAATGAATTAGAGGGTGAACTCTTCCCTGATGAAGATGATTCTTATGGGCAGTATTTCAAGCTATGATCTGTGGTCTAGTTAATCAAACAGTATGGTGGTAACACAGTGAATGACCACAAGGAAATCAGGGCCCTTCACCAGATACATTACTCAACATTCTTGATCATGTAGGGGCACCAGGAAGTTTCTGCTTCTCTAAGTTTTATGAAGACACTACAGGATAACTCTTCCCATTTTTATTTTCTTATTTATTTATTTATTTAGGCATGGGAATCAAACCCAGGGCCTTGTGCATGCTAAATTATTATTCTAAAACTTGGAAGAGTCATAAGGAATCCTTCACAGTTAAAATTAAGAAAATAAAAACCTCGATAATGAATTAAGGTTAACAAAATCTAACACAATGAAACCAAAAATAAAGAAAAATATGGAAAGGCAGTAAAAGACTGTGAGTTGATAAAGCACATGTGTTACGGGATTATTCCAAATGGTTAATGCTAATAGTCCACCACACTATCAACAGAAGATATGGCTTTCAAATAAATGAAACTGAAAAGAAATGAGTATCATCAGCAGAAAAGAGAAAATTTAAATGTAAACTCTAAAACAAAATGTAATTTTGAGAAGTACTTTGCTATATTCAAAACTAATGTATAGCAAAACAAATATTTCTTCTCTATATATGGAAACTTAACAAGAGCTTAAATTGACAATTAGAAATTGTGGTATGGATAATATATATATTTAACATTCCTCCACAATTTTATTACATTCTTATTAAAGATGACAAAATAATTTTAAAAACTGCAACTTGTTTCTGTTTTGTATCTCAGTAAAAATATTCCATAGCACACCTCTTCTGTAGAATTGAAATACTTCAGATTTATTTATGTCATGGCTCCCTTCTAAAGCCCCCTCAAAACAGAGGAAAACAAAACTTTGAGCCAAAATTTTCTTTATTTCACTAGTAATAGCAAAAACAATGTCTGGCAAAACTATTCATTTAATATGTAAATAAAATGCAACAATGCACACGTTCAGTGTTTGTAATGTCAATAACATGTTTGTTTTGTGTGTGATGAAACTAGACAGCAAGTCAATGTTATCATACCAACCTTCCTCCACTAAGGTTCCTTCCTTACTACCAAGTGTGGTGGCATACACCTGTAATCTCAGTGACAAGTGAGGCTAAGGCAGGAAGATCACGTGTTCAAAGCCAGCCTTAGCAACTTAGGGAAGCCTTAAGTATCTTAGCGAGACCCTGTCTCAAAATAAAAAGAGTTGGGGATGTTGCTCAGTGATTAAGTGTCCCTGGGTTCAGTTAAATCCCTAGTACCCACTCCTGAAAAAAAAAAGAGAGAGAGAGAAAAAGAAAAAAAGATATATCCTTACTTAAAACACTTCATGAAATGATAATGTCATTAATGTAAATCTTTAGGTCCTAACTTTATGACAATATTTAACCTAGCCAGTTGAATTCAAAGTTTAAGTCTTCATATCAAAAATTGTTGGATACTTATTTTCATATTTATGTCATCTTAAGTTATGCTTAAATAGTTTAATAGGGTTATTTTACTTTTAACCTGTTATTGTTACTATGAAAATGATGACATATTTTATTTGATGCAATAGTCTGAATTTGTAGATAAACTACTCAGAATCAAGCCAAGTGAGATCACAAATGCAAAGTGTCTTTATTTAAAGCCCCATTCACAACTGCAAGCTAGAGAACAGGATTGTCACAGATCTGCCCTCTGGTGAATTGTTGGCTCTGTGAGGAGGATTTACTGCAATTACTCATGCTGGGATTTAGATTAAGCCACTTGCAGCTTCAATTCACAAGCCCTTATGAACACTCTGATTCAGTCTACTTAAAAGAGTCCCTTAAAACTTCAGGCTGTTATGTTGGATAATCAGAGGAGCCCATTCATTTTAAATGAAGGGTAAAATAAACTCCAATGTAACCTTTACCAAATTGCACAAAAATAATATAAATAAAATTATTTTACTACCAAAATTAGTAAATACCTGATCTTACCTGATTTAGGTGAAGCAGGTGTTAAAAGGGATCATGATGTTTTAAAGCACATAGTGTTTCATTATTTTATCCATCTCATGGGCAAATAATTTAGACTTAATTACTGTAACAACAAATCCTTCTATGATTTGAATTTCATCAGAAAAAGAAAAGTCACACTTTTATAGTTCATCTGGGCTTTCCCACTCTTCTTTAGTTATGATGCCAACTACCATCTATCTTTGTCTTTTTCCTCTTAACCTATTTCTACAGCCTAGGGTTGTGAGAAGCCTGGATGTTAATGCCAATGGACACACCACTTTGTTAATTCTGAACTTGCTTCTTTGTCTCCTGCCACCTGCATAAGAACTGCGACCTCTCCCCAACACCACTAATCAGCCACAGTGATCCATGGTGTACTGAAGGCCCCACATAACAAAGATTCCCACATTTGTCATTAAAGTGAAGAGAATAGCCAACTGCCATCCTCTCGTATACTCTGTACTGTTCACACCAAAGGAAAGTTAATTCAGCCTCCTTGAAGCTCCTAAATATAGATATAGATCTTTTGGTTAGTGGATTGGGGCTGGATAGGATGAAGAGAGTGGTAGATGCTTTGCTTTCTTTTGACAAATCCTCTGTGCTTAGGTCCCTGGGTATGGGCTGAGATTTCTTTGCTCAGTGGAATTCTGAAGCCTAGTGTTCTAAGGCTTACATGTGGAATGTTCTCCCCCCAAAACTCATGAGATAAAATGATGGCCCCAAAGAAGCAGGGTTTAAAGGTGGAACTTTAAGGCAACGATTGGATCATGAGGACTCTGACCTCATCAGTGGATTAATAGATAAATGATAGGAAAATTGATAGCTGAATATACTACTGGAAAGTAGGACTTAGTTGGAGGAAGTCGGTCACTGGGGTCATGCCCTGGAAGGGATTATAATCTCCCCAGATGTGATCTTGCATGTGGGTGCACATCTCTCTCTCTCTCTCTCTCTCTCTCTCTCTCTCTCTCTCTCTCTCTCTCTCTCTCTCTCTCCTGGCTGTCTATGACTGTCATAGCTGTGTAGCTTTCCTCTACCATGCATTTTTGCCATGGTGTTTTAGCCTTGGGGCCAGCTGACCATGGCTGAATCCCCTGCAACTGTGAGCCTAAGTAAGTATTTCCTCCTCTAATTTGCTCTTGCCAGGTATTTTGAGCATAGTGATGAAAAGCTCACTAGTACACCTAGCAATGGCATGGATGAGCATATTCCCCCGGTGGAGAAGTGCTTATATGGATTGGCATATCAAGAAAACAGATGATGGTAACCAATTTGTAGAAGGGAGGAGAACTCTTCTGAAGGGTCACTGCAATAAACTGATGGATTAAATAGGAGAAATATATGCAAATGCATTAATATGCAAAAAGGAATAAGTCACAGCTCAGGGAGGACACAGGGGTGAGATTATCCAGCTGCTTAACATTATTCAAAAACTCATATACTTCTCTCTCCATAGGGAAGGGAGAGAAGAGGGAATGGAGACAGTTCTGAGGGCTTTTAAATGATTATTAGGGGAATGAAGGGTACCTGAGAGAGAAATTAGATTGTGAAATAATTCTCTTTGGTATTTGAATGAGTCCAAGAGACAGACATTATTCTATAATGGAAGTCTGTCTTGGTGGCATTCCTCAATTTTCTCTTCTGAGATAGATAATGGGATTTCAGAGTGGGGTAGTTTTGTTCCTTTTCACAATCTAGTCTTAATGCAGGTAAGGAAAATCCAGAGAGAGCCTTTCCCTATGCTTGGGTGGACAAAAGCAATACAAGCTTATTCTGAGCCTTCTTTTAAGGGCCTTAATTTTCTTTAGAAATATGGCCAAGAAATGCCATATTTGTGGGTTTCTTGCTCTGAGCCCAAACAGTAATGCAATCCATGAAGCTTTGTACATCAGGACTAAGAATTTTGACTTTCTTTTTAGTATGTTTGAAAATCATTCAATTATGTTAAGTAGAAGAGTGTTTTCACCTGTTTTATACTTTTAAATGTCTAGTAGTGGCTATGTGAAGATCAGATTGTAAGGAACTGAGTGGGAATGTAAGACATCCAGTTAAAAGGCTGTGGCTCTTCAGGATGGGGATGATATAGGCTGTTCTAGTACGTTAATGATGGAGCCAGAAAAGTGAGGGAACTTGGAATTTAGTTTGGAGATGTGTCAAAAAGAATCTTACTGGGTGGTATAGAGTAAGTGGAAAAAATAGGAGAGTTCAACTACTTTCTGTTTTCAGAGCTCCTCCTTAAAAAATCTGCATTGAGGGTTGAAGTAAGACTTCCCATTCTGCTTATATCTCCAGTGAGAATAAATTCTTGTCAAAAGTCTCTGGATTTATAATATTTGATAATTTTAAAGAAACTGATGACAATTCTAGGTTACCAACTCATAACAAGTTTTTCTTTTTTTTAAACTATTGTTGTTTGGCTAATTTTCCAAAATGTCACATTGGTTTTTCTTATATTATGATAGTATATTTCCTTTGCTATATGTCTTTTTTAAAATTTTTGAACAAACTCAAATGTTTTGCCTTCTTTATAATTACATTCTATGTCTATTTCTAGTATTATTGACTTCTTGTCTTCCACTCTTATTTCTCAAAATTTCTTTGCCACCTTTTTTTACTTCATCTTCTAGATATGTGCACATCAATCTTTATGATGTACCCTTGTGTACCTTATTCCATTTTCAGCCTTCTCCATCAAACACAATTGATATTTTGTCCTTTATGTCTTGTTATTACATTTTCACTAAATTTAAGAATACTTCCCTCAATTAAATATTCCACTAACATAATGGGATTTTGGTTTAGTTTATTGAAGAGATATATATAGAACAAGGAAGTCCTCCTAATTTTCTCAGCTCTACAGAAAATGGAAATTTTCTGAAAGGAATCACCTTGCCCTTGTAATATGGCTCTGTGGCACCATCAATTTTCAGCATAAGTTAAAGGGTTAATGTGGGAAAAGGGATAAGAAGCTGAACCAGAAAAAATTCTCACCCAGTTTTCACTGTCTTGCTTTCCCCTTTTTTTTTTTTTTTTGTTTGTATGGCGCTAAACTGAAGAGCACATGCCAAAATCAAATAAGAATGATTATTTATAATGTCTATTCCATTCCTTTTCCTCAACTATTTTTGCGGGAAAGAGTAGAAGTTTGGAGGTATAGACTCTCCTATGGATACTCAAAGGAGAAGCTCCCATGGTTGTTAAAATGTAGGAAAAGCCCAGGATCCTTGGAAATACAAAAGAAGCATTCCTGAGCATCCCAGCCCATGTCCTTAGCCCATGTCCTTGGCCTGAATCCTAGTCTATAGAAAGTAACATGGTATAGGTGATAAGCAATTACAGGGAAAACCAGAACCAAATTGTATAACTCTGCCTTGACTCTACCTCTAGTCCAGCCCTAGCTACTGTCCCTAAAGGAACATTAATGTTCCATTCTCTCCTCTGGAGATGAGCTGCATTCTTGCTTCAGTGTGTTTCTCCAAAATGTCTCTCTCTTGAGAATGTCCACATTCATCATGGAATGTGGATCTGGTTTCCCAAATAAACTGTGTCTTTGATGGGCATATGCTGAAATTTTTTTCCATATGTACACCAAGGACCCCACTTGTCCCTAGTCAAAGTCCCCCGTCTCTCTCCAGGAGCTCCTCCAGTGACAGAAATACTACTACCCTATACTACAGACACATACTTATCCCTATATATTTCTAGCATTGCCATAATGTTGGGAAAGACAAAAATGACAGTCAATTAAGAAATTATTTTCTCATACACACAATTAAGAAATTACTGTCACACACACAATATCACAATGCTGGGTAAATACCATCTTCTTTTAAACATAAAACATGAAGGTAATACATATTTTCATTTAACATTTTTTTGAGTTCCTATTATGTAAGGGGCACTGTGCTGGGTGATGGTGGTTCAGATAAATAAGTCAGAGAGTCCTATTTGTATTGTTTTTTAGAGTAGAAGGTTTTAAGAAAGCATGCCACAACTCCCACAATGTCTCATGCAGGTCAAGAGTTAAGAGAACACAGGATTCAGTCTCTTCTTTGTGAGATTCTAAGTATACCCACAAATCCAGAAGTCTGAATGTGCTTTTCTTCCCAGCACTGTCACAGAGAAAAGGCAAGATCAATTTCATATCTAAGAAGGTCCCAGATACTTTTTATGTTTTGAAGTCTAGCTCAGTAAGCACTTGCCACAGTGAAGTTCTTCTGCTTATCTTTTACCATCCAAACCAGAAAAAAAAAAATTTCCTAGACACATAATGCCTGTGAGTGATACTGTAAGCGAAAAATAATGGAAATAATTCCTAGTTTAATTCCTCGTTATCCAATAAAAGATTGTCATAAAGAATTATGCTGTATGTTAGTTTAGAATGGGTTACATTCCTTCCCACATTGAACTAAGCTTTTTGAATAATGATACGAGTAATATACTTGCTTTTGGATTTTTCTTAGCACTGAGGACTTTAGTGATGCTTTTGTTTCCAAAAGCGCAACAACCAAAAGGGGGGAAAACATCTTGGAGTGTTCTAGTGTTTAATTGCTTTTTTAAATGGAGCCTTTCCATTGACTTTAATTAAACATTTAATAGAGACCGCATCCAGAAAATATATTTTCCCATTGAAATTACATTACTTCCCTCAAAGACAATATCGTGGGTGTATAACAGGGTGGGCTGGATTCTCAACCATCTATCCCTCTCTTCCCTTTTCAGAATAATTACTGACCTGTTATTAACACTCCAGGGAAGTTCTTTTGGAGATTTACATTTCCGGATCACTGTCCTCTTTGTCTGCCACAACCCTAAACAAAGGGTTTACCCATTGTTCTTCATGTGCAGGAACAGATGCTTCCACTGCTAATTCTTTGTCTCATTTGGAGCATTAAAAATGAGAGGCTAACCCTGCCCAAATGGAAGCTACCCCTCAGCTTCAGTGCTTCACATACCTCAGAGAGAAGACAATTGAGATCTTCTCTGTGCTGAGGAGCTTGATGACTATAGGAAGTGCGGATTTTTACCTTCTGACCTGAGGTTTTTTTTACATGTTTTTAAGTCTTTCCCATTGCACTGTTTCATACACTTGAGCTGATGTCAATTCATTAAATGCTGATTTTGAATTTTATGACAACATTTGTCTCAAATGAGAGTTACAGTAAAGCTCATCATTAAACCTTATAATTTTTATCTCTGCATGTAATTTACGGTTCTGTTTTAAAATCAAATCCACTGTAATAAATTGTCTTCAGACTCTGAAGGGATGTCGTGGAGTTAGGTATTTCTTACAGCACCATTTGTAAAGAGAGGGTAGCACTCCATGCCTGAGGGATATGTTCTATTTAGAGCACAACACTGCACTGATGCATTCCTCATAAATTTTCTCAACAGAAGAATGTCTCTGAAGGATATTGACCAACTGATGACCCACAGGATACATAAGAGCACCAAGGATCATTTTGTAAATGTAACGGATACTTAGGAAGAAAACATATTTTTTTCCCACTTTACTTGAATTGAATCACCAGTAGCAATGTGAAAGGATGTTCTTCTGTGGGAGAGCATGCTAACCAGCATATACTTGCTGAAGAAATCAAAAAAAGGAAAGAAAGAACAAGTGGGCAAGGAAAGAGGTAGGAAGCAGGTGATGAGGAGTCAGAGAAAGGAGGAGAAAAGAGGGAAACAGAAGAGAGTTGAGGAGAGGAAAGTTAAGGAAAGAAAAGATAGAACTAGCACAGCTACCCAAATAGAAAACATGTTTTCTGTTGAGTATTTACCTGTTCCTTAAGGTCACATACAAACAGTGTGTCTTTCTTTATGAAGTCATTCTTGATTTTCCTAGTCAAATATATTTGCTTTTCTATTTAAAAGTCCAAGTATTTGCCCTTATTTTACGGCTTTGCTGTCTTCTAATTTATGTGTTTTTGGGGGGTTGGTTGGTTTGTTTTTGTATCTACCCAACTAAGACTGATTTCAAAGGCCAATTGTATGTGTTCCAGGTTTATTCATTATTTAATTCAGTATTCCTAAATTTATATTGAATTCATGAGACAAAATGAAACAATTTTCTCTCTGCTTCCTTTCTTTACTGATATTTACTTCAAACATTAGTCTACTTTATGTCAGAGACTATCTCTATTGCTTGCTAAGATTTTTCTCTGTGTGTATGAAGTGGAACAATTATAAACACAACATAAAAGTTGCAGAACACAATTCTCTGGTATGCTTATCCGGGGTTTTGCCACGTTGGTACTGTGGATATAATTGAGGTTCAGATTGTTTTTTGCTGGTTTAAGGAATGTCTTACACACTGTAAGATACTCAGCAACAGCCCTTGCTTCCACCCACTAGATGCCTGTAGCATCCTCCTCCTTGCTACCAGCCATGACAATCAAAGATGTCCTCAGACTTATTTACCTAATGTTCCTTGAGAAACAAATTCACCCCTGGCTGAGAAACATTGCTTTTAATGGTAAAGACTTCTTGTTTCTCTAGCTTTAAAATAGGAACTCAAATGTTTTTGCAAAGATTTAATGTATAAGGAATTAAAGTATAAGCACAAAGTAGGTAGTCTAATACAAAGTAGATAGTCAATACTTATATTGTTTATTATAATTGTTTATTTCTGATCTCTTCCAGTGGTACATATTATTATATTCACCTTTTAGACCAAATCATCACATTGGTCCAAAATTTAAATGAACTATTTTTACAGACTTAAAAAATTGTTGTTGTTGTTGGCAGTGAGAGGGAGGATGGGGAAGCCAAATTATTGCCTGGAAATTTTACTATTTAATAAATGCAATTTGATTAATTTTCCTCAAAGGATAATATTATATTTGTCCCCATTGTCTGCTACATCCTTCAATTCACTGATGAGATTTCAAATTGAATCCCGATTGACTTGATATTTTAGCATGTGGGAGAGATCAAAATATTAACAAGTAATACTCTCACTTCCATATCACTTATAAAAACATCCAATATGACAAAACATGTACCAGAATTCTAATTTCAATTCAGATCCTAAACAGTTCTCATGTAAAACTGTACAAATATATTAAAGGCAATAATTGGCTCCTCTAACTATATTTGTAGGTAGTTTCTTCAGGAACTACTGAAAGTATTCACTATCAAGAACATTTTATTTGGAAGATGTTTTTATTAAAAGAGTTTTCCAATCTAATAAACATGAAGTAATTCCTTGCTTTTAACCAACATAGCCAATTCTTTGCAATAATATTTACTTGAAAGTGCATAATAATTGTTTGATGAAATATACTTGCTTTTTGTAATTTCCTGAAATGTTACATTATTTCTCAATTTCCTTAGTTAAAAGCGTATGATTTATTACAGATGTCCAATATCATATTTTCACAAAAATGCAAAACTATTGATATAGTTTTTTTTTCCATTCTTTGAAATTCTATAATTTGTGTTAATGATGCATGTATTGCTCTTGCTTATAATATTCAAAACTTATATCACCATATGATGTCAAATATAATTTAATAACTTGGATAGATGTTAGAAATACATTTTCTTGGAGATGAGAGTTAGCTCCAGGGTAAAGAAAAGGAAAAGGAGTAAAAAAAAAAGAAGGAGGAGGAGGAGGAAGATAGGAAGGAGAATGAGAAGGAGAAAAAAGAGATAAGAGCAAAGAAGACAATGATATTTGTTTTCACAGTTACTAAATATATAACCATTTAAATGGATGCAAATAAGTTTTTATACTTTTATACCAGGAATTTAACCCCTTTGTGTGCTTGTTATTTATTTGCTTTCATCCATATATAATTAAACATTTTCATTTTAGCGTATGTATTTTTTTCTTATTTATTTTGGCTCTGCTTATTAAGGTAGAATATTGACACTAGGTAAAATTTAAGTGAAGATAAACAGTGTAGCAGTCTTAAGCTGGAAGAAATATTTTAGATCCTTCAAATCCTATCTATTCCTAAGCCAATGGAAAACAAAGCCTGTAAGAGTTTAAAGTGGTTTCATAACCACAGGATGGTTATGATTTGTGTGTTGTCTTGGTCTCCTGAATGATATATTTGTAACCCATTATTGATCTAAAATCCCTCAGAGATTCTATAGATCTCAGAATGCTCTAATTTAACCTCCTCTTTTTTTCCTTTGGTTACATTTTCTAGGACAGATTGCTTTTACTATCAGAAAAAAAAGGAAAAGTATTTATCTCTATTTGTCCAACATATCTTGCACATAATCCCAGGTTTTTAAATTTTCAAAAGTGGTTTTAGTTTTGTTCTCTAATTCAGTGTAAATAAGACTGTTCTGCAACTACTGAAATCAGACATCAGAACAGATACCTCCTTTTACTGTTGCTGTAAATACAACAATACTCAATAACTCAACCTGATAATTTCATTAGAAGTATTCTAATTAACCATCATCACTTTTATTTCTTCAAAACAGCTATTCCAGAACTGAAGGCAAATTTTCAGATGTGGTTTAAACATTTAAGACATTGCTGCTCCTTTGGAAATTGTAATTGTATTTATGAAGTCAGCCTGAGATTTTATTAACTTGGGAAAAAATTCAATTCAGTTAATTCAATAATATTTATAGAGTTTCTAAACTAGTCACTGTACTAAGTGTGCAAGTTAAAAGATGAACAAGACACGATTTGCACTTTCAGATATACACAGTAACCTTAACAAATTGATATAAATGAGAGGTAATAGGGGACAAAAAGAGAATAATTCTTACTGGGAACTGGAGTAAAATAAGTATTTTCTATGTGATCTAAATTTTATCAGACAAATGTGGTTTGCCAAGAAGAAGAATTAAAGTGGGTTCTGCATTATGTAAATAAAGCACATACAATGAAATAATACCAGAAATGAATTTATTATTGTTAATTGTTAAGTAGCTATCTACTTTAAGTAGATAGTTAATTGTTAATTAGCTATCTACTTTAAAAAGGGCCAGCATGCTAAGAAAAAAAAATAGCCTACTTTATAAAAGTTGTATGTACATTTAAGAATCATCCTGTGAGTAAAAATGTTTGAAAATGCAATCTAGACTATTGACCAGCTGAGGCAAAAGAAAAAAATGTGTCAGCCCATGAGATTTTTAAGCTTAAGGAACCCCTTCAACCAGTATCCTACATATTCATGGAATCTATTTGGTGGCAAGTTGGCTGATAGTAATACAGAACAGCCCTATATCTTTCAGGAGCCAAACCTAGCATGAAGGAATCTCCTGGTATTTCTGAAATTTTGAACAAATTCCTGGGACAGACTCTCAATGGCCCTTACTAGGATACATACACCTTCTTGGACAATTATAATATTGAATGCAATCGAATGTACTACTTGCCCATGCTAATGACACATTCATACTTGTAGACAGAAAAGGGATGGACTAATATCAATTTCTAAAACATCCAAGTTACAAAATGTATCACTCTTTGCTTTAACAATCATCAAGTTTTTGATGCCCAAATAAGAATGGTTTCTAATTGGTCAAAGTTGTAGGAAAGAAAACCTGTGCATTGTGACATGTAACATTTTCTAGGTATATACCAGCATCATTTATATTACATTAGCATTTATTTCTTTAATAAGTTGGGTATTATCCATTATCTGCAATCATCACAAGTCTCTGTAAAGTAGTAATTCATATCTCTATTTTTTTAACTTGAAGTAAATCTACTAAGTATATTTAAAGAGTGTTGAATTTGAATCCACATAACCCTTAAACTATAAGAGTACCTTTCCTATAAATTACAATGTCTTCACAAGATAATTATATTTATTTAAAGTATTTTTAGTTCTATCTGGTTTCAAAGAAATGATTTAGATCAATGTTTATCAATCTTGACTGAATATTGAAAATGTATGTGGAGCTTAACAGAATTACTGACTTCAGGTCCCCACCATTGCAGATATTGACCTAAACTTACAAAGCTTGTACATTAAGATTTCTGAAACCCACTGATGTGATCAAAATATGCAATCAAATTTAAGAACCGTGGGTATAAACAACAAAAGAAAATCTGACATAGTAGTCTCATTCTATTTTATATCTAGAGTTTGTGGGACTCTATATTAATAGAAAAGAAAAAATAAAGCAAAATCATGACCCTGATCCTGTGTGGTCTTACACAATGATTCATATACATAGTTATCATCATTAAAATCCATATTTTTTCCTTCATGTGGTGCTATAGTTTGAATGTCGATGTCCCCACAAATTCACATATTGAAACCCAACTTGCCCTTATAAATAAGATTAGTGACCCATAAAAGAGGTGAAAGGGGGCAGCCTTTCCCCTTCTTCCATGTGAGGACCCATAGAAGATGAAACTGAAAAGCAGACCAGATAGTAAATCTGTTGCTTCTTTTATCTGGGACTTTATAGCCTCTAGAAATTTTAGAAATAAGTTTATGTTGTTAATAAATTAATGGGGTATTTTATTACAGCAACTGAATGAACTAAGGAATATGGTTATTTTACAAAGCAATGTTGAATTGAGTAGAAAAGACATGATCCCCACTATATAGGGTTTTCTAATAAAAAAGACAGTTTACTCCACCTGTGATAGCCAGCTTTTTCTTCACTGTGACACAAAGACCTGACAAGAACCATACAGAGGAGGAAAAGTATATTTAGGCTTATAGATTCAGAGATTGCACAGTTGGCAGACTCCATAGCTCTGGGACCAAAATGAGGCAGAACATCATGGTGGAAGACTGTGGCAGAGAAAAACAGCTTAGGATATGGCTACCAGGTAGCTCACCATGGACAAAATATAAACCCCAAAGTCACCCTCAGTGATATCCTTTCTCCATCCACATGCTACCTGCCTACAATTACGACCCAGTTAATCCATATCAGTGGTTAATCCATTAATATTGTTAAACTCTCATAATTGTTAAACTCTCATAATTGAACCATTTCATCTCTGAATGTTCTCTTGTTGCTTCACATAGGAGTTTTGGGGGTCTTCTCATATTTAAACCATAATAGCTTTGAAAAAATCATGGTTCAATAAGACAAAGCTCAGAAGAATTAAAAAAAAAAAAAAAGAAAAAGAAAAACTCCTCTAAGCTTCATTCTGTCTTTGTTATATTTTAGCTCAAGTCTAACCAAGATAGTTTAAATCCCAAATGGTTAATCAGCTTTGATGAGTTACATTGATCAGATTTCTCTTCTCTCCCAGATGTGTCCTGCACACAGAGAGTAGGAATCTGTCTTCCCAGTAGTCTAATGCATGCTTTAGTATAGCCTCATCAGTTCCTATCACACACAACCCCTGGCTTATTTGAAGAATTTAATACTAAAAAGAGGTAGATAATTGTCACTTGAAGTCCAAAATACTGTGGTACTGTATTTCTCACCCAAATTAAAATATAGAACAGAGACAAGTGTCATGGTATAAAATCTATTTGTAAGAAGCTTAGCAACAAAATAAAATCAGACTTGGAGATCAGTACACATTTTTCATTATTGGTAGGATAGTGCGTAAAACTCTCTGAATGAATGCCTAAAAGCCATTTAAATTATAGTTAAAGAAAAAAAAAATAGGCCTGTGTAAAAATGTGCCAGCTTTATTCTCAGAAAAGCGTCACACTTTACTAGCACAGATTATCACAGTATGTTTTTAAATGTATTATAATGTATGATACTACATGACATATTTAAAACTGATATTCACAGTCTCATATAAATTCATATGATAAACCACAATAAATGCTAAAGTTTAATGTTTTTCTTTCTTTCCCTGTAGATGCTATTTTCACAAGGAATTCATTGAAACCTTTCTAAAGTGTAATAGACCTTCCTTAAATATTTAGTAAAGAGTGTCACTTTTTTCTGAGTCTGAGAAAAGTTAAACTTGTCTTTAGTCCCTTAAACATAAAAGAAGCAACATCACTAACATCATTCTCTCACTCAGAAGAGTGTTCTTGAATTAACAAAATGAAAAACCTTTTCTTCTCTAACTAAAATTAGTCTACTGACCCTGAAAATAATGATGTTGCATGGAGGGTTTTAATATTATAAGAAATGTTTATACAGACTGTAATTGTTTTCACCCTACAGATCAAGAATCATGTGGTCTCCTTGACTAAGAATTCCTTTCAGTTCTTTAAATATCACATATCTATTGAAAATATATGTACTAAATGCAATTCAAAATGAATGTTTTCTAGTACAATAAGGGAGGAATATCAAGTCAGTTGAGATTCAGGATTTCTTCCAAGTGGCTTACAAATATGGATTGAGGACTTTTATGTGGGCCAGAACCTGAAACAGGTACCATACATCTAGATGGAGTCTCAGAGGTTATGTAAGAGTTTGCATTTTACTTTAAGAATAAAGGGAGGCATTGAAATATTTTAAACAGAAAAGTAGCACTAATTTATTTATATCTTTAAAGATCACTGTGAAATCTTGGTGGATTTTGTTTTGAAGAGAGTCATACATAAATGAAGACTTGCCGCTTGAATAGTTTGGAATTCCTGGAGACACTGAACTTTTCCCCACAGATTAGTTATTTAAATGATATGATTACTTATTTTCTTAAACATATGGAAAATCTCCACAAGTATTTTTTTTTTCAGCAACCTAAGTATTTAACTGCTGCAACCTGATTCTCACTATAAATCTGGCCAAAAGCAGTCAGTAATACACATGTTGCAGCCTCAGTGTTTTGTTATCTTGAATTTTCATTCCACAGATGAACTAGTGGGAAGCTCAGTCTCCCTCAAAGGATCAGGACATGAACAAATTACAGCTAAATTCTTTACCACAATGTAACAATTATGGCCTGTAGCTCAGTGGCCAATGCAGTTTTCATTTTCATCTAAAACCTCATAAGAGCAGCCTTTACTGTCCATAATCCATCAGCATTCTGGTCCTCTGAGCCATCACTAGACTCACCCATTGAACTCAGCTTACAGAATTCTAAACTGTCTCTAGCCTTTTCCGCCAAACTTCCCCCAATTTTTCCTATAAACGAATTCCAAAGGTATTTTTACATCACCTCATTGTGGGTGCTGGTTTTACCTTGGTCAGATTCTTGTTACATAACAAACATATGAGATAACAATTTATATATAAAAAAAATGTTTTCTGGCTCTTAGTTTTAATCCTTTTATTGGTTGGACCTCTAGCTTTGGGCCTGTGATAATACATCATGGAAGAAACACATGGAAGCATGAAAACCCTCACCTCATAGACAGGAAGAAAAGATAGGGAAGGAAGAGCCCAGTCTTGCATTTCCCTTCAAGAACCTACCCTCAATGACCTACGTACATTTCACTAGGCCCCACCTCTTACAGTTCCATCTCTGTGCACTTGTGACAAGATAAAGACCAAGCTTTTAAACATGAGCCTTTGGGGGAACATTCAAGATCCAAATCACATTGATACTCATTAAAAACTTGTGAGCCTGATGAGTACCAGAATTATTAAAATTGGTTGGGAATAGCATCAGGGATAAGATAAATGATCTTGTTATTAAAGCATTTACATTTGTGATTCTCTATTTAGAAAAACCCACAATCCTTTTTATGGGGGGCAAAATTTCCTTGACTCGATAAAACTAGAATATAGACATTTACTTGTCTAAATATGAATATTTTTACACTTAAATATGAATAAACTCTTCTAGCTAATTATTTTCCTTCTTCTCTTTGGAAAAATAATAATTTTGGGGGCGATATTGATAAGAAATAAGATATTTAAAGCTCAGTGTGATACATTTCTAAAGAGAACTATTTCCTTAATTTTATTCATTCAGCAATTTCAAATTTTTAATATATCCAAACAAAGTGCTCATTAAAAAAAAAAAAAAGAAAAGACATATAGCTGTATAAGCAAATAGTTTACATTTTCTTATTCAAACATCATTTGTTGTGTTTTGCCATGCCATTACTTTGATCTAACCAGACACTCAAGGAAGTCTTTTAGGAGGTTGAAGCAGATGCTGACATACTTATGCGTTTAAAAAGCCTATACATATTCGTATGCATGGTAACAGCAGGCAATATGGCAGCAGGTTTATTCCTAAAAGGTATCCTCAGTATATTTCATATTGTAAAGTTTCCTGGAATACATGATGCAGTATCCAAAGGTAGGTGTAACTTCATAAGATAGAAACAATGCAAATCAGTCTTTTGTTAGCAATACTACAATATTTTGTATCTACAAATTATAAAATAATTAAATGGCTTTGCTAAAGATTACACTAATAATAAGTAGTAGACTTGTATTTCACTGCAAATGCATGTTATTTCCTTCTAATCTTTGGAACATGATTTTCTTCAAAGATAGAAAATAATTATTTGCTCATTTAGAGAATGTCTTTAAAGGCCCTGTATAGCTTTGTACCTGAATTGTAAGATAGGATTAAGTTTTGGTGGAAATAATTACATCTCATGGAAGGTTAGCATAATTTTCATAACACACACCAATATATTTTTATGTGCATGTGTGTGCATGCATATGAAATCTCTTAATGTCAGGTGAGCCATTGTGTTGCAGCATATTGTTACAATACATTTAAGGCTATTGGGGTAAACACTAATCAATGCCTAGGAAAGACTGTTGTGAGATAAGGAATCTATAAAAGGTGATAATGAAGGAAATGGAGAGGGGAAGCTGGCCATTTCCCTTATCTCCAATCTTTTGGAGAAGATCAAGATAGAGTGAGTTATGGTTGTAAAGTGGGCAGCCCACCTATCCTACATATCCCCCCTGACTGTAGGTGCAGTGTGGTCCCTCATTGTATATTGGCCTGTGCCTTCAAGAAGTTTATGAGAAATAAAATATGCAAAACCTCTCTTTTGAGTCCTCCAAGTTTTTTTTATTTAGAATCAGTGAACAATATTCTGGGACATTTGTAGCTAAAAAGAGGTCTAATACAATGAAATAATTTTAATAACCACACATAAAAGTAGATGGCATAAAGATTATCATAATTAAGAGAGAACACACATTTTCTTACCACAGAATGCAAAACTGGAAGGAATGGTTGGAAGTTACAAAGAACAAGACTTCAGCTTAACCTAAGATACTGCCTGTAAGTTTCTTTATAACTGTGCTACCTGGGTTTTGTGTAATAGAGATAAGTAAAGAATTTTCATGCTGAGTGTTGTGGCATCCTTTTGTAAAGGTGAGAAAAGCCATTGCTGTTTGGGGCTATCTCAGATCTGTTCCTGATAGGACACAAAGCTAAAATTGGAATACCAGTGCTCAGTGTCAGACTCAGTAACTGTTAGTTCACAGCAAGTTATTCATTTTCTTCATTGCAAAGTTGCAGGATGTGAATTAGGGCAATCAAGGAGAGGTTGTGACAAGAGTCTGAGAGCAAGTAAACTACATATTGGAAGCAATTAGCCAGAGGGAGAAAAGGATTTGAGGAATGAGGTAACCAGATGCAGACATCTGGATAATGTTGATTGGCAGCTTAATGGCTCTTGTCTTCCCCAAATTAGGCATCCGGTGGCTGTTTCTATTCTTTTTAACATGTTGGTGTATACAATGTGGCAATTTCTGAGGAGGGGTAATGTAGTGAGAAACCTGGGAGGGCACTGAATACTAGGGTTTAGAAATAACTGGAAAATTTTAGCGTGGAAGCTGTATCAGTCTATGTCCCAGTGAGGAGCAGATGGTGTACTCAAATTAGCATAATCAAAGGAGAGTTTTATAAAGGAACTTTTGAGAAAGTTATGCACATAATGTGGGAAAACCACAGGAATCTTGCAGGCCCTCCTTAACATTGTAGCAGTTACCAACTCTGTACCCTAGAGGACAAAGCTCAGAAGAACAAAAAAGCTGAGCCTGGAAGGAGAGGATTTCATAAGGCAGCAGTTTCTCAAACCATCCATAGTAGAGTTGCCAAAAGAAATACATAGGATATTTGGGAAAGATTATGCAAACAAATCAGTCATTATTTTTCTGAAATTCGGAATTAAACTGTACACTCCCTCTATTCTTAGTTACTAAATCTGGCAACTTTACCCATGAAGCAAAACCAGTTTTGGGGGAGTTCATTTGTTTAGTTTATTTGTAATTCTTTCCAAACAGACACAGTACAACACAAAAATGAAATTACTAGAAAAATGAAATAAAAAGATAAAATTTAAGTTTTGCATTTAAAAATTTAAGTGAACTTACCTAAGATGTCTCTGCAAAATTAGGGTCAAAGATGTTTCTTGCCACCAGAATTAGTCCATGTCTAGAAAGCAAGGGAGCCTGACTTGATAATAAAGGTCAACTTTCCAGGAAGGAAATAAAATGGAGAGGAGAAAAAGAACAAAATTTGAACAAAAAGCTTCAATATATTTAGAACAGAAGCCATAAGTTTCTGTCTCAAACTACATGTCTACCAAAGGGAGAACATGCTTTTGGTGGGTAATTTTATGATTAATAGCTCTAAGAGTCACTATCTTAAACTTAAACTCACACATTTCTTGTCACATTAAAAAAAAAAAGAAATCATGATTTTACTTAACGATTGAAGGAATAAAGAAAGAGGAAATGTTGTTACTTTACTGAACAAATGAAAAATACTAGCAAAAAGCATATTAATTTTGTAATGTCCAAATAAGTCACTATTACGTATTAACCAGTGCTATAGTCTTTAGACATTTGACTAGAAAGAGTCATTCAGAGAAAAGGTACTAATGCACATTATTAAAGACAAGTACCTGAGCAACCAATGACCTATTATTGTACATTTAACTTGTAAAAGCTTAATAGTTTTATTCAAATATTTGTATCCATATGAAGTAAATTGTGATTATATCAGTAACATAATTAAAATTTAACAGAAGCCATTATTTTGGATCCTTTCCTAATCTATACAAATTAATGGGAGAGAAAAGAATTTGACAAAAGCTTCAGAAAGAGGAATTAGGAGTTGAATGTTTATGTTTTAATTTTAATTGGTATCCAATTAAGCATTTAAAACACACAAAAGTATTTAACACTGAAGTCACCTGGTGGCGATACAAGAATAACCTGGAGCTGAGAACCAGCTGCCCCTCTAGGTTTAGAGTCTTATAGAGCTCTCTCTCCTCCCCCTGATTAGCTTTACTTACAATCATTAGCATCCTGGTCCCTTGACACTTCTATCATGATTCTTGAAAGTGAGCAAAAAAGAACCTCCCTTTTTTGTGTGTGTTTTATATATTATTTTAACAATATTAAATGAAAGGATACTAAACTTATTTAAGAATAATTGTTTACAGATTAGGCTATGTTGACAGATTACTTAAGGAAATTGTTAAAAATACAATTTTTAACTTACCACTTGAAAATTCTGATCAAATATGTTCAGTATAGAAAGGAAGAGTCAATTTTCAGTGTTTTTCCTAGATATTTAGGTCCCAATATTTTCACCCACTGTCTGATTATGTCTGAAGTCTCACAGTAAGAAACATATCTTCACCATTTTGACATATGCTTGGATTATGTGTGCAAATGATAGGGAAACGCATTCTCTTGTCAATGTGCTTATTGCCTCTCAGTGTCTAGCTTGTTGACGTGTGCACTTGGACATTCAAGCTAAAAATGTATAAATTTAAAACCTTTATCTGCTCCCATCAAAATACAAAGCACAACATAACCAAAGCAATGGTTGCTATAATATGTTCCACATTCCTTTGGTTATTACCAGTATCCCCCACTTTGCCCAGCCAGGATCACTTTAGAGATAATCATGGGTATTCTTTGACAAACTCCCACTACTTTACCAGTAACCAAATTCTCCAGGGCCTAATAAAGGCTGTACTAAGTAAATATTTTTTACTCTAGACTCAATTTGTTGATGCCTTCGATATTTTCTATTTTATTGGAGGAGTACAAGTTTTCAAAATAATTTCTAATTATCTTCTGTATTTCTGTAGTGTCTGTTGGGATATTTCCTTTTTCATCATGTATGTTAATAATTTGAGTTTTCTCTCTCCATCTCTTTGATAGCATGGCTAATGGTCTGTCAAATTTATTTATTTTTTCAAAGAACCAACTTTTTGTTTTATAGATTTTTTAATTGTTTCTTTTGTTTTAATTTCATTGATTTCAGCCCTGATTTTAATTATTTCCTGTCTTCTGCTTTTGGAATAGATTTGCTCTTCTTTTACTAGGGCTTTGAGATATAATACTAAGTCATTTATTTGTTGGCTTTTTCTTCTTTTAATTAATGAACTTCATGAAATGAACTTTTCTCTTATAACTGCCTTCATAGTGTCCCAAAGATTTCAGTGTTGTATTTGTGTTCTCATTCACCTCTAAATTGTTTTTAATATCCTCTTTGATGTCTTCTGCAACATTTTGTTCATTCTGTAGTGTATTATTTAGTCTCCAGGTGTTGGAGTAGCTTTTATTTCTCATTTTATCATTGATTTCTAATTTTATTCCATTATAATCTGATAGAATGCAGGGTAGTATGTCTACTTTTTAATATTCACTAAGAGTTGCTTTCTGGCATAATACATGGTCTATTGTAGAGAAGGATCCATGTGCTGCTGAAAAGAGAGTATATTCACTCATTTAGGAATAAAATATTCTATATATGTTAGTTAAGTCTAAGTTATTCATTGTATTATTGAGTTCTATAGTTTCTTTGTTCAGCTTTTGTTTGGAAGATTTACCCAGTGGTAAAAGAGGTGTGTTAAAATCATCCAGAATTATTGTGTTGTGGTCTATTTGACTCTTGACCTTGAGGAGAGTTTTTTGATGAACATAGATGCTCCATTGTTTGAGGCATATATATTTATAATTATATAATTATAAATTATATAATTATAATTATTATTTCTTGTTGGTGTGTGGTTTCCTTGAGCAATATGCAGTGTCCTTCTTTATTCCTTTTGATTAATCTTATATTGAAGTCTACTTTATTTGATATGAGGATGGAAAACTCTACTGGGTTCCACAGTCCATGTGAGTTGTATGATTTTTCCCAACTTCAGTCTGTGGATGTCTTTTCCAAAGAGACGAGTCTCTTGGAGGCAGCATATTGTTGGGTCTTTCTTTTTTTGATCCAATCTGCTAGTCTATGTCTTTTGATAGGTGAATTTAGGACATTTATATTCAGCATTATTATTGAGACATGATTTATATTCCCAGCCATTTTTGTTTATTTTTGGCATTTAACATGACTTGGTTTTTCCTCTGATTAGTTTTTCCTTTAATGTAAACTCTCTTCTGATTTTTATTGTTGTTTTCCATTTCTTACGCATGGAATATTTTGCCAAGGATGTTCTCTAGTGCAGGCTTTCTGGTTGTAAATTCTTTTAACTTTTGTTTATCATGGAAAATTTTTATTTCATCATCAAATCTAAAGCTTAGTTTTGCTAGATATAAGATTCTTTTTTGGCATCTATTTTCTTTCAGAGCTAGGTATATGTTATTCCATGATTTCCTGGCTTTGAGGACCTAGGTTGAAAAATCTGATGAGATACAAATTAGTCTCCCCCATATGTGATTTGATTCCTCTCTATTGTGGCCTTTAAGATTCTATCTTTATTCTGTATGAAAGGCATTTTTATTATAATGTGCCTTGATATAGATCTATTGTAATTTTGTACATTTGGTGTCTTATAAGCCTCTTATATTTGGTTTTCCAATTCATTCTTTACACTTGGGAAATTTTCTGATATTATCTCATTGAAGAGATTGTGCGTTCCTTTGTTTTGAAGCTCTGTGCCTTTCTCTATCCCAAGAACTCTGATATTTGGTCTTTTGACACTCTCCTACAATTTCTTGGATGTTCTGTTCATGGTTTCTAACTTTCTTCACTGTGTGATCAACTTTATTTTCCAGATTGTATACTTTGTCTTCAGTATTTGTTGTTCTTTCTTCCAAGTGATCTAGTCTGTTGGTTATGCTTTCTATTGAGATTTTCATTTGGCTTATTGTGTCCTTCATTTCAAGGATTTCTGACAAGTTTTTTTTTTTTTTTCAAAGTCTCTATATCTCTTTCTTGAAGTAATCTTTTGCTACCTGTATTTGCTCTCATCTCTTTTTGGAGTGATCAATTTTTGCCTGTATTTCCTCATTTAGGTCATTCTTTAATTCACAGATCATTTGAATTATGAACCTTCTGAACTCCTTCTCTGATATTTCTTAAACTTTGCTGACTATGGGTTCTGTTATTGTCATATCCTGGTTTGTTTGGGGCACTTTCCTCCCTTGTTTTTTTATGTTGTCTATGTGTCGTTCTTTCTTGCAGTGTGGATATGAGATATTACAGTTTCTATCCTATATTCCTGTATTACCTGAGCAAACTGTCTGTACCTCACCTTGATGTTGGACTTCCAGACCTTGCTGGTGTCCCTCAATGTATGCTACTTCAACTAAAGATGGTGGTAGGAATAGCAGAAGTAACTCGAGATAATAGTGGAGGTGTCCCAAATGGATCCAGTTTCTTGATGGGACTAAAAGGGTGGGCCTTACACTGTCTTTGGGGTGCCTGCTTTTGAGATGCAGCTGCTTCTAGGCTCTATCGGTTGCCCAAAAGTTAGGGGCTAATGCATTGAGAAGGCTGTTGCAATGTCTGCAGTGTCTCAAGATGGAAATGGGTTAGGCTTGGGCTCTTAGGTGGGGGCAAGGGTGGCAAACTTGGACCTACTCTGGGCCTGAGTCCCCAGTATGTTGGTGTGGGAGGATCTGGGCCTGGCCTGAGCTCTGGTGAGGGTCTGCTTGGCTGAAGAGGTGGTCCTATGCCAGAGCCTGAGCTGTGGCGGGTGTTTGCCAGTGGTGGGATCTTGAATATTTTTGAGTCTAAAACTTCTAAAAGAAAAATGCTTTTAATCTTTCAACTGTTTTCTATTTATATCGATAGCCGACAGAGAAATGTGAGCAGTGGGAACATGAGATTAAGGTGATAATTCTGTAAACTGGGTTTATTGTGCTTACAATCACATGCTTTCTTTTAAAAAAGCAATTTACCTGTACACCTGTCTTGACTTAAGTCAATAGGATATGTTATATTCCTCAGCAATCAGTTATCTCCAGCAGAAATGCAGGCCTGAATTGCCAATAAGAAGAACACATTACCCTGGGGAAGGACTCTTTTGACTTTTTAGAGACCAGATTCCAGGACTCAAGGAGACAAGGTAATTAAAATCCAAGCTCCCTAACTATAGAAACTTTAAGAACAAGTTCCAATTAGAATCACTCAGCACAGACAAAAGTGACCCAGAATTATCTTGCTATTTTAGCACATTATTTTCTTTCCATGGGTAAAAGCATGCACAGTGGAGACTCTTATGCAATCCTTATGCAATCCTGCTATCAGTCAAAAGTCAAGAGGTGGACCTGAAAAGAACTCTCTGCAAACTTCTCTGGGACATCCAATAAAATGGGAAGGCAAGAGGGACATGCTATCCCTCTTCTCTCTGAGGGGACCTACTCCCTCCCTTGAGAGTGTCACCCCTTTTCCTTTTAGTATTCCCTCTAATAAACTTATGTCTGCTAACTCCTAGTGAGACATGAGGAATCTCTGGCATGCTCACAAGAACTGTGAACTAGGGCATCCATGATCCCTTTGGCTTCACTGATAGCCTTGCTCTGCAACAAAAGGACAGAAGTCAAACTCCTTACTTAGTAAGCTAGATATAACCTACAAAGGATTTTTCAAACTTTATGATTGCTTGCACCTGTGCACTGTTATACCCCGGACAGATTTCTTTAAATCAGCTCATCATTTAAATGTAAATACTTATTTTAGCCTCCTACTTGGAGTAACAGTGTATTATTATTATTTTTTTATTTTATTAAAATAAACAAACATACACTTTAAATTGTTACTCTGATTTCTCTAGGATATTTATGTGTAAATGAAGCCAGATTTAAAGTTAGGTAGTCAGTGTAGTTAGGTAAATCAGGTCTAATACCCAGTGAAATCTAAAATGGAAGCCATGCAGAGAATGATTCCGGGGAAACTCATGGAATGTTAATGAAGTCCGAAAAGGCCCTAGGCCAAAGTCCACCTCAAAGAAGTGTTAATGAACAGCCCCCAGCAAACTTAAACATAGCCCATCACTACTCTAAAAGTATAATATAGCTATAAATAGGTCATGCAAATATTTCAAAGAACTATGGAGAACAAAGATACACATAACATTTATATATACACAGACACATATGCCATATTAGAAATTAAAATAACAGTAAATTAAATTTTCTCGTTATGATGCTATCTATTAATTCATTTTAAATACTAGGTGTTTAATACATTGCAAATTTAATATTATGTATTGTATAGAGGAATCTTACAAATCTAGTCACTCTTTCAACAACTAGAACCATATTAAGTGCTGAGGGTAGAGCTATGTCAAAGTAGAAACCCCTACCCTGGTGCAGCATAGATTCTAGTAACATATATTTTTTACTAACATCTTTCACTAATCTTTCAGCATGCCTTTCTTGATTTGATTTTAAGGATTTTCCCAAACTGTTTTCAAAAATATGATTGCTTTTGGGTAACTCTTCCCTATTTTATTTGACTACTGATAGTTATAAATATAGCTGACACTGTGTACTTATAGTACATTTTAAATTGGGTGATTTTTTTTTTAATTAGTGCCGATGATTCAAGGTGCTGGCCTTGAGCATGTTGCAACTGCCTCTACTGCTCAGCTACACCTCTAGCTCATTACAATTTTGATATGCTATGTATTTCCTTCCACATCTTTAAAAAATACTTTCCTGTTTTATTTGTAGTCATTTTCTGCTACCAAATATAAGAGTTTCAAAATATAAAGAAATGGAAAAATTTCAAAGACAAAAAAAAAAAAACTTATTTGAATGTGCTATGATTTTAAAGTTTATGTGCCAAAATGAACCCACTATGAGCAAAATTAAAATCCAACTACCAACTGAGTTTTAATTTTGCTATGTGAGAAAGTTTAATCCTCTGAAAGTATAAAGTAGGCTTTTAATTATTTTTAAACACTCCTATGAAAAAAATAAGCAATAACATAAATAATTTCAAGTCACAGAAGTGAATGTTTGATATACATTAAAAATAGTAAATTGATAATAATTACTTTATTAACAATTTTTAAAATCCCAAACTATTTTATAATATCTAATATTGGTAAATGTGAGATGAAATGGATTGTTTCACCCTTTTAGAGGTATACTAAATATAGAAAGGTTTCTAGGAAACAATTGGGAAATATAAATTAAGATACTTGAAATAGTTAAACTGTTTAATCTGGCGATCTATTTCTCAAAAAATTTTTCCAAGGGTAGGGAGGGAGAGCATGGGAGGAATAGATAAGATAGAAAAGAGGGGAGGGAGGAAAGGAAGGGGGCAGGGGATTAGCAAGATTGGTGGAATGTGATGGACATCATTATCCAAAGTACATATATGAAGTCAGGAATTGGGTGTCAACATACTTTATATACAAACAGATATATGAAAAATTGTTGTATATATGTGTAATAAGAATTGTAATGCAAAAAAACAGTACATGTATAAAGACATGAATTGTCATGAACATACTTTATATACAAAGATGAAAAATTGTGTTCTATATGTGTAATAAGAATTGTAATGAATTCTGCTGTCGTGTATTTAAAAAAAATCAATTAAAAAATTTTTTCTAAGAACATTAAAAAAAAAAAAATAGCCCATCACAAAGAAGTGTCCCACCCCTTAGGCCTTCCAACCTACATTCCATCCCCAAAACTATAAAAAGGGGAAACAACCGCACTTCCATGGATTCCACCTCATGGGTCCCCTTCTTCCTCTGGGAGAAGTCTTTTCTGCTGTCCTTTAATAAACTTCTAATTTCTACTCTGACCTTGCCTCGGCGTGCTTCTTTGGTGTTATTCTTCAACATTGGGGAAGCAAGGACTTGTCACCGGTCAACAGTGGTAACATAATTACTATCTGAAATCATGAGTAAAGATGGTTTAAATTTTTTTTTAAAATTTTTTCCTATCTTGGACTTCTGCCTTTTCTTTTCCTTCTTTGCCTCTATAGTTCCACACAGTGTAGTTGTAGTCATCCTTTTGCAACTGCTTCCTGAAGTTAGAATATTTTATAACTGAATCTTCTGCTTAGATTGCTTCCTCCTGAGCAGCTGATTAATCTCATGGATGCTGACTCATCTTTCAAGACCCAGCATCTGAGTTGGGTTCCGCATAAATTTTCTCTAGACTTGCTTTAAGTCAGGACAGTAGATATTTGACTTCTTGTCTTCTTTTGCCCTGTTTCTTAACATTGGCCCTTTTACATAGTAATGGTGGGTCTGAAAACATTTTTAGAGGTATATTTCAGATGTACATTTTTTCTATATACCTCAGTGAAAGGAAAGTGAGGAATCAGGAGACAGATGAGCTGATCGAGAAATGAAAGACAGAGACCAGGCAGAGATAGATACACAGGAGAGTTTATTTGTTAGAGCTGACAAATAAAGGCACATCTTTCCCTAGACAGAGAGATGCAAAACAGGCTTGGGTTTCCAGACTTTTATGGGGCAGCTTAGGGATTAGAGCTGGGTGGGTCCTAATGCCAGGGGTTGAGGGTTGGGTTGGTATGAGGGAGTGGTGAAGCTTTCTCAGAAAGGCCTTTGGGCAGAAAAGCAAAACTTTTTCCTTAAAATGGCAGCTGTCACTTAAGATGGCCATCCATATGATAAACAAGGACCTTATACTCAGAAGCACAGAAAAGTTATAGCAGTTAAGGCTTTTGGATCTAGAAATAGAATGTGTTGTCTAATTTCCCAGCTCTGACAATTATTAGCTGTGTGACATCCAAGAGTTTACTTGCATCAAGCGGTTTCATTATCTACAAAATGTGGTTGATAAAGGATCTCATCACTTATGTGAATTGACACATGTAATGAGTTGTAGTATATAGTACTTACTTTATCTAGTTTTAAAACCTGGTTTAAAAAATCTATCAATACAACTAATAGTAATAATAACAATTATTATTATTATTGTTTAACTGGGGATTGAACTCAGGGGTACTTAACCACTGAGCCACATCCCAAGTCCTTTTTATTTTAATAAATAATTTTATTAAAGGGCTTCACTAAATTGCTTAATGCCTTGCTAAGTTGTTAAAGCTGGCTTTGAACTTATGACCATCCTAAATTGCTGAGGATTACAGGCGTGCACCACTATGCCCAGCTTATTATTACTTTATTAATATATAGTGTAATATATCTGAAAACTTTAATTTGCTTATTTCTTATTGAATATCCAAACTGCTGTAATTACCTAGAATTTAATAGGTGCTTAGTATATATTTGTTTAAAGAACAAAATAATGATTCTGTTCAGTCAGCATTTAGATAGAATGAATTAATAATAGTTAACACATTTTGGAAATTTTTAAAATTTTTATCCTTAGTTATATGTATAAACTTTTTTCAAAAGAATATCTAAACTTGTGACCAAAGTCTATATCCAAATGTATCTCTAAGATCCTGAAGATAGTTGAAAAGACTGGCTGAATTTATTTAGAATTATTTAAATTCTGCTTTGTTCTGTGTTTTGTGATGGGAGAAGATCAAATTTCAAATTTCAAATTTGAGGTCCAGATACTAATTTCCCTCCAAATTATACAAACACAGAGAGACATAATTTTTGATTAGAACTTTTATGTATATGCCAAATATATTTGGATAAAATGTAGGATGCAATCATTATGTGCACTTTTTAACAACTTAAATAGTTTTTATTCACAAGCTTTAAAAACTTGTGCTGACATTACTTTAAAATTATTTATTACTAAACTGGGTTTGGAGCAAGATTTATGATGACCAAATATTTAAGAATATATATTAAAATTGAATAGTCCAAATAAGCCACATCATTTCTTTGTGACAGTTCAATGAACATTTTTCTGATTTTCAAAAATAATTAACACAATTATTTTTTATTGATTTTTGCATCATAATTAAGTGTTACACTTAAGAAAATTTGTTAAAGTGTTATAAAGTATGGACTTACAGAATTTGAACTTCTGTGTCTGAAGATTCAGTGTTGCCATAATTAGTTTCCTCATCTGATATGTTGTCCTCAATACTACTCATGTACAGTATGTGTATCATTAGTATATCTCAGGGCTGGAAACAATTCACTTGAGTTGGCTTTCAAGAATACACTGAAAATACTCATGGGCTCAGAACTTAGACTTGGATCACACATACAATTTTGTATCCTGTGCCACTGGTGAATATATTGAGACTCTATTTATCTTTTACGTGAATGAGAAACACAATTATATAAATCCTGCAACAGTTATGTTATGAAAGGTCATTAACCAATTTTTTTTTAAATGAAAGAAGCAGGGTGTGCCAATTATGTGGTGGGTAGACTATGTGGTGGAATATTGTAGGTGTCAGATGACTCTGAGAAGAAAGTATATTATTTTGACCAATGAAATATTCTATCTTAATCATCCCAATTGCTCACTTAAATAGGAAGCTTGCTTTTGCCTGAATATGAGTTTCAACCTGTTTGCTTTATTATTTGTTTTTCACTCAAAGCTATAGGAAAAGTTAGACCAAATTGAGTTATGTGCTTTTCTTTCTTTCTGAAGTCTACACAAGTTTCCTTAATAGCATTCAAATAAGGGTAGTATTTAAATGTTGAAATTTTCACTCCACTAAATATTTGAGTTCAAATGGTCAGTGTTTATAACATCCTAATAACCCGGTTCTTGTTCTCCGGTTGGCCTCGTCACTCTGGACTAATGAAGGTAAATTATAAGACCATAAATAAATAAGCAGCAATTGTCCTTGGGTGACATAAGTCACACTTTTAATTACTTTAAGGAAAGCTTTTTAGAGCCACCAATATGAACTCAGTGCTTGATAAAATACATTGAAAAACAAGAGCCCTAATATTGGCTTTGAATAAATTTATGAGGTTACATTAATGGAAGATCCTAGTCATCTGATGTCTGCTGTAATGGAGTTGTGTCATTCTGGGGATAACTACATAATGACAGCAATAACTCAAGCGAAGTAAAATGCATTTCTCCAACTGGCTCATCCCACTTTAAGACAACATGAAATGTAAGGCAACTTTGATCTATGTATCTTATAAATTCTGATTCTAAATTCCACAGTTGTCCCGTCTGTAAAAATCCATATGTATTAGCTAGATAGATAGTTAAGTATCTGCTTTAATGAAAATGGAACATCATTCCATTTGAGTGATATGCATCATGAACTGCATATATGTTGGTGTTTACTAACACATAGCATCAAATCCCCCCCAAATTGATGATGACGATGATGATGGTGAGGTTGCAACAAGTACCCTATTAAGAGAAAGATGACAAAGTGGCATATTCAGGATATTACTTAGCAAAAATACCTTTCTAGGGAAAAGTCCTGACAGTGGATCCATCTGAAAACCCCAGTCTTCCTCAAAGTGGCCACTGAAACATTATTCTCATAGTTGACTTCTTGTGGATGTAATTGTATATTTACTTGAAAAAATACTATATCTTCCTTACTGCTCAGAGATCCACAATCCACTAGCATAAAATGATTTTTGTAGAGTTTTATCTTTTCACTTACTCAGTTCATTAGTATTAAGGAATGTTCACTATGAGCAATGAAAAAATAGAAAAAAAATTCTCCATAAATATATCTTAGATGATGATAAGTGTTCTACAGAAAAGAAAGTAGTATGAAAAGGAAGAAAAATTTTGTAGAGATACTATTTTATGTAAGACAATTAGAAAACAGTTTAGCAGAACTCTGGAGGAGATGAAGAAGCAAGTCATGGATATCTCTGATACTTTTTGAATGTTTTTGGTACCAGGCATTGAACCCAGGGGTGCTTTATCACTGAGCCATATCTCTAGCCCTTTTTTAACATTTTATTTAGAGACAGGGTCTCAGTGAGTTGCTTATGGCCTTGCTAAGTTTCTGATGCTGGCTTTGCACTCATAATTCTCCTGTCTCACCCTCAAGAGATGCTGGGATTACAGGAGTATGTCATCATGTCCGGTCAAAAATGTGCATCTTCAGAAAGGTTAAGAGCTAGTGAAAAGGTTGTGTGGCTGGCACATGCTTTGATTATTATGAGACATGTTGGCTCTTCAGCCAGGAGGGGTGGTGAATGAGCAGAGATGAACTTAGAGAGTTCACATATATCACATAGGTTGTGCTAGGGAATTTGGCTTACATTGAACTTGTGAAGAACATGATTTTTAAAACATATATTCTTAATGAAGAATGAAGAATAAATCTTGACATAGAAATGTAAAAGATCAGTTTGGGAAGCTAAAGTCTAGATGAGAGCATTTAAAGAGTGAGAGTAGAAATAAAGATCAAAATTTGAGTTTATGGGGCTGGGGTTGTGGCTCATCAGTAGAACACTCACCTATCATGTGCGAGACAAGGGGTTTGAATCCAGCACCATATAAAAATAAATATATAAAATAAAGGTATTATGTCCAACTACAATTAAAAAAATAACAATAAGTTAATGGAGATGTGTTAGAAGTTGGAAAAGATAATATGATGGTCACAGTTACAGAACCACAGTTACAAGAGAGTAAAAACAAGAGTGAGCGGTAAAGTCTAAGAAACTGTAATGACAGTTATCACTGATATTCAAGCCATTCCTCCTCATTTTTTCCATTATTTTACCTATGGTTTCTCTCTTCATTCTTCTTCCTGTTATAATTGACCTCAGCCACCCCTCCCATGGTTGAGCACTAGGCGTTTTCATCATGTAAAATTGGACCAACTTCCAAACATCTTATTCTTTCTTCATCATCTCCATCTGTCAGCTCACATGCAATGTTCTTTTTCTTTACCAAGAATTATCTGAATTATCAAGATTTCTGATTCATTTCTTACTCATATTTATTATGTTTTGTTCTTCTTAATTGATCCCTTTTTCTACTTCATTCAAATTTCATGTTTCAACAATTTAAAGTACCCTTTGGGTTTTCTTAACTAATTTACCCATCTGTTTTCCAAATTACTTGCCTTTAAAAACTCCATTGATTGTTTTACTCAATTACTTTATAATTTTCATAGGCCTTTTTAGTTGAATATTGTTGGAGAAAAGTTACATAATATTGACTCCTGGACTCATTTCAAACTAGTGGTAATAATCAATTAATGATTCAGTCAATCAACTTCATATTGAATAAGTAATAATGAAAATACTTTTGATTATTTGACGTATGTTCAAAAATAAGCTCTGGAGCTGGAATTACCTCACCTGTTTTTCTAGTCTAGACAGCTGGACTTAGTGAGTCTACTCAGTGATTTTCTCATTTTCCCTCTTGTGCTTTAAAGGTTTCTAGGTTTCTTCCTCTGTACATTTCATGGTGAAGAGTAGGTGAGGTGACTCCATGTAAAGCTTTCTGATGATCTTGAGTTTTATCTCTGATTTTCTTGTGGTTCTCTCTTGTTGGCCTTTAGGGAGGAGGACTTTTGTTGAGTAATAGTCTATAACCCCAATAAGTAATTTCTGTCTCTCTGATCTTTGTTATTTGGACCTTTAAGGCCACCATCCTTCATCATTTTCCTATGTAAAGTTTTGGTCTAAAAGGTATTCACATGCTGAGGATGTGTGATTGCTATGTGCTAAGACTACAGATATCTGGTTGTTCTGAGCCTTGACTTTCTGGCATCAGTGGGTGATGGCACCAGAGATAATTTTCTCATACCAATTCCTGTGAGGAGTTTTCTATTCAAGTAAAAAGTATGCTATTAAATTCTAATTAATAATTATGTATGTGCAATTTTTGTATCTATTCATAAATAAAATTGATCTATAATTTCATTATACGTGTATTATAATTTTAGGTCTTAAAATAACATTTCTATCTTGTTTTTTAGAAAAAATATTTTAAAAGCATTTGTAAAGTTTTTCAAAAATTATTGAAAACAAAACAGAATAGAAAACAAAATTTTCTATTCTTGGAAAATGTTTAAAATAAATTTAGAACTATTGATTTCTTAAAAGATCATTATGAATTCATATGGATCTAGGAATATATTTGATGGATTTTTGTTTTATTTTTGGGGAGGCTTATATCTGTTAATTTTTTCTAAAAATATTTATTTAAAAATTTCAATTCTCACAATAGCAGCTATGTTTTTATTACTGTTCTGAAAATAGCCTCAAGTTGTTTAATATCTCACTTTTATGTATTTGAATTTCTTATTATGAATTTGACTTAGGCTTTCAAATGTATTTGCAAGTTTATAAAATTTTTAAATTCTCTTTATTTAAGAGAATTTTAGTAATTCTGATTTCTCTTTTTGTTAGAAAATTGTGCTATTTAATTGTTTGTCTTGCTGATATTTCAAATAACACTTTATTTTGCTGTTTGTTTTCTAACTCACTAACTTGTTCATCTCTATCAAAGTTTTATTTTATTTACGTCGGAATACTTTGTTTTTTCAGTTTCCATCCTTTTGGAAACAGACAACTATTTATTAATTTTTAATGATGAAAGTATTTAACACTACACATTTTTTTCTGAGCACCAGTTTGATTATACCTTGTAGAATTTGATACCTCATCATTATTATTGTGAATTAAAAAAATCTTTAATTACTTTTAGTGTAAATTTCACCATTGAATTTTTTTCTTTTTCCTTTTTTCTTTTTTTTTGGTACTAGGGATTGAACCTTTTTACCTTTTAATACTTATTTATTTATTTATTTTTAGTTGTAGTTGGACACAATACCTTTATTCATTTTTTTTTAAGTGGTGCTGAGAATCGAATCCAGAGCCTCACATGTGCTTGATGAGTGCTCTACCTCTGAGCCACAACCCCAGACCCCCTCATTTTTTTAACAGTATATAATTTGTATTTTATTATTCACTTTTTAAAAGCCATCTGCTACATTCTTACTCTATACATTTTAAACCTCACAATGACTTACAAAGATCAACCTAATCCATGATCATGCTACTCAGTATAGTAGCTGCTGGCCATATGTGAGCATTGCACATTTGACCTAAATCTAGTCCAAAGTAAAATGTGTATGCAAAATATACAACAGATTTCAACATTTGGCAAGGAAAAAAAATGAATGAAATGAAAATATGCCATTTGTAATTTTTCATGGGGAGAGAGTGTATGTCGAGGAGGGTGAGGAAAAGTTGATAGCTAGATACTTTAATTACAGCCAGGAGGAAAAAGGTCTGGTGTTCTATTGCTCAGTAGGATGATTACAGATAACAGTAATGCATGACATGTTTCAAAATGCTGGAAGAAAAAAATCAGAAAGTTTTCACCTTGAAGAAACAATAAATGTTTGAGGAGACAAACATTTTAAACCTGACTCAAACATTACATATCATCTATTAATATGCATAAGTTTTTATTTTTATGCCTCAGTTAAAAATAAATTTAAAAAAATAAAAGGTAAATCTGCAAATACATTTTCAAATAGTTGTTACCCATTGCCATATGTCTTAGATATATGCATTAAATAAATACTTTTAGTATGATTTCATGTGTTCTTAGTTTTTTAAAATGGAGTTATGAAGATATTTAAAATTAGACATTTTGGGTGTACACTGCATTTTTGTTGGATAGTAGAGTTCTCCATTCTCTCTTTGTCTTCAGCTATTCTCTGCATTCCATTTATATGTTCAAATATACAACAAGGTTGTTATTTAGCTCATAACTTGGAAAATTAGACTGAACAATTATAATCTGGTTTTCTGTAAATTGAAGTAAATTGTAATCTGGTTTCTTTTTAAACATCTAATAAGAATGTTCATTTCTGTTATCAAAAATTGTGATGAACAAATATAAAATAACTGATCATTGAATGGTTTTATTTGAGCAACTTGTGAATTGCTTGTTGTAAGAAGTAAATGGACTTTTAGTCTGAAACCATTTTTAAAAGTTGTAAGTTGTACTTTGTCATTTGTGTTGTAAGTGCATTTAGTCATCAAATGAATTTTTCAATATGCTCTAATTTCCTTTTCTATTATAATTTAGAATCTACTTAGTATACATACTTAGAAAATATAGAAAAACAATGAAAATAAATAAATCAGTCATGATCCTCATTTCTAGAAATAACCACCATTGACATTTGTTGTATTGATTTTCAGTTCTTTTCTGTAGTCTATGTCTATATGCATATGTTCTGTGTGCATGTGTATCACCACTTATATTATTAATCTCCTCTTTTCATTGAATTTGTGTAGTGATATAGCTGTTAAGCAAGAAAGGGATCTTGAACTGTGGACGTATTAAAAAGGTATATTTCAGATGCTGACTTTTTGAATTTTAGATGCTCGTTAGGCATATGTTCTGTGTGCATGTGTATTACCACTTATATTATTAATCTCCCCTTTTCATTGAATTTGTGTAGTGATATATCTGTGAAGCAAGAAAGGGACCTTGAACTGAGGACGTATTAAAAAGACATATTTCAGATGCTGACTTTTTAAATTCTAGATGCTCATTTTCGTTCGATTGGTTGTATCAGTTATAAGAATACACAGGTAAAATTCAACACAAGCCCTTCTTGGCAACAATCACCCTAGGTCATTTCTCTATATCTTTTAATTTTCCTTTTCTTTTCTTCTTCTTCTTCTTCTTCTTCTTCTTCTTCTTCTTCTTCTTCTTCTTCTTCTTCTTCTTCTTCTTCTTCTTCTTCTTCTTCTTCTCCTCCTCCTCCTCCTCCTCCTCCTCCTCCTCCTCCTCCTCCTCCTCCTCCTCTTCTTCTTCTTCTTCTTCTTCTTCTTCACAGGGTCTCACTAAGTTGTTTAGGACCTCATTAAGTTGCAGAGACTGTCCTTGAACTTGCAATTTTCCTGTCTCAGCATTCTTAACTACTGAGATTATAGACATGTAGACATGTGACCAGGTTTGACCCAATATACACAATTTTTATTTATTTTTAGAGAAGTTTATTACATTTGTAAATATACAGCAGAAATCTCAAAAGTTTAGTCTTTAAATATATTTTAATTCTTATAAATTTCTTTTTCAAAATATGATTCATATATGTGGCAATCTCAAAAGTTTGAAATGAAACAAAATATGAAGGCAGTAGTCAGGGAAATTACATAAAGTGCTTTGCCAAGTTACAGTACAAATATGAACATACCTCTTCTGTGATGCAGTAGGAAAAAAATGATGCTAAATATATCTAAGTAAATGCAGAAAAATACATTGCTATTTGAGGCAGCGCTAAAATGTAATTTGCAATGATTAGTTCACATTTGAGATACTTAATAATGCTTTTTAAGACAAAGAAATCAAGGGAAGTTAAATTTTACTGTATTTCTTAACTTTTCCTATTCAACATTAGTGGCATTAGTTCATTGGGAAAGAAGAAATAGGATTGGAAAAAAGCAAATGACCGGATCATTTTCTTTATGCTTATCATTTTCTCCCTCAAACTAAATGTAAACAAATCAATGCAGCATCAAGATTTTTCACATATTAAAATGAAGACTAATGATTCATGAAGGTAGACTGTACCACACAGTATGTAACAGGTGAGCCTGCAGTTACCATCTACTCAATTTTTAACAACACCAAGATTTACAATCATTTTGGTTTTACAGACATTTGGATTTAAAAACATTTCATCTAAAATCTCTGCTATTCAAGATAACTTAGTTGTCCTTTTTCTCTTTGAGATTAATGAGGATTGGATCTCTAAAAACCTGAAGAGTTGTTTTGAAAAGAAAAAAAATTCTCAGTGCTTTATAAAACTCCACTGATTAGGAGTTCATGCAATTACTAAGCTGGCTGGTGAGAAAACACGGTTTTGTGGTGGGGCTTGGTTTTTTTTTGTTTGTTTGTTTCCTGATTGAAAAAGACTTAAAAACTGTTTTTCATTTTAACTTTATTATATTGAGCCAGATTAACATTTATTATATAATTATTAGTTTACATTCTGAGTTTGCCTGTGTTTTAAGGTATAAGTTTTATAAATGTTTCTTGTGTTTTTTGAAATAAACTATTCACTATTACAGGAATTCAGAGTTAAAACTTTCATATTGATTACACTGTTCAGATCTTTTATATTCTTCACCAATTATTACTCTCTTGATTTGCCAGACTAAGACAGGGCATGTTAAAATGGCATGTTTATTATGCACATCTGTTTCCTTTCCACTATGGCATCTTAGAGAATCTATTGTGTTGGAGGAACTTAAGGAAGAAAAGTGTAATGCCTCTGAATGAGAGGCACCTTGGAGCCACAGTCAAGGATCAGGCCACAAGCATAAACGATTGACGTCATGAATGAATGAATGATTGGGTTGCTCTAAGAGGGCAGTGATATGATCCCAGGATGTGCTGACGTTTGTTGAGATGTGCTGGAAGTATTCACCAGGAAAAAATGTGGCAATGATCTTGGCCTTAGGCTCAAGTTTCTTAGAGCATAGAGTTTACAGGATGACTCCAGGAAGACTGCACTGCCTCCATGCTTATATTCTGAATGATTATAAGGCCATTTTAACTGGGGAATTCCTGGACTATTAATATTTCTCAAAGTGTCCCAATTTGGATGACAAATTATATAGTTGCTCTACTCACACAGAAAGCATGATTCAGCTTGGGAGCAGAGAACCAGAAAGAAATCTATTATAAATTTGGAGTATGGATGACATGACCAGTATTCAGAGAATATCACTTTCAGTTCAATAACAGTTTAGAATATATATTGAAAATTTCTACATTTTTTCTTTTGAAAAGTACTGCATATGCAATATAAACATTATCTATCACAAAGCAGAAACATTATTTTGAAAAAAAAGATAACAAATTATGAATAAAATACTAAATGTCCTTTTCTGAGTTCAAAATGAGAAAAAAATGGTTTTTTTGCAACAAAATGGGTATATAAATATTTGGTTTTCTTTAGTTATCAATTTTAGATTTGATTTATAATTGATTACTATACTTAACAACAAAATAACTTTTTAATACATTTCATATTCACATCTCTAGGATTTTATGTATGAACATTACTCTTAAAAACCTGTTAGGCAAAGTCACTTTAAATGAATGACTGTACTTTTAATAAATGAGATTCCAAAATAAATAAACAGATATGATTTTGATATTTTATGTTGTTGAGTGGTTGAAATTAATAAGTTTAGAGTTAATCAAACTCCTCAGATAATGGCACGTGGTCACTCAGGCTTGACCAACCTCTATTTTATTTATTATTGTATCTTATCTCCACATTTTTTCCTTCAATTCTTCCTTTAGGCAAAATGCAGATACATTTTATTATGTTAATGTTAAACCTGCATTTTTATGATTTGTGTAAGTAAATTGAACTCATCTTTATAGAATTGTGATTCAGAACTCATTCTGTTTAACTCTTTCATGAATATTATGTTCATGAGACAAAGCTATGTTATAGATGAAAAATTTATGTAACAGGTAGCCCCTCCAGATAGCATATAATCAACTTGAAAACAAGTAGCTAGCTGGGTCTTCTTAACAAGTGGTATCTTGTAATGCAATCATTTTTGATGTTTTTATCTGACAGGATAGACATTTGAATGTGACAATAACCAGACAAGCCTTGGCACATTGGAATCAATCATGTTGCTCCATGAATAGCCTCTGCCTCTACCATAATAGATATTCTGTTAATGCATCAAGGAGCCAGATCAATGAGGGTTATTATTAAAAACAGGCTAAAGAAAACAGGCCAGATCTTTTTAGCTATTTGGTCTTTCAGTACTTTTTCCATAGAGGATATTCTGTGATGGGTATTAGTATGGGATACAAAATCACCATATTCTCACATGGCATTCACATGTCTCTATCACCATAAAACACTGTCTTCTACCATATAACTTGTATCGGTCACATTTGACCAGTTGGTCAGGGGATTCACCACTATGTCAGACTGTACATTATACCCCAATCAACTCCTTTTTTAAATTTATTTTGTACAAAATGAAAGGTCAGAGGCACTGCCTGATGCTGTAGCCCCTGAAAGCATTTTCTCTAATGACCAAGTTTACAGGTCATCTCTGTAGAACTTCTATGGTGCAGATGCATTTCAAGTTTCAGCTGATTCCACACAAACTTCTCTTCCAATTAACTGAACAAGATTCCCTATAGAGTAACAGTGGTCAGCTAAGAATAGAGGTGGGTCCCAGAGATGAAGAATACCTACTCATGCAGCTTGCCAGTACACGTGGTCCTGCAAGGTTTAATCTCAGGGGGATGTACTTCTTACACCTCAGGAAACTATATCAGCCTTGGTGAGTTGGGGCATTGCTGGACTTACCCAAACTTCTGACAGAATGGGTGTATAAGCTTTCAATTGGTGTCAAAAATATTATGAGACTTAGTGATCTAGCAACACATATTTTAATACTTTGAGAATTCCATCTCTACTTTGATTTTTGCAGAGATGGTTGAAGAGCAATTCCTTAAGGTTCCTAGCAGCTCTCTAGCTATATTTAGGGGATCTGTGAGTTGCACCTTTAATCATTTCAGAGAGCCTTGGTATGTCTGAATATAACATTTAATATTTGATCTTTCTGAAGCATTAGCAAAGGATTTTATGGCTTCATCCTCTGACTTTTCTTGTAAAGCTCATTTTCTTAACCATTTTATTTTAGCATATTTTTCAATCTTGGTTGAGAATTTCCAGAGTCATCTAGTTCTGGTTCCTTTTGATCAAATATTTCTTCCTTAATTTATCTATTTGTTACTGCATTTTACTACAAATAGAAAAAAATAAAAAGTCATGCCACATCTTCAACACATTATCAGGAAATCTCCGCAGCTAAATGTTCATTTCATCACATTTAAGTTCTGGTTTGTAAATGACTGCAGGGCACAATTTTAGAAAGCTTTCTGCCATTGTATGACAAAAATCTGCTTTGCTCAGTTTTCTAGTTCACCTTCTTCAGTTTCCCTACTAACAGGGTTTTTAATGTGTGTACTTCTATTGACAGTTTGTTCACAACAATTTTCATATGCTAGGAAAAGATTTATGATTCCCACTCAAACTCTACCCCTTGTATCTGAGTGATCACTGTCAAAATTGTTAATGTCTATATTTCTTCTAACAGGCTACCTGAGGCAACCTAGACTGTTTCTATCATGCTCCTCAAAATTTGCCGAGCCTCTGCTCACTTCAATTCCAAAATTATTTCCATGTTTTTATGTATTTGGTGTAGCAGCCTTTCACTCCCAGAGCCAAAATCTGTATTTGTGTATCATTGCTGTTATATAAATTAGTATAAATTCAGTTGTATTAAACAAATAAATGTATTATTTTATGCTTCAGTAGGTCAGAAATCTGACAAGGTTGTCACTGGGCTAAAAGAAAGGTGAGAGCAGGGCTGTACTCAGGCCAAAAGCTCTAGAGAAAAAAACTGCTTTCTGGCCTTTCCCAGTCTTTAGAAGCTGTCCACATCTCAGCTCTACTGACCTCCTTCCTCTATCTTCAGCACAAACAGGTCCCATCTCCCTGACCACCATAGCCGTTCATTCCAACTGCAGCCTGAAAATGTTCTACTCTTATAAGGCTTCATGTGATTAAATTGGACCCACTCAGATAATCAAGAATAATCTTCTCATTTCAAGATCTATCATCATAACCATGTTTGAAGCTTCTTTCACCATTGGATCTAGAGTTAGAGTATGGGCATCCTTGGGGATGAAGGGATTGTTCTTCCTATCATCAGGACAGATTATAAAGAATGATTTTGGCTCTATGGTCCATTTGTGTCCTACATGTTCTGTCTTTGCAAGAATCCAGCAGTATACTCTAGCCTGCGACCTGAGCTGGCTTCATGAAAGAAGGTTCAAACCTTGAGAAAACGCTAGGGAGTTTTAAATTAAAGAGACAAGACTCTAATTACCTTTAAAACCAGCTCCAGGACAGCTTCTACTAGCTCCAGCCTCCAGCCACCTAATGTGGTAGCAAGGTTTATTGAAGAGGCTAGCGAGAGAGAGAGAACACGCCAGGGAGTGGACTTTTATTGGGGAACAAGAAATTCTGGGGAAAATCCCATCCAATGAAGATTAAGGGGGGCCGCAACCCAAGGTCAGGGGTGACGATTGATTGGGTTCCATCAGTGGCCAGACACGCCTCTGCACGGACAAGCACTCTCGGACCTGGAGAAGGTGGGACAGCTCTGACACAGCTGTGTCTAAGTGCCTCTCACCCACTCAGGGAGGTAACTTAAATCACGTGGGAGGATGGCCTCCCACAGTATACCAAAGGTGTTTTTTAAAGGATTATTTTCTTGTACTGAAGATGACATTGTTTTGTTCCTAAACCCCAGGCCAGGGGTTTATATTGTGGTTTTCCCACTGGGGCCCACTACAAATTCCACAAAGCACCTTTCTGCACCTTTTATAACTTACACCTTAGGATGAACAGGATTTTCTAGGTGTTCTGACACTGGTGGCATAACCACTTGTGTCACAGTCTTAACCAACTACACAGCCTTTTTCTAATCACAGACCTAGTAATAGGTGGAAATAGCTGAGTTTCATTTCTTTTCTTTCTTCTTCCCCCTCTCCCCCTTTCATGTTCAAATGCCTCTTGTAATAGTTTATTGACTTGGAAGCAAATCCTGAATTGTACCCAGCTACTACAATTATAAATATCTTATGTTTGTGGTAGGCTCCTAAATTTTCACATGGCTTAACTTCTATCCTTTGAAGTTAATGTATCTTAGTGAGGTTTGATCCTCACTGCAATAATTGTGACCTTTTGATTTTGTATTCTATTGCCCAAAAGCAAGCCTTGTCCTCTCCATGAAACATAACAATTTGGCAAATGTTTAAAATGTGCATGGCTTTTCATTTATAGCACATCATTTTCCCAAAAATTTAAATCCATTTTCTATCTTCTTTAATGGGAAATTTGGTATTTCAATTTTGTTCTGGATGCTTTTCCTTTTCCCAATATTTCAGTAACCAAATGTAGTGAGGAGATTGCAATATTTTTATGATCCTTTCCAGAGTTTTATAGCTAGCTCTTTAGGAGAATGCTCCTACATCATTAAACTCTTTCTTATCCAATTTTGATTTGGCTGCCTTGATTACTCTTAACAATCAGTCTCATGCGTACTTAGCTATTTTGTGTCATGAAATATACTTATGGCTTTTATGTTTCCACAACTGTTCAATTTACTTATCTTTCCTAATGTCTTAATTTTTTCATAGGAGTGACAATTGCTTATCTAATGAAAGACTTGTATTTTATTACAAAATTCAGATTTAACTCACACAAGGTGATTGATAATCAAGGTGAAATCTAGGGAAAAGTGGATTGATACACATGTTGTGAGCTGAATTGTATCCCCTCAGAAATCATATGTTGATGTTCTAGCTTCCAGTACTTCAGAATGGGACTGTACTTAGAGATAAAGTCTATAAAGAAGCATACAAGTTACAACGGAGTTGTTAGGATTGGCCCTATTCCAGCATGACTGGGGTGCTCATATAAAAGGATATTTGGATATACACAGAGAGAAAAGATTATGTGAAGACACAGGAAGAAGATGGACATCTGAATTAAGAAGAAAGCAACCACCACACCTTCATCTCTGTCTTCTAGCCTCTAGAATCTTGATGAAATCTTTTTTAAATCACCTAGTCACTAGGATTATGGTTTGGCATGTCAAGTATACTGACATAGCTGGCATGAAATCCTTTGATTTCATTAGAATCTACTTTAATTGATTCCAAATATAATTTTTACTTTCATTTTAGCAATGAGATATATATACACTTGCTATGTACTTATTGCTGTAAACAATCTCCTTATTTGATTTAAAGGGCAGTTTGAAGAAGTGGTTCTAAGCATTGATTTGCATACCTGGAAACTGAACTGAACTTTTCCATTGTTCTTGTTCTCTTATCATAGGATTTTTTCTTTTTATTTTTCTTTCAGATAAAAACAACTTTTTGATTTTATCCACATTTTATTGGTTCATTAGAATCGTATATATTTATGGAATTTGCTGTTATATATTTATATATGCACACAATAAAACAATATAATTTTATTATTTCAATTAAAACATGGCATTTTGAAATATGAAGGAAAGAAAGAAAATCAGTCAGGGATCACCATAAGAAAATAATATAGAAAAGATTAAATTAGTATTGTTGTAAATTACTTACTAATGGAAAAAAAACAATAATTTATCAGCACAAATTAACTTAGAAGATTTAAAGATACTACATACTAATTAACTTTAGTCTATGAATACTTAAAATAGATATCTGTTTGTATCAAAATTCAGAAGAGCCCTGCAAAAATAAGATGCTAGGTAGAACAACTTAGAGCTTACTTAAAATGATGAGCATTGAAGACATGGGGAAATTGAACCTTTTAGAAATACCTCTTTTCTAGAAGTTTTAAAGAAATCATTTTGCATTGAGATCATGTATCTTTTTTTTTGCGGGGGAGGGGGGAGTGGAGTATAAGGGATTGAACTCAGGGACACTGGTCCACTGAGCCACATCCCCAGTCTCATTTTTTGTATTTTATTTACAGACAGGGTCTCACTGAGTTACTTAGTGCCTCAACATTTGCTGAGGTTGGCTTTGAACTCTTGATCCTCCTGCCTTAGCTTCCCAGGGCACTGGGATTACAGGGAGCACCACTGAACCCAGCTTGAAATCATGTATTTAAATAGACATCCATTTTTTAAAATTGCATTTTATAGCTAGTTAAACTCTCTATTTTCTTATGACTCATGAGGTGTAATTGCATATAGCTCTGAGTCTGGTACATGAGGGCTTTGTATAAAACTTGTCCAGGTGAAAAGTAGATTATTCACAGAACAGAACTTGTTCTTTAGGACATGTACCTTTACATCCTAAATATGGAGTTTTGTTTAAAATTCCTCTCTATGATAATAAATATAATACTCCTCCTGATTCACAGTGATAGTAGCTTATTGTTAAAATATTCATATTCAGGTTTCTGTATGACATTTAGGTATCCCAGGGACCTACCCAAATAATTTTTATATCCACTACAAAGAATAGATGTCAATTTAGGTATCTAAAACATGTCTTTTGAAATAGATTTAATTATTCCAAATACTTTTAGATATAGTTGTAACAAATAAAAATTAACTTTGTTATTTCCCTGCCAATATTTATTACATTTTCTTCTGAGTGCACTTTTGATTATTGGAATCAACAACAGAATGGTCACAGAGTTTTTGGTAGTATATCCTGTTTTGTATTATGCATGTGTGATGACTTATAAAACAGTGATGGAATTATCACCATAATTTATTTATATAGCTTAGCAATACCTAGGCAAGACTTGAAGCATACTGAATCAAAATATGTAAATGCTATCTTTAAATATCTAAAATTTTGAGATTATTTTACCTTATTTTAGAACTAGTATTTTTATTACAATCCAATATAAAAGAGATATAAAAATGGTTCATTTGTTTTAATGCATAGAGTAAATTAAGATATTTTATTTTTGATTATGACAGTAGAAATATTTGTGAATAGGTTGCATTTATAAATAATAAATATGTTCAAATGAATTAGAGTTGGAATTTGTACTGGTGTTTAATTTTATATGTCCTTAACATTTCACAGGCTACCTGGAAGTAATTTATTCCTAATAAATTTGATGATACCATGTCACTGTAGGAATTGGCAAAAGTTTAAGTTTAAACCATATGTACAGTGAGTTCCAGATCTTGTCTTTTGGTTTTAAAGATCTTTATCTATTCTAAGTGGAAAAAAATTAAGGTAATAGTACCATTAATTCTTGTAATTAAACAAAAAAAATTCCCACTGAATACTGTTTAACAGGAGATACACATGAACAGTAATAGTTACAAAGGATTTTAGAAATGGTTAAAGGGCCAGCTGGAAAACTCCCGTTTTTAATCTTCTAGAGAGGGACTGAACTCTTATTTCTGTTGTACTCAAGTATAAGAAATCAATGACAGGTACATCTCTCTTTGGAATAACTTTTATAACCTTCTCTCAAAAAAGTCTCTATTCTTGGCATGCCACCCACAGTTCACTGACTTTGAACTAGTCATGTCCAATCCCCAGCCCAGCCAGGCTGTTTCAGCTATCTCTGGTGGAAGAATCCCCTGAGACTTTTTTTGCTGAGATATTTCAGTTGCTCTTCTCATAATAAAGATGACTTTTTAGAGGCCAGCCTTGTTACTCATCAAATGAAGTTCAGGTCTGAGTTATTTTCTCTTTTAACATTTTGAAGGTCATGTCAGTTTATTGGCATATATATATATATATATATATATAGACTATTGCCTAAAAATTGATTATGTTATCTCTGTGTTTTATGATTTTAGAGTTCCTATGTGACTGTTTCTTTCATCATTTTATTATTCTTGCAAATGAGGATGTTTCCCACTTGGGAAGCAGCATTACCTCAGTCGTGACTAGTTAGAAACACAAAGGTATTCCCTTATTATATTATTAAACTGTCTTAAATTAATACTTAAAACTAAAATATTTAAAAGCCTAAGAATGTGTATTTTTCTTGCCTCTGTGGAAGATTTCAGGGTTCCAGGCTACTTTTTTTCTTTTATTAATTAATAAATTCAATCAATATTTACCAAATCCTTATGGGCCACAGATATTATGTGATGTACTTACCTAAGTAAGAACTGAGAAGAATCATGAGCTCATGGACTCATTACCTGTTGTTGGGAGAAAAAAGAGAAAAAAAATCATAGATATTTCACTGTATTAATAGCCTATTAAAAGTGAACCATGATAGGGGAAACTAAAACATGATAAGGGGTTTAGAAGAATATGAGGATGATTGCTTTCCACCCCCTCCCCCCTCTTAATTTTATGGAACCAGGATAGGAATCAAGGAAAAAGTTACACTTTGGCACAATGTTGTAAATACAGGGAACACTTGCATACCCTGAGACATGAGCACATCTGGCATATTTGAATAGCAGGGAGTAGAGTAGTGTGGCAAGTAAGACAGGTATGAACTGTGAGCTCAACGTTTTGACTGGAACTTGGACTATTTGGAAAAATCTTGCATATGGAAGCCTCTGCTTTGTTCTGAATTAGTAGAGGCACCACGTATGGGTATACAACAGATCAGACACTTGATCTCCCTGATATGAAAGAATTACTGTGACTGCTGTTACAAAAAGACCCTATTAGGGCATCGTGGACGTAGGGATAAGAGGCTGGGTTCCTTGGAGAAGGGTGGGAGTATAGAAGGTGGTGGGAAATTTTCAGTTCTAGGTATATTTTGTGAAATGAAAAATGATCAAATGACGTCAATTTTGCTGATGGGTCAGAAGTAGGATTTAAATGAAGTGTTGCAAAGGTGAATTAATTTTTTTCCTGTTGGATTCAAATGGTGATGTGGGGAATGATATGGGAACTGTGCTATGATTAGAAGTCCTAAATATATTTTATTTTCAACAGATTTTAAAAAAATAGGTATCTGCTTTGCTCTATTTATATCAAAATAGCACTTTTGAGGACAATGCATTCCACCTTGTCTCAATCTGAAGAAGTATTTATCTTGACTTAGCTGAACTTGCAAGAAACTAAAATAATCCCATAAAGAGAACTGCATTTAAATAATCACCTCAGATTTGGGGGCTAAAATATCAATATCATTGTCACCCTTAGGCATTTGACATAGCATATGTTTACACATCTTCCACTTTTTAAATTCACTCATTGTTCATATTAACCTTGTAAAATTAATAATACTTTATGTGAGGGGACTTAGAGAATGATTTATTTACCTAAAATCATATATGAAAGATGTGGTGGAATTGGGAACCTAATAGAAACACCCCCAGTTCACACTCCTACCTAGTGCATTACCACCCAAGAGACCAACTAGTTCCCTTATGGTCTCCAAGAACATGCTTTTCTCCTTCTACCCATATCATTCCATTCAACTTCACTGCCTCATAAAATTGGATTAAAACAAAAGAGAAAAGGTGAAGAGCACAAATAAAGTTAGAATCTCAGACAAGGGGACTCTTAGAAGCAACAATAATTCCCAGGAAAGAGCATATTGTCTGAATTATCACTTTAATAGTTATTTCTACTCCAACCCTAAACTCTGCATTAAGGAGCTATTAGTTATATGTTAGAACTTGGTTTAGATTTCCCTTCTAGGAAAACTTCGATAAATGCTACCTCTCCCTTCCAGAATGGATGGGAGAGCCTTTTTCTATGAGTTGCAATTTTTATCATAGTACTCATACCACTGGACTGTAAATATCCTTTTTCTTGGTCACCTGTGCACTCTAGACCACAAAATGTCCTTGAAAGCTGGACCTTGTACTTTATTTCAAGAATAGTGAACAAGGCCTGAAAAATATTGAATTAATTAAACAGCTTTATTATCATTTTTTATGTGCATGGCTTGTACAACCAAGAAGACAAAAACACAGCCAATTAAAACCTGCCTTTGACTCTATCCAGGACCTTCCTTTAAAAACAAAATAGCCTCCACCTTTGTCATCTCTGTGATAGTGAATGCTGGGTTGAATCATGCTATGATTATCTTTAGCCTTAAGAAAGTGTTTGGCAAAGCATGATGGGCTCATATACATGATAAAATAGTCAGGAAAAAAAATCAGGTTCTTCCTGTTAACTATTGCAGGGAAGTGGTGCTATTTATCAGAAGCACAATCTTCTGACATTTTCATATGGCCCTTTATGCGCTCAGTGAATTGTTTATGGAATTAAATGAGAGTTGAAATATTTTCCGGAATATATTAGGATTACATCTAAAATCTTTAATGGACAGACTTAATTAGCAAGAAAATACTTCATTTTTATACAAATGTACAATTAGGAGGTGAAAACAGGTGATTTAAATTACCTCAAAGGGTGGTATAGCATGAATCCCACATGTGGAAAAGAATGAATGCTTTGGGGAAAATAAATTCACACAAAAAAAATACCTAATTAACTTCTGGCTAACGATAATAAAGTTTCTTTGCATTTTACCTTTTCTCTCTCTTCTGGTGGGTCCCACTTAGTAAACTGTTTAGTTTGCCTCAGGATATAAAATCTGTCAAGAACATTATTGAGACATCGGGGAAGGTTGGTAAAATCTTCTCTGTCAGAGTAGATGACAACTAATTAAGTCCAGAAACTGGAATCCCCTAGGGAAGAAGTGAAGTCTGAGTCTGCCCAGATAAGGTTGTTTGAGGCTATTTTTGATGGTGAGAGTATTTATGAGTTGTATTAATAATAGATGAGCTAATGCTGTAGCACTAAAACATGAAAACATTCTTATTTGACCACTAAGAAGTTGCTTGCCTGGCAACAATAATGAAAAGAAAATAAACATTAAATAATAAATTACTTCTCTAAAAGTTTGCATGCTGTTCTTTAATATTCATAATGTGTTAACAAAGGTTTTTAAAACATCACATTCTAAAAGGAATGAAGGCATACATTTTCCTTTGTTTAAAAAATGCTTTGTGATTTCTTTCTATAATTGCTGTGCGTTCCTTAGTACAAACATTGTTCTCCGTGTCTTCTCTACTATTAAGCAAATAATGTTATTTATAATAAAACAGCACCATTAATTTGCCTGAATTATTAGATAATGATCTTTGAGATTTTTGTTCTCTTTCCTTAGTGAGAGAAAAACGAATTCTTGGTTTCTCTCTGACACCTACATAAAAAGTTTTCTTTTAAGTCTGAAGACTTGCTGAGTTCATTGGAGAAATACCAGCAGTGTAGTTTGATTTAAGAGACATCAGGTAATCTCTCATGCCCTGAAGCTTCAGTCTGGCATGGGAGCCACAGTTCCTGGAATTCTACACTGTGTATCAGAGCATCTTTACTAAGAAGTGCACTTACCCATCATTCTTTTGTTGCAAAACAAAACATGCTTATGTGGGGTGAGACAGACAACGCTAGCACATTGATGTAAACAAATTTATTAGATCCTCTATGACCAGAACATGGAGCATGTGTGAGAGATGTGAAGGAAAGGGTGCACACATAAGGATTATAACACACTGTGCTTTTATGCATTCCAGCCCTAGCTAAGTGGAGAGACAAGGACAGATTAGATAGATAGACAGATAGGCATGGATAGTTATGGATTGAATATGTGGTGTTCAGTAAAATCTTTTCTGATTATGCAAAAAAAATATTCAGGACTAAAATAATTAAACAGTAAGAGCTGAATACTACTCAGTCTGTCCCACTTTGAATGGTCTAACTGGGTTTTGACTATGGACAAGTGGGTGGTAGCTGGACAAGGTGGATCAGGGGCATATGCCTTCCAGAGTATCTTTGCTGTGGCAATATCCTCCCTCCTTCTGCTTCCTGGCTACCATGAGTGAAGCAGTGCCCCTCTCCCATGCCCCTCCCCCATGATTCTTCATTCTTACCTTGAGTCCAGAGTAATGGTTTTAGCTGACCATGGACTGAACTTCTGAAACCATGAGCCAAAATAAACTTCTCCTCTTCTAACTTGTTCTTGTCATGTGTTTTGGTCACAGTGATCAAAAACTGACCAACACAAATAGATAGGTGACAAATAGATAGATAAAAAGGTAGATATAGAGTTTCTTCTTATTTCATAGGTTAATTCATCTAATATGCATAATTCTTGCAATAATTTTTGCTATAGAAGGTAGAGGAAATAGAACAATGGCTTTCTTTGATTCTTTGTTATGTTCATTAACTGTCATTTCTGCTGTTATAATTGCCCAGCAGGGGCATACAGCAATGGAACACTTTTGGAAATTTAGTAGGCAAATAGAAGACGTTTAAAGTGCAAATGAGCTTAGAATTTTAAGATTTAAATCACACTTTGAACATTATCTATCTATCTATCTATCTATCTATCTATCTATCTATCTATCTATCTGGCCCATTTTCCCAGGTAATTTTTTATTGATCCCAGTATCAGCATTTAATGTCATAAAAGCAAAAAAAAAAAAATACAATGAGAGCAAGAGGGAAAAGTGTGAAGCTGAGGGAAGAGTGAGAATATTAATGATAAGAAAAAACAGAAGTGGCCCTATCTTTTGCCTTTTATTTCACCTTGTGAGGAAACAGCTCCTGCTCCCAATACTGTTCATCCCAGAATATTCTTGGGACCCAACACCATGCCTTCAGCTCTTCAGTTGCAGAGTTCTGATGGAGAAATATTTGAAGTTGATGTAAATATTGCCATGTTGGAAGATTTGGGAATAGATAATGAAGGAGATATTGACCCTGTTCCCCTATTATATGTTAATGAAGCAACATTTAAAAAAAAAGTCATTAAATGATACATCCACCAAACAAGGATTACCCTCTATCTTCTGAGGATGATGAGAACAAAGAAAAAGTGGGTGCCCCTTTGAGCACAGATTCTAAACTATGGACTTTTTTCTCATGAGTGTAAGTTTCTTTTGTTCTTTACTCTGATTAAAACTGAAATGTGGGTTATCTTTATTAAGTGGCATTTTGGGCTTTCTGTCTGTTTGTAAATCAATATCTGCCTAGATTATTGTCAGCAAAGTTTATGAGCTTTTAGAAGTTACCGTTGTAAATACAAACAAATAAAAAATAAAAATAAAAAAGAACTTTCAAAGAGTTTTCTGAAATAATTAACAAGATACTCTTTATTCAGTTTGGAAACTAGAAATGTAGGTTCTAAGTGAAGGTATTAAGATGTCTTTTAGCTTGCTAAACTCAGGGAGTCAATAGGTACCACTGGTGATGAGGAGCCTACATTAGCAGAGTTATGTAAATGAAGCTGATTTTTTTTAAAAATTTTTAACACTCTCACATTTTAATATATTACCTACAGTTTCAGTCAGTATCCAAATTTTGACTTTTGGGGAACAATGTAGCTAAATAGTTTGCTAACTTTTCAATTGAAATGGATACTTGATTAAAAGGAAGCAAGAAAAAAAAATTAATTCCGAACTTCACAGAAACAGAACAGCACTGTTCCATCCAGTAAAAAGTATGAAGTTGGTTATTTAAGACAGAAATATTTTCTGAACCAACTCACCTATGTGAGTCTGTATTATGTATTTGGGGAGTTCAAAACCCAATTGAGTCGAATGTATGAAAGATGATATGTCTTGAGCTCTGTAATGTTTTGAACAATCAATAAAAAAAAAAAGGAAAAAAAAAGAAAAAAAAAAAGAATACTGAGCTTTCTATTGAATGTTGCTTTTGATAGCAACTCTACAGAAAAATTAGAAACATTCCCTCTAAAGGCATGTATGAAATTATTTTGAGAAATTCAAAATGACAATTGAGCTGTCAGAACTCACAAGTACGTTCACAGAAATCAAAATATTGTCCACTACTCTCAGATAAAGTGTGCCTAATAAAAGGAGAAATATTGGAGATGCTCAAAAGAGACTCAGACAAAAGAGACTTCAGATTCCAGTCCCTCTGGGTGCCTAAGATATAACTAAATTAGTGAAAGAAGCATATTCTAATAAGAATTAAAAGTCTATATGATGCTTACTATGTGTAGAAATCTTTGAAGCACATTTAATGAATAAAAACTAAAAATACTCATTAAAATTTGTATTTCAGACAAACAAAAAGCTGTTTATTTTATTTTTTTAAATATGCTACAATACTTATCATTACCATTCAATTGTTTGGATATCTGTCATTGGAAAATTGTTTGTTGCTTATCTGAAATTCAAATCCAACTGAACATTCTATATTAAATCTGAAAATTCTATTTAACACTTTAAATCAATAATTTATTTGATTCTTTGACCTTCACCTGGTAGGTCTTTTACTGTTTTCAATTACACATGATAAAACTCAGGCACAAAGAGGTTTTGTAACCCCTAGGTTCATGCAGGTCGTAAGTGAGCCAGCTAACGTTCATGCCAGAGGTTCCAGAGCCCGCACTCCCAGTTTCTCTCTGAAGATCCTCATCCTGCAGCCATGGTGGTGGCTTTCATGGGGCAGCAGAGCTGACTGAAGAAAAATGAAGAACTGGTAGGCAGTAAGACTTCCAATAAAATATTAAACATTTTATGAACTCTGCATTAGAATCCTCCATTCTAATACCATCCCTCTTTAATTGCTCTGTCACTTTGATGCCCTGTGATTTTTCTAAAATTTCAAATTGGTCATGTCACTCATTGCTTGAATTATTCAGTTGGTCTTAAAACCAATAGTGTCAAATGAAATTTCTTTTTATGGTCAACAAAGTCATCATAATTGGACCCCTTCTACCTTCATGATTTTCTCTCTCTTCATCTTCTGTGAATTGCTTCCTCTTATGTTTGTGTACATGTGTTATGACTCAGAAACACTAAATTACTTCCATCTTTTCTTATATGAAGGATGACCATGCATTGGAAATGCAAATGAGGTTAAAGATAGACATTTTAAACAAATGAACAGTCTTTCATCTCACTATGATTGTTTCCTTCATTACATGGTGGTTTAGTCAGCGTTTTTCCTGCTGGGACTAAAGGATCTGACCAGAACAACTATAGAGGAGGAAAAGTTTATTTGAGGGCTCACAGTTTCAGAGGTCTTAGAAAGCTGGCTCCATTTCTTGAAGCTTGCAATTCGGCTGAATATGATGGCGGAGTGTGTGGCAGAGGGAAGCAGCTCACATCATGGTGATCAAAAAGCAGAGAGAAACTCCACTCTCCAGATACAAATATACACACTAAAAGCCATGCCCTAATCACCACCTCCTCCAGCCACATCCTGCCACTTCAGTTACCACTCAGTTCTTCTCTGAACCTTCTTGCATTGTTTCGCACTTGAGCTTTTGATACCTCACATCCAAACTATAATACATGGTTTTCTTTAATACTTATTACCTTAAACATTAACTCCTTTTCATATGTATGACTTACAAATATTTTCTCATACTCTCTAGGTTGTCTTTTTTACTCGGTTGATTGTTTCCTTTGATGTACAAACATTTTAGTTTAATGCACTCTTACTTATTTTTTTTTTCTGTTTTTGACTTTCAGAGTCAAATCCAAAGTGGGTTTGCCAAAACCAACATTCAGAAGCATTTCTTGATGTTACTATTTTTTCCTAGTAGCTTTTCTGTTGCAGGTGTTGTGTCCAAGTGTTTTATTCATTTTGAGTAGATTTTGGTATTAGGAGTTAAATAATCATTGAAATTCATTTTTCTACATGTGGACACTCAGTTTTCCAATTTTAACTAGACAATTTTTCCCTAGTGAGTGTTCTTAATATAAATATTTTTTGAAGATAAGTTAACCATGTACCAGCCAAGAGAATTTCTTCCTGTCCCTCTGTAGGTTTGACTATTTAGGTCTGTGGAAATACACTATGATAGACATCAACAGAAGAAAAAGCATACAATTTATTTAAATGATAAAATATGAAATTCAAAGAAGGGCCATATGGTTGAGGCTTTAAAATCTCTTCAAAGGGAACAGAGTTGAGGGGGTATTAGTAATTTTACTGGGAGTCTAATTGAGTCTTATGGGAAATTAATAGGTCCAAACATCAGAGGATGGTCTGGGATAAAATTTTTCTAGGTTTTTGGGTGTGGTGTTTGATTTTTCAGTCTCTTTCTCTCCAAAATTTGAGTTTGAGCTTTCTTGGTAATGAAATTTTACAAAAGGGATAGAAGGCAATTGTGCTTCCTTTCAGCAGATCTGGTCTTTAAATAGATAAGGGGATGTTAGAAAGTTCCCTCCCCTTTATTTGCTGCTCCCCAGCTGCTCTCAGTTTGAAGTGCAGGACAGTATATATTTGGATATCCTAAATAACTATTATTTTTGGACCTTCTATATTATTCTATTCATCTAAAAGTTTTTGTGCCCATGTCACACTGTTTTGAACTGAATTTACAATCCTCATCTGCTAAAATATTTGTGACTATTTTTCAGTTACTTAATGGTTAATTTGCATCTTCATTCCTAAATCTAGTGCAAAGGTGAACTAAATCTGCATCTTCTCATGAATTGTAATGTATTTAAAATAAATTCATTTATTTATGTAATTTACACATTTATGACTCAGGTTGTGCTTTAGTAAAAGTTTAAGTTTATATGAATATATATATATATATATATGTATAATTATATACAGAAGAATACATGTAGTCTTTGTCCCAGGTTCCTAGTATGGAGCTCCTAAAATCCTTGGAATTTACTGAGTGATAAGAACAATGTTTTTTATTCATAATGAGCCCCTTTTTCTCACACCTGGATTTATGTTACTGAGGTAACTGGGCAATCTGGGCGGGGGAGCAGATAGCTTTAGTTTCAGGGTTGCTCACCAAAAAGACCCCAAATGAATGGAAAATGGAAAATTTCATCACCAGTGGAGAGTGGGCTATAGATTGAATGATAAAAGCTCTTTAACAAGAATTGAGAACTTCCAGGTTGGTTTACTCATTTATAAGATGAAAAAGTAGCTGGACACCTCTCCCGCACCTTTGGTGTATGTCTTCCATTTGGTTATTTCTGAGTTCTATCTATTATAAAAATCAATAATTATGAAGTTTTTGAGTATGAAGAAAGTGCTTTCTTGAGTTCTGTGAGTTATTCTAGTAATTACTGAACCTGAGGGGGAGGTCCTGTTTGTGATTGGTCTGTGAAGTTTGGTCAGTATTCTAGGACTGAGCCCACAACTTGTGGGGGTGTGCACTAGTTCTGGGATTTAGTGTCCTGATTGAACTGAATGGGTCATCACAGAGTAGGGGTCAGAGATTTTAATTGTTTGATGTGGAAAAATGACATTGTCAAAAAATCTCCACACACTTTGTGTATAAAATGTTATCAGAAAACACTAGATAGTACAATAAAAGATATTGTGGTGGTACTCCCTCCTCCACAGAAAATCTTGATTAGGCTTCTCCTAGAGTCTAATTGTTTTTAGACTATCAGAGAAAAAATTCTACAAGAGATATTTAAGCAAGGGTTATGTTTGAAGAAGCATAATACAATAAGGGAGACTAACTCAAGGCCTTCACAGAAGTGTTTGCATTTCAAGGACAGTAGTTAGATCCTAGGGAAAGTCCTTTACAATTCTAAAGATAAGAGTAAATGGTATGAGATAACTGAATTCCTGTGGGTTTTTTCTGTCTTCTAATCTGTGCATTGTCTGTTCCCTTGCCAAAACAAAGCCATTTTAATTTCTATAGCTCTGTACTATAGTTTAAGGTCTGGTATTGTGATGCATCCTGCTTCACTCTTTTTGCCAAGAATTGCTTTGGCTATTCTGGATCTCTTATTTTTCCAAATGAATTTTATGATTATGTTTTCTATTTCTATGAGGAATGTTGTTGGGATTTTTATAGGAATTGCATTAAATCTGTGATGCTTTTGGTAGTATGTCCACTTTGACAATATTAATTCTTCCTAGCCAAAAACATGGGAGATCTTTCCATTTTCTGATGTTTTCTTTAATGTCTTTGCTTAGTGTTCTGTAGTTTTAATTGTATAGGTCTTTCACCTCTTTTGTTAGATTGATTTCCGTTTTTTGAGGCTATTGTGACATACACAAAACTCAACTCAAAGTGAATCAAGAACCTACCATTTAGAGCAAAGACCCTGCACCTAATAGAAGAAAAAGTAAGCCCAAATCTTCATCATTTCAAATTAGCTCCTGTCTTCTTTAACCAGACTCCTAAGGCACAAAAAAATAAAATCAAGAGTTAATAAATGTGATGGACTCAAACTAAAAACCTTCTTCTCAGCAAAGGAAACAATCAATAACGTGAAGAGAGAGCCTACAAGGTGTGAGAACATTTTACACATCAGATAGAACACTAATTTCCAGGATATATAAAGAACTCAAAAACTTAACAACAAAAAATTAAATAACCCAATCAATAATTGGGCTAAGGATCTGAACAGTTGCCTCCCAGAAGAAGATATATCATCAGTCAACAAATATATGAAAAAAATGTTCAACTTATGTAATAATCAGAGAAATACAAATAAAAGTACTCTAAGATTTCATCTCATGCCAGTCAGAATAACAGATATCAAGAATAAAAGTAATAATACGTGTTGGAGACGATGTGGGGAAAAAGGTACACTCATACATTGCTGGTGGGACTGCAAATCAGTGCAGCTACTTTGAAAAGCAGTGTGGAAATTCTTCAGAAAAATTGGAATGGAACCACTATTTGAACCGACTATCCCACTCCTCAGTCTACACCCAAAGGACTTAAAATCAGCACACTAAAGTGATGCAGCCACACCAATGTTCACAGCAACTCAATTTACAATAGCTAAACTGTGGAATCAAACTAGATTCCCTTCAACAGATGAATGGGTAAAGAAACTATGGTATATATACACAATAGAATATTTACTCAGCATTATAAGAGAAAAAAATTATGGCATTTGCAGGTAAATGGATGAAGTTGGAGAACATCATGCTAAGCAAAGTAAGCCAAATCCCACAACACCACAGGTTAAATGTTCTCTCTGATAAGTGGATGCTGATCCATAATGGGGGGAAGGCAGGTGGGGAAAATGTAGGAACTTTTATTGAGCAAAGGGGAAGGAGGGAAGGAAAGAGGCCATGGGGGCAAAAAATATGGTGGAAGTGAAAGATCCCCGTCCAATGAAAGACCCCCATATCCCTGTCCAAGGAGAATCACATGAAACACTGGCTGCAAAAGCAAGAGGTCTTATTGGGACACAAGCTCCTGCGGGTGCCCAGCAGAACCTCAGCCGGAGCTTTGGTGAACTGGCACACCGGGCTTGGGGATACAGAGATTTTTATAGGGTTTAGGACAGGTTTCGCGCGCACGGGAAGCAACCAGTTTCTTATTGGTTTCTTTAAATCTAGCATACTCACAGGTTTACATTCCGTTGCTTATCTGTTCCGGTTTATTCATGCATGTCCCAGGATGTGGGTGCTCTGTTCATGTCTGGAAAGCATGCCTGGCGCCTGAACCTGTTTATGGCGTGCCTGGTATCTTGGTTTCATATCTTGGCCTTAGGTAACTGGGCTAACTGGGCTAGGGTCTTTCAGAAGGAGATGAAAGTCATTACCCTAGGTACATGTATGACTGTATATGTGATGTGACTCTACACTGTGTACAACCAGAGACATTAAAAGTTGTGCTCCATTTCTATGTAATGAATCAAATTGAATTCTGCTCTCAGGTATAACTAGTTAGAATAAATTTTTAAAAATGGGGGGAAAAAAAGTAAATAGTGAATTAGGTCCTTGGAAATCAGCTGGCAGGAAAGGGTTTTTCTCCCTTTCCCAGGCACTGACTTCCACACAGAGAGTGCCCTTGGGTTATTTTTTTAATTTTAAATCTGAACTGAGTTGATTACCCAGAACAGTAGAAAAAAATCCTATTTTTATGTGTATTTCTGCAGATTATGAGCCTCTGAGCCCCTCTACTACACACTTGGTATAAAGTTCTAAAATTTCCTGAACTCAGGTTTCAGAGGGATGGATTGATGACTGATCTTGGGGAAAGCACCCCTACCCTTTACAGCTACAGCTAATAAACCTCTTTCCAGCCAATTCCTCTGTGTCAGGCCTCATTTGTCCTACTTCAGTATATGCCTGTGTATGTGTGTATACATATATAATATTTGATGATATATGCATACATGTTCATATAGATGGACACAAGCAGATGGTATGAATGACCTATATGTTTATGTACATGCACACATATGTATAAGTGTATATATATTTACCTACATGTTACATAAATGTGTTATAAGAGACAAACACCTAGACAATATATCTTGCAATATAAAGAAGTTTCAAAATTTAACACAGTTTTCATAGGACATATTCATATGAATCTAGAAACATTGCATGTAAAGCACTTGCCAAGATGTCATAACTCACATCTTTAAGTCAGTATTTGCCTGTTGGTATTCTTAAATTAGGTTTATTGCAATGTTACCCTCTGTTGGCAGAGGAGAGACAGTGAATTTGGGAATTAGGTGTTAGTGAGCCTTTTAAGGAGACATCAATTTGAGTGGTCTGGAGTTTGAAATGTCTAATTATTCTGATATGTTAATATTAGATCATATCCTCTCCAACTAGTAAAATGCTTAAGAGTTAACATTTGTGTAAAAGTCAATTGGTTGAAACTTGGCAGTTATGCTCCTCAGGAATAATATTTCACAGAACTGTTACATCCCCAGGGCGCATTGTAAAAGATTATTTGACACATACAACGGTTGAATTACTTGTTAAAATACCACTTGAATTATGCCCTAAAAATCAGAACAAAGTAGATACATTTTATTTTTCCTTTTGTGGTACTGGAAATGGAAGCTGAGTGAACCCTTCTACCATAGGACACACTATTCCATTCTGGAAGGATTTGACCTCCCTGAGAAGCTATTTATATATAACTGTGTATTTTTTTAACTTTAATATTAGTGTCTCAAGGTTACTCTGTATTCTACAGAGAAGAACATTTCATCACCTTCTCCCTTTTAAACTGCCCATTTTTCTTAATCCTTGAGTTAAAATTCTCCTTAAAGCTCTCTCTGCTGCTTTTTCACTGTATCTTCCCAAGCATTTAGGACAGAGTGTATAGTTATGATGTTAAGGAAGAGAATGATAAAATATACATCGCTGCCATTTTGGAGTACAGGTTCTGTACCAAACATGGCGCTATACCCTGCTCTCCACTGGTAGATACAAATTCTTAGAGCAATTCTGTGAGTTTGATGGCATTTCCATTTCATAGAAGAGGTGTATGAATCACAGAACGATTATCCAAGTTTTGGTAGCTTGGAAAATGGTGGGTTTAAACTCAAATTTTTCTGACTTCAAAACATCTGTTTTCCTTATAGTGTTTTGGCTTTGGCAGAAATATAGGTAGAGTAGTTGTGAACTGAAACATCTTGGCATACTCAAGCAATTAAAGTGGACAGAACAAGATAATTTGACTGAAAATATCTTGCAAAAAGAGCTGAATTTGATAAACCAATGAGCATAAAATGTCTTCTACTTCTATAATATCTTGTTTCAGATTGTTACTTTTTAAATTAATTATATATACAAATACATTAGAGACCATTATATCATATAGAAAGTAAAAACTCCAGAACACTAAGTTTTAAAAGGCAGTAATAGGTATAATAGTTAAAAAATAATAAGAACAAATCAAATGGACCGTTGTGTAAACAAGCAATTACCTATTTGAATCATTACTGTGTGCCAGATGCTGTGCTCACACTTTTTCATAAATATTTTCTTTTAATTAATAGAAATAAGGATCAGAACACAATGACTGGTTTTCTTGAAAAATGCGCTTACAGTAGGCTTTTACTTTATATAGTTTTCATGCTGCATGCTCTTTCTTTCTCAAGTTTCAGACAATTGTGTATAACAAATGAAATGTTACCCCAAAAAAGCAGGAATGACTGCATAATATTGCAATTGATCAAAAATACACAGAAACCAAACAGGATAAATGAGGCATTAACATGGTGTGGCTTTCTCATTGGAACAACAGAAGAAAAATGTTTACCTCATTAATCCATTATTCTTTCCTGAAAAGACAATCATAAACTCATGAGATATGTCATGGAAGTTCTAGAATATCTTGCCTAACCTTCACAAATGTTTATTCATCATTTAGTGTACTTACTGATACCGTAATCATCTCTTGCAGCACTTCATCAAAAATAGCTCAGTGGTTTTAGAAAGTGCAGAAAAGCAATTAAAACTGCTAAGTCCTCCCATACTTTTCCAGAAGACCCAGAAAAGTACTTCCTAAAGGTAACTCCAAACTCTTCTATGTTCACATTTCCCTAATGAATTTTTGGTGCTCACTTTCTTTTCATGGGTCTTTCTTGTCAACATTAACTCTTCTTTGCTTTTAATTGTCAGCAATGTTTCAGGTGGAGACGTGCTCACAGCTTTTCTCTGTTTTACATCAATGAAGAACAGTGATATTTGTAGCATGAGTCAATGGCCAAAAAAAACCAAAAAAACAAAACCAAAATTCAAGAAAATATAATGGTGTGGTAAATAAAGCATAGATTCAGACCTCAGACGGTGTTCAAATGTATCTGCAAGAAGATGTTTAATTCCTATACTCTATTCTACTACTAGGCTTTTGCAAATACTCTTCCCACAGTTTGAAAAATGATTTTTTTCTCAGTCTACTATTATATAATTGTTTTTCTGGTTACTTCTTGCAGAAGTGTTCCATAGTACTTCACACACTGATTGGGAACCTTTCTTTGCTCTTTTCATGGGGCCCTGAACTTATAACATCAATGGGATTCTCCTAGGCTTATGAATATTTTTGCTTATTTACCTATGCTTCCCCACTTCTCTGATTTCCCCCAGATAGTGTTGTGTCTGTGATAGTGTATTTCCAGCAAACAGAGTAGTTAATTTTATTAAGTTTCCAGATGTATTTTCCACCATCCAAGGTAGTGGGAAAGGTAGTTGCAAGACCAAAGAAGACACCTGAATGTGGTCCATAAGGGAAAGGTCCTATGGTGACAGGCTTGACAAATAGCATCTCCATTTCTCATGGTGACTCTGGTCTTTAGTCACAAAATAGCACCTCTGAACCGCATGGCACTTTAACTGGTTGTGGCTGGATCAGCACTTATCCTCTCCACAGTGTTATGTTCCATGTCAGCCACCACAGGGACAGGGTTCTCATAGGTTAGGTTATAGAATCTGTGACACCTTTAGCTTATCTTGCTTTATCCCAGCATCCCATGGAATTTGGCATTCCTGTGAGAAAGTATCTTTGTGCAGATAACACTAACTTGACCTATTTTCCAGGATACATGAAAGAAAATCAATGTCCTTCAAGAAAATATTAATTTGCATTCTGGCCCAGACTCATTCTATTGTTCCCTTAACTTAGCCAAGTCCTTGGAAATAGAGAGGGACACTTCAGAGACATGTGCTTTATTGTCTTCCTTTTCTCCAAATGTGACACTCCATGATTATCCCCACTTCTGTTACATGCTGTTACACTACCTTAGAGATCCCCTGATACTAAGCCTAGATATAGTTCCCATGACAGTTGAGGCCCTGTCCCTTCCTGGCCCCTTACTCTATAAGCTGTCTTAGCTTTTCCTTTTTCATTCTGTTTATACTAGGACAGGTAATTTCAGAGAGTAACACTGGCTGCTTTTTTCTCCAAAATAGGAATTTCTCACTGTTCCCAGTGTGAGAAGGCACTATAGTAGGTGAGTGAAGTTCACTGATTCCAGTTGATTTACAAAGCCTGAACTCCCCTATAGTATTTGGAAAGTCAAAGGAAGATTTTAATTAAGAAAGTGAAAAGGCTAGATTTTTTTTCAGATAGATCACTCTGCTGGTTCTTCAGAAGATGGATTTGAGAAGAAAATGAGAGGAAATGGACAAATAAGTGATAAAGGTATTAAGCACTACAGACTTGTTTATTAATCCTACATCTGGGGTTAGCAAACATTTCATAGGGGACTAAATAGTACATATTTTAGTCTTTATGGCGCACATGATAATCTCTGTCACAACAAAGTCACTCTGCCTCTGTAGTTCAACATGTACACCAAATGCAAGTGAATGAGCTAGAGTCCAATAAAACTTCAATTAGAGCAACCAAAAGGAGAACTTCATATGTCACATAATATTATTATTTTCATTTGTCAAATAATATTATTTTTAGTTTCTCTGTAAAATGGCCAAACAAAAACAGGTGATAAACTAGATGTGGTCCAAGGGTACTTAGTTTACTGACACATTGCATTTACCATTGATTTATTTGAAGACAAGAAAAGGGACTTAAAAATATTTAATAGGCACAATTTAACAGTGATTCATAAGATTTTAATATGTACCAAATGGTATTCAGATATTTGTTGAATGAGTGGAAATATATAAAAATTTAGTGACATCAACTCTGTGAGGAAAGGAGGCAAGAATAAATATTTTAAGTTTTCGTGAATTAAAGTAATATGGAATGCTATGGATTTGGTATGGTTTGATTGTGTTCCCCTAAACCTTCAGGGCACTGGAAGCTTGGTCCCTATATTCTGTGTTGAAGTAGCAAGACCTTTAAGAGTTGGGGTTTAGTAGAATGTCATTAAGTTATTGGGGGTTCTGCCTTCACAAGGGAGTAATGTATATCTTCCGGGGCTCTTGTTAGTTCCGATAACAGCTGATTTTTATTAAAAAAAAAATCTGATTGGTAACTGGGTGCCAGATTTTTTCTTGCTTCCTATTTATCATGTGATCTCTCCCTTTCAGTTTTTCATGTGATGATGTCATCCATAATGTTATAATGAAGCTATAAAACCCTTACCAAAGTCAAGCAGATAGCAGCACATGCTTTGGAGCTTTAACACTGTGAACTAAGTAAGTCTATTCCCTATACAAAGTACCTAGCCTTAGGTATTTTGTTACAATAATAGAAAACAGACTAACACAAAGGGTTATTAAGCAATGTGGAGAATTATGGAAGAGGACTTGATTTAAAAAGGGACAAAGAAGGATTGTCTACTTTCCTGCTTGGATGGATCCTCTGCTCAGTAATAAGTATTAGTAAATTTTAAATTGGCTGGAATCATTTACTTAATCTCTATAGTACCCTGAGTTTTTGTGCAGATGCTTCTAGAGTTTTTAAAATATATTTATAATAAAATATTTACACTTTATTTGATGAGTTCCATGAGTCTATTTCATTTGAGAAATTTATTTTAAATTTTTTTAATTGGAAAAAGAGTTTTTTTTTCCTTCAAGAATTTCATTTGGTAAAATTATCATCATTATCATCACACCATTATAGGAATGAAAGTATAGACATAAGCGTGTCATAGACACCAGGTAGAAGGCAGGTAGAAAAAAAATACATCATTTTTAATGTTTTTCCATTCTTTTAATTTTCCTTAAGCTTTCTAATACAAAACGAAGAATGATATTTGAGTTTCTTTCCTCATATTCCCTCCCATTCCCTTCTTTTGCCTTTCTTCCCTTCACTTCTCACATATTCTAATGACTTCTTCAGGATTGCAGATATTTCTTGGTCCCCTTCCTCTTTTACTTCTTCTCAGACTCCTCTTCTTCTGTATTCTTGGGAATTCATTCCTTTGAAATTTGTGATTTCTAATAAAATAACATGACTAATTTGTGGCGTGAAACTGATGTATTCTATTGCTTAGTAGATATATGCTAATATTTTCAGAATGCAATTATATGCTCTGAATTTAAAAAGTAACAGTCAAGATGGCATTGTAGAAATTAATCTGCCAACTGTCACCCATGGAAATCATCTGAGAAAAAAACAATGTGATGTTATTTCAGTGCAACCAAAAATGAGTCCAGTTTTAACAGGAGAAACTGCATTTCCAAGATTGTCACATGAAGTGCATCGCACAGAATTTTGTTTGTGTAAGATAATAGACATTTTCCATATAGGAGATCTTCAGAATTCAGATATAGAGAGAATCTGAAAAACTTCTAATTAAAAAATGACATGGGGGAATCCAAGAGTCTGGCTAGGTCAATTGCTTCTTGGCCTAGTTTTATGAATTGGAATTACTTCTGCTTATTAATGACAGAAGTACAAAAACATTAAACTACTTCTTTCTACACATCAAGGGTATCCAGATTAATGAAGAGTAGTGTCAAGCATCATTAAATTCATTGTTTATGATTTTTGAGCTACCATTTGTGAGGAAAAGTCATGTAAATATAACATTATTATTGCATTTACTGTTTTGTGTATGGATTGTTTAGGAATGGTCTTCAGCATTACTGTTGGTTTATTCATTCTCTTTAATCTTCAAATTCCTTATGGTTTTTCTCTGTATTCTGTTTTCTTGTTTTTCTTTTTTCCTGTTATTTCTAATTCCTTCCTTTTCTTTACTTTTATGTATACATGGGAGGGAGAAAGCTTCTTAAAGACTTATAGTAATTAAAATATTTTGTGCTCAATAATCAAAATCAGAAGCAAAATAATAAGACCATGCCTGAAGTTAATCTTGATAAAAGGCAGTGAAAAAATTAGAATATTACAACATAAAGACTTGATTTGGATCCTGATTCCCTTAACACTAAACATTTCTAAAAACCAAACAACAACACTTAATTCAAACTTGTTCAAAAATGTAGTAATACATACTAAGTCTAGTTAAAATTGTTGGTTATTCCTCTTATTGGTTACTTTATTTATTTTTTAGTACTTCTCAAATCTTATTATAAAGAACATACAATGCACAGTACTTGAATTGATTGAACAGAGATTCAAAAGCAAGGATCTGCCTCAAGAAACCAAGAAGAGGTGAGTGATGGGTGTAAATTTTCTATGTGCACATCAGTATATGATGACTGGCAATATCAAATGAAATTATGAATGATTGAAACAAACATAATTATTGACTACAAAATCCTGAAAATATTTAAGTAGATAGCCTAGAATATACTTTAGGAGGGAGTATTTTATTTTGACCTCTGAGAATAGAATTCATAAAGATAATGATTAGAGGGTATGAGTAGATAAAATTTGGTTATTCCCTAATTCCAGGCAAGAAAGAGCTTATGAAAATGGATGAAGTTTAAGAAAATGGAAACAATAAGTTTTTAACAATTTATTTTGTAGGGGTATAAACACAATTTATAGAGGTTGATCTTGAACTGTAATGTGGAGAGTGAAAACTCATAACAATCAAGACATTTGAACTGTAAGTTATTTCAGTTTGGTGTTCTCTGTTATTCAGCCAAAGATTATAATGATAATGATAACAACATCAACATGACAGCAAACATATAAAGGTTTTAGTGGTTACTTTATGTAAGGCCTGCCGAAAAACTATTAACAAAATTATACACCAAATACTATAATTGATCCTATTTATAGGTGAATAATTTGAAGCACTGAGATACTATTCAGTTTGCTCAAAATAACAGAGCTCAAGCTCATAAAACCAAGATTTAAAAGATGATGTTCCAATCTCTTTGATATTTTTAAAAGGATGGAAATAAATACAGAGCGAAAAAATGTGAGAGAAAACAATAGGACCCAAACAGAAACAAGTCACTAATTTTCCTTGTTCTCTTTGTCATTCAAATATCAGTGAAAAAACTAAGAACAACCATTTACTCCTCAATTTGCCTCATTCTCATGGTACATGCATCCTACACTTTGAAATTATTTAATAATTTTTTGATATTACCTGTGACAAGCCCACTAGGTTCCTGAGTAACACTTCTTGTCTGATGTATTGTGGCTGATATATTACTCATATCTCTACTTCAAATTGTTACCCATGTCCCTAAACAATCTACCATTATGTCAGCCAAGTGCCTGTCAGCATGTCCATTTCCTGCAGAAAGACCTGATTCATGTGTTAAACCACAATGCAAAGAAAAGACCACTGACTCCTGTTAAGGTCTGTAAACAAGTCAGGATGGCGCCTGGCAAATGTTAGAGTCTGTAAACAAGTCAGGATGGTGCCTGGCATTTTGCCAGGGGGAGTTGTTTGTGAGGTGGTACCAGGGAGCCTTTAAGTGTGGAGATTTCTTATTGGTTGACTGCTGTATCTAGTTTATGTTAATTGAGATAAGCTGTGTGGAATGTATATATACCACTCCTGTCCTACAATAAATGGCTCCCACTCCTGCTGTATCAATGTACACAAGTTGCTCGTCACCCCCCAGTTATTTTGCTGCAGCCAGACTGCGGCAGACTCCAATTATGAATCAAATTAAAGAAAGCTTATATTTGTGTACACAGAAGCTAGTCAGGACTGTCTCTCCCAGGCTAGAGATCAGTACCCAGGAGCATAGTTTTATAGCTCAAAAAGTTGCAAAGGAGGGTGTCTTGAAAACTTATATATAACAGGATTTTGACAAGCATAATCAAAGACATATAGTAGGTTAATGATCTACATGGCTTAAAATTCCAAGATTCCAAGGTAGGAAATAAATTTAGATCCCAATGTCAGAATTTATAAGGTGCCACTAAGACTTCAGAGAGGGTTGTTTTCTGGTCAGGGGGAGTCAGGGATGGGTGAGTTCAAGGCACAGGCAGGAATTCCAAACAAGTTTAGATATTGCAGTAATTTGTAGTAAAACAGAAATTAACTTTTCATGACGTTGTGACAGATGGCTCCCAATCTTAAAATGGAATTAGGATAGGTTCATCACATGCTTCTCAAAACCTACAGAATTCAGTTTTGAATTCCTTCCTTTGGCCTGAAAGTACTTATAGCTAATTTCTAGTATCACTTTTTTCTGTTCCATTATGGATTAAAAAGCATCTCAGAGATGCTCTAAATGTAGAGTTTTTTTTTTTGTGTGTGTGTGTGTATGTTTTTTTTTTTTTGTGTGTGTGTGTTTAAGTTGCTTTATGTTTACAAACTTTATAGTTTTCTTGCTTTTGCCTGGATTCATCTAGTGTCACTTCCACTTAGAAATTCAGGTCAGGCCACATCTTTTTTATGACCTTTCTGAGCACAGCAATCAAATCTTATTTTTCTATTTGCAAATATAGAACCATATACTGATTGTTTTTGAGCACATATATTAATGTAAAAAATTGTGTATTTAAATCCTGACTTCACCAATACACTTCTTAAAGTCAGAAATAATGACTGTGATAACTGGTTCCTGTCACCTAGTCCAGAATGAATAAATGAGACACTGACTGAAGAAGGACAGTCATGGGACGTGGGTAGACCCTGATTCCATCAATTGCCTCCTCCAGTAAGGTAAAAAAGAACACATTTGGAGAAAATAAAATAAAACACTTTCCACTGTCTGATTCTTTGTATAATTTAATTATGGGTCTGAGAAGCCTTCTAGTAGATACAGAGTTGGCATTGTGTTCTTCATAAGGTCTGAACTTAAGTCTAACACACAAAAGAGGAAAAATTTGAATCAAAGTCGTTAAGAACTGTCACACATGGCGGTTCCCAAAAGATGCCTGGAAAGCCAGATTTGAGGGGGTGGGGGTGGGAGGCAGAGAGCAAGGGAAAGACTAGGAAATAGGGAGCGGGGGCGAAGTGAGAGAAATCCAGGAGGGCAGAGAAGAAAACTCGAGATAATTAGCTGCCATGATTAAAAGGTTTCATTTTTTTTCAAGTCATTTTTCAATCTAATTCCTACCATGTGAAATGTTAGGATCTATTTCTAGACTGAATAATCTGCTGTAGTGCAAAATTTTGATAAATAATTATCTTCTTATTTTATCCATAAAAAATATTAAGACAGATCCATTTAATTACCATAACCAGCACCACAGGGTGCTGGCTAGGCCCTGATGGATTGCCTTTTCCAGTCTGACCTAAGTATTTGGCCTTAAGTCTCATGTATGAGCAGCTCAGCACCTCCAGGCAGAAGTTGGCCCATCTCCTTCCAGTTCACAGTGCAGGGCAGCATGTCCCACTGTTCATTTTCTGATGTGCAGGCTCTGCTCTTCCCAGAGGGAATAGGATTCTGACAGGCACTTTATCTCCACACATTGAGTTTCATATGAAATTGTCACTTTCTCTTGCTGCCTTCCTAGTTAGTTCAATACCATGAACAGGTACACAGTGAAATTTTATATTGAAGTTAAGCCCAGGGACTGTTGTTTCAGGGGAAGAACATTACTTCATACATTACTAAAAAAAAAAAAAAAAAAAAAAAAAGGAAGAAGACAAGAGAAGGGTAGCAATGATGGACGGACCGTTTTTTAATGTGAAAGAGTTTCATGAGTAGAATATGGTGTGTTCACACATCACATATCAGTCAGTTTTCACAAACTCGCAAGAATTTTATCATATCCTGATTTTCATTATCAGAAGTGTTAAGTTATAGTGGATAGCTAAGACAGGTGTTTAATTTCTAGGTGTAATCTTCCTTGCACTGTTTTACAAGTTACAAGTGAATTCATGAACGTTCTAACAGTTCAGGGGTGGTGGTCTGTCTGTCTCTATCACTATGCGAAGAGAATTCTAATTAATGAATTTTGGGGGAATATTTTTTGATACCATTTGTCACTGTTACATCAGCAATTCGGTATTTTACTCATTTAATGATCTAACTTCTTGATGGCCATTCAGTGATTATGAATGTTCTAAAATTCAATGATTATGATTTTGTAACAATGGAACATTTGCTTGGAATTAAACATAACGTTATAGTTCAGATCTGGAACATTCCCCCAAAGCCTCATGTGTTGAAGGACTTCACCTGTAGGTGCTATTGGGATATGGTGGAAACCTTAGGAGGTTTGGTCTAGTTAAATGATGTAAGTCACTGAGGGAGTGTCTACAAAGGCTAAATCTTCTCCCTTGCCTCTCTTTCTTTCTCTCTCATTATTTTCTTCCCAGCAGCCTTGTGATGAAAAGCCTACTCTATAACACAATTCTACTACCATGTTGCTCGGTTTCACTTCAGACCAAAAGCAATAGAATCTGTTGACCTTGGACTGAAATCTCTGAGACTGTGACCCACATCCCTATTTTTTTTCTCCTTTAACTTGTTTATCTTAGGTATTTTTTTTTACAGCAACAGAAAACTGACTAGTACAGGTATAAAGAACATCTAAATATTTACTTTAGGGTTCCATAGTATGATAAAGGTGAGTTTATTTCAAACATTAGCATTTCGCTAATTCCTCAAACTTTCTTTTTCTGTTACACTGGAAAAATATTAATCATACTTGGATATGAATGGCTTCTACTTCTACTGACTTTCATTCAAGTTGTTGAGTGAAAAAAAAAGAGTATTTGAGGTTGGAGTCATCACAAATAAAATTTGGGAAATAACTAAAATCCTATATTAAATAATGGTATTCCATTAGACACTTCCATCAAGAACTTTCGGGGATATGCATAAGTCTAAGCTATATATCAATAAAAGACTTAAAAGATAATGATAAAAGTTAATGATAGATATTGCCCAGAAACAAAAAAAAAATCTTGAAAGAAATGGAAAAAGGAATATAAAAATAAGAAACTTAAAGTGTTAGTCTAGAATAATTGATATCTAAATTATAGATACTGAAAACAATAATAGACACTTAGACAAGTAAGAAAGGAAATAGAGTTGAAAAGCTTATCAAAAAACTTTCCTATAGCTCAGTGTCATGAGATTATAGATTTTTCATGACTCAAAATGTATCCAACCCAATGATGATAAAAGACCTCCAAGGTCCACCAAGCATCCATCTATATATTTGTGGACAGATGACATTTCACTTAAAATGTTTGGTTACCAGAGTAGAATTGAATTTCTCAATAGCACTATAATATAAAAACAATGTTGGCTACAGATCAATTCAAATAATTTTAGACCACAAATTTAGAGTCAAATAGCATTTTCATCTCTATAAATTCTAAGTGTTTTTTTTAAAGTACTTTTCCTTAGGAAGATAATATGAAATCAGTTGCTTCCCTCTGATGAGAGAATGATAAAGGAAAAAAGAAGGGAGACTCAGGCAAGATATTTTCCAACACAGAGAGGACATATAGGGAATTCCTCAGAATGATAATGGAAAGAACTACACAGGGTGAGAGTTTTGAATCAGGAAAAACAACTACTGGAGGCTAGAACAAGAGATAAAGATGTCTAACAAAGATGTCTCAATAAAATCAAGTATAAATGTGTGAAGCATGTTTGCTAATGATCATTCTCAGGAGAGTATTCCCATTGCACCGAGCATAGCAAGGCCATCACTATGCCAACCACCAGAAACAGGTGTCCATGTGCTTATCTCCATTGCATCATGTTTAGGTTACTGTTTGGGTCCACCAAGTACAGGTCACCAGAATGCCTGACTCTGATGAGACAGAACACACACACACACACACAACATATTTTACAAATGTGGTTTAATACTTGCAAATAATCTGCAAGAAACAGAACTGAGATTGATTGTGTTAGTCCCCATGGCTTAGGAAGCTCCCAGAGAAGATGATGTCTTAAATGCCTTTTTGCATTGCAGCTGAGGATCTCTGAAAAATAGCCACCCTGAGTTACACACCTCAGTGCTATGTGAGCCACTGGTGAAGATTGGAAGGACACGGTGATTCAAGAGGAGAGAAGAACTAGGCCTAGGTTTTCTCAGGCAGTTCCTTACTAACTCAAAATGTTACATTCCCTAGAAAGGTCAAGAACGAGGCCTAGGCCATTTCAGGTAGTCCCTCCCTGGCTCAGGATGTTACATTCCTGGAATATTCTACAAACTTGAGGAATACAAGCAAGAAAAGAAGAAAAATATTATGTTGGTTCAAAGTTACCCAGAGAACTGTCCTGCATGGTCATGAGGAAATTTTAAAACCTAAATGTAATCAAGTATTCTACATGGCTAATATTAAAAGATTACATGGTCACTCAAAAATCACTTAACAAATAATCTTGATAAAAAGGGAAAAACTGAGATTTGTGCACAAAGCTGAGTTTCAAACTAATCACAAAGACCAAGAAATCAAACATTCATAGTTAAGAGCAATCGGTAATAACCAGAAGAAGAAATTGAACTCTTTGAAACTAGATGACTCTTAGATGAGGAAATTGGAGTTGGAGCAATAATGAAGAGTCTGTTTTTTTTTTTTTTAAATAAATCTTGCAAAATATTTTGAAATGTCCAGCTCTATATAAGTTGTAATATTGATTTAAGAAAATTAAATTAAAATTAATTAAAAATAATATTTAGTAACAGTGTTACATGTTATAAATATAGGTAAACATGATATTAAAAACAAGATAATAATAATAAGTAAATTTACTTAAATATTTACCTAATTATGTATTGGGTAGGGAGTCCAAGTCCATTTCTTTATATAAATTATCTCATTATTTAACTTTCATGATAGTACTCAGATGAGTCAGGTATTACGGTTTCTACTCTGTAGGCAATTAAATCAATTTTTCACAGCTCAAACATCTTTCAAGTGCCAGAAGCTACATCCAGGGAACACTAAGCCTTAATATAAATCAAATTTAGGAAGAAATTAGAGTTATATATGTTGATGATTGAATGAACATACAGCTTAGTGGTTCTCCCTGAAATTTGCTTTTACCTTGAACAAGAAGCTCCTACTTTGGGCCAAGGACCAGCCATACTAGAAGATTATTAACTAGCAAATTTATTCTCATAAATCAAGAAAGTAGAACAATAAACCATTGACGGGGTTAACAAATTATTATTTTTATAGTTCTTTAAAACTTAATATAGTCATTTAAATTCACATCCAACATAGGCTGTGTTCTTCGATATCAAACAAATAATAAGATAAATCAACTAATGCAAATATGACTTTCTAATCCTCCTTTACTACTAGAGTTTTGACCATCAGTTGAAAGCACAACAATCATTGTCTTGCAGGTTAATTGTCTGTGAGTGCTTTTTGAAGCATGTCTCATGACTTAATTAATTATGTCATGCTGTGCTAATTCGCTCAATTTCTTTTGTCACAACTAAAGTCTTAAAGAAACTGCCATGTAATGAATGTCATTAAATTAAACTCGAAACCAAATACCAAATATATATATATATAATATACACACACACACTCTCTCTCATACATACATACATATTTAGCTCTTTTATTTGCAAATTTTTTTACTCTTTCCTGAGGGCAGCAATGCTGGGGAGTCATCATCCTAGATAAAATGTTTATATGGAAATGTCCATGCTATCTAGCTATCCTGTATTAGACCAGAGTGATTCTAGTTTAAACCGAAGGGGAATTCAATGTGATAATATGAAAACTAATTTTGAGTGAGGATATGCCATGGACAGTTTGAAGTGCTACACACATTTTAACTGATTTTAGCCTCATGACAACTCTACAGAGTAACTCTATTATTATCTTTGTCACATTACACCTGAAGACACTGAGGATTAAGCAACTTCATTAAGGCCACACAACTAGTAAGAGCCACTTTAGGATTCACACCTAGGCATTCTGGCTCTAGTACTGTGCCCTCAAAGTGCCTCTCAGGAAAAATGAAAAGCTGTGAAATTAGGCGCATGTATTTGCCTTTGGGGAACACATTGTAAACTGAGGGTCTTTAGTCCTTTGACTCTCTGGGCCTCCATTTGTTTTTCTTTAAAATTAGGTTAATAATGATACTTAGAGGATTAAATGACAATGTATGTGTAAGCAATTTGCAAACACCTAAATGATACGAATACTGTTTATTTTTAAGAGAAGCAAATTCCCATGACTGATGTTTTTTGAGACACAGGTTAGAAAATAAAATGTAGAATGGCAGAAGCAGCAGGAATGAGCTCCCAACTTATGACCCCAGAGCTCAACAGAAGACTCCTTTTAAATCAGGGACAATTGAATGACAGCGTGCACTGTGGTGGGGATTGCAGAGTGCGGTGAGGCACATCAATAAGCTCACCTATGAGCAATAGGAATTGAGAACTTGCAGAGGCCATGAGATTTTCAGGATTAATAGGACAAATGTAATTAACTGAATATTAAGTCTTCTTTCCCACAGGACTGTAGTAGAGACGGGCCTTTAACAGAATAGCATAATTTAGTCAATAATCACACTGAAGTGGTAGGTAGAATTCAAAATTGAAGGCAGCACCGAGATGCACCAGAGAATGTGGTCTCCTGGACGCTGTGCTCATTCTGTTGGCCTGAGAATTACTTAGTGATATATTTTTTTTTCACGACCCACAAAAATTCTTAAACTTAGGAATTACTGGTTTTGAAAGTCCTAGGTGGCTATAAACCTTATAATGAAATACAGTTTTTCAAGGTCAAAAGAAAAAATCTGTGTACCAAGAACACTGACTTCCAGCTGCGTTTTTAAATCAAAGAAAAACATTAAACTAGAAAATATTATTTGAATAAAGTGTTAACATTTTTAATAACTGAAAACTCAAATTTTACTTACTCAGTTAATTAGTAGCTGGCACATCAAATGATATATGGTGCCAAAACTGGTACAAAAGAGAACATTAAAAAACAACAACAACAACTTATAAGTAGATAGAGAAAGCTTTTTAAGCAAATAAAAATAAGTAAGATTCTGCAATTGCACCAAGGTTCAAAACATGTCAAAATTTAATCTGATTTTCACAGACAATTATATCAACTCTTCAAGATTTATAACCATTGAAGGATAAATTTCTTGTGCTTCCACTGCTTAAGCCTTCAATTGGTAATTAAGCAAAGAGGAGATAATTAGAGTAAAATTCAATATTTCATTGTTGACTCAATATATGTTGTATTCAAGGTTCATTAATGAGATAATCTATTTTGTTTAAATTTTAGAACTTTGCAACCTTGATTCTGACACACACACACACACACACACACACACACACACATTTCAAATTCCTCAGTACCAAGAATATTAAAAATAGCTTAAGGGCCTGTGTATGTTGGTTTTACCAGTGTTTTCTCCAAGATGCATTGTTGAATTTGAAACACACACACACACACACACACACACACACACACACACACACAGAAAAGCAAAAGAAAAATGTGGAAGAACAGATGGGAAAGTAACTAAGTTGTGCTAAACTAAGCATTCATGGGGAAGCTGGAGGTTTTTAGGGATGCCAAAACTACAGCAAAACAAAAATCCAACCTACAGAAATTGTGCCCATGGAATACATGACACCTGCCTGCAGAACCTAAGTGTCCTTGCAATTTCCAGAAGTGTATTTTGGGAGGTTCTCACATTCCTTTTTAACCGTATTCTGGAAAAATAAAGGGATTGCTCTATAAGACCATTGGATAATGCCCTCAAAAACCCCTGCACACAGTACGATCTTAAAGATGCAGCCCAGTTATTTAATGATATTAATTTTGCTCAGTGAAATGTGCAAAAAACTCGATTTATTTCTTTGGATAATGCTTTATAGGTCTCTCTCCTCTCTTTGAATAATAAAGAGGATTTCATTGCAAACAAATATGTTTTGATCAATTTAAAATTCCAATTTTCTATACACATTCTTTTTCATTTTTTTTCAGCTCAATGCTGTGTGTGTATGTGTGTGTGTGTGTGTGTGTGTGTGTGTGTGTGTGTGTGAGAGAGAGAGAGAGAGAGAGAGAGAGAGAGAGAGAGAGAGAGAGACCGTAACAAACTCTGCTTTTTCATTCCTCTTCTCCTCTCTTTTTGTGTTAATCATTTTAGAAGAGGATACGCAGATTTCCTTACATGTCTTACTAACATTTTTTATGCCTTTCTGGTTGTTGCTTCTCTTTTGGTGAATACTGATGCCACCCATCACTGTGTGCCAGATATCCAAATGGTTGCATTCTAGTAGAAAACATCTTGAGAATTTCAGGGTCTTGGCAGGGTTATACCTTCTTGACATCATTATGTGGGAAATTTTCTCAGGCTTAATCCTCAAACACAATTCTATGCTCTTCTTCACCCTCATGCGTGGAGTCAGGGCTGATCTTCGTAGGACGGGACATCATGAAGATGTCCGTAGCCCATCCTCCTTCTTCAGTCTTCAGCCACGAATTGTGAAATGCACGCATATTTTTTAATTGATCATGAGAATGGGAGCTATTTTCTAGCATTCTTCTCTTTCCTGCTCTCTCTTACACATCCTGTTTTACCTTAGAAAATAACTTAATAGACTTGCTATCAAAAAAAAAAATCACACAGAGTTGGATACTGAACTTCATTCCTTTAAGGCAACTCTTACCTTTATGAATTAATTTATCAAAGCCTCCCCTTCCCATTTTATCTCAGATGGGATCATCTCCTCTATGTTTCCCATCAGTGAAAAATGAATAAAATATCATATTAATTTAAGTTGCTTTTAGTCTAGTGACTGAAGACAACAAAAGAATCTTCTAACTCCTCAAATTCCAAGTCCTTTTATAGACAGGGAGAGTTGACTAAAGATGGAAAAAACAAATTGGTTCCTAGTGTTATTGCTTTTATGAAAATAACCATATTTTTTATCATTGTGCTTATAATATTCTATGAAAATTATTATCATTTAATTGCCATTTAATTAAATGGTTACCCATTTAATTCCTCTACAACATGATCTTCAAGTTCCTGTCAATCAGTAGAGATCAAAGAGTCATTGTTAAGTGTCAAAGTTTAAGATATAATTTCTAGCTCTACTTAATAGCCCTATGTTTAGGGGAAATTAATTGAACTTTCTAACTTTAATCTCTTGGTCTACAAACTGATAAAAACAATGCATATTTTATAGAATTGCTAGAAATGTTAATATAAATGACACACAGAGAACATAGTCAACATTTAACAAGTAGCTATTTTTGTGGAGAATCTTTTTGTACTTAGCATACAGTCCATTATATTCAAAGATAATATTGGAATACGTCTTACTCTTAATCCCTAAGACAGATAGTATTTTCTACAGATAGCATTTCCTAGAAATTGAGAAAATAAGTACTTGCTAAATTCCCACAGATGGTAAGTAGAACAGTCGGGATTTTAAATTAGGTTGCTTTGAATTTTAAAACACAAATATACATAAACACAACACAAAGCACTATAAACCTGGTATTTTCCTTCACATGACCTTGTATTCTGTGATCCAGTTCACTTACTTCAATGACTCTGCATAGTCTTACTCCAAAAACTTTTGCCTGGTAAACAACCCTTCCCTGATCTGACTTTACCTAAGAAGGAATGGCGGGCCTTACCCTGCAAAGCAGTGACCCTGCTAAGATAATTCTAGTTCCCTTTCTCTCCTGCATGCCTCTGCATGTGCCATTCTTTCTTCGTCCCAGGCTCATCTCCAGATTTCCCTCACCCTTTACCTAGAGAACTTTTGTTCAACATTTATTTAAGGATCGATCTCTGAATTCTTTGAAGGACTAACTTTTTGCACATTCTATGATTACTTTATGTTATTTTAGTATTGTTGTTATAGTTGTATTTACAAATTCTTTTAAATCTATGGAATGAAATATAGTGTGAAAAGCCATGGATGAATAACCAGGATTCCCGCATGTTTGTAACTACTAACTGCAAAATTTAGCTTATTATTCTTGTAAAAGGTGTGGTCTGGCTGGGCACAATGGGAAATACCTGTAATCTCAGCAGTTTAGGATTGTAATCTTAGCAGGAGGATTGCGAGTTCAGAGCAGCCTCAGCAAAAGTGAGGCTCTAAGCAACTCAGTGAGACCCTGTCTCTAAGTAATACCAAAATAGGGCTGGGGATGTGGCCGAGTGGTCAATACCCCTGAGTTTAATCACCTGTACACACATACACACACACACAGATATGGTTTTCATTTTTGCCTCAGTTATTTCCCAAATGAAATAGGTCCATCATCTCTAAGATTGAAGCTAGCGTACATATTTTGAAATATTTGAATAAGCTCTCCTGAATTTGTTCTAGGAAAAAAAAAAGTTTGCATTTGGGGAGAATAGAAAAATATAATAATCCAAACTGAAAAGCTGATTTATCATCTATCTGTCCTTCTCTGTCAATTTGTAGACCTTTTACTTCTTTCTCTGTTTCTCTTCTTCCAATATATAAGAGGATTTTTATTACATTTATATGAAATACACATATTTAAATATTATATTTAGAACACAATCACCTTATCTTTATGGCTAAATATTCTTTAATTGCAGTAGAATCTTTAAATTAAAACTAGAGTTAATATCATAACTGTCGTGATCATTTTTAAAATGACTTGGATTAAATAAAGAGCTTACATTATTTTATCAGTTTTCAACTTACACATTGGATAGGGCATAAAATCAGTTTAGGATCCTGTGATATCAATGCACAATGAAGTCTTGATTTCACATTATTTGAAGACCATGGATAGTTAAGCATCTTACATTTTCATTTATCGTAATTTTATTTTGCTAGATAAAGTTAAAATTTCCCCAGAAACAGTGTACAGTTTAAAAACAAACAAACAAAAACAAACAAACAAATAAATGAAGTAAACCTTTCAAGTCTACAATGAATTACTGTTTTAAAAGTGAAAGTGTAGGTTGCAGTGTTTTTCAAACACTTTTTAATATGAAGGTTAATGCATTACAATCCAGGACACTAGAGTTCTTTTTAAATCTCCTTAAATTTAGCAGCAATTCCCAAACTAATTAAAATATTTAACTTCCACTCACAGAGGTCTGCAAATTCTTAAGAAGGTCTAACTGCACAATGAATGTATGAAAGGACTCTGCTCCATGATCGAGGGGAATTTTTAAAAGGCAAACATGCTTGTGTTAAAATAGAAAGTATGATGTGTTCATTCAAGGTACATAGCCATGACAACACACAAAAATCTCTAGTATGGAAATTATATATTCAAGAAGAATTTCAAGGAAAATATCTTGGAGGATAAAAACATTTGACTTGATCAAATTATTTACATTCATGCAAGACTATCACACAATGAAACCCATTATTCCATATAATTAATGTACACCAATAAAAAAATCAGCTTTGGAAACAGTTGGGCTTAAGTTTAAAGCTGGGCTCTAACACTTACTAGGAATATGAATGAATATGAGCAAGTCAGGCAATTTGTATCGTCTAATTTACTCATATACAAAATGACGACTCTACACAACTCATTGAGTTAATATAAGGATTCATAAAGTAATATATGTAAAGAACACAGGATATGATATAATGCATAATAACTGTTCAAAAAGCACTTGTTGTTAGTATTGGGCAGATCATATTAGATGTTAGTTATACCTTGGGAATTTCTTTTACCTTTTCAGAAGAATTAGTTGGACTTTAATGAAAATATTTTGTGTTCAATTTCTATCACTGTGACAAAATATCTGAGAATCTAACTTAAAAGGAGGACAAATTTATTTGAGTTCACCTTTCAGAAGGTTTGGTCCATGCCTGAATGATATCATTGTTTTAAGCCTGTGTTTTAGGCCATGGAGGGACATGATAGAACAAAGCAATTCATCCTATAGCAGCCAGGAAGCAGAGAGAGAGAGGGAAGAAGGGACCAGAGACCAAGTATACTCTTCAAGATCACACCCCAGTGACCTATACCTTCCAACTAGACCATGTCTCCTAAGGTTCCTACCACTCCCCAATAGCAATTAAGTTATGAATCTATAAATGGATGAATCCATTAATGAGATCAGAACCCTCAGAACCAATCAATTCCCAAAGCCTCTCTCTCTGAGCACTGCTGAACTGGGAACGAAACCATTCAACCGATGAGCTTTTAGGGAACAATTATTATGAAAAATCATCATACTTATTGACAAATATGTCACACAGAAATTACATGAATGAATTGTTATGTGCCTGTAATCCATATCGTATACACACCCACTTATTCTTTGAAAATTATAATATTCTCCAAATAAGAAAAAATGTAAAGCATTTTTCATGATTTTATAGAGCTGATATTGTCAGATCACTACAAACAAAAAATAAATTTTATGTATGAAGCATTGGCTAAATTATATTTGTAGAAAAGAGAAAAACTGAAATACAAAAAAATAGTACATTCTGAAACATTGGAGTTCATTTGATCAAGTTCATATGATGAATGATAAACATAATTCAATATAGTAATGATTCAAGGGAAACATCATCCAACAATATATAAAAATGATTTGGTAGATTAAACTTTCCTTAAATCAAACTACTCATAACCAAACAATATAGAACAAACAAAAAGTATTATCTGTAACAACTAACATTATGCCTAACATTTCTCTTAAAATGTGCTCAATTCTAAAATTACTGCTCAGTTAAAAACAAGACTACATATGAAAAAGTGTGTGAAAACAAAAACTGGATTTTCTTTTTTGTCCATATATATTTTTGTTGCTCCCTTTATAGCAAAAGTCCTAAATAGAATCATCAACACCTGTCAACTCCTCTTCTCTCATGCTTCTTTAATCTCATATCAATTAGGATTTTGCTTCAACTGGTACACAGAAATTGCTTCCTTCAAGGTCCCCAATGACCTTCCAGTTGCTGAATATAACTGCTTACATAAATTCTAATTTTGCTATGAAAAGATGCCATTCTTTGATTCACCATTTCTCCTGACTTCCAGAATGCATTTTAGATTTTGTGTGACCTCACTTGATGCTGCTTCTCATCTTCATTTGCCTTCTTTTCATTTCATTCAAAACACTAAACATCAGAATGGTCTGGGTTTCATTCTTGGACTTCAACTCATCTCTCCTTGCCAGCAGTCCCCTGATGGACTTTTCCAGTTGCACTCTTAAATAAACCCATGTATCCATAAATCTAAAACTTTTGTCACTGGCTTAAACTTTCTGTTGATCTTCAACTCCATGCTTCACATTAATATTGTTATCTCAAAATGGACATTTAGTAGGTAAGTAAGCATTTGTATATCTAAAACAAAATCTGAATATTCTGCATTTTTTCCAAAGGCAAAGTTTTCATCTTTCTTGATGACTATTCCATAATTCCAGCTGCACAGTACAACAACTTTGAAAGCCAAAGCTGACACCACCTTCAATCCATCAGGAAAACCTGCTCTTTTAAAACAGTATATTCAGAAGCAGGCCATTGCACATAAACTATATTGCTAATGCATCCATCATGGATTTCCATTTTTGGATTAGTGTGATGAATTTCTAATAGATCCCCCCCACACTATACTTTCCACTACTGTCAGTAGATTTTTCTCAAAACGGCAATCAGAACTTTTATATGTAAAAGTGCAAAGATAGCCTTCCTCTGTTCAAATGTTTGCATTGGTTCTTCACTTCAATAAATTGTCACCTTACCAAGGCCCCAAATGATCTATATAATACAGACCCTCTTTGCCCTGTATATTCTTGCCATTTTAACTATCCCTACTGTATTCCAGCTGTCCTGATCTTTTTGCTATTAAGCAACGCCAGGTATATTTCCACAGGTTCTCTTTTGCCAGCAAATGTTTCCTGATGGCTAATCCCCTTCTTCAAATATTTCCTCATGTAGTATTTTTGCAAAAACATTTTTAGTTTTTATGATGTTGTAGGCTTTTTCCATTCACTTCCTTGTAGTTACTAATCCACCCTTCATGGCTGGCTGAAGGAAAAAAGAGGCGAACTGTTCAGAAAATGTTTTTCCTTTGCTGACTGGCTTGTATTAACCCTTGTCAGGAAGAGGCACTAGAGAGACATCACAAGACAAGGGATTTTTTTCCAGTGTCTTCCCCTGTAGCATGCAGTGCCAGATTCTGGCCGCACAATGGTTTTCTCTGCCACTGGGATCCTGCAGAACATCATGGTCATGTCAGCAGCATAAAGAAACTCCTCCTGACATAACTGAGAAAAGCATCTTAAAGAGCAGATTCCAGTAATTTCCGCCATCACAGCACATTAGGGGCTTCTCCGACATGTAGTTCACCATAACCATTACCCCTCAGACAAGATAGGGATAACAATTTTACTTTCTAACTTACATATTTATGCTGTTTTGGAATATTCTCAATTAGAAAATTCATCTTCAGTGATCAGAACACAATACTATTAAATATTTAAAAATAGAGCTCTGATGGGAAAAGTTATAATCTGCCTTTCCAGGTACTTTAAAAAAAGAGACTTACAAATTTGCATCCAATAGATTCAGGACTTTCATTATGCTTACAGAAACTACTTTATGACCACCCAAACTATGTGCATTGGATAACACATGAAGTTTTAAAATTCACAATAAAAGCGGGATACCTCTAAAGAGTCCACTTGTTTTTCATAGTTTCTTAATCTGCTCACTAGTTTAGCAACTGATTATCTGGCTGGAAGGTCGAATACAGATTTAGCAAAGGACATTGGTTTAGCAATAAAAATTGTCTGTATGTGATTTAAATTGTAAATTATTTAAAGAAATATTTTAAAAATTTAAATGTTGTAAGAATGAATAAAATAAAATAAAATCTCAGAAATCTGAGAAAAATGAAAGAAAGGGAGGAAGAGAGAGTGAAGAAGAGGCAGAGAAAGAAGGGAGAATGAGAAGCTGGAGACAAATGCACTGAGCATGCTTTTCTTATTATTACTTTATTCTTTACAGAGTTCTTTAAAAAAAAAAAAAATCAATGGCCCAGAGCTGAGAACTAGATTTTTGCTATTGTGCTGAAACACAGTTGCCCAATACTGCCAATGTCTTATATAGTGGAAAAACATTTAAATGATAATAAAATAGCAGTATTAAAGATGCTCTAACTCATATTTGACAATGAGAAAATTTAGCACATTTTGATTGTAACTGCTATCAGACACTTAAATGGTGCTTCCATGCACATTTATTCTAAATTTATTTTTTCTACAATCTGTAATTTTTTCACTAACCAGTCAGCAACTAGGAAAAAAAAAACCAGGAAACCATTTTTGGTAAATTGAGAGTCTTTTTGTGTTGGAAATGCTGGGCCTAAAAATATATCTGTGCTACAGGCTGATTTATAGTGGTACTGTTGGTTATTTACTATATGATCATGAAATAACTCTGTTGTAGCTTTGTGATTTACCAAGTGCTTTATGTAAAATTCTGGATGGTGATTTAACATAGCTCTCTAAATAAATCTTCTCTTCTCTGTGGTTCCCAATGCTGACTCTGATTTATGATGTCAGACTGAAGATGAGATGCTTTGATATAAAAATATCCTTTATGAGTAGATATCTTTCAATAGAAGCAGTCTAGTCAATGAACAGGAGCTAAAATGCCAACAGGCATAGATGAGGACAATGTGTGAAATTATTGGTCTCCACAATTGTCAGATACCATCCATATACTATACTATAGCCAGGATCACCTTGAAACCTCAATGAATTTCCATTCATTTCTATAGCCATGACCAATTTTGGGGAAAACGAAATGGATCCATAGTAGGTAATAAATCAAGTTGATATTTTCTTGTTTTCTTGTAGTCATTCAATCGTACCATACAATAAATCTTCTAGGTTTGAAAGAACATATTCACCTGATATGCATAATGGTTAATTGTAAGTGTCAATCTGACTGCGTTAATGAATGTCCAGATAACTGCTAAAACCTGGTTTCTGGGGGTGTCTGTGATAATGATTAAATTAATACTTGAATTGGTAGGCTGAATAAAAAGTTTCCCTCACCAATGTGGATTGGCATGATCCTACCCATTGAGTCCCTGAATAGAAAGAAACAGTAGAATGGTGAATGAGCTGTCACCTTCAGCTAGATCACTCTTCTCTGCCTGCTCTGGGACATTGTTCTTCTGGGTCCTAGGCCATTGGGTGTAAGAGGAATGACACCATGAAATTTCTTGGGCTTTTGTTTACAGGTGGCATATGGTGGGACCTCATAGGCTCCACTAGCAAGGGATTCTTCAATCCTTTAAGAAAATATTTTTCTGTGTACAGTCATATATCATTTAATGTCAGGAATGTAATTTTGTGGGAACTGCATTGCTGGGCAATTTTATGTTTGTGTAAATAATACATCGTGTACAGGCAAAAATGAAGACAATAATTGTGTCACTAGGCAATATAATTTTTAGAAACTAATGTTGTATAATGTGCTTCATCTTTGAGTAAAATGTGGTCATGTTTCATCTCATTGTAGTTTTTATATATCCTATTGGGCTTTATTTCTCTAGTGTATAGCTAATATGTTAGGTTTTATTTAATATTTTAGGAAATTCAGGTGATAAAATGTTAGTTTTCAAACCAGCATATAGTATATCTAGCATCAAAAATTTTGCATGTTTATAATGGCAATATTAAGAAGACAGTAATTACTCAGTTAATATGATCAATCTAAGTATATAATAGATCATGGTTGATTGAAATGTTATTATTAATTGATAATGATTGTCAGATTGGTTATGTAATATTAGTGAGCAATTGTTTTGTTTACTCAACTGGATTAACTGAAGTTAGGTTGAATCTATTTCTTTTACATATTTAAAAAAATGACCAAAATTGAGCAATTTGCATAATTAGAGAAAATTTGAAAGTTATGAAAATAATTGATCTTATTCTAATGGTTTTGTTTGTTTGAAGCTTATAGATAATAATCAGGTTCTCTAGTAGTTTTTCACATTTGGGAAGCAGCATCCCAATTCATATCCACTTGGAAGCTGAAGACTAATCTTTTGTGTATCTGTCACCTGTGTCTTTTAAGAATTATGTACCTTGTTGCTGGACTCAATTGAATGACCCAGTCAGAATGGATTTCTTGATGTTTTTCTGGCTACATGTTTACGCATACAAATTGACCAGTATTTTTATTGAATTTTATAACCCATCAACTACCAAAAATCGTTAGTATAATTGGACATAATATCTGAATATCTATATTTACTAACAGGATAGATGAAGCATTTCTTTAAAAATGAATTTTATTCAAAGGTAAACTTCTTTTTCTTTCTTCAGATATGAAACTGTCAATTAAGCTATACAGTTTTGAATATTTGTAAAGGGCAATGTTATGTCAATAATTATACATTTAAATTCATGCATATAGCTTTAGGAAAACCACATTATCTTTCTTTTCTTTTAGTATCCTAATTTTCTTTTTCTTTCCTTCTTTTAAATCTCTACTTTTTTTCACCTAAACATTGGTCTTTTTACTCCCCAACTTTAGTTTTAATGCTGGAAATAGATTTCCTACCTTGATGAATGAGCTCTGCCAGAGCTTATATACTTTGATGCCCTAGCACCTCTTGGAGTAATAATGAGAACTGCTGCTTCCTAATAGGTATTGCTGTTAACTCTAGAGAGAAAAAAGGGATTTTACAAGATGATTTATTGACTACACAACACGATTCCCAAACTGATTTTCTGGCTGACAAGTAACAATAATATTACCAGTTGATATTAAACCTACATAAATGGAAAGTTAATATAGGAAAACTGTTTTTTTTTAAATATGTTCATGCTGACATATCTAAAATGAAAAGATCTCTGTGCTATCTTAATGGACTGCAGGCTTGAAAATCAACTGCATGTACTATGAGTAGCCGAATTCCTGAAGGTTGTGATGGCTCACAGATAACCTTGAAAGAATAATTGTCTTCAGGACTATTCTATTTCTTGCCTTGATTTTTCTTCATCCCAACAGACTCTGAAATTTGTGTTCCTATACCTGTGATAATGATATTTTTATCAGAACAACATGAAATGCCATTTACCCTTGTACTAAATGTCTTGAGCCACAGCCAAGTTTTCAGAAATAAAATTAATTCTGATCATCTTAAGCATGTTCTAAAAAAATATTTTATTTCTGCTTCGTAACAGGGAAGAAAAATATGTTTAGGTGCCCACTGCGTGGTGTGTGTGGGTGAGTGTGTCCTACTTAATTCTGGCAATAGAGCTCTGAGGTGGGGGTAATATATATTTTTGTGCATATAGACAAGATACCAAGAAGAAAAGCAATTTTTCTTAAATCTACAATTCTATTAAATTTAGAATTAAATTCAGGGTCAGTCATAACTGATATTTTTTCTATTATTTTAATACAGGTATCAACAATTTCCATTTATTATTCCAATTGACTCATTGTGGTAAAAAATGTACTTGTTAAGAAAAAGCATGTTAAGAAAAACTATTTTATGTTGATTTCTGTGGAATTCATTAAGGAAATTAAATTCAAGCATATATTTTCTGCACTGATAAAAGATTCTAAAACATTTAAATAGTCGTCTGTGTATCAAAACTCACTTGTGTTTTCTGAAGATGATGAGGTCTAGTGGTTTAGATACAACATTTGCCATCCCTTGACACCTGGTTGTACTTTTTCATCCAAAGATTTTATCAACATAAACCCCTGATTAACATAGATGTCAACACGTATCCACAGACTGTGTGTAAACTCTTCATTTTATAGGTGAGACTTTTTTAAAAACATTTAATTTTTTTTTAGTTGTTGATAGTTCTTTATTCTATTTACTTATATGTGGTGCTGAGGATCAAAACTAGTGCCTCACACATGCAAGGTAAGTGCACCACTGCTGAGCCCCAGCCCCAGCCCTAGGTGAGACTTTTGATGCCTAAGGAAAAGGGAATAATACGACTTTACACAAACAGTGAGAAGGAGCATCAAGACTGGAAGGTGTGCCTCCTGCTACCCTTAGTGGAGTCTTTTGCATTTTACCAAGCTGCTTTTCAGATATTTGACTAGCTTTGGAAATTGCAGATTCTAAAGGTTGTGAATCCAAAAGCTTGTGCATTTGGCTTTCCTTTTGTACATTTTATAATAGCTCAGTGGCTGTGGAGAAGGTAATCTACTTCTCAGTGTGCATGTTCTTTTACTACGGGCGATAATCTACTGAGTTCTGGAGTTCCCATAATATAAGCAACTCCCTTTGTGACTTTCAATTGCTGTAGGTTTGTAATGGTGCTTGGCACTTTAATAATTAGTCTACAGGGAGCTCTAATAGAGTAGGGCAACTGTTTTAATTAACTTAATCCCCAGAACATGAGTTGACCATTAGACATCAAATCACAGTTTAGCTCCAAGAGTATTTGAACTCTGAGGAAATCACATTTGTAACTACAGTGGGGATAACATTATCTTCTGTTATAAAACAATGCAGCTGCAACCGATTTGGCTTCACTGGCCTCTGACACTGTGGTAAATGGAATCCATTATTTCCATTGGAATGAATGTATAATAGAAACGGCTCAAGAATTTGGCTTTGGGTAGTGTAGAAACGATGTGTTCTGGCCTAATTCATGAGAAGCAAAAGACAAAGAGAAAGGAATAGCCATTTGAAAACTTCCAGACTGCCTATTTTCAGCTGAGCTTAGAAATGAATTTTCAGAACCACTTAAAAAGCTAATTCGGCTCAAAAAGAACAATATCACAATAAGGTATTTTTATGCTCTGATAACTTTCTTTATATTACTTCTTCAAACTATAGGACTATTTTAGTCACTCTTTTACTTATTCAAACACCTTTATCCCATATAAACAATGTATAGGGGAAATAGTAGGTACAAAGATCATAAAGTAAAGCATTTGCAACCATGATCAAATTGCAAGCTGCAATTTACCAAGTATTTTCTCATCTTCATAAAGGAATTTTGTTCTAGCAATTAATTCAAGAGACTTTTTCATTTATTTGTACATTAAACACATATTTTAGACCTTTATTAAATAAGGGAAGATGTGAGACTCTCAGGGTACAAATTTATAAGACACACAAGGTGACCTTCAAGGACTGGAGTGAAGCAGATAGTTCCATACCATGTGAAGAAATTGGGTAATAGCATTTATAGGGTGCTGTGGGAGGAAATAAGAGGGAGGCTCACTCAGTCCTGGATCTTAGAAGGTTTCATAGATGACATGATTTTTGACCTAAGAGACAGAAGATTAAGAGGTTATAGTCAGAACTACAAGTCTCTAAGCTACTCCAGATAGTGAGTATGCACAAGGAACTAGTTTCAAGAGAAAACTCACTCAGGTTCTAATCTTAAAGAGATTTTTGTTGCTGGGATTCAAAGTATAAAGATGAAATAAAGGAAGAATAATACCATGAAGAATAGCTGACATACTGATAATGAAGTTTACTTAATTAAAAACAGTTATAAAGTCATAGTAAAGAATATTAAGCAAGAAAACTTGTAAGGAATGAAAAAGGAAAAGAATGATGTGGGTTAATACTATATATTGAAAGAATTAGGTTTTCGAAATTCAATGTGCATTTTAGGCTTTTTATACGTATGAGTTAAATGTGGCACATTTCAGTTGTTAATTACATGTTGCTAGTGTTTACCACACTGGAAATTACAACTCTAAGACTTATCTTGAAACCTCAAGCCTGAGAGACCTACCTCCATCCAATTCTTTCTGAGACTAAGAGGGTGGATAAAATTGCCTCATTCTGGTATTAAACAACTGACATATTTGGATTTAAGGCAAACTATGCCTGTACCTTAATATTAGTAAAGATGATATTTTGGCTACTGTAATCTAGCAATCCTTTTAATTTTCTATTTCAAAAAGCACACGGGATATATATATATATATATATATATATATATATATGTAATTTGATGCCTCTTTGAAAACCTCAAATAACCCAAAACAAGGAATGAGTGATAAATGAATATTGCAAACAAATTTTTAGGCAACTGAATAGATTATTGTTCCAACCTTAAAATTAGAGAACATAAGGGGCAGGTTTTATGGAGCAGGGGAATTTCTTATCTGCTATGGATAATTTTAGAGTGTTTCCAGGCTTTCAGATATAGGTATCTACCACACTGTTGAACATATGGAACTGAAGTTTTGTCTTACCACACTATATCCATTGATACAACGCTTGCTTTAACACATCTAGCTCAAAGTAACTTTTTTTCATTCTGAGTCATTTTTAACATATTTTATAATAACAAAATATTGATTTGTGATTGCATAATAATTCTAAAACTTTTTGGTTTAAATATTATATTGCTTCTTTTAAGTATGGAAATAATTTGTTATAATGTGCAGATATAATTATAGACTGTTTTCCATAGATTATGTAATTTTCTTTTTCAAATGAATCTAAGTATGATTATATCTCATCATATTAAAGTATGAATTACAGAATCAAAGAATATCAGATTTGAGAGGGACCTTAAAGTAACCAAATGTATGATGCCTTATTTCACTTTTCAATTCTTCAGACAAATCCTCATTTATAAATATAAATTAGAATACATCCACTGTTCTTTCAAGAAAATTCACTCCATTTGTTTAGTAATTTCAATATTGTAAAAATTTTTCTTAAATTTCTATCTATATACCTAAGTATTACTTTCTGAACTACAAAATTGAGACTAGATCTTCTTTAAAACAAACATTTAAAATAAAGGCCATATATAGCAAATTAACACCTAACATTATACTCAATAGTGAAAAACCAAAAGCTTTTCCACTAAAATCAGGAATAAAACAAAGTTTCTCAATCCTTTTATTCCGTATAGTAATGAGAGTCCTGGGTGGAGTAATTACATAGAAAAAAAATGTCTAAATTATAAATGAGGAGGATAAAGTGTCTCTGTATATAGAAGACAGATCTTATATATTAAAAGGCATCATGATATCACTAAAGAACATTTAGAACCAGTAACCAAACTCAGTAATTTGACACTCTAAAATCAGTTGAACTTCCATACACTGGCAACAAGATATCAGAAAATAATCCTACCTTTATTAATATCCAAAGGAATAATATTTGCAATAAATTTTTAAGAAGAAAATGAAATAAGTTTATAATGAAAAGTATGAAACATTTCTAAAATAAATTGAAGAAAACAAGTAGAAATATATTTCTTATGTTCAAGGATTGGAAATCAATATTATTAAAATGTCCAAAATACCCACAGTGATTTATAGTTTCAATACATTCCACATTAATTTCCTATGATATTTTTCACAGAAAGATAAAAAAAAGAAATATAAAATTTGTACAGAATCCCAAAAGACCCTGAATAACTAAAGCATCTTGAGAAAATACTGGAGGCATCATACTTCCTGATTTTAAACTATACTATAAAATTATAGTGATGAAAATTATATTATATTGTATAATATCAGACACACAGGCCAATGGTACAGAATAGATGTTCCAAAAATAAACTTGTGCATATGCAATGAACTAGACTTTGATAAAGACACCAAAAACACACAATGAGGAATAAATAGTCTCATCAATAGATGATTCTGGGAAAACTAGATATCCACATGCAAAACTAAAATTAGACCTTATTTTTCATCATATTGAAAAATTAATTGAAAAAGTTTAAGTAGTTAAAAGTAAGCCTTTTCTAAATCTTGTAGAAAAAAACAAGGTAAATATTATTTTGTATTGATCTTAGCAATATTTTGAATACAATATCCAAAGAAAGGTAGGAAAATAAAAAAAAATCAGTGGAACTATATCAGACTTAAAAGTTTCTGCTGGGCACAGTGAAACATGCCTGTAATCCCAGCAGCTTGGGAGTCTGAGGCAGTAAGAGAAATTCAATGAGACCCTGTCTATAAATAAAATACAAAATAGGGCTGGGGATGTGGCTCAGTGGTCGAGTTTAATCCCTGGTACTCCCCCCGCCAAAAAAAAGTTTCTGCACGTTAAAGGAAACAATCAATGAATTAAAAGGCCATTTATAGGATGAAAGAAAAATATTTGCAAAAAAATATATATATATATAAAATAGTGGATTAATTTTAAAAAACATAATAAATTCATATAATTCAATAGAAAAAAGAACAAATAATGACATCAATATATGGACATAGGACCTAACATAATTTTTCAATAAATAAATATAAATACAAAAGGTACTTAATATCATTATCCATCCAGAAAATTCAGATCAAAACACTTTGGGGGCTGGGTTGTAATTCAGTGGTAGAGCTCTTGCTTTGCATGCATGGGACCTTGGGTTTGATCCTCAACACCACATAAAAATAAGTAATTAAAAATAATGGTATTTATGTCCAACTAAAACTAAAAAAAATTTAAAAATGACACTTTGGGATATCAGCTTACTCTTGTAAGGCTTGACCTATTGTCAAAACTAAAACTGATTTTAGATATTAAACAAACAAAGGAGAAATAGGAATAGAGGTAAGGGATCTTTGTAGTTTAGTTTTTACTTTTTTTCCAAGATAGACATTATTTTGAATTAAATCCTAAAAAAGATGAAATATAATATACTGTATGTACTTTAAATTCTGTCATAGAACTCAGTTAATTAAGTGAACAAAGGTGAAATGACAGCACAAAGTCCTAACTCAATCCTTAGGAGATCTTGAGCCCTGCAACTGATGTCTTTCTATTTACATCTTTACCATGAAAATAGTGGACTCAGCCATCCCTACAGCCACCACAAGGAGGAAAAGCCACGTGCACCAAGCCTCACCATGAGCATTAGTATGAAAGCTGAGCTGCCCCAGCAACATGTAAATATGCAGGAGAGAAATAGGTCCTTGCTGTCTCATACTACCAATTATTTTAAATTGCTAAAAGGAATAGGTGATCAAAATAACATCAGTAGAAATGCATGTGAAAGAAACATTTGTATGTTTATGAAAAATAATATTTGTTTACTTATGATAGAAATAATACAAAATAAGTACCCTACAATTTGTAAAGAGCTTGCTGAAGAACTTTGTCAAGATATTCATGAAAAAAATATCACAAATTTCCAACAAGGTATTGGGAGAACACAGTGCACTGAAATGTATAATTGATATCAAACATTCCTCCTAGACAATTTATAGAGTAGATCAGTGCTGACCAATTGATCTATTCTAATAAAATGCTTCTTTGTGAGTTGGTTTTGTAAAGTAGGCTTTAGACTTTGACCCTTGCACTACTCTCAGTTTATCCTGTATCATTCTGACCTGCTCACCAAAGCCCAGAGTTTCTTTGTAAAGAGCCCAGTAAAGCTCTTAAGGTATTCTTAAAAACAGTTTGATTTTTAAAGAACTACCAAAATAGTTAAAACATTTAGAAAATAATAAAAATTTCCAATTCTGCATTTGTATATTTGCAAATACTCATATTCAAGATATAGTGACATCATAGATTTCAGTTCAGTGGTTAGGATAATGATATAATGTTTTCAGGCAGCTTCACAGAAGAGGGCAAATAGTAATCAAAATATTCATCTCCTTTGGCATCAGTGACCCCTGGCCACAAGCCCTACATTATCTATTTTACTTATGTGTTTCAAAGAACCAAAATTTTTTCATTTTTTTTTGTTTAAATTTCATTGGTTTCAGTGCTGATTTTAATTTTTTCCTGTCTTCTACTGTCTTTGCTGTTGATTTGCTCTTCTTTTACTAGGGCATTAAGATATAGTGTTAACTCATTTATTTGTTGACTTTTTATTCTTTTAATGAATACACTCAGTGCAATACACTTTTCTCTTAGTACTACCTTCATAGTAGTTCTCATTTACTTCTAAGAATTTTTTTATTTTTCCCTTGATTTCTTCTACTATCCATTTATTATTCAATAGTATATTATTTAGCCTCTAATTTCATAGTATTGTGATCTGATAGATTACAGGGTATTGTCAGCCAATTATACAAAACTTTCAAAGAAGAATTAACACCAATACTCCACAAAGTACTCTATGAGATAGAAAAGGAGAGAAACCTTTCAAACTCATTCTATGAGGCTAATATTACATTCATAGCAAAACTAGACATAGATACATCAAGGAAAGAAAACATTAGACCAATATTCCCAATGAAGATAGATGTATAATTCTCAACAAATTCTGGAAAATCACATACACAAACATATTAAAAATATAGTGCACCACAATCAAGTGAGGTTCATTTTAGGGATGAAGGACTGTTTCTTTTTTTTTTTCTCTCTTTTTTTTTTTTTGTATTCTTTTTTTTTATTTTTTTTATTTTTTTTTATTGGTTGTTCACAACATTACAAAGCTCTTGACATATCATATTTCACACATTAGATTGAAGTGGGTTATGAACTCCCAATTTTACCCCAAATGCAGATTGCAGAATCACATCGGTTACACATCCACAATTTTACATAATGCCCAATTAGTAATTGTTGTATTCTGCTACCTTTCCTATCCCCTACTATCCCCCCTCCCCTCCCCTCCCCTCCCTTCTTCTCTCTCTACCCCATCTACTGTAATTCATTACTCTCCTTGTTTATTTTCCCATTCCCCTCACAACCTCTTATATGTAATTTTGTATAGCAATGAGGGTCTCCCTTCATTTCCATGCAATTTCCCTTTTCTCTCCCTTTCCCTCTCATCTCATGACTCTGTTAAATGTTAGTCTTTTCTTCCTGCTCTTCCTCCTTGCTCTGTTCATAGTTGCTCTCATTATATCAAAGAAGACATTTGGTATTTGTTTTTTAGGGATTGACTAGCTTCACTAAGCATAATCTGCTCTAGTACCATCCATTTCCCTGCAAATTCTATGATTTTGTCATTTTTTATTGCTGCATAGTACTCCATTGTGTATAGATGCCACATTTTTTTTTATCCATTCATCCATTGAAGGGCATCTGGGTTGGTTCCACAGTCTAGCTATTGTGAATTGTGCTGCTATGAACATCGATATGGCAGCATCCCTGTAGCATGCTCCTTTAAGGTCTTCAGGGAATAGTCCGAGAAGGGTGAAGGACTGTTTCAACATATGGAAATTAATAAACATAATTCATCATATTAATAGACTTAAAACAAGAATCATACGATCATCTCAATAGATGCATAAAAAGCATTTGACAAAATACAACACACATTCAGGTTCAAAACACTATAAATCTGGGAAAATACCTCAACATTGTAAAAGCTGTATATGCTAAAACCGAGGCCAGCATCATTCGAAATGGAGAGAAATTGAAAGCATTCCCTCTAAAAACTGGAACAAGATAAAGATGTCCTCTTTTCCCACTTGTATTCAACATCATTCTTGAAACTTTAGCCAGAACAATTAGAAGAAAAAAAATTAAAGGGATGCAAATCAGTAAAGAAAAGCTCAAAATAGCACTATTTGCTGATTACATGATTCTATATCTTGAAGACCCAAAAAATTCTACCAGAAAACTTATAGAAATAATAAATGAATTCAGCAAACTAGCAGAATATAAAATCAACACCCATAAATCAAATGCATTATTGTACATCATTGATGAATCCACTGAAAGATAAATTAGGAAAACTACCCCATTCACAATAGCCTTAAAATAAAAAAAAAAAAGAAAAGAAAAGAAAGAAAAAACCCACCTGGGAATCAATTCAACAAAAGAGGCGAAACACCTCTATAATGAAAACTACAGAACACTAAAGTGAGAAATTGAAGAAAACCTCAGAAGATAGAAAGATCTCCCATGCTCCCGGATAGGCAGAATTGATATTGTCAAAATGGCCATACTACCAAAAGCATTAAACAGACTTAATGCAATTCCTATTAAAATCTCAATGACATTCTTCATAGAAATAGAAAATGCAATCATGAAATTTATCTGGAAAAATAAGAGACCCAGAATAGCTAAAGCAATTCTTAGCAAGAAAAAAAGCATCACAACACCAGACCTTAAACTATACTACAGAGTTAAAGTAACAAAAATGGCATGGTATTGGTGCCAAAATAGACATGCAGACCAATGGCAGAGAATCGAAGACACAGAAACAAACCCACACAAATGCAATTATGTCTTACTAGACAAAGTTGCCAAAAACATTTATTGGAGAAAACATAGCCTATTCCTGAAATGGTGCTGGTAAAACTGGAAATCCATATGTAGCAAAATGAAATTAAACCTCTATATCTAACCCTGCACAAAAAGTCACCTCAAAGTGGATCAAAGACTTATGCACTATGAATAGAGTCCTTGTGCCTAATAGAAGAAAAAGTAGGCTCAAATCTTCACCAAGTGGGCCCAGGATCTGACTTCCCCAACAAGACCTCTAAAGAATAAGGAGTAAAATCAAGAGTCAGTAAATGGGATAGATTCAAATTAAATGGCTTCTTCTCAGCAAGGCAAACAATGAATAATGTGAGGAGAGAGCCTACAGATTGGGAGAAAATCTTTATTTACCACATGCACTTCTGATAAAGCATTAATCTTTATGGTATATAAAGAACTCAAAAAACTTAACACCAAAAAAACAAATAACTCAATTAACAAATGGGCTAAGGCACTGAATAGACAATTCATGGAAGAAGAAATACAATCTACCAACAAATATATGAAAAAGTGTTCAATGCTCTAGCAATTAAGAAAATGCAAATCAAAATTACACTAAGATTTCATGTCAATCCTGTCAGAATGGCAATCATTAAGAGCACAGGCAACAATAAATGCTGATGAGGACGTGTGGGAAAAGGTACACTCATACATTGCTGGTGGGACTGCAAATTGATGCAACTACTATGGAAAGTAGTATGGAGATTCCTCAGAAAACTTGGAATGAAACCACCACCAATTACCCAGCTATCCCACTCCTCAGATTATAACCAAAGGACTTAAAATCAGCACATTACAGTGATGCAGCCACATCAATGTGTATAGCAACTCAACTCACAATAGCTGAACTGTGGAACCAACCTAGGTGTCCTTCAGTAGATGAAGGATAAAGAAAATGTGGTATATATAGACAATGAAATTTACTCAGCTTTATAGAAGAATGAAATTAAGGCAGGTAAATGGATGGAGTTGGAGAATTTCATGCTAAGCGAGATAAGCCAATTTCCAAAAAACAAAGGCCAAATGTTTTCTCTACTATGGGTATGCTAATTCACAATAAGGTGTGTGGGGGGGGTGGGCACTAGAGAAGAATAGAGTTACTTTAGATTAGGTAGAGGGAAGTGAAGGGAGGGGAGTGGAAGGGATATGAGAATGGGAAGGATAGTAGAATGAAACAGACATTATTACTTTATGTATATATATATATGACTATATAACTAATGTGATTCTAGAACATGTACACTCAGAAAAATGATAAATTATATCCCGTCTATGTATGATATATCAACGTGAATAAATGCATTCTACTTTCATGTGTAACTAATTAAAACAAATTTAAAAAATTAAAAAAACAAAAGAAAACTAATGACAAAAATTTTCAGCATGTAATTTTCACCATCATCCCCGGATAAAATATTGAATGTGGCACAGAGAATTCTTTCAGGAAACAATGTACAATTTTTGAGGTGCCAGTTGGCTATGCACCTGCCTACATTCTGCTGTCCGTCATCCACAGCCTACTCTTCTAAGCCCTTCATTCACTTGCCCCATTAATTTAGTAAATACATATCAAGTGTCAAGAATAATTGTAGACTCAACAGATATATCAGACATTTAAAAAAAAGGACAATGATCTCAGTCTCTGGTAAAACAGAGGAGAGTAACCAATAAGCAGGGGATAATGAAGTGGAACATTAAGATATTAAAATGCTATACCTATATCTGGGGGAGAGAGAGAAACTGTGGAAGATGTTAAGGAGGCAAACACTACTGATTTCATTGAGAAAGGAAAGTGAGAATGGTACAACAGGCTGGGTCATTTCAGAAAACCAAATCTCAAAATATGCTTGAGTCATAC